>NC_044306.2:143982025-144626941 GCF_007474595.2 Lynx canadensis
GAGAGAGAGAGAGACAGACAGACAGAGCATGAGCAGGGGAGGGGCAAATCTGAAGCAGGCTCCAGGTTCCCAGTTATCAGCACAGAGCCCGATGCGGGGCCCGAACCCACAAACCGTGAGATTGTGACCCGAGCCAAAGTTGGACCCTTAACCGAATGAGCCACCCAGGTGCCCCCTGAGCAAAACAGTTTTGAGGTTAATCAATGTTGTAACATCTATCCGTGTTCAGTTCCTTTTTCTCACAAATAGTATTCCATTATATGGCTATATCATATTTTGTTTATCCATTGATGGATATTTGGATTTTTTCCACTTTGTGACTATTGTAAACAATGCGGCCGTGAACATTTGAGAATGTTTTTACAGACGTGTTTTCCTTTCTCCCGAGCGTCTACTTGGAGGTCTAATTGTTGGGTGAAAGATAACTCTTGTGTTTAACATTTTAAAAAACTGCCATATGTTTTTCGAAAAGTGTCTGCACCACTGTACATTCTCAGCAACGGATCGAAAGATGTATTTTTAACCTCTGTGAAATGACAGCGTGAATAGGACAAGCCAAGGAATTTTGACCAAGAAGGATTTTTCCCCTGCTTCAGAGATGGGAAGATGGGAGGTCATTTTCCTCTGCACCACTTTCTGAATTTCTTTGCTATCTCGCGGGCTCCCTGCAGTCAGGGCACTCACCAGTGTGTTCTGCGATCAACACCATGAAGTTTAAAATGAACGCTGACTTGCCAAGACCTCCCTCATGGTGATGAAAGGCCCCTCCCTGTGCCCACGTCCACACAAACACAATTTTTAAAAATGCTTGTGAATTCCTGCGCGTACAGAGAGGCAAATACCTTCCTCACTCGCTCTTTTTTTACTGGAATATAACTCTATTGCTCTATTATTTAGAGTTCAGTCTGCTGTAACGATGCTTGAACTGAAAAAAGGAACAATGCCTTTTGCACCGTGATATTCAAATATTAATTTAGGAAGCAGGGGACTGCAAGCATAGCTGGCTTCTCTTGAACTGCCAATTTCGTGTAGCTGACAACGTGAATTGTCCTGCAAAAATCTGTTCATTATTCCATCCATTCAGGATCGCGCTGGGGTTTAAGGCAGACTAATGGCTGTCACATGAAGCTACTGCTCGTCAGTCTTCAGTGAACTCAAGCAAAAAACAAGGGGACTGGCAAAGGACAACATAGTGAGTCAAAGAATATTCATATTGAGGGGAAACAGCTTCAAAAGCAGCTTCTTGTATTGAATCTGGCAGTGATACAAGTTACTTGAAAACACTACATTTTAGTGCTGGAAAGTTATTGTGTTATTTTGAGGTTGGGATGGATTCAAAATTACGTTCTGTTTTATTGCTTGCTTAGGTACCAAACTTCACACCACTGCCATGTTATAACGTCAAATATGCTGGGCTAAAAACTGGTACAGCGCCCACTTTCTTTTTGTGCTATGTTTATACTATGAATTGAGGAAGCATAGAAGCAACATAGGTAAAATTCTAGAGAAGAAACTATGTTCAGAGAGCCCCCCCAAAGAATCAGATATTTTCTCTGTCTACTCTGCTCAGGGGAGCACATTTTCCTTAACCACTAACCTGTAAAGCCCCTAAAATAGAGCAATCTGCAGAACAAAAAAAGACACTGGATTGTCCTCTCAGGAGGGAGGAGAAATTTTCATGGTGCTTGATTGATACAGAAAAAAAGAAGCGGTGATAAAAACAGTGTGACTCATCAACCCATTCAGCGGGGAAAGAAAAAGTCAGTCCTGTGAAGGGGCAGAAGATGAGGGAGATAGTTAGAAAATATTCTATCCAAGAATGGATTTCTCTTTGTCTTAGCACCCAAGAAAACACAGCTCTCAGATACCATGGGAGTCCTCTGACTTGAAGTCCACGGCTCCATAGACTTTGGAAACAAATCTACGTTAGGCTTTAGGATCTGGCTTTTCCTTAGGAAGCATTCCCTAAAGGGTGGTAATCTTGGTTTGCTTTTCCCCAGAAGCAGACTCTGACACAAGAGTTCAAATGCAAGTGCTAGTTTATCTGGAAAGTGAAGAAAACTGAGAGGGAAGTGGATGGGGGAGGCAGGAAAAGGAAGGTAGTCTATATAGATGCATTATCAAGCCACCTACAATCGTGAGCCAGTGGAGCTCAGTTCTGCCAGGGCAACTCTAGGAGCTGGTGGAAAACACTCACCTCAGAGTTATCCATCCCATGGATGAGAGAGCTGGGCTGTTGGTCAACTCAACTCACTCAGTGCCGGGCTGAGGGCTGCTCCCAGAGTCCTTAAGCAGGTGGCAAAGGGGAGGCAAAATAAAGTCCTTAAGCCAAGAAATGCGGGTGCTGACAGATGGAAGTCAAGCCAACATACACAGAAGTGAAAGGTGAGGGAACATGGTGTGGCAGTGACTGGATCAGCTTCAAGCGGTAGAAAATGAAACCGAGAACACAGGCTCTTTGGGTGCAGGGACCTTGTTTGCTGTTGTTTCCCCAATGCTGTCATATTTTTAGGCATTCAGTAAACACTGTGTGCACCGAATATGTTAGTGAACGCATGAAATAGCTTTAAATTCTGGCTCCATCATTTATGAAGAATCTCTTTTTTCATATGTAAAATCAAATCTCATTCTACAAAATAATAAATAACCTAACATAGGATCTGTTCCTGCCACAGCAGGAACTGAGTAAATATAAATATTGTTACTACGTATCCATTTCCTTCCTCCTTGCAGTCCTGCCCGCTTTATTTTGCCTTCTTTTATGAAGAGAAAAGGTGACTGCAATACCTCCGAGGGCCTAGGTTCAGAATTTGCCCTACACCTGGGCACACTGGAAGGGTCCACACCACAGTGTCGTCATAAAGGTCAAATTCGTCGGCTTACATGTGTATGGAAAGCTGTGATAGCAATTCTCTCAAGACACTGCCAGCAACTTTATTTAGTTGTAAATGTTGAGTCAAGAGCACCAATGGGCAACCATGAAAGCCATCCTGAAGAATAAGACTAATTCTTTTATTTTCCTGCCGCTTGTGCTTAGGTCAATGGCTGCCTTGTTTTCGATCTTCTGCTCAAAGGTGAAAATTTGAAAAACAACCACCCACCCCCCAAAAAATCAAAGAATACGAGGAAAACGTCACGTATTTTCTGCAAACTCATTCCTCAAAATTTACTCACTCTCCTATTCCTTTAATATCTTATCTCAACACCCAATATGTGTATTTATTTCTGGAACCCAGCCAGATCCTGCGTCTGAATTCCAGCAGCTCACTTCCCAGTTTCCCTGAGGACAAGGCCTAAAAAATGTGAGCTTCTCAGCTATTCAAGATGATAAAACACACAAGATGATAAAAGCTTAAATTATGCCTATACAACTTCCTCCATTAAAAGTTACAACTTTTCAAAACAAAGGAGTAAGACGATGAGTTCTAGAAGTTTAATATTTCTTCCTACCTTCCAGCAAATGTGTGGTTTAGGATATAATTTGATACTCAAAGTGTGAGACACTTTAGTCCAACCAACCTGAAGAACGCTTGTTCCATTTAAATTGCCTGTGTTTTAATTTCAATTTCATGTCATAGTTCTTTTTCATTTTCAGATCTTTAGAACTCTAGGATCTGTCTAAACTGTTTCCAGGAGCCAAGAATGGGTTAGGGAGGAGGCAAGTTGAGCTAGGACCCTACTAGGCAGCAATGGCTTTGAGCAATTGTGTGTGGAGGTCCCAGGATTATGCCAAGTAAACATACTGTTAGGAGAGCCAGAAAGTCTGCCTTTCAGGAAGGGTGGGTACTAATGGGACTAATGGGAGCAGGCAGGTTAGCCATGGAGACAGTCAGCTAAGTAGTAGACTCAGCCGGAAGAGCAGTGGAGATTATGGAGTGATGTACAAATACACAGTAGTTTATTTATGTTATAAGGTAAGCCAGAGCTAGAAAGGGACAAACAAAATAAAGGTTGGTACGATGGACACTCCTCCGTGAAACACTGTTGTGGTGCTGATCTCTTCACCATGTTGGAATGCACGAACTTGAAGTACCCCGGAAAATCAGTCTCTATCAGTATGAACCTCAAGCCTGATCCCCTGTACTAACTGCATCCAGCCCCTGTTAGCTTTAGACTGCTTAATATTTATTTAGTCAGTTAGTGTTTCTCCTTGGGTAACTGGCCTGATTTGAGAGTTAAGGTTTTATTTCTCGTGGCCTATCCAGGTGATGGAATGTATCCAATCCAAGAGATAAGCCCTCGGGTTTAGGCTGGTGGGGAGTAGGAGTTTAAGTCAACTGAGAAGACAGGACATGATAGAGAAACAAAGGTACTGTTGATGACTATATGTTAAGATGAAACTCAACAAAATCCCAGCTGAAAAACAACAATCAGAGGGGTGCCTGGGTGGCTCAGTAGGTTAAGCGTCCGACTTCGACTCAGTTGTCTCACAGTTCATGGGTTCGAGCCCCATGTCGGGCTCCGTGCTGACAGCTCAGAGCCTGGAGCCTGCTTCAGATTCTGTGTCTCCCTGTCTCTCTGCCCCTCCCCCTAGCATTCTGTCTGTCTGTCTGTCTGTCTGTCTGTCTCTCTCTCTCTCAAAAATAAATAAACATTTAAAAAAATTTTAAGACAAACAGCAATCAGAGAGGAGAACTGAGACCAAGACTGGAACCTTGCAGAAGTGAAAGGCAGGAAGCAGGGTCTGGGAAGATGTGGGAGTCCAATTTAATTCCTGAGGTTGACATGTCAGGTATGTTCCTCATGTCATAGTACAAGCTATCTTCAAGATGCCTGGCTTTTTCCCACAGTTCATACATCCCACTCTTTCTACCAGTTTATCGTTACTTGGGATGAATAGATGGAAGCATTCTTTGGAACGCCAAAATGACAATGGAGCTTTTACTTTCAAAGGTATTTTTCAGGCTTACAGTTTAAACAGTCTTAGATTAGCACCTAGTTTTATGATCTTAATTAAGCCAGCCTCCAGTTTTCTATAATGAATGAAAATAACAGGACCTCTACCTCACAGAGTTTTGTGAAACTTATGTGAGATAGCATGCCTGTTATAGAGCAGGAAGGACCTCAGCAAAGTTAGTCATTACTATGGCAAAAGCAACCCCAGTAGACCTTGTTGCCTTGAAGTGATAAATAACCCAAGAGGTGAACAGTTACGAGACAGAGAAAGATAACCTTCTCTCAACTAATCAAAAGAAGAATATTTACCATTTATTTGTATATCTCCATAAATTATAATAAATTTTGATAGTTGTCTTTTGGAAGGCCCTACGCTGTTGTAGACCCAAGAAGTGCCTTAGAAATTCATAGGAGGGAGAAAAGAGAAGGTGACTTTAAGAACCAGCACTAAAAATCTCCCAGAGTTTAAATACACACTATTAGTCTGGCTCACCATAAGTAGAGAAAGACTCGTGATGTGATGTATCCTCACATCTGTATTGAAACCCAGTCCAGCATCCTTCCCACAACCTATAGGATCTGTTATGATCTGACCCCTGACTTTCCATTTTCATATCATACCTCTCTCTTTCTTGCTTACTTCTATAGACTGATTATGTGCCCCCCACCCTGTATGGGGCTAGGGGGGCACATAATTTTAAATATTGGTTGTTTTAAGATCGTGTTGTAATTGTTGCAAAAGTGTCTTAGAATGTCTCGAGCATTCGTGGGGTGCCTGGGTGGCTCAGTCGGTTAAGCGTCTGACTTCGGCTCAGGTCATGATCTCACGGTCTGTGGGTTCAACCCCGCATCGGGCTCTGTGCTGACAGCTCAGAGCCTGGAGCCTGCTTCTGATCCTGGTCTCCCTCTCTCTCTGCCTCTCCCCTGCTCTCACTTGGTCTCACTCTGTCTCTCAAAAATAAATAATGTAAAAAAAGGAGATTAGAATATCTCGAGCATTGCATTTGTCTAATTTCCCCAGTGAGACTGCAGGTCCTCTGGCGGCCTGCCTGTATGCGGCTGAGAGCACTCTGAGAGGAACATTGACAGGTATCAGGCTCCAGGCAACATTCAATTCATATGTTGAAACCTATTCCCCCAAGGTGATAGTATTTGGAGTTTGCGAACTTTGGAGGTGATTAAGTCATGAGGGTGGAGCCTTCATGAGTGAGAGTCTTGACCTTATAAGAGACTGCAGAAAGCTCCCTCACCCTTCTGCCATCTAAGGACGCAGTGAGAAGACAGGCATCCATGGACCCTCGCAAGATACCAAATCTCCAGGCACCTTGATCTTGAACTTTTCAGTCTCCCAAACTGTGAGAACATACATTTCTGTTGTTTTTCAAGCCCTCTGACTATGGTACTCTGTTACAGCAATCTGAACAGAGTAAGACACTTACTACAATCCAGTAACACTGACTTTATTTTTGTTTTGAACATTCCAAGACTCTCCTGCCTAGCTGCACTTATAAAGCTCTTTGCATGTCTGATTTCATGTTTCCCATCTATCAGGTCTTAGCTCAGATGTGATCTTATCAGAAAACTCTTCTCTGGTCACCTATTTAAAGTGAGCCCTGCTTCTCATACCTCTACCCCACAAACACTACCATTCTGGGACCCATCATATTGTTTGTGTTTTAATGACACTTACCAACCCTGAAATTATCATGGACAAACATATCTATTGCCACTCTCTTTCTACTGGAATATAAGCTCCATGAGAGCCGAGAATTTTCTGTTCAGTGTTTCATTGGGAGATAGCAAGTCCTGCTGTGGTACAGAAATCAGTCAGATGTCATCGTTGTTATGTGGGTTGCTAACTTCTGTTTGATACCTACTATTCTCCCACCAGTCCATATCATCGTATCATAACTAAACTCTGGATTGTGTTTTGTCTTTTCTAAACACTGTGTTGTTTGTTTTTTTAACCTAATCCATTGGGTACTTATAACAACTCCATTAATTAGGATATTTCACTTTTAAAGATGAGGAAACTGAGGTCCAAGAAAGCTAAGTTACTCCCATGGTCACATAGTCAATGGAGACTATGGTAGAAATGAAACAGACATTTTTACTCCAAGCCCTACATAGTCTGTAATGTGTCTTGTGCTACACTGGACAGCCTTGCCTGAAATGGGGGGCGAAAAAGATAACTAAATCATAACCCCAAATCAATACAAACATACCAAAGAGCATTTAAAAATAAAGACTTTAGATAAACCTCATAAATCTCTAAGATAAAATGCAGTTCAAAATGGAGAAGGATATAATGAATAGATGTGTGGATGGCTGAGGAATGAAAAAATGCGGTTGACGTAAGAGCAAATTCAGGCTCAGATGCCCAGGACAGAGTGTTCTGCATATCAGTCTGCCAAGTTAGACAAGCCTCCTCTGAAGGCAGGAAAGAATTGTCCCTTCCATTCAGTGGATCGAGATACACAAGTTATCTTTTGTGGGGAAAGTCATTAGAAGATTGGGGGGAAACAGTACTTTGGGCAGAGAAATTTGGCCTCGCTTCATTTCATTGAGAAGGGGCTGGGATGTCAGAGCATGAGAGATGGATGGACCAGGGAGAACACCAACTCTGCAGTTCTTTGGATCAAGATGTTCACTGCTTGGAAGTACATCAAAGGGAGAGATGTGGAAAAATCAGTCTATGGGTTAGTTAAGACCCAGACTATTCTTTGGGGTTTTGTTTTTTTCAAAGATGAATAGAAAGTCTCTCACTATGTGTCTCCAGTCACATTGTGGGTTCATTAAAATGAGACAAATATTTCTTAAATTGTGTTCCCTGCATAGAAAGCAATGCCTTGAGAACCTATTAGCTTTTTTTTTTTTTAATTTTTTTTTTTTTAACGCTTATTTATTTTTGAGACAGAGAGAGACAGAGCATGAACGGGGGAGGGTCAGAGAGGGGACACAGAATCTGAAACAGACTCCAGGCTCTGAGCTGTCAGCACAGAGCCCGACGCAGGGCTCGAACTCACGGACCGCGAGATCATGACCTGAGCTGAAGTCGGCCGCTTAACCGACTGAGCCACCCAGGCGCCCCGAGAACCTATTAGCTTTTAAAGAAACCAGAATTCTTGCTAATATCCATTTGGCATACCACCTCAGCGTGCTACTTGAATAAAGGTTATTTCCAGCAACATTGATGGGATCACAAGCATAGTTTGTGACAAAAAAGGACATAACACTTTAAGCAATTCCTAAATTAGGTAATTTCTAAAAAAATCAATAAAACCATGAATTTCTTTTTTCCAATCTAATTCAACTCAACTAACATTTGCCAAACATTAAGTATAGGTATCATTAAATGAAGACTCAAGCTCAACCTACTTGCCTTATTTTTCAAGAGGTTTTTCTAGGACCTTGTTTGCACATCTTTCTAACAAAGATTTTTAAAGAAGATCCTCTTTAATATTCATTTATCTTCCTCTTCATCCATTAATATATTTTCATTTTCATCATTGATATGCATAATTTGAGCACTGTGGATAACAGAAAGAAAAGAAAGAAGGAAGAGAAGAGGAAGGGAGGAAGAGAAGGAGGGGGAAACATCCTTAGCTTCTAGAAGTTAATAGTCTAACAGGAGCTAGGATTCATTGGAAAGTACAAATGGCACAACCAGAAACCACGTATTCCCTCACTAGCGAGCTTTATACACACACACACGCACACACACAGGTTTTTTTTTTTGCTAAGGCAGTAACCATCTTGGCAAATAAATGAACTTTGCTGAGTCTCAGTTTTCTATGTAATGAGGAAGTTGGATTAAATGATTGCTTAGATTCTTTATAGCTCTAAGATCCTATAAATCATTTCACATTCATTAAACATTTGTTGTATGTGAAATGGGAAATATTTTGCTAGAAAAACAGGATACACAGCATGAGTAAACCTCATTTGGCTTTAAAGAGATTATAATATATTGGCAAGAAGCCAAATGCAAACAACTACCTGTATCTGAAGATAATGTGAATAGAGGTGTTGGAAAGATGAGAGGAAGGAGGAATTCATACAAATGCAGGACAGGGGTGGATTTGAGGGAACAAACAAATTGTTTAAGGACAGCAGAGAGAAGAGGCTGCCCTAGCAGAAAGGCAAAGGATCTTAAAGGCAAAAGCAAGAACAGTAAGGAAAGAAACTCAGGAAGAACTGGCTGTGTTAAAAGGTTGATAGCAAGCTGACCTAGCTCGGTACTTGGAAGGAAATCAAAGAGATGACTTTGGGGTGAACTAAATCAACCAGCCCAAGGACTTGGGGGACTGCCTAGACATCTACTTCAAATTGAACTCAGGGGCCATGGCTGAAAAACTAGTAAAACTGTTTTAGTGGGAAGAGATGGGCCAAGAGATAGTATGGTTGATGCTGGTGTGTTGAAACTGAGGGGCACTAAGGAAGCCAGAAGGTTGGAAAATACTGAATCTAGATAGATTGATAGAGAAAATCCAGAAATGAGGAAATCTCAACATGATCATCCAATTTAATTATGTTTCAAATGAGTAATTTCCTAACCATGGACTACTGGTATTTCCAAGTTTCCTCGCAGTGCAGTGAAGCAGTTCATTTCACTTTAAAATGGCAGGTTGATTGGGAGGCTTTGGATAATTCTCTCCAGAGGAGGAATAGTAAAGAGGGCTTAGGGATTAGATCAAATCTCTAAGGCTAGAAGAACCCAGTGAGAGACTCCATTTAAAAATCTGAGTAGTGTTAGCCAACAGGAAGCTTGGGGAACCATGTTCGAGGATGTCTCTGATTTCACATAAAAAACATGCCCACCTATAGAGAAAGAATGGGAAGTTGGGAATACGATAGTGTCCATGAGCTGAGCCTTGGTAGACAAGGCCTAGAGGAAGGCCGTGTTTTAGATTGAGAGCAAGAAGATGATGGTGTTATAAGCAGAGGGGTTTCAGAGAAGGTGAGGGTGTAGAAGATGGAACCACAGGATTTTTAAAGTTTATTTATTTTATTTTGAGAGAGAGAGAGAGAGAGGGAGCGTGAGTGGGGTAGGGGCACAGAGAGAGGGAGAGAGAGATCCCAAGCAGGCTTTGTGCTGCCTGTGCAGAGCCCGACACGGGGTTCAAGCCCATGAACTGGGAGATCATGACATGAGCCAAAACCAAGAGTCAGATGTTTAACCGACTGAGCCACCCAAGTGTCCTGGAACCACAGGATTTATACACAAAGAGAGTCCAGCTAAAGCAAATTCATTGCCCAGGGGAGCAGGAATCAGGAATATCTGTTCTGAATGTTGATAACACAAGAGACATAAGAGGCCTGGAACAACGTCTTATTCAGGAGGCCATGTTTGAAGAGCACTAAAAGGTGCCTCTCTAGGTGAAGACAACACCAAGATACTTGCCAAGAACTCTTAAGCGACCCCTCCTTCTATAGGTGTAGAACTGCTTTAAAAGCGTTGCTTAAGCAGCCGTCACCTATTTTATGGTACTTACAGGCTAAGGTTTTTTTGGGGGAAAAAAACTGTTTTCCTCTAACAAATTTTATTTTTAAATGTTTGTTTGTTTATTTATTTTGAGAGGGGGGGACACAAGTGAACCAGGGGCAGAGAGAGAAAGAGAATTCCCGGAGGGGGAGAGGGGGAAAGGGGAGAGGGAGAGAGAGAGAAGTGGGACTCACCCGAAGCAGGGGCTCGAGCTCACCCGATGTGGGACTTGAACTCACGAACCCGTGAGATCATGACCTGAGCGGAAGTCAGATGCTTAACGACTTAGCCACCCCAGTGCCCACCTCTAATAAATTTTAAACCATACATAACAAAAGATGATTCCCATATTTTACCCAAATAATGGCTCCAGAATCTAGACAGAGCCAAATACTTGGTAGGCAATGGTGACTAAATGGCCCAGTGTTCAGTGCATTAGACTCTGGGGAACCAGAACGCCTGGATTCAAATTCCAATTCTATGACTGACTAGCTGTGAGAGCTGCAGAAAGTGACTCAAATACCATGTCTCAGTTTGTCGTGTATAAATTTGCATAATCTATTACCTTCCTCATGGTGCTGTCGAAATTAAATGAGTTCACATGCGTGGATGTCTTGGCATAGAGCCTGGCATGTAGTAAGCACTCAGTAAGTGTCATCAGTTGTTGTTGTTGTTGCTGTTTATTGTTGTTACACTTGTTATTTCATTTCTGAGCCCTCGAGCAGGTGCACCCCACCGCAGGTGGGACTGCTCTTTTCAGCCACAATGCAGAGTGAGTCATAATAAAATCATGCTGCCAACTTCCTGATCTATTGAATTACTTGAGCTTCCACATACAATCACTACTAAAAGAAAGTTGCCCTTTCTTTTTGAAGTTCACAGATTACAGAGGCTCTTTCCTCAACCCCGCCTTTCCTTTTCAAGGACAGTAAATCTCAAAGAAAAAATTTGAAAATGATTTCTTTTATCGCCACCCTTTATAGTTCCTTTTCGCCATTCATTCACCTGTCTCATTTGTACCTAAAGAAAAATAATTCTTCATTCATTATATTGTTATCCATACCTGGCAGCTTATAATTGCTTTTGTATAAGTGTACGTGCCTTTTGCATGTATGATTCGAGGTGTACGATCCTTTCCCTTCCCCTATCATGGGGGTCACCTGACCTTGAGGGAATAGTGGACATCTGGATGTCAATGTACGAGCTGGTGTGCTTTTTTTTTTTTTTTTTTTTACCATTCTAGAAAGAAGATATGGGATATGCACGATCAGCCACTAAATTTCACTTTAGTCTCAACTCTGGTACAGTCTTAACTTATATGGACTTTCATCAATGCTCAAATGCTCACATTACAGGCAAAATAAAACCCTCTTCCTGCAAAGACATCCACGTTCCAATCCCTGGAAACTGTGAATACATTAGATTATATGGCTAAGGGGAATGAAGTTTGCAGATGGAATGAAGGTTGTTACTCAGCTGACCTTAGGGAGATTATCTTAGTGGGCCCAATGTACTCTCAAGGGCCTTTCAAATTGGAAGAGGGGCACCTGGATGGCTCAGTTGGCTAAGTATTCGATTCTTGATATCAGCTCAAGTCTTGATCTCAGGGTGGTGAGTTCAAGTCCCACACTGGGCTCCATGTTGTACACAGAACCTACTTATAGAAAACAATAAAACAAAACATAAAATAACATAGGAAAAGGGAGGCAGAAGTTAGAGATCAGAGTAACGCAATGTGGGAGGGACTTAGCCTGCTATTACGGGCTTTGCAAATGGAGGAAGGGGACTGGGCACCAGGGAATATGGGCGGCCTCTAGAAGCTAGAAAGGGCAAGGAAATAGATTGTCTCCTAGAGCCCTGGTCCCACTGCCTAATTAACACCCAGTGCTAGATCTGTGCTAGAGACCTGTGCTAACTTCTGACCTATAGAACTATAAGATGGTATCTCTGTGTTGGTTTAAGCCGCTAAGATTGTGGTAGTTTTTACAGCAGCAACGGGAAAGCAATACATGCTCCATCTTGGAGATCTGGCGGGCATCCTCATTTCACGGGACTCTACCTCCCCGCCTCCCCCTGCCTGCTCTGTTTCATCTTTGCTTATAATGCCGTAGCAGTTACTGAGCACACTCTCTGTGCCAGGTACTCTGGCAGATCCTGGAAATGCAAGATGAATAAGACATAGCCCACATCCTTTCATTTACTCAACAAATATTTGTGTACCCGGGCTACCCACATTAGATGTGGCAGGAATGAAAACAGTCCCTGCCCTAAAGAAGCTCTCATACTTCTGAGAAGACAATCAACATAACTAAAATAAATTGTGATTTCATATACTATGTGCATGTTCTAAGAGTATAGAAGAGAGACCACCTAACTCAGCTTGATGAAATCAAGAACACTTCAGAGAGAGGAAGAAATGGAGCTCGAATGAATCAGTTCGCCAAAGAGACAAGAGCTTCGAAGAAATGGGACACTTGAAATGTGGCTAGTGCAGATGAGGAACAGAATTTTAAATTTTATTTCATTTTACTTTTAATTGAAACGGAAGTAGCTGTATGTGGCTGTGGCTACCATACTGGACAGAGCATTTTGCACCAGATTATACCCTTGAAAGGAAAGAGATTACCCTCTCTGTCTCCTTTTGCCACTTCTTTTTTATTTAAAATAAATTTTTTTAAAAGTTTATTTATTTTGAGAGAGAGAAAGATACAGAGCCAGAGAGGGGCAGAGAGAGAGGGAGACACAGAATCTGAAGCAGCTTCCAGGCTCTGAGTTGTTAGCACAGGGCCCAATGCAGGGCTCAACCCCATGAACCATGAGATCATGACCTGATCTGAAGTCGGACACTTAACCGACTGAGCCACCCAGGCGCCCGTCTTTTTTCCACTTCTTAATGACTGGAAAGCAGATGTTGTGGCAAGTCACCTGGGACCCTGCGGATAGGACATCACCTCAAGGATGGAAGTAAGCGAAGTAGGAGGAACGTGGGTCTGTGACATCATGCAACCATCTTTCAGTTTGGCTTATGCTCAGATTGTTAGGTGAGAGCGACAGAAACTCTATGTCATTTAAGCTATTGCTATTTTGGATCTTTGCACAGCAGCCAAATCTGTATCCTAGTACCAATGTCCCTAGAATAATAAAAAGCAATAGCCATGGTCTTTGCTGAGTTTTTGAGCTCCTTTGTGTACCCTGCACTATGCTAATTGCTCTACATGCATGGTCTCTGGGAGCCTGGCTGGCTCAGTTGGTAGAGCCCACGACTCTTGATCTCAGGGTTGTGGGTTTGAGACCCACATTGGGTGTAGAGATTACTTGAAAATAAAATCATAAATGAATAAATAGTCTCATCTAATCTCCATACATTCCAATAAGGGAGATAATAGTAAACCCCCATTCTGCAGATTAAATGGAGCCTCAGAGGAGTGGCTCGTTAGTGGTAGCATTAGGTTGTCCTACAGCAAACTGTATTCCAGTGTATGGATACATAATATCTCATCACATAAGGCAAGGGAAATTGGGTATACAACCAGAATTCTAAATGCAGTGTATGTATATTTCTGGCAGACATTCTCAGCTGTCTACCTAGCACCCATTTCCTCCTTCCTCTTGAAAAGAGAACCCCAACTTATTCAGATAGTGGACAGAGATTCCTTGACATCAGGAAAGGGAGGTTCTTATTAAAGAACCCAGGAAAGAAATCCTGACTGGTCTAAACCAGTCATGATAATCTCAGGCCCCTCGGCCAGTAATTGGTCTGAGCACAGGTCCGTGGCACAGTTCTGGTCAATGAGATGTAAGTTAATGGAGGGTGTCCCTTTGCAAACAACAAGCCAAAACCCTGCCCAGAATAAAGATGCAACACTGGAGGTGTGGCATCCATCATGTAACCGTGAGGACAAAAGCCAAGATGATGGCGGAGTTGGAGAGATAACTGAAGTCCATGTAGACATGATTGAGCTGTGGCTCCTAGCGAGGACAGCCTACTTTCAGACTTCTTGCAATATGGGAAAAACACCCCCCAATTTACTACTTAGGCCACTGTAAATCAGGTGTCAGTTACTTAGAGCTGGATGCCCCCTAACTGATACACATATGCATACATGTCTTTTGTTTTCTTAGAAAAGATAAAGAAAAGTCACAAACCTTAAGATGGTATCCTGCACAGTCTTGACTGCTGGAAACCTGGATCTCATCGGCTCATTCACAGTAAGAATCATTTCTGTCTCTCTCAAAACACATGCTTTTGGGCATATGAAAACTAACCTTAAATGGATAGCAAAGTTCAGGCGAAATGCCTATCAATCCCTTTCCCCGACCTCAACCTAAAAACTTTTCCCCTCAATTGTAAATGTTTCTAAGTAATGCATAATGTGTGAAAAGCGTTTAGGTTCTATTGTTTTAGACTGTTAATATTCTGAAATATTAAAAGAAACTTCTGTTCTCTCTCGATCTATGTAGCTGATGAGAAAAGCAGACATACTAAGCCTAACACATAAAAAGGATTAATTCAGTGGGAATACCTAATCATACCAAAGATAAATAAAGAAGTGAGGCATGTCATAGATGACTAAGATTTAAAAACTGGTTTAAATAAATACATAGATAAATAAAAGAGGCAGAAATGGTGTTTTGTGTTTGATCTATACTGAAAGTTGATTTAATTCTCCTGAGTGTGCAAAAAGGAATAAATAATATTTATGTAATCAGTTATTCCAGAATTATAAACAAATTCTAAAGTATTCTGGAATGCTAGATATGTTCATGTGACGGAGAAAGAGCAGATATTTTTCTAGCCATAGGCTAAATAAAGCCCACATTCATAACATATATCATGCCACCACCTTCACCACGTTGTTAATCTTTAATCTGATTTATAACTGAAAAGATCATGTGGTAGCTGCTTTTACACTATTTCATTCACAAAAAGAGATTATCCATTGAGCAAGCACATTTTTCCCCCGGGATTTCGCAGACTAAACGAGCTAGACACATTTTTTTCTTTCAAACACCAAGCCAATAAGATATATTTCCAGATATAATCTGAAAGGTAGGAAACAGCAAAGTAAGCAACATTCAGGCAATCCTCCGCATGGTGGTGGCATTTCTGACAGACCTGACAGAAGTTTTAAGATTGAAAAAGTCATATGAATAAAGACAATATTGTAATATTGTAATACTGTAATATTACATTGTAATATTCTTTTTGTAAAAGAAACATACCTTAGAGATGATTAATGGTTCTCCGTGCTCCAGGCCACCTTTCAAAGTAAAGCCCCAGGGAGCTCCTCCCTGCAGGAACGCTTCCAGATAAATGTACCTGCCCTTGGGGGTCCTGTTGGGGTTCAGTATGGCAGTAGTCTTATCCAGGTTCTCTGTGGCCTTCATCATGCCCAACACATGATCCCTGGAGTTAAATTTTAAATGCCTGAAGCAGATTCAGAGTAGTGCTTCTATTCACAACACCTCATCCCATCCTTCATGATACTCGCCGGCCAAAATAAAGAGGTTTTGAGAAACAAATTCTTTCAGATGTAAAATGTTCTTCTGAACTTAAGTCCAAGATGCTGAACCAGGAGGACTTTTCACTCCAACATTTCTGAATGTAAATTCTCCTCCTGGGATCCCGGGATCTCACTGAAGCCCCCCAGTGCTCTATATCTCCCCACTCTGTTCAAAAAAAAAAAAAAAAAACTTCTTTCTGTGTTACTCCCAAGACGGCTTTTATTTCGCATGCACACACCCCAAAACTTTTTCTGCACGTTTTCCAGAGAAAATTCAAAATCAAATTCTCCAGAGAGAATTGCAAAAACTCAAACAAATACCTAATTTTTGATTGATTATCAGCCCTTCTTCCTCTCCGAGTGAAATTTACCATTACAATAGCCTCCCCTCTCCCCTAGAAGTAGCTTTAAAAGAAAGAAAGCACTTACTATGCTTCTGCTGGCTTGAGAATTTTCTAACTTGTCCCCAAGAGACAGAGCTGTGCTAAAACTTTTTGCTTATGTTTTTCAGCTATAAGATCATGGTTTGCTTCTTGCAAAAAAAAAAAAAAAATAGTTTTTGCAGGATGGACGGAAAAATGAAAAAAGCATGGCAAGTTAATCCCCAGTGGAAAAAAATATCCAGGAGGCGGCTGAGTTCTTTTCTTTGGTATTTTCAGTGATGATCAGCTACTGCTGCTGCCACAGCAGCCACTTGCCTCCTCTGCGTGAAAGAGCAAGGAAGTGAGAGGAAAATGGATTAAGGCAAATAGAGCCACTGCAACCTTTCTGCACAGTGAGCCCTGCCATGCAGAATTCGGTTCAGCACAAAAACTTGACCAATCCAAACAGTCGCACAGCTGATAAAACGTAGAAAGTTAAAAATACCATACAGATGGCTAATTACCAAGGAGTAATTACATAGAATAGCTCCCACCTTGTACCAATTAAAGCAGAATCCCTGGGGGTGAGACACAGGCATTGGCATTTTTTAAAACTCTGGGCAATTCCGCTGTGCAGCCAAGTTTGAGAAGCAGTGCCTGAAGCAGTTTCAGTAAACGTTTAAGCGTCAAGGTGGTGGCACGAGGGCTTTATTTTTTCGTTAGAAGAAAATACCAAGTGTAATACATGACCAGCTTCTCAGCTTGAAATTTGACTCTCCAATCAAATTTCTGCTTGCTTGACTCAAAACAAATAGGAAGCAGGCTTTCTTCTACATTTTAATTGTTATCTACTCCAAGACTATTGTCCATTCTTTAAATGAAAAGAAATATTCTTAATGCCTGGCAAGCAGTAGGTACTCACAACTGAATGCTGTTCTAATTTCAGGTTGTCAATAGAATTTTGTAATAATGTTACATACAATTTAACATGACTTCTTTTATTAAAAATTTGAACAGTGCAAGGTAACTATATATTTTACAAAGCGGTTCAGCCATTAAATTATTAGAACAATTTAGAATTCTTTCCAAGGGATATGTTTGCTAAAACTTTTTCTATTTAAAAGTATGTGATAATATGAGTTTTGTTGGTAATTGAGGTTAAAAATTACTGTGGGTTTGGATGCCAATTTAATTTGAGTGTACTTATAATTAATGAAAATATAATAGAGAAGCAGACATAGTATGCAAATAGTCCAGGTGATATTCAATGTACAACATACAAGTATTATTTGATTTTCAGCAGTAACTTCATCTGAAGGGCTCCATGACCAAAAACATGGTAAAATCTCATTTTTCTGTAATGATAATATTTTAGTGGAAATATAAAGCATACCAAGTGAAAGTATATGTAAATATTGTCTGATTCTTAATAGTAATTTATGTAATTTTTATTGCTCTTTCCTTTTGCAGCTTAACCTATAAATTAAGAATAAAAGGAGAAACACTGGCTTTTTTTTCACTTGATTATTCAAAGTGTGTGTGTGTCGTTAAAAAATCCTAAGTAAATGAAAATTTTTTTCTGAAAATTATTTTCTGTGGCATTTATGATCTTACTACTAATTCACTTTGTAAAAAGTGGGATTTTATAGAATCAACATTTAATATTAAAAGTAATAAAGCTGAAAACAAAAGGCAAAAGAAAAAGGAAAAAGGTAAGCAATGAAGATATACCACTTGGTGCTTATAGACTGATGAAACCTCTATTTTATATTCTTGTCAAAAATATTTAGGGACTAAATATTTAATGAAAATGATATACTCTGAAAAAAATGTCAAAATTCATTTGGCAGATATGTAGAATAGTAACAGATAGATCAAAGTTAGACAACTTTTTTCCCCATCTTCCACCGCTCAGAGTCAAAGAATGTATCCTTGTTTCTAGAGGTAAGCACATAGAGGCCAGTAAAAGGTTAACCGATGTGGCCAGAGTCATCTTTCAAGCAGCATAAACGGGCATAAAATTAAAATCTTCAGACACTTAGGAATGGAATCTCAGTGTAAGGTAGGTCTTTTGCATAATTTATGGAAAAAAAAAACAACTTTCTATGAGGCCAGCATTGCTAATTCATAGGAAGAACTTTTGTTAGGGCACATAATTGGGACCCAAACTCTAATTAGAGAATGAAACTGGACCCCAGCTCCTCCCAAGGGAAAGAGAAACAGCCCTATTGTCTCAAGATGCTGACAGTAGAAGGGACAGGATTCTGAGAACAGCGTAGTTTTCTTTCTAAATCTTTGCCTTCAGATTCAGGCGTTCTGATGAAGGATTTCCTTTTTGTCTGCCTGGTATCTCTCTGGGGAGCCACTCCTCCACCTATCCTGTGGTGCTGGTGGGCTGACCCTGCTCTTGGGCTCCAGGGTGGACATATGATCCAGGCATCAACTGCCCTTTGGCTCAAATGATTGGCATATGGATGGGCATGTGACTCAAGCTGGGCCAATGTAATAACTAGAAATTGTATCAGAGCTATCGCTAAGGAACATTCTCTCCTATGGGATTGCTAAACTGATAGGTTTAGCAAACCTGGAATTGCTGGAGGCCATCCTTGCAGTCACAAGCCTTAGAAGAAAGACAACCCCTAGGAAATCAGTTCAAGATCACGTAAAGCGGTGTTCTGGGTCCAACCAGACCTCATTTAAACCAGCAGCAACTCTCTAACTTCTTGGTTTCAGGACGATTTTATCTTAAATATCAATAATCTTAAAAATTATTGAGGACTCCAAATAAATTGTTTATGTGTGTTATATCCATCAGTGTTTCCTGTATTAGAAAATTAAAACAGAAAAGAACATTTAAAATATTTATTAATCATTTTAAAATAGAAAAGCCATTACATGTTAAAATGACTAACACATTTTGCTGAAAAATAACTATATTTTCTCAAACAAAAAACAAATCACTGAGAAGCATGACATTGTTTTACATAGTTGCAAATCTCCTTTATGGCCAGTTCAGTAGAAGATAGCGGGATTCAACTATCTTTCTGCATTCTATCTGATGGATGTCACAGGTCATGTAGTCACTGGAAAATTCCACTACACACTTGTGAAAGAACAAGCAGACAAAGGCAAACAATGTCTTAGTTTTTATGAAAACGATTTTGACCTTACGAAACCCAAAGGGTCTCAGGGACTCCTTGAGGTCCCCACATCGCACTTTGAGAATTGCTGCCTTAACCAGATACAGCCATACCTGAAGCCATCACACTCCTACTAGTTGTATGAGACCATAAATATCTGTTTAATTTTTTCCTTTAAACAGCTAGAGTTGGTGTCCTGCGACTTGCAATTGAAAGAGTTCTAAGCAATACACAATGAAATCCTTCATGGTTCTTCCTGCTTTGGGAGACAGTTTAAGGAAGCTGAGTGCAGTCTCAGAGATGTAGCTTTGCATCTTATTTTCTCTCTTTCCACTGCTTCCCTTCTTCTTAGAATTACTCCTTTTTTGGGGCACCTGGGTGGCGCAGTCGGTTAAGCGTCCGACTTCAGCCAGGTCACGATCTCGCGGTCCGTGAGTTTGAGCCCCGCGTCGGGCTCTGGGCTGATGGCTCAGAGCCTGGAGCCTGTTTCCGATTCTGTGTCTCCCTCTCTCTCTGCCCCTCCCCCATTCATGCTCTGTCTCTCTCTGTCCCAAAAATTAAAAAAATAAAAATAATAAAAAAAATTAAAAAAAAAAAGAATTACTCCTTTTTTAAAAAATCGAATTGGCTTTTTCCACCATTCATGAATAGGACAGCAACCCCTCTAGGGAGTAGAAAGGAGCTCCCAGAACTACTATTTTTAACCAAATTCTTTCTTCATGACAAATAGATTCAACACAGCTCACAACTTCACTTTCTGTCTCCACATGAAAAATCCCCACTGTTGGTAACCAAGTTCATCATATTGCTCTGTTACTGCGAAGATTGCCCCAGGGCAGAAAATATTTTAATCATATTGACTCTCCCGTTTGCCTGACATTCCTATACCAAACACTTACAAATGTCATTTGCCTACTCACTGTTTTGACTTGGAAATCATGCATCACTCTATTTGCTAACATCATTTAAAGAAAAATTGACTTATTCTTCTCAAAATTTTAATTTTTCATAGTAATGTTTAATGCCTTTATCTTTATCTTTGCTGGGATTTTAAGTATGATTTTTTAACTGAGTGGATTTTTTAATGCCTCTCAATTTAATCTTCCAAAGATTAAAAATGCCCCTAGATTATCTCCGAAAATAAAGTAGGAGCGACATCTAGTGGCTCTTCTGGCTCACTAAGTAATCATTAAAGTAACCGTAAGATACTAAATTATTAAATCAGTGGTTTGGAAGGTTATTTACTCTTTCTTAGAAAGGACATCTCAGAATTAGCCCAAATAGACAAAAATTAACCTTACTTTAAAGTTTTCAGAGTCTTTAGGCAATGTTTCAGAGGCAAAAAGAATCATCCCTTCATGTGTCTCCTTAGGACTGGGGACCACTTTCCCAGCAGACCTCCCCTGAAAATGCCAAGAAGCCTCCCCTGAAAACAGTCACTTGGAATAGAAAAGAAAGCCCAAAGATCAGTTTAAAATAAGGAAAGGAAAAATAAAAAAACAGGGAGGGAGGCAAACCATAAGAGACTCTTAAATACAGAGAACAAACTGAGTGTTGTTGGAGGGGTTTGGGTGGGGGGATGGGCTAAATGGGTGAAGGACATTAAGGAGGGCACGTGTTGGGATGAACGATGGGTGTTATATGTAAGGGATGAATCACTGGGTTCTATTCCTGAGATCAAAAACAAACTAACTGACGAATAAGAAATTCAAACTTCTTATAACATAAAAATAATAAAATAAAATAAAATAAAATAAAATAATCAGAATCCCTCAGCTAGAACTTCCCTTGAAGTGGTGTCAAACATTGTGTTGAATGCTCCAACACGACAGATGCTCTGAGAAAAGAGGAAGGGGAAATGGATGTTGGGTATGCAACTTACAGCATCTGCTTCACCAACTATCCTAACAGTTGTCGCAAAACTATCAAAAGACAATCAATTTAAATCTTTTGAGAATGATCAAAACGTCCTGTGTCTCAACTGAGGCAATTATTCCACAGGTGTATAGATCTGTCAAAACGTCAATTGATACACTTTAAATGGATACAATTTATTAAATGGAAACTATATCTCAATAAAGTTACTTTTTTTAAAAACTCCGGGACTCAGTCAATAGATGGCTGGGCAAACAAAATGTGGCTTACACATACAACGGAATATTATCCAGCCTTAACGTGGGGGGCAATTCTGACACACGTTACAAGTGGATGGACCTTGAGGACACTGTTAAGTGAAATAAGCCAGTCACTTGGGGCGCCTGGGTGGCGCAGTCGGTTAAGCGTCCGACTTCAGCCAGGTCACGATCTCGCGGTCCGTGAGTTCGAGCCCCGCGTCAGGCTCCGGGCTGATGGCTCGGAGCCTGGAGCCTGCTTCCGATTCTGTGTCTCCCTCTCACTCTGCCCCTCCCCCGTTCATGCTCTGTCTCTCTCTGTCCCAAAAATAAATAAACATTGAAAAAAAAATTAAAAAAAAAAGAAATAAGCCAGTCACAGGACTGTCACAGGACAAATACTGTAAAACTCCACTTATCTTAGATACGTAGAGGAGGTCAAATTCTACAAAAAGTAGCAGGGTGGTTGCCAGGGTCTGGGAAAAGGGGAATGGGGAGTTAGCGTTGAATGGGTACAAAGTTCAGTTTGGGGGAATGAAAGAGTTCTGGAGAGGGACAGTGGTGATGTTTGTAAAACGATGTGAATATACTTAATGCCACTGAACTGAACACTTAAACATGGCTGAAGTGGTAAATTTTATATTATGTATATTTTATCACAATAACTAATGTTTTTTAAAAAAAATACTTGTAAAAGGTAAAAAAATGTCAAATATGATACTATAATTAATCAGTTCAGTATTCATCACTTAACCATCCTGAGCAAGGTTGTACGTGGATGCCACAAAATTGCCAGATGCATAAAAAGCCAGATAATAATACCTGATAGGATAGAGTAAATATAGACACCTGACAGAGTTATAACTGTTACAGGAATTCTTAAGGTAGGTTATTATTTAAAAGCTGGTAGAGAGGTGCCTGGGTGGCTCAGTTGGTTGAGCCTCTGACTTCAGCTGAGGTCGTGATCTTGTGGTTGTAGGTTCGAGTCCTGCGTCAGGCTCTGTGCTGACAGCTCAGAGCCTGGAGCCTGCTTCCAATTCTGTGTCTCTCTCTCTCTCTCTCTCTCTCTCTCTCTCTCTCTGCCCCTCTCCTGCTCAGGTTCTATCTCAAGAATAAATAAACATTAGAAATTTTTAAAATAAATAAATAAAAGCTGGTAGAAATATATCCATACCCTTATTTTATTTCTTAGGTAAAAAGTAAAAGACCTAAGAAAAATATACTCAGCAGAAACGCTGGATGGTTATAATAAAGGATACAGTTTTTCTTTTCCTTTGGAAGAAACAGAGACAGCTTCAAAGACGCTGGTAATGATGGTGATTGGCCTCAACAGCAGAAACACAGGCTAGAGGAGAAAAGATGATCTGCCTTTATTTTACTTCCTATTTGACATCTATCTCCCACTTCTACCCCTTTTTTCAATCTTCTGTAAAATAAATTGTCTTAGAAACGAACAAACGAACTCAAAAACTTGTATTTTTTTAAAAAAAACTCATTTTAATATTAAAAGAGAGAATAACCACAGCTGAACCTTCTGGGTAAATGGAAAGATTCTACATGTATTGGAGAGCTTGATACTAAATGTATACATTTCCCAAAAGTCATCAATCTGTACATTAAAAATGTACATGAAGTATCATCATACATGAAGTATACCTCAATAAGGTTGATTTAAAAAACCTCAATCAGGGGCGCCTGGGTGGCGCAGTCGGTTAAGCGTCCGACTTCAGCCAGGTCACGATCTCGCGGTCCGTGAGTTCGAGCCCCGTCGGGCTCTGGGCTGATGGCTCGGAGCCTGGAGCCTGTTTCCGATTCTGTGTCTCCCTCTCTCTCTGCCCCTCCCCCGTTCATGCTCTGTCTCTCTCTGTCCCAAAAATAAATAAACGTTGGAAAAAAAAAAAAAAAACCTCAATCAACTCTAAAAAGTAGAAACTTCCCTGCTTTTAGGATGGTATATGAAAGTCTTCTTTTACAACTGGTTTCAAAAGAAACCCCAAATTAGAAGTCACTCATCTTCTTAGTCCACCCTGCCAGGAAATGTTCCTAGAAATCCAATCACATCTATTCCTGGGAAGCAGGTAGGTGTTCCCTGCTCTGTTTAAATTTCCACCCATCCCACATTCCTTCTTCTTCCCTGCTTCCACAGCACTTAACCCCTTCTAATATGTTAACTAGGTCAGCGAGATTATTTCTAGTCTCTCTCAACTAGAATGTTAAGTTCTGTGAGGGCAGGGTTTGGTCTGTTTTGTTCACCAATGTTCCTGGTATATAGTTGGTGTTTAATAAATATTTGCTGAATGAACTCAAGCTTTCTTATTAAATATATTTATTTTCTTATGTCCTTGGTGGAGAGAAGAATGTCAGAACTTTAATACTTTTTTAATGTTTATTTATTTTTGAGAGAGAGAGACAGACAGACAGTGTGAGCAGAGGAGGAGCAGACAGAGAGGGAGACACAGAATCTGAAGCAGGCTCCAGGCTCTGAGCTGTCAGCACAGAGCCCAATGCGGGGCTCAAACTCACAAACCATGAGATCGTGACCTGAGCCGAAGTCAGATGCTTAATTGACTGAGCCACCCAGGTGCCCCTATACCCTTTAATATTTTATACTCTATCAACTTGCCAAAACTATTGGAGATGATTTGCCATTTATTTCCTTTTCACTATACATTGAGTTACTTCTATGTGTCCATGTTGTACCAGGCACTGGGGAAATAAGCCCGCCAGATAAGACTTAACATAGAAACTCTTAAATCCTAATCAGAGAGGGAAAATATCTACACTAAAAATCCAGGCTACTCTGTAACTCTGATCTAGCATTGCTTTTAGTTTTGAAGATCTTTGGCAAATTCTTAAAGTTCAAAGTCATAAAGGAAACACAACGCTTAAAATTTTTTTTATAATATATGCTATATTTTTGACTATCACCTATTTACAAAACTGATAGTGTTTTGTGAAACAAGATCGTTTTTTAAACTAAGCAAATCATGAATTAAATTTTAAGTGACTCCACATATATATCATGATTACGATGTATCAATTTGGGTATCAACTTTTGGGTACAATTTTAATAAATGCTTTTATACTAAGATAAAATTCTTTGATTTTATAGAATCATAGTTCTTTTTTTTTAAAAAAAAAATTTAGTTACCCATAACCAGTAAGGAAATCAAATTAGTAATCAAAAATCTCCCAAAAAACAAGAATCCAGGGCCAGATGGCTTTCCAGGGAATTCTACCAAACATTTAAGGAAGAGTTAACACCTATTCTCTTGAAGCTATTCCAAAAACTAGAAATGGAAGGAAAACTTCCAAACTTATTCTAAGAAGCCAGCATTACCTTGATTCCAAAACCAGAGAGATACCCCACTAAAAAGGAGAACTATAGACCAATTTCCCTGATGAACATGGATGCAAAAATCCTCAACAAGATATTAGCCAACCGGCTCCAACAATACATTAAAAAAATATTCACCATGACCAAGTGGGATTTATACCTGGGATGCAGGGCTGGTTCAATATCCACAAAACAATCAACGTGATTCATCACATCAATAAAAGAAAGGACAAGAACCATATGATCCTCTCAATAGATGCAGAGAAAGCATTTGACAAAATACAGCATCCTTTCTTGATAAAAACCCTCACGAAAGTAGGGATACAAGGAGCATAACTTGAGATCATAAAAGCCATATATGAACTACCGAACGCTAATATCATCCTCAATGGGGAAAAACTGAGAGCTTTCCCCCTAAGGTCAGGAACAAGACAGGGATGTCCACTCTCACCACTGTTATTCAACATACTATTGGAAGTCTTAGCCTCTGCCATCAGACAACACAAAGAAATAAAAGGCATCCAAATCAGCCAGGAGGAGGTCAAACTTTCACTCTTCGCAGATGACATGATACTCTATATGGAAAACCCTAAATATCCACCAAAAACCTGCTAGAACTGATTCATGAATTCAGCAAAGTTGCAGGATATAAAATCAATGCACAGAAATTGGTTGCATTCCTATACACCAACAATGAAGCAACAGAAAGAGAAATCAAGGAATCGATCCCATTTATAGTTGCACCAAAAACCATAAAATACCTAGGAATAAATCTAACCAAAGAGGTGAAAAATCTATATACTGAAAACTATAGAAAGCTTATGAAAGAAATTGAAGACGACACAAAAAAATGGAAAAAGATTCCATGCTCCTGGATAGGAAAAACAAATATTGTTAAAATGTCGATACTACCCAGAGCAATCTACATATTCAATGCAATCCCTATCAAAATAACACCAGCATTCTTCACAGAGCTAGAACAAATAATCCTAAAATTTGTATGGAACCAGAAAAGACCCCAAATAGCCAAAACAATCTTGAAAAAGAAAACCAAAGCAGGAGGCATCACAATCCCAGACTTCAAGCTATACTACAAAGCTGTAATCATCAAGACAGTATGGTACTGGCTCAAGAACAGACACTCAGATCAATGGAACAGAATAGAGAACCCAGAAATGGACCCACAAATGTATGGCCAACTAATCTTTGACAAAGCAGGAAAGAAGATCCAGTGGAATAAAGACAGTTTCTTCAGCAAGTGGTGCTGAGAAAACTGGACAGTGACATGCAGAAGAATGAACCTAGACCACTTTCTTACACCATACACAAAAATAAACTAAAAATGGATGAAAGACCTCAATGTAAGACAGGAAACCATCAAAATCCTCGAGGAGAAAGCAGGCAAAAACCTCTTTGATCTTGCCCACAGCAACTTCTTACTCAACACGTCTCCGGAGGCAAGGGAAACAAAAGCAAAAATGAACTACTGGGACCTCATAAAAATAAAAATCTTCTGCACAGCGAACGAAACAATCAACAAAACTAAAAGGCAACTGACAGAATGGGAGAAGATATTTGCAAACGACATAGCAGATAAAGGGTTAGTATCCAAAATCTATAAAGAACTTATCAAACTCAACACTCAAAAAACAAATCATCCAGTGAAGAAATGGGCATAGACACTTCTCCAAAGAAGACACCCAGATGGCCAACCGACACATGAAAAGATGCTCAACATCACTCGTCATGAGGGAAATATAAATCAAAACCACAATGAGATACCACCTTACACCTGTCAGAATGGCTAACATTAACAACTTAGTCAGCAACAGATGTTGGTGAGGATGCGGAGAAAGAGGATCTCTTTTGCATTGTTGGTGGGAATTTGAGCTGGTGCAGCCACTCTGGAAAAGAGTGTGGAGGTTCCTCAAAAAACTAAAAAGAACCACCTATGACCCAGCAATTGCACTACTAGGTATTTATCCACGAGATACATGTGTGCTGTTTCGAAGGGACACATGCACCCCCATGTTTATAGCAGCACTATCAACAATAGCCAAAGTATGGAAAGAACCCAAATGTCCATCAATGGTTGAATGGATAAAGAAGATGTGGTATATATATGTATATATACAATGGAGTATTACTCGGCAATCAAAAAGAATGAAATCTTGCCATTTGCAACTATATGGATGGAACTGGAGGGTATTATGGTAAGTGAAATTAGTCAGTCAGAGAAAGACAAGTATCATATGATTTCACTCGTATGAGGACTTTTAGAGACAAAACAGACGAACATAAAGGAAGGGAAACAAAAATAATATAAAAACAGGGAGGGGGACAAAATAAGAGACTCTTGAACATGGAGAACAAAAACAAACAGAGGGTTACTGGAGGGGTTGGGGGAGGGAGAATGTGCTAAATGGGTAAGGGGCATTAAGGAATCTACTCCTGAAGTCAGTGTTGCACTATATGCTAATTTGGATGTAAATTTAAAAAATAATAAAATTAATAAAAAAATAAAATATATAAAAAAAATTTTTAGTTAGAAAAATCTCTTGCAATAATTTCTTCATCTATCATTTGGCAGATGAAATACTAATGCTCTAAACTGTTAAATGGCTTGCCCAAGGTTATATAGTTAGTATCAAAGCTCAGACCAGATCTGAGCTCCTTATTCCTGAATCATTCTTGAATAACCCACCCTTCTCAACTGCACCTCATAAAGGCCAGCAGCCATTTGGATTGACAATAATAAGAAGGATACTGGCTCCTTGAAGGCAAAAACTGAAGCTTCTATATATCTCTCACTCCCATCCCAGTGCCCAGCACAGGGTCTGGTCCAGAGTAGGAAATCAATGAAGGGAGACAAATAACTCTGGGTCCATGTATAGACTCTTACTAAAGAGATCTTGGAGACTTAGGCCCTGTGTGACTGGAACCTCAACCTTCTCCTTATGGCCCACTCTACTCAGGCCTCACTGGTTGATTCTCAAATACACCGAGCATGTGCCTGGGACACTCCCTACAGTATACATATGGCTCCTCCCTGCGGTCCTATAGGTCTCTGCTCAATGTCCCTTTATCAATGAGGCCTTCTCTGTGCACAGTATGAAATGGCACTTGATAAAATAAAATTTTCAGCTTTTCATGTTTGTGGGCCCTGCCCCTAGACTCCCAGAGAAGCTATACTGTAACATTTACCAACTTGAAAATAACTAAGCAAGACCTCAAAGGATGGGCTCTATTTCTGCCCCAAGCACACATTGTACATCTGCTTCATTAAAAACATAACCAAAAAGGAGCACTGCAAACATGAAGATAGGAAAAAGAAAAAAGCCTTCCTGATTCCCACAAGATTAAAGTCATACAGCCTTGCACATATGAAAAACACAAGATAAAGCCTATAACTTTCTGGAATGTCCTTCATCATGATGATTTGCAACTCTTTATGTGGAAAAACAAAACAAAAAAGCAAAACAAAACAAAACAACCACACACACATAACCTGGGAAAGAAAGTGTTCTTTCCCCAGGGAACTATGTGTATCCCAGGCAGCTGTCTTAACTTGGGCTCAAATAAAACTCTTTTCCTTTCTCTTTATAATTTTTAAAAAGGCTTGTTTTAAAAAGGCTTTGGGTTGACTCACCCCACACTCCCTAATCTCCTCACCGTGTCTCCATAACACTTATCTTAGACATATTTGAACTTGTCCCTTTGTGCCTTATTCTTCTTCCTCCACAAAAATGTAAACTCCCAGAGGATGGGGACTTTATTTGGTTCATGGCTATATTTTCAGCACCTTCATGTGGCCGTGATAGGTGCTTCATGAATATATGTGAAATGGCTGAATGAATGTTAAAGGAAATCTGGACCCCCTTCATCTTTAAATTCTCTATTTTAAAAGCTAAGAAACCCTTTTTGATTCAGTATAAAAAAATATTGAGGAGTAAAACTGCAAGATACTTCAAATGCAGAGAATTGTATGAGAAAGTAGCACACATAATTGCATGCATATACAGGTTAAAGTAGGTTGTTTTTTAAGTTTATTTATTTTTCTTAGCAATCTCTACACCCAACATGAGGCTCAAACTCACAACCCTGAGATCAAGTCTTATGCTCCTTGGACTGAGCCAGCCAAGCGCCCCTAGTTTTATATGGTTTTAATGAACACGTTATGTTCATTAAAAACTTCAAAAAGAAAAGAAAAAAGGAACTTTCCTAGTTCTTAGGGTCCAGCATACAAATATAAACATCAGACACCAATGGAAATCCCTTAATAGTAACTAAAATATTTCCTTGCTGTAATAACACTCATACTTTGAATAAAAGATTAAAACAAAATAGGGGCGCCTGGGTGGCTCAGTCGGTTGTACATTCCACTCTCGATTTTCTGCTAGGGTCATGATCCCAGGGCATGGGATAGATAAGCTTGTTCTCTCTCTCTCTCTGTCTCTGTCTCTGTCTCTGTCTCTCTCTCCTTTCTTCCTTTGCCCCTCTCCAGAGCCCTGCTCACACTCTCTCTCCAAAATGAGGGGTAGGGGAGAGATTAAAACAAAATAATTAAAAATTGCTTTCTGTGTCGCTACAAAACTTAAACTGTTGTCCTTTCTACTTAATACTTTCACTCCCCATTAAAACACTTCATTCTGTAGGCAATCTTAAATCTTGGCCGGTCAATAAATGAAATAATTTAAATTACAGATATGATCAACAGCAATCTTTAGTGGCGTTTGGTACTATTTAATTAAAATCCATAATTACATTAAACAATGTATGATTTGTTAATATTTCCAATCAATTTAGACATAAAAGGTTTTTGCTGTAGGTGTGTGTAATGTGACTTCTAATAGTATTAACGTCACTGGTTGTATGGGTCACACGTAGCCCTTTCTGAATTCCTTCCATTTGAGCACTAATTCGGGCAGCACTGAAACGTTTGCGTGTGTGATCATCTCATCCGATAAATTCTCTATCAGAGAGCAACTGAAACACAGGGAAGGAAACAACTCTCCGAGAACACACGTGAACATTGCAAGTCCTTCCAGCCAGAGGATCAGCATAAGCAAAGGCAGAGCTGCGAAATGTGAATTCTGTTAACTTGAAGTAGTCAAATGGGACATTAAGGGTGGGACTGGAGAAAGTGTCAGAAACTGAAGCAGGATGGAGGTGAGGCAGGGTGAAGGCTTGACAGGCCAAGCCAGGATTGGGATTAAGTTAGAGGTAGGATTTGTGTGGGTTGGTTAAGACTTTGGGAAGACTATTTGAGGGACAACAGCGAGAACGGTCTGGGGTGTTGGGGTGCATGTACTGGGGAGAGCAAGAATAGGACGGGGAGACCGGTTAAGGGGCTGCAGAAAAGGGGAGAAGCTTTGAGTCACAGAGTCCAAGTGGAGGCCCGAATCCAGGGTTTGATGCAAACAGCCCCTTACTCAGAGCTGAGGGGAGGGGGGCGGAAATGGCGCTCGGTTGCCCCGGCGACGGCGTCTGGGGTCGGAGTCGGGAGTGGGAGGCGTCCCCCGCACGCCGAAGGGCCCAACGGTCGCCGGCGCGGCGCGCGTGGAACCGGCGGAGGCCAGATCCCGAGCGCCGCGAGGGGCGGGGCGCGGAGGCGGGGCGGCAGAGAACCCGCGCCGCCGCCGACGAGGAGGAGCCGCCCCCGCCGCCACCGCAGCCGCCCGGCCGACGCAGGTGCGGCCGCCGCGCCCGCCGGCGCCCCGCGGGGATGCGGCCAGTGTCTTAAGATGGTGTTGGTTGCAGGTACACGGGCGGGGCGCGGCCCAGGGAGAGGGCGAGGGGGTGGGTCGTGCTCCAGAGGACCCGGAGCAGCGCATCTTCATTACTGGAACCTTCCAGACCTTTGTGTTTGTTTTGCACGTGGCAGATGCCCAATACATTGGTTTTTTAACGGAAAGGACTTCTGCTCTTCGGAGATCGCAAGACCTCCGGGTCCAGTGGCTGTAACTCTGGCACCAGAGAGTCCTGTGCAAAATACTCCACTTGGGGGGAATAACCGCGGATCTTGTCCCAACACTACCGCAAAGTCCTGTCCCTATCCTGTTTCCCGTGGACCAGGGGATGAGTCAGGGGACACATGGAAATAAAGAGGAGTGTCTAGCCTTGGACAGTCAGCAACCTGTCATCAAAATGAGATTGTAATAAATGTGTAAAGGCCTTTTCAGCTGGAGCCCTCCCTGTAAGTGACATTAGGAATCTGGCTCTACCCGGTCATGCCATGTTTCTTCAGTCAGAAAGTTCTCAAATGAGTCCATCCGTGTCCACAGAACTCTGTTCCAGGTCTGCACTCAGGCTGTTCCAGGATTTGTCCCTGCATCTTGGTGTACCTTAAGGTCAGGAGAAAGTAGAAGTGAGGTCTGTTGCTGTTTGTCAGGGTGTTATTGACTTGGCAACCGCTTCTCTCTTGCTTTCTCTGTCAGCTGCTGATTCAGGAAAGGTCTAGCACCTACCACACAGCCCAGAGACTAGCTAGGCAGGACTGTTTTTCTGTGGGTAAAGAATTGGGGTGGGGGTGGGAGAGTGGTGGGTGAGATCTGGGCCTCCCAGCTCCATACCACACTTATTGTTTTTCATTTTACACAGTTATCTGTGTTGTGGGTAAATGGTCTTTATGCCATAGAGGTATTATTATACTCTCCAAATAAATTGAGGGCAGAAATGGACAATTTATTTGGTATGTGCAAAGCCCTTACTATCGTGTTTTACAAAGAAGAGTCGGTGTTACCTAGTGTGTTAGGATCACGCACTTTGGGGCCTCTGTCAACCACATATTCGCACACTAGGTGACCCCAAATTATATGGTGTATCAGGTTGAGTAAGAGCCACCTGAAACATCAGGCCCTAATCCTTGGAACCTGTAAATGTTCTAAGGGGAAAAAAAGGGTCTTTACATGTATGATGAAGTCAAAGATCTTGAAATGGGAAAATTATCCTGGATTAGCTGGGTGAGCTTTAAATGCAAACACAAGTGTCATCATAAGAGAGGGGCAGAAGGAGATTTGATACAGACAGAAGAGGAGAGTGCAATATGACCACAGAGGCAGAGAGCGGAGTGATGAGGCCCCAAGTCAGTAAGTAATGCCAGCAGCCAACAGAAGCTCAAGGAATAGAAGGGGCAAGGAATAGATTATTTCCCAGAGCCTCGGGTGAGAGCGCGGCCCTGCCAACAACCTTGATTTCAGCCCTGTGAGACTGATTTTGGACTTCTGGCCTCCAGAACCGTGAGAGAATAAATAGCTATTGTTTTAAGCCACCAGGATTGTGGTAATTTGTTACAGCAACTACAGGAAACTAATACATATGTTCATTGTTATAAATCACATAGAATCAATCCTGTATTAATGAATATTTTAAAGCCCTCCATCTGGGGCAGTGCCAGATGGAGTAGTGGAGACTACGAAGTATTTTCTTGAACCCTGTAAATCCCAAGGAAAATACTTGACTAAGGAATTTGATCAGAAGTGAAAATAACTTAGGTACATTGGAAAGAACTAGCTTAACGCTTAGAGCAATTTTTGGACTTTCACTTATATTCCTATTAATAAATCACTGTATTTGCTCTAGTTAAGGGAATAAAGGTGACTTAAGCTTGGTTTTCAGCTAATACTTTACTGGCTATTCATCGTGTGTATATCAAGTAAGAGTTGCACATGGCTCAGTCGGTTGAGCATCTGACTCTTGATTTCGGCTCAGGTCGTGTTCTCACACTTGTGGGACTGAGCCCCACGTCAGGCTCCGCTCTGAGTGTGGAGCCTGTTTAGGATTCTCTCTCTCCCTCTGCCTCTCTCCTGGGCTCGTGTGCTCTCTTTTTCTAAAGCAACAACAACAATAATAATAGTTGCAGACACCTGGAGATTGAAGTCCAAGCTGGGGAAAGTAGGCAATGCAGAAGTGCTTCCATGTGTGGGGATGTTAGAATCGGGATAAAAGCAACCTGTAGTCATCTTGAAATTAACATACTTTGGAGTTCACAGGGTGTAGGAAAAAAACAGTGTTCAGTGTTTAATCGATTGACTTCTGGGACCCAGGCAGCTAATTTGCACCCCCACTCTTACTCCACAAAACATAAGGACAATGTCCATACAAAGGGTAGCTGGTCTGCTTTCTTTCTGAACTGCTTTTCTGAGGTATGATTTATATACCATAACATTCACTCATTGTAAGTGTCAAATCCAATGCTTTTTAGTGAATTTACAGAATGGTACAGTTATCACAGTTCAGTTTTAGAAAATGTCCATCACCCAAAAAAGATCCTTCATACCCACTTGCAGTCAGTCCCCATTCCCAGCCTCAGCCAGGTTTAGAGTTAGGTTTTAGTCCTTCTGTTGGGCTATTCAAATGGCCTCCTAACTGGCCTGGGCTTCCACTCAGTATATTTTTCACCTGACTTCTGGAGGATCCTATGCCTCTGATAAAAATCCTCCAGTGGCTTTCCATTGCAATTAGAAAAAACCCCAAAGTCCTTTTCAAGGCCCTGTGAGCTCTACCCCTGCGAACCTCACCAACACCTTCTATAATTTCGGAAAGGAACTGGGAATAAGCTCTCCTTTGGGCATGATACACAGTCGGCTGTCCATAAGCAGGCCTCTCACCCTCCCTTGTCCATACTGCAGCCTCACTGCCTCTGTCGGTGAACACTGAGCCCCTTTCATCTCAAGGCCTTTGCATGTGGTATTTCCTCTCAGGAACTTACCCAGTTCCCTTTGGGAGTGATCCTTTTTGATATTCAGCTCAAATGTAACCTCCTCAGAAAGGCCTTCCCTGACTTACCCTAACGAAAGTAGCCTCAATTCCAGCTCTCTGTATACCGCCACCTGTGGTATTTGCTTCATTGCACTTAACCGCTCTCCATAATTCTATTTTTTGATGGTTTCGTTGGTGTTCTTTCCCCATTTAAAGTTTAAGATGTGGGGGGCAGTTTGATTCGTCTTGATCTTCGTTTATCTCTAGGATTTACTGAAGCACTGTTCATAGCAGCAGTACGTTTTAAGCCATCAAAATGCCAGCAATGGTAACTAATGCTTGTTGAATGCCTACTACGTCAGGCCGTGTGCTGAGTGCTTTGCATGCATGAATGATTTAACTGAAGCTTATTACTTTGATGTGGGAAGAGTAAGGAGAGCATGTCCTCCAAATATAGTCCCTCATATCAAATTATTTTTTTCAGAGGCACTGGGCAGTTTTCTTTCTTTATTATTGAACATTGATTTGTAGGGACTGCATCAACCAGCAATATAGTATTGAACCTCTTCTTCCACAGCTCTTAAAACTGCACTAGAGGCTTTTGCTAAGAAGGAGAGGAGAACTAAAAGAAGAGTGTAAATAAAAGCAGAATGCTAAAAGAGCAGGATACACTCAGGACATGGCAGGTAGACCTCAGCTGAGGCACAGTATAGTCAGGGGAGGTTGGTTATGCCAGATCCCAAAGGGCTTTAGTGCTAGTCTTAGCTTGGACTTTAGTCTTTGAGCAAGTCACAGCAAAAGGGTTTTTTTTTTTTTTTTTTTTTTTTTTTTATGAAATTTATTGACAAATTGGTTTCCATACAACACCCAGTGCTCATCCCAAAAGGTGCCCTCCTCAATACCCATCACCCACCCTCCCCTCCCTCCCACCCCCCATCAACCCTCAGTTTGTTCTCAGTTTTTAAGTCTCTTATGCTTTGGCTCTCTCCCACTCTAACCTCTTTTTTTTTTTTTTCCTTCCCCTCCCCCATGGGTTCCTGCTAAGTTTCTCAGGATCCACATAAGAGTGAAACCATATGGTATCTGTCTTTCTCTGTATGGCTTATTTCACTTAGCATTACACTCTCCAGTTCCATCCACGTTGCTACAAAGGGCCATATTTCATTTTTTCTCATTGCCACATAGTATTCCATTGTGTATATAAACCACAATTTCTTTATCCATTCATCAGTTGATGGACATTTAGGCTCTTTCCATAATTTGGCTATTGTTGAGAGTGCTGCTATGAACATTGGGGTACAAGTGCCCCTATGCATCAGTACTCCTGTATCCCTTGGATAAATTCCTAGCAGTGCTATTGCTGGGTCATAGGGTAGGTCTATTTTTAATTTTCTGAGGAACCTCCACATGCTTTCCAGAGCGGCTGCACCAATTTGCATTCCCACCAACAGTGCAAGAGGGTTCCCGTGTCTCCACATCCTCTCCAGCATCTATAGTCTCTGATTGTTCATTTGGCCACTCTGACTGGCGTGAGGTGATACCTGAGTGGGGTTTGATTTGTATTTCCCTGATAAGGAGCGACGCTGAACATCTTTTCATGTGCCTGTTGGCCATCTGGATGTCTTCTTTAGAGAAGTGTCTATTCATGTTTTCTGCCCATTCTTCACTGGGTTATTTGTTTTTCGGGTGTGGAGTTTGGTGAGCTCTTTATAGATTTTAGATACTAGCCCTTTGTCGATATGTCATTTGCAAATATCTTTTCCCATTCCGTTGGTTGCCTTTTAGTTTTGTTGGTTGTTTCCTTTGCTGTGCAGAAGCTTTTTATCTTCATAAGGTCCCAGGAATTCACTTTTGCTTTTAATTCCCTTGCCTTTGGGGATGTGTCGAGTAAGAGATTGCTACGGCTGAGGTCAGAGAGGTCTTTTCTGCTTTCTCCTCTAAGGTTCTGATGGTTTCCTGTCTCACATTTAGGTCCTTTATCCATTTGAGTTATTGTAAATGGTGTGAGAAAGTGGTCTAGTTTCAACCTTCTGCATGTTGCTGTCCAGTTCTCCCAGCACCATTTGTTAAAGAGGCTGTCTTTTTCCATTGGATGATTCTTTACCTGCTTTTTCAAAGATGAGTTGGCCATACGTTTGTGGGTCTAGTTCTGGGGTTTCTATTCTATTCCATTGGTCTGTGTGTCTGTTTTTGTTGCCAATACCATGCTGTCTTGATGAGTGACAGCTTTGTAGTAGAGGCTAACGTTCGGGATTGCTTGCTGGCCTCCTGCTTTGGTTCTTCTTCTTCAAATTTCATTTGGCTATTCCGGGGCTTTTCGTGGTTCCATATGAATTTCTAGGATTGACTTGTGTCTAGTTCTCGAGAAGAATGCTGGTGCATTTTGATTGGGATTGCCATTGAAGTTGTAGCTAGGCTTTGGGTAGTATTGACATTTTGACATATTATTTATTTTTCCATCCATGAGCAGGGAATGTCTTTCCATTTTTAAGTCTTCTTCAATTACCTTCATAAGCTTTCTATAGTTTTCAGCATACAGATCCTTTACATCTTTGGTTAGATTTATTCCTAGGTATTTTATGCTTCTTGGTGCAATTGTGAATGGGATCATTTTCTTTATTTGTCTTTCTGTTGCTTCATTGTTAGTGTATAAGAATGCAACTGATTTCTGGACATTGATTTTGTATCCTGCAACTTTGCTGAATTCATGTATCAGTTCTAGCAGACTTTTGGTGGAGTCTATCGGATTTTCCATGTATAATATCATGTCATCTGCAAAAAGCGAAAGCTTGACTTCATCTTTGCCAATTTTGATGCCTTTGATTTCCTTTTGTTGTCTGATTGCTGATGCTAGAACTTCCAGCACTATGTTAAACAACAGCGGTGAGAGTGGGCATCCCTGTCGTGTTCCTGATCTCAGGGAAAAAGCTCTCAGTTTTTCCCCATTGAGGATGATGTTAGCTGTGGGCTTTCATAAATGGCTTTTATGATCTTTAAGTATGTTCCTTCTATCCCGACTTTCTCAAGGGTTTTTATTAAGAAAGGGTGCTGGATTTTGTCAAAGGCCTTTTCTGCATCGATGACAGGATCATATGGTTCTTCTCTTTTTTTTTGTTAATGTGATGTATCACGTTGATTGATTTGCGAATGTTGAACCAGCCCTGCATCCCAGGAATGAATCCCACTTGATCATGGTGAATAATTCTTTTTATATGCTGTTGAATTTCGATTTGCTAGTATCTTATTGAGAATTTTTGCATCCATATTCATCAGGGATTATTGGCCTGTAGTTCTCTTTTTTTACTGGGTCTCTGTCTGGTTTAGGAATCAAAGTAATACTGGCTTCATAGAATGAGTCTGGAAGTTTTCCTTCCCTTTCTATTTCTTGGAATAGCTTGAGAAGGATAGGTATTATCTCTGCTTTAAATGTCTGGTAGAACTCCCCTGGGAAGCCATCTGGTCCTGGACTCTTATTGTTGGGAGATTTTGTATAACCGATTCAATTTCTTCGCTGGTTTATGGGTCTGTTCAAGCTTTCTATTTCCTCCTGATTGAGTTTTGGAAGAGTGTGGGTGTTCAGGAATGTGTCCATTTCTTCCGGTTGTCCAATTTGTTGGCATATAATTTTTCATAGTATTCCCTGATAATTGTTTGTATCTCTGAGGGATTGGTTGTATATTCCATTTTCATTCATGATTTTAATCTATTTGGGTCATCTCCCTTTTCTTTTTGAGAAGCCTGGCTAGAGGTTTGTCCATTTTGTTTATTTTTTCAAAAACCAACTCTTGGTTTCGTGATCTGCTCTAAGTTTTTTTAGATCTATATTGTTTATTTCTGCTCTGATCTTTATTATTTCTCTTCTTCTGCTGGGTTTAGGCTGCCTTTGCTGTTCTGCTTCTAGTTCCTTTAGGTGTTGCTGTTAGATTTTGTATTGGGATTTTTCTTGTTTCTTGAGATAGGCCTGGATTGCAATGTTTTTTCCTCTCAGGACTGCCTTCGCTGCGTCCCAAAGCGTTGGATTGTTGTATTTTCATTTTCGTTGTTTCCATATATTTTTGATTTCTTCTCTAATTGCCTGGTTGACCCACTCATTCGTTAGTAGGGTGTTCTTTAATCTCCACGCTTTTGGAGGTTTTCCAGACTTTTTCCTGTGGTTGATTTCAAGCTTCATAGCATTGTGGTCTGAAAGTATGCATGGTATAATTTCAATTCTTGTAAACTTATGAAGGGCTGTTTTGTGACCCAGTATATGATCTATCTTGGAGAATGTTCCATGTGCACTCGAGAAGAAAGTATATTCTGTTGCTTTGGGATGCAGATTCTAAATATATCTGTCAAGTCCATCTGATCCAATGTCTCATTCAGGGCCCTTGTTTCTTTATTGACTGTGTGTCTAGATGATCTATCCATTTCTGTAAGTGGGGTGTTAAAGTCCCCTGCAATTACCACATTCTTATCAATAAGGTTGCTTCTGTTTATGAGTAATTGTTTTATATACTTGGGGGCTCCGGTATTCGGCGCATAGACATTTATAATTGTTAGCTCTTCCTGATGGATAGACCCTGTAACTATTATATAATGTCCTCTTCATCTCTTGTTACAGCCTTTAATTTCAAGTCTAGTTTGTCTGATGTAGTATGGCTACTCCAGCTTTCTTTTGGCTTCCAGTAGCATGATAAATAGTCTCCATCCCCTCACTCTGAATCTAAAGGTGTCCTCAGGTCTAAAATGAGTCTCTTGTAGACAGCAAATAGATTGGTCTTGTTTTTTTATCCATTCTGATACCCTATGTCTTTTGGTTGGCGCATTTAATCCATTTACATTCAGTGTTATTATAGAAAGATACGGGTTTAGAGTCATTGTGATGTCTGTATGTTTTATGCTTGTAGTGATGTCTCTGGTACTTTGTCTCACAGGGTCCCCCTTAGGATCTCTTGTAGGGCTGGTTTAGTGGTGACAAATTCCCTCAGTTTTTGTTTGTTTGGGAAGACCTTTATCTCTCCTTCTATTCTAAATGACAGACTTGCTGGATAAGGATTCTCGGCTGCATATTTTTGCTGTCTAGCACCCTGAAAATCTCGTGCCAATTCTTTCTGGCCTGCCAAGTTTCAAAAGAGAGATCAGTCACGAGTCTTATAGGTCTCCCTTTATATGTGAGGGCATGTTTACCCCTTGCTGCTTTCAGAATTTTCTCTTTATCCTTGTATTTTGCCAGTTTCACTATGATATGTCGTGCAGAAGATCGATTCAAGTTACGTCTGAAGGGAGTTCTCTGTGCCTCTTGGATTTCAATGCCTTTTTCCTTCCCCAGTTCAGGGAAGTTCTCAGCTATTATTTCTTCAAGTACCAGCAAAAGGGTTTTAAAGGAAATTCTTAAAGATTGTAAGAAACTGACACTAGAAAGATCACTTTGAAGTATTCTGTAGTAGGTCTGGCAAGAGCTGATTAAAGCATGAAAGACACAGTAGGCGTAAAATTAACTAAATTTCATATTCAAGCAGTCCTTCTTTGTGACTTAATTACCACGCATAAGTAAGTCATCTTTGCTGACTTAAAAGGTATTGCAGAGATAACACCCTAGGAAGCAGATTTGGTGGGAATAATGAAGACATAGATGTGGGATAAGATGAATTTAAGGTGACTGTAAACATATATGCAGAGGTGCTAAGGAAAAGATATTCGTTAAAATTTACCTAGAGCCCCAACTTTTAAAACAAAGTTGCACGAAACCTCCTAGCAGCAGCGGAATTGTCCCGATCATTGTCCCGATCTGGCCCTGCTGTTGACTGAAATCACCTGTGAGAAGTCATCATATTTTTGGTCATCTGCTGAATGTTTTCCATAGGAAATCATAGAATGTCCAAGTTGGAGAAGATTTAGAGATCTTCTAGTCCAACTCTCTGCCCAAGAGAGGACACCCGGTGGCAGTTGTCATCCCAACAAATGCTCATCCCCTCTCAGCTTGAACACCTCACAAGGAAGTTCTCCACATATACATTCAAGGTGCTCCAGCTTTAGAAAGCTCATCTCCACCCTGTAGAACCTACCTCCCTTTACTTCTGTTCATTAGTCCTAATTCTGCACATGGAGTACTGTCACTTATTTTTCCAGTGTGGCAACTGCTCCCTAAGATTTCACTGAGCTATGCCAAAAATCCTAGTTGGTTGTCATTTCAACTCCACTGCTTAAAATGTATAGACCTATTTCTGATTGACCAGGTAGAAACTCTACCTCGCAAATCTGCTCTCCAAGCTCAAGAGCTGTGCCTGGTCAGAGCATCTCCAGCCACTGGAAAGTAATTTAAATGGTCAGAAGACATGGTCTATTTAAGTCACTTTGGACTATACCTAGAAAGGTCTAGTCTGGAAAGGCCTGGGCAAGGGATTACTTGCTGTGTTATCTTGCTAATGCCGATGAGAGCAAAATTAGTATCGGACCAACAGGGGGGCTTATACTTGCGTATGTTTTGTTGTACAGTCCTAGCCTAGATAAGTGCCACAAGCTATTAATTCAAACATACTTTATATACAAGACAAGTCCAAAGGAAAAGGAATTTAAAGTTTTTTGTGGTGGTGGTGGTTGTTATATGTGTGTGTGTGTTGTCAGGATCTTAGCTGATGAAATGAACTTGTGAATTGAACTTTTCAAACATAATGAGTTTAGATAATGGAGTATGGTTATATATTAATATACAGACTTTAAAATATTTTCCTCTTTTCAGGTGTTAATAGGATACGTGAAAATAAGAATATCCAGATATTAAGGTATCTCTTGTTTTACTTTCATTTATATTTAAGAATTGTGAACATATATGACCAATATGCTAATTTATTGTATCTGTGTCTGTATCTAATTTATTTTAGAGCCTGAGGCCTTGAACTTGATGAATGCCTAGGCTGGAATCTCTAAGATAATAAAGCTGCAAAGGCTTTCTCTTTGTGGTTTTCAAACTCTGCTCAGTGGAGCCATTGCATTCCATAAAGATGTCTCTGGGACAGGGAGGAGGGTGTATAGTTGGGGCTCTGAAGATTTACAGAAGGCCTTCCTCTGCTTAAGAATAGTTTGCAAAACACAACTGTATTCTCATTTAGTAATGGGGGAAATTGAGGCTCAAGGATATGAAAAGATTTGCCCATGCCCTCACGGGTAACCAGTGGCAGTATTAAGTTCCTGATTCTAAATCCTATGCTTCTTTCATATTGCCTTTTTACAAGACGGTGTTATATACTGGAGAAGGCTATCTTAAATAGCTTCATTCTGTATTAGATTATGATAGTCCCTGGGTTTACTCAATGCAATAAATACACTTTCCTTTCTGTTAGTGGACCTGTATGAAACTTATATCTTCTTTCTAGATGAATAGAAAGATACACATTTATTATCAGAAAGTGAGTATACACTGCCTAAGTACAAAGACCGTTTTTTTTTCATGTGTTACTATGCTGTTGTGCAATGATACTATACATATGGTATAGCAAACAGATCGAGGCAAGTACTATATGGTTAACACTGCACATGAGTTTTCTTTGAGGTATATACTCTCTATCTTCTTCTTATAGTCTTAAAGAGGCTAAATACTGTTCTCACAGTCACAAAGCCAGTAGATCACAGAGATAGGATTTGAAACCTAGTAGGGAACAACATCTAGAGAGAAAGAACGTGATTGAGAAAACAGACGTTAAGAGCAATGTGAAGTCAATAAGCAGTTAACAGGAAATCAGGCAGTGAAGTTGTGGTCAACAGTAAACTGTTCTCGTTGGCATTTCAGAGATGGCACCAGCCTAGGTGTGTTGTATTGGATCAGTTGTGGGGTGCCTTAGAATTTCCCAAGGAAAACATACCTGCACACACTCATTCTTCGAGAGTATGGACCAGCTTTATAAAATCCCCAGTCTCAGGCTTCTGTGGAAAGTAGGATGGTTCGGCCTCCCAGGGGCTTGAGTCATTCATTGGTTGATAAATCTAGGAGTCCTTCAAAAGTCTTCTTTTTGTGGTCTGTGGTGTCTCAGGCCTTTTCAGCAGCATTCCAATCAAATAACCAGAGTGGAATCTTTACCTAGCTGTTACTTGTCAGAAATTAAGGCTCCTTTCAGTGTGAACCTATTCATAATTTTAAATCTGCCAGAATTGTTTGTAACATGTAAGGTCATGTTATGATCCCCAAATCAACAAAATGTAGCCTTTTAACAACTTTCTGTCTTATTGTGGAAAAAAACCCTTTATTTTCCCAGAAATCCTTAATAATTTAATAAGCTTTATGCCTGAAAATAGGAATAATGTTTCAATTCTTAGTGTTGTGAAAATAGAGAAACACTGAATGATTTCACCGAATTGAGGATATGGTCAATCTAAAATTGTGAAAATGTGAATTACAAATACCTTTTTTTTTTTTTTTACAAATATTTTTTAAAGACAGATTTCTTTAACTAGCGGCATTGGCGAATGGGTGTACTAATATCTTTACAAATAAATGTTTGTTTAAAAATCCTTGTTTAATAAACCTATGCTGTCTTCTTTAAACTATTAATTTTCTTTTTTTTTTCTTTTTACATTTATCCATTTTGAGAGACAGAGAGAGAGAGAGAGAGAGAGAGCGAGCGCGCCGCTCGCTCAGACAGAGAGAGGGAGACACAGAATCTGAAGCAGGCTCCAGGCTCCAAGCTATCAGCACAGAGCCTGACTCGGGGCTCAAACTCACAAACCGTGAGATCATGACCTGAGCTGAAGTCAGACGCTCAACCGCCTGAGCCACCCAGGCGCCCCCAATTTTCTTTTCTTTTTTAAGCTGTTTATTCTCTTAAGAAAAAAATTTCCCTCGGAAGGACTGCCACTTTTCAAAGGCCTGCTGCCCATCAGGGGAGACTGAATTAGTTTATGACATTCATCACCCTACCCAGAATCAGGAAACTTGGTTTTTATATCAGAATAGTTTCTAAAGTCAAACCTTCTTCTTTCTTATGTGTTCTCCAACTTTTAGTTTCAGTTCTGCTTACCTCACTCGTAGGTTCTGTTTCCTGCTTGATACCAAAACCTTTGGTGTCTAGAAGAGTGGAGCGGTGTGTGACTTCCCAACACTGGGCTATGATTCTCTCTGTCCTACTCATTCCTTTCTGTCTTTGATCAATCTGTAATTTATAATCATAACATTACTGAGTAATTTGAATTTCCTTAGTGTCTTTCATCATCCTGAAGAATCCCCAAGTGCATCATTTTAGTATTTAAGTTATACAGCAATCATTCCTCCCCCACGTACCAATCTCTCCTATTCAGAACGTTCGAATTGCCTAGCAATCTGGACTAAGATTCCATTTGTTATCATTCTTTATGGAATGTCTCCCTCCCTACTGCCTATTTGCTAAACATGGTAGTATGAAACACACAGTAGAATTTATCTGACCGTAGTGTTGACAGATGGCGCCTCAGTAATCAAAAGGGAGAAAACTGTGAGTGAAATAAAAAGGAATTCTGTTCCATAAAAATTCTTTAGTTCAGAGTTTTAAAAAATGTTTAATACTGTACTTGCAATCATGAATTATTGTAAAAATGATAAGCGCTATGTTATTTGTGACCTTCCTCTTTCCATCACTCTGATAGTCCTTGCTATATTTTGTTTCTGTTTGTTTTTTTTAAAGAGAATCAGGATTCTGATTCATTGATTTATTGTTTTCTGTTTTCTGCGTTATTAATTTCTGTTTGTATCTTTATTATTTCCCACCCTGTGCTTTCTTTTGTTTTACTTTTCTCCTTTTTGTATTAGAAATTTAGTTCACTTAGTGTCATTCTCTCTTTTTTGTTGAGGCCAGGTGCTCAAAGTCAGGAATTTTCCTTTTTTTCACTGCTTTACTATATCTCCAGTTCTCCTGGTAGTGTGTTCATTGTCATTATTTTTTGGAAATTCTTTCATTTTCCTTTGTATTTTTTTTTATCACAGAACAGTTATTTAATAGGAGGTCTTCTCATTTCCAGGAGGAAAGTCCTCTTTGCTTTGGGGTTTCACTTTTCTTTTTAGTTTTATGAACCTGTGAGCAGAGGGTGTTGTTTGTAACGTTTGTACTTTGTGGAACCTGCTGATCTGTTACTTGTGCCCTAGAATGTGCTTGGTTTTTGTCAATGTTCCTTCCATGTGCACTTGAGAGGAAGGTATATTCTCTGTTATCAAAGTGTCGTGTTGTATATATATCGAAAAAGTCTACCTTAGTAATAACCTCATCTAAATCTTTTCTATCCTTATTTTTTTATCGGTGTTACGTCTCATACTGAGTGGCCTACTAACATCACATCATCACTGTACTTCTGGTTCTATTGTACCTCCTATAAAGCATGTTTTATCTAAGAGCGTTGCTGTGTTATGTGGTACATAGAGTCAGAAGTATTCTATCTTTATTGTGGATCGTGACTTCTAATGCTAAGTGCCCTTGTCATTATTTAATGCTCTAGCTTGCAGACTACTGGTATCAGGATATTGACTGAGCTTTCTTATTGTTTTATTCACTGGCAAATCTTTGTCCATCACTTTATTAGCAGTCTTTTTGAATCAGTGTATTTAAGTGTCCTCTTGTATAGAGCATAGAGTCGAAATTTTGAAGAACTAATTTGACAGTCCTTTCCTTTGAATAGGCAAGTTAAGTCCCATCACGTTTATTGACATGACTTTTATGTTTGGCCTACGTTCTGTGACATTATTCTTACATTATCTTCTGGTGTTATAATTACTGTACGTATGATACTCTGTTCATTCGATGTTTTTTTTTCTTTTTCTTAAAAAAATTTTTTGTCACTTAAGGTTTGTATTTTTATTCTGGTGGTTACCTTTGCATTAATACTTTTAATAGTATACCTATAGAGCCCTTTTCTTCTTACTTTTTCCTTCCTGTCAGTCTTAAATGATATCTTTTGACCAACCAGTGGTCTTCTACTTTCCCCTTTTCTATCTCATATCTTCCCATTTGAGTTACATTTGTCCCCCTTTTTCACACATGTAATATTTATGTATATCCTCAGTGCCATTACTCCACCTATGTTTTGGTCTCAACCTTACGAGCTGAATAGTTCATGTTCCCCATCACATCTCTTGCACAGTATCCCCAGTCATGTTTTTTTTTTAATGTTCATCTTTCCCTTTTTTTCCAGATTTTATTTTGAAAAATGTAAAACTTACAGAAAACCCAAAAGATTTTCACCAGTTGTTAACATGTTGCCACATTTGCCAGCTGTCTTTCGGTTGGATGAAGCCTCACCTCCTCTAGCAGATTCCTCAGAATCTGTGTGTATGTTGCGTGTATACAGTGCTCTGGCACATTCAAAACTGTTTTCCTATGGCTTTGACTCTTTGGAAAATCTTGGCTGGATATAGTATCCTCGGTTTGTAGTTTCGTTCCTTGCATTTCTTTAAAATCTTGCTGTACTACTGCCTTGCTTTGTATCTTATTTTGAATAACCTGATGCCATTGTAGGCCTATTGCCTTTGTAAATTATTTCTTCTCTTTTTTTTGCCTGAAGGCCCTGAGGACTTTTTCATCTTTAAAGTCTTAATACAGTTTTGGGGTTTTTTAAAAATAAGTTTCATTAGGATACGTTTTAAAGTGATCATTCTTGGTCGATATTCCTAGTGTGAAAATGTATAGACTCAGAGAGCTTTCTTTGTTTCTAGGAAACTTTCTTGGATTATAGTTTTAAATAATAGATCTGTTTCATTGTTTTGATTTTTTTTTCTTCAGGGACACCAATTATCTTCAACCTCCTTTGCCAGTCTTCCATTCACTTCCTCTCTCATCCTTTTTACTTGTTTATCTCAGTTTTCATCTTCTGTTTTCCTGATTTTCTTCATTGCCTTTGTTAAGCTTGCATTGCAGTCTATCCTCCCTTGTGTAGTCTGTAATTTGGGCTTTATTCATGATATAATATAGTGCTTGTTCTCACTTTTCTTCCTGACTTCAGCCAACCCTCATTTCATTCCTTCTTGTTTGTTTGCTTGCTTGTTTTATGTGTTTCTTGTCCATTTCTGTTCCTAGGTTTTACATTTCTGATTCAGAAATGTAAATCTAATTGTGATCTGATTTTTCTTTTTCTTTCTTTTTTTTTAACTTTTTTTTTTTTTTTTTGAGAGAGAGAGAGAGAGAGAGAGAGAGAGCAGGGGAGGGGCAGAAAGAGAGGAGGAGAGAGAATCCCAAACAGGCTTCACACTGAGCACAGAGCCTGGTGCAGGGCACAAACTCACGAACCGCGAGATCATGACCTGAGCTGAAGTCAAGAGTTGGCCACTTAACTGACTAAGTCACCCAGGCATCCCTGTGATCTGATTTTTCATTTCCTCCAATGATTGAGAATATTTAGTGCAGTTTGAAGGTGTGTTGTGTGTTAGTTTTCTTCGACTAACTCTGACTGTTGGAGTGGGGGCACTTCTCATCAGCAGAAAAGATCTTATTCATATTTTCTGACATTTTATAATAGTTTTATATGGGTGTGGTCCGCTTTTATCTATCCCTATGCATTTTATGGCAGGATTCTTAGTTTAAGAGTGCCCTCTTCCAGGCAGTTTCTGTTAAGCATGGTGGTGGTGGAGTGGGAGGGGTAGACGAAGGGTAGGCATATCTGTTTTGTTTGTTTCTGCTGGTGCCTGAATTTTCCCTCCTTTCCCTCTGTGGCCGTATCTGCTGGGGGAGATCACCTCTTCTTCCCCAGAAAACACTGCTTCTCTGAGGCTGCTACTTCTGGTCCCTGCACACTTTCAAGCCATTACTGAGTAGCCGGGGCTGTGGACTACCTAGTCGCAACCTGTGCCTACCATCTTGGCTTTTCCTGTTCACTACTGGGTCGTGGGGGAGGTCTGTGCTTCCTCCAGCCCTCTGCTCCTTTTCCGTTTTTCAGGCCTCTCCTCTCCCATTCTCCACACCTACAGGCCCGCGGCGCTGGCAGATGGACTGTGGGAGCAAGTTTGGAAAAAAATCTCCCCCTGTTAACTTGAAGGTTGCAGTATTCTCTGTATTCTAGAGATGCTGAAGGCATAGAGCCATGTGCTATTCTTTATTTGTTCTCCTTGTTGATTTTATGGTTGTTTTCGCAGGATGAGGGCGAGATTTGGAATCAGGCCACCACCATTGTTCTCCAAACCCCGAAGTCCTCTTGGCCTAATCTAAAATTATGAGCATTGTTTGATATTAAAGAAGTTTTTCACCTTTTATTAATGATTTCCAATTTGCTGATTTGTGATTTTTTTTAACTAATTTGTGACTTTTTACTAAAGAGATGTTTTCTAACATTATTTGACAATGTAAGAGAGAGAGACTTAAGAAAAAACTCTGCCCTGAATCAGACTGCTGATCATCATAATAATTAAAATATTCATGTTTGATTTTCAGCTTATCTTTAATAAGCTACTTAGCCATTAAAAGGAACAATTTTTACAACAAGATTCTATTCACTTACTAATTTTATGTAATAAAATATTTCTGTATAAATACTTTTCTGGTGAAGAGTTATTCCAAACTAAACTAAACAGACTTTGTTAGCTCCCCTTCTATGAATTTTGTTCTCATAATACCTTATTAATAAAGATCAAATGCCTGTCTTTATAGATAAGAACTAAAAAACCAAACAGGGAAGCACTCATATTTCAAGATCTCAACGAAAAGGTAGCAATAGTTAATATGGAACAAAAAGCTGGTGAACCAAATAATGAAGATCTTTTATCAAGTAGTGGCGTCACATCCAATGGAGGTAAGTATTCTTTATCAGACAAAATGGGGAAAGAATTGGAATTAAGCAGTCCTCATAGTATTCATTCAGGCTGCAGGGTCGTAACAAACATACTGTATTGTTGAAAATTCTACTTTTTAGGGAAGAAATTGTTTAGTCTTTTAAAATAGCATATCTTGGGGCGCCTGGGTGGCGCAGTCGGTTAAGCGTCCGACTTCAGCCAGGTCACGATCTCGCGGTCCGTGAGTTTGAGCCCCGCGTCGGGCTCTGGGCTGATGGCTCAGAGCCTGGAGCCTGTTTCCGATTCTGTGTCTCCCTCTCTCTCTGCCCCTCCCCCGTTCATGCTCTGTCTCTCTCTGTCCCAAAAATAAATAAACGCTGAAAAAAAAATTAAAAAAAATAAATAAATAAATAAATAAAAAAAATAAAAATAGCATATCTGTTTTTTAACATCTGTGTACCTTACATTTTTAGTTTGAAAATTGTTTCCATGTTTCCCTAACGCCTTTTCTTCCCCTGTCTGCTCTAAGCCAGATATCTGTATCATTTTGACTCCTTTTCCCTCCCTACCTCCATCCACTCGGGTATGCTCTTTCTAGTCCAGCAGTGGTTCATGAGTCGATTTTTCCCTCTCCGTTGCCATTACTGCTGTTCTAGTTCAGGGCCCCCTCACCTCTGCCTGAACTGATTTCAGTGAAAGGATGGCCTTCAGGAAAACAAAGAGGTGGCATGAATATGTGGAACGTTGCAGAGAATTGGTAACTCTAGTGTTTGAAAGAGCTGAGAAGCCTCACTGGGGAAGAGGCAACCCAGAGATGAGCAGCTGCCGGAAGCCACTACCAGCCTTGGGCTAAAAGGACAATGAGAAGAGGAACTGTTGCAAGGGCCAGAACGAGGGCTGCTGGAGGGAGCAGCAGCCACCACTCCCAGCAGGAAGCCACTGAGGCTGGTGAGAGGGAGTGGTACTCAGCTTCTCCCCTCCTCCTGCCCCAGATCTTTCACCAGCACCACCCATTGTGACCTCCCTAGACTTCAGGGGGGAAGGGAGCCTGGGAAGAGTAGTTCTCTGCACCACACAGCAGAATAGGGGAAGGACAGAGAATGGGTTTTCTGGCTGTCAGGCCAATGGCCTGTAGCATCCTTGACCGCTTTCCCTGCCTGTCTCTCATCCAGAAGAATGCACCCAGAGTTATTCTCAATTACAGATCTGTTGTCTTACTGGTCTGCTTCAAAACCTTTATTTCAGCACACTTAATTTGCAAAAGTCTCTGCTTTTAGGATGCTCATGCCATCCTAAGATGTCACTGTCACCTTCACACCGCTGTTCCCATCTCCCCTGCCCACTTCCATGCACTCACCTCCACACTTATACTCTGCCTTGTACTCCCCAGGGACACCGGCACTTAGGTCTGGGGTCATCTCCTCTGCCTTGGGCCCATCATCATCCCATAGTATTGTTGTCCTCATGTGTGACCCATCTGAGATCTTAGACTTCCGGTTTCTTGACCTTTTTAGTTCTTCTCATCTTGACCTTTAGCCACCCACTTGTCTTACTTGGATCTGATTACCAAGAGCTGTTAGACTTCTGAAACCCAACCCCCTGTCTTCCAGCCCTCTCGGTCCCTTATTCCTAGAGCATCTCTTTTTCTGCGTCATGAAAATAGTGGTTCTCAACGTTTATTTATTTTTGGGACAGAGAGAGACAGAGCATGAATGGGGGAGGGCAGAGAGAGAGGGGGACACAGAATCGGAAACAGGCTCCAGGCTCTGAGCCATCAGCCCAGAGCCTGACGCGGGGCTCGAACTCACGGACCGCGAGATCGTGACCTGGCTGAAGTCAGACGCTTAACCGACTGTGCCACCCAGGCGCCCCGAAAATAGTGGTTCTCAACCATGGCTCCATTCCAGACGCATTTTTTGAGATTTTAAACATTTACATGGCTTAGATCTACACCCGCAGATTCTGATTCAGTAGGTCTGGAATGGCGCTTAGATGCCACAGATTTTTTTTTTTTTTAAGCTCCCCTGGTGATGCTAATTCCCAGCAAGTATTGCAAATAACTACTCTAGATTCTGCCATTTTCTCCTAAATTACCAACCTCTTCCTAATCCTCACTTTTTTTTTTTTTTTGGTACTATTCATTATTTCAGCCCATCACTTGCCTGTATCTTCAACTTCCTTTTTCTCTTATTCTTATGTTGCACTCTTACAGGAAACTCCCCATCTTTATCAGGCTGACTGCCTTTTCCGTTTTTGTACTGGGCTGCTGGAATATTCTGCGAGAGAAAACACAAATGGTGGATTTTCCACCAGTTTGCCACCTCACAGTCACAGTCATCCCTCTCTCAACTCTGTCCTTGATGCTCCTAGTGGAGACTTTCTCACTATCTTAGGCAGTTCTCTCTCCAATTTCCCACACTACTTATTTCAGAATTGTACCATTCTTGGGTCCCTCACCCTACCACCTTCTTGTTCACTCTCAGCATCACTTCCTAATTTCCAGAGACATTAGGAGCCCTTAGTTTGGTACTCTCTTACTTTCTCATATCCTGCCCCACGACCCACCTGTTTTTCATAATCCATGCCTGCCTTCTCTCAAAGCTTCATGGAGGAGGCAGCTTTTTTAATTTGCTACCCATGATCTAATTCCTGTGCCTGTCACCACGTCAGCTACCTCAGAGATTTGGCTCCAAAAACTGTCCCCACTCACTCTGCTAGCTTCAGTCCCTTTTCGCCATTTGCACTCACCCATCCACGTAAACATGCTACATCTCTCCTAACCTAAAACGCTACAGATGCAACAAACCAGGACAACAAAAATAAAACCTTTTCCTTGATCTGTCCTCCTTTATTTCTTCTTTCCTTCTTAGCCATGGCTTCTGAATGAGATTTGTATTCAGTGTCTTCACATCTTCACCATCCATCATTCTGCAAACTACTGCCTTATGACTTTTGAACCCAATAATCCAATGAAACCACTCTGGCCAACATGACTAAATTTTCCCTTTTTTGCTAAGTTCAGTGACTTCTTCCCCCACCCCAACATTTTGTTTTGAAATTTTTAAGTTGTTGAAAAATTGAAAATAGTACATTGAATATTTTATATATTCTTAGACTGGATGCAGCAGTTGTCAACATTTTATTGTATTTGCTTATGTCTATACCTACAATTTGTATTTCATTTACCTGAAGTTGAAGACATCATGATTCTTGCCTCAAAATCTGACATGCATCTCCTTAGAATAAGGATGATTTCCTACATTGCCACATTATCATTTCTGAGAAATTTACTATCAGTGCAGTGTCATCTGATATGCATTCATATTAAAATTCACCCAGGGGCACTTGGGTGGCTCAGTCAATTAAATGTCAGACTTCGGCTCAAGTCATGATCTCAGGGTTCGTGAGTTTGAGCCCCGTGTCAGGCTCTGTGCTGACAGCTTGAGCCTGGAGCCTGCTTCAGATTCTGTGTCTCCCTCTCTCTCTCTGCCCCTCCCCTGCTCACGCTCTGTCTCTCTATCTCAAAATAATTAAACGTGAAAAAAAATTAAAAATCAAAATTCACCCAGTTGTCCCTATAAAAAGCTTTCATTAGTTTTTTTTTTTTTTTTTTTTAATGTAATCAGAGATCATGGATTGTATTTGGTGGTGGTTCTCTTCATTCTTGCTCCTTTGTTGTTTCTGCTGGCATTGGCTTTAAGACTCTAGTTGTATTGTAGAATATCCAACATTCTAGATCTTTCTGGTTGTTTCTCATGTTTAGATTCAGATTAAACTCACTTGGCAAGAGTTTGTGAATATCCTGGTACTAAATAGCTTTGTATCCAATGGTTTTAGGATCAATTGAAGATCCTTGCCTGAATCAATTATTACATTGTTGATTTTCTAATTTTACCATAGTTACTAGCTGACATCCTTCAGGAAAGAAGAGCTTTCCTTTAATTATTAACACTACAGATCCACAGAGTGTTCTTTAGTTCAAAGTGCTAGAATGCATCGGTGCCACTGTTGTTTCTGATGCTCAGTTGTGTCACATTTAGCCAGTCCTTTTAAGCTAGGTCCTGTGTCTTTTTATTTTTTTTTAATTTTTTAAATAAACAATTATATGTTATTCCAATTCAGAGTCTCTAAGTAAAATAATGCAGAATTACACATCCCTGTGTCTTTTTAAAACATGACCCCCTTCATTGCTTTCTGGCCCATCCAAATGTTCCAGACTCTCAGATGTACTTGGCCTGTTCCCCACGAATGAGCCATTTCTCTAAGGAGCCCTGGGTCCTTTTAATAGGGAGGAGTATATAGAATCCAAAATCTGGTGTGCATATTGCTACTGAAGTATCACTTTGTCTGGGAGCATTCAGTGGATAAAGTTTCAAAATAGATTTTTTTAATCATAAGTTCACATGGCGACAAACGCAAAATCAAATCCAGTACCACGGAGTTCCTCATCTTCCCTCATTCCAAATCTGCAACTCCCCTGCATGAAAACTCCAGTGTCCAAAACCTTCAGTATACTCAGTCATTTTCTCTCTTCCACAGTACATACCAAATAGTTCCAGAATTACAACAGCGCTGCCGCCATTCACAACTTACCTGCCAAGTGAAGCTCGCTAAGGCCACACGGTCAGAGCGCTAACAGAGTCCTAAAGTTATTTGAAGGAACTACTTTCTGTGTGAAGTTATGTTATCAACTTACCGTACACTTAGGTTTATTTGTTTCTATTAGTATTCACTTTTGGCTTATTTTTTGAATATGGATAATGTGTATGGCTCAAAAGTAAAAACTGTATGAAATGTATATTCAGTCAAGTCTAGCTGCCATCCCTATTCCACTCCATTTCACCTATCTCTATACCCCTATAACCATTTTCTTGAGTTTGTTTTATTCTTCCAGTGGTCCTTTTGCACAAGTAAGCAATTGCTACCCCCCCCACACACACAGATATGTGCATGTGCTTAACACATACACTCTTATTTTTCCTTTCTTACAAAGAGGAGGGTAATTAACCTCTACCTATTCAAGGGAGGAGTATCAAAGAATTTATGGACATATTTTCAAAGCACCACAGTTTGCCCTATGGTCACAAATTATTTACATTTCTCTCACATGCATAGTTCATTCACTCTCTCCCAAGAAGGCCCCTAACAGTCTCATCCCATTATAGCATCCACTCAGAGGCCAGAATCTCTTTTTATTTTTATTTTTTAATCTGGGGTGGTGGGTGGGGAGGGCCAGAAGGAGAAGGAGAGAGAATCTTAAGCAGGCTCCACTCTCAGTGCAGAGCCCGATACAGGACTCCTTCTCACAAACATGAGACCATGACCTGAGCAGAAATCAAGAGCGGGACCTTAACCCACTGAGCCACCTAGGCACCCTGAGACCAGAATCCCTTCACTGAAATTAGATACAGGTATGGGTAAAGCTCCTCAGTTGTAAGTCCTTAAGTACAACTCCTTAGTTCTTTTTCGTCTGAAGACCTGTGACAGCCAACATACAGTGGCAGGCAGGCATAGGATAACCTCTCTCAACACAACCATCCCAAATGGGGTAAACAGGCACACAGTCCGTCTCAATTCTGAAATCTAGCTGAGCACAGGTTGACCATCCCCTCCCTCATGAGGACTCAGGCCTGAGAATACTTCTCCGTGGGTCTTGACACCATCCTCTGTACTCTTGGGTCTGACTTTGAGACCTCCTTCCTTTTACGTGAAAGGTAGTATATGTGTTCAGCTGGGGGATTTCTCGGCCTGCTTATGGGGAGGCCTCTTTTCATCTCACACTCTCTCTGTCACTCAGTCAAAACCCGTGGTGTTTCTTGAATATAATTCTCTAATATCTTTGTGGGTCTTCTGTGAACCTTCCCAGATTTTACGTCCTTCATCTTCTCTTTAAATATTGGTATTTTCTCCTGGATCCTCTTCTGTTTTCACTCTGTACACTGCCCCTGGATGATCCCATTGACTCCAAGGATTCACTAGAATTCAGATGCCGATGACTCCCAAATCCTTATCTCTAAAGCACATCATGCTCCTCAACTGCACAAATCAGCGTTACTTGATGTTGAAGCTCAAACCCCAAGAGAGATCTTTGACACCTCTCTGTCTTTTACTTACCGCATGTATTTCTCAAATCCACACCCTGGTGTCTGTGACCACAGTCTCCACTTCAGGGTAGACCCTTGCCATTTCTTGCCGGCATTGTTGAAGGCCTTCTCGGACTTGATTCTCTACCTTCAGCTTATCTCCATGCAGTGCATTCTCCACGCTGAAGCCGGAGAGCCTTTTCAAACTACGGACGTAGTTAACTGTTCTCTCACTTTCAAATCTGTTAATAACTTCCCAAAGCTTTTGAGATGAAATTCAAACTCCTTGTCGTGACCACGAGGCCCTTCAACATCTGGACTATGTTTTAGTTCTCATATCTGGCTGCTACTTTCCTGTCACCCGGAATACGCAGTGCTGTCTCAAGCCTCCTCACCAGTAACTGTGGTGTTCCCACTGCCACAATGCCTTTCCTCTTCTCCTTAATATACCGCAAGGCTCGTTCAAGCTCAGGTATCACTTGATCGCTATCAAGTAAAACTCCCTCCTCCTCCCTGATCTCTTCCTTTTTACCTTGTGTCCTCTCAGAGCTGTTACCAATCTTTTACTTGTCTATTTTCTGCCATGAGACCTTGAGACCCTTGAGTGTTCACTAAGGAGATCACCTGGGATGATGTTTGCCATAAAATTGTTTTATTACTAAGCTGATTGATGAATTCTTTAATATCTAGGTTCTTCAAGTCCATTTTTATGTCATCTATTCGTGGTACAATAATTGAAAACACATCTTCAGCTGGGACATTGACACAGATTCCTTTTTTCCCCAAATATGAAGTGGAGCTTGATTCTCCTAGAAAAGTTATCCCTTATCCTGGAAAGGAACACATTGAACGTGTTTTGGAAGAATATTCACATCAAGTCAAAGATCTGCAGAGAAGACTAAATGAAGTGAGTTACATTCTTTTCTTCTAGAACTTCGTGCCATTCAGGGATGACAGTGGGCACATTGCCTTGGAACAGAACCTAAACTTCCTAGAAGAAACACTTAGCAATAGATTTATTAGTTAAAGTTATTAATTTGACCTATGCTTTCTATTTCAGTGTTAAAAATTGGGCACATAAAGTTTCCATACATATTCCTTGGTTTCATGGCTAATTTTAATGAAACTTGAATAGCTCAAAATGTTATAATTAATGGCATTTATCTGTAATTATAATAATTGCTTCAGGCCTGCTGTCCTCCTATCATGATGCCTGGTTTTTCTTTACAAAGCAGTTGTACGGATAGACCTTTACATGTAGGTATATACATAACAGCTAAATAGTATATAGAAGTTATTTGCTAAAATTGTAAGTCGACCTTATGTGGAATAAGGTCAGCTTTAGCCAGATTTACAACTGTATACTGGTTTCCGGTAGTCTGTAGTCTATAGTCTAAAAGTCAAACTTACCATTGTATCCTAAGCCTTTTGATGATATAACCCCTCTCTTGTGCATTTGAGCCTCATCTCCTACCTGTTCTCCAAATGTACCCTCCGTTCCAGCAGTATGAAGCTACTTGCTCTTCCTTGGATGTAGCATGCTATTCTAGAGCTTCATACTTTGGTCCAGGCCGTTACCTCTTCTTTACCCTGTCTGCCTGGCAAATTCTTATTACCCACCAAGAACTCAGTGCAAGCATTTCCTTCTTTGAATCCTTCCCCCTAGACAGCATTAGGTATATTCCCTGTCCAGCTGTTGCCCTATGTGCACATGTCTGTTGTAGTATTTAGTACACATTACTGTGTTCATTAACACATTGTTCCATCTCATCAGACTACATAAGCACATTTAAGGGAAAAGCTACAACTGTATTAAGTGCTGAAAATTATATACTATTGTATTACGCACAGGGGTACAAAGATGATTAAGGTAGGACTCATAAGGGGTTCATAGACTTGAAGAGGAGCTGGTATATAAACAAATAGTGATGATACTTACGATAAATACACTAATAAAAGAGCGGGTGGGTGGGTGGGTTGGTTGGTTAGATGGATGGAAGAAGCACAGAGATACCAATGAAGTAAACAGTGTCTTAATTTATTTTCCATATCCATCCTCTGGCAGAGTATCTTGACACTTGATTGGCTCCCAGTAAATGTGTGTTAAATCACTAAATGAACAACAGGGCTATTTGGATACTTGTAATATTTAGCGTGAACCTCCTCTGTAACAGATGTGCTGGGTATATAAAGATGGAAAAGACATCATCCTTTCTATGTACACATTTCTAGTCTGTGGCTGAGATATTTAAATAGAAAATGATAGCAACAGTGAGATCTGTGCTATAGTAGGGTAAGCAACCATGCTTTCCATTCCTTTTCTTACTTTTCAGCAACATTTGACACAGGTGATTATCCTTTTCCTCTTGAAGCACTCTTTTCTGCTAGGTCTGAGAAGAAACACACTCTCCTGATTTTCCTTGAGCTTACTCATTTTGTTTCTTGTTCCAGCAAAAATACCATCCAAAATAGTCATAGTGATTCCCATGGCATCTATTGCCATTTATATGCCAATGATTGTTCAACTTACATTTCTAGTACAGACCTCTTATCTTAGCTCTGGCACCAGTTAGTGTATCCACGTATCTACTTGACATTTCTACATGAGATGTTTCTGAGGCTCTGTGAACTCACCGTTTCTAGCTGTATACATGATCTCGCCCCCAAACCTACTCTTGTCCCAGTGTTCCTTCTAACTATATGCGGTGCCACCCTTACATAGTAGCACGAGGCAAAAACCTCACTTATTCTTGATACCTCTTCCCTGGCATCGCTTTATCACCATGTCCGTCTGGCGTATCTCATATATATTTCTCAAACCTGTTTCCATTTCCACTGTTGCCATCCAAAGTTCAGACTATACTGTAGTTATTCACCTGGACTATAAGAGGAAAAGCTAAAGGACCTTAACCCTATATTGACTATATAAACATTGCCGACTGCAGAATCCACTAGGATCATATTACATTTCCTTTCCTGTGTAGTGTTTTTTCTGGTGGTTCTTTAACAAAAAAATTTTTTAACGTTTATTTAGTCTTGAGAGACAGAGAGACACGGAGCGTGTGCAGGGGAGGGGTAGAGAGAGGGGGAGACACAGGATCTAAAGTAGGCTCCGGGCTCTGAGCTGTCAGCACAGAGCCCGACACGGGGCTCGAACTCACAAGCTGCAAGATTATGACCTGAGCCGAAGTCAGTCGCCCAACCAACTGAGCCACCCAGGCACCCCTCTGGTGGTTCTTAATTGCCTGTCTTTTTCTTTGTGCGGTTTTCCTTTATCATATCGTCATTTTTTTTTTTTTTCCTTACAGAACCATCATGTAGGTTTTCTCTCAAATTCCCCTTTGACCCAGGGCTCTTCAGGAGTCTTCTGACCTGTTTTCCAGTCTATGTGAGTTTCTCCTCAGGTCTGCATATAACGAACTGTTTTCTTCTTATCACTGCTTTCCTGAATGGATCCATGATTTCCAGGGCTCACCATTTGCTGGCTTCCTTTTTCTTGATCTACTTCTTCATTTAGTCAAAGCACATCTCAGAAATTTGAGAAAGGGTATATGGGACATACATTTTATGGATTTTTGCATTCTGAGGATGACTTTAGTTTGGTAAGTTAGCAGTCATTTTCTCTCAATCCTTTGAAAATATTGTGTCCTTGAATTTTGTATTGCTACTGAGAAGTAGATGTTGGATATTTGCTCCTTTGTAGATGATATGTTTTTGGTTAATTGAGGTTTGTCTTTGGAGGCTTTAGGCTCTTCTGTCTCTGAAATTCTACCATAATGTGCACAGCTGTGGGTTTTAGTTTTTTCATTCACTGTGCTGGGGATTCAGTGGATCATTTTGGTCTGCAGATATGTACTTTTCAGCTTTGAAGAATTCAGTTGTTTTTTTCTTTGATAGTTTCTTTCCCTCTGTTTTCTCAGTTCTCTCTTTTGCAGCTCCTTTTAGTCAATTAGTGTCTCCTAGGTTGACCCTCTAAGTCTCTTACCTTTTCTTTCAAAAGTTTTACCTACTTTTCCTACTTTGGGGGGACATTTCTTGACTTCCAGCATTCCTATTGCAGCTTTTTTAGTGTGTAAGTATATTTTTAATTTCCAAGAACTCTTTCTTCTGCCCCCGATCACTTCTTTGGCATAGTATTTCGTTCTTTATAGCTGTAATGTCCCTCAAATTTCTCTGCAAATGTAAGTTTTAAAAGTGTTCTTCCATTGCTTCATAACTTTGATTCTTTGGGTCCTTGTGTGTGTGTGTATGTGTGTGTGTGTGTTTCTTTGTTTAATCTTGGTCTCTGTTTTTTTATTTTATAATCTTTCTTCAGGAGTTCAGTGGTATTTGTTGGTTTGTTTGCTTTTGTTCATACTCAAAGATGAGCAGTAAAAAAGCTGATGGCAAGCTCTCTATCACTGGCGGAAATCAATGGCTTGGCTTTGGGATGATTAGCTGTCATCAGTTATTATGCTGGAAGATGCCTCAGTGCCTGATTTTAGAGATCTGAATGAATTTCTTTGTAGTAGAACACTTTGCATTGTGGGTACTGGTTGTCGGCTGTCAAGTGTTTAAGTGGGTTGGGGGTGGGGATTGACTTTTTTTTTAATTTTTTAGATCAACTTTTCTGTTTACAGAATTTTAACCAATTCCCTGTTTTCTTTTTTTTTTTTTTTTAATTTTTTTTTCAAGTTTATTTATTTTTGGGACAGAGAGAGACAGAGCATGAACGGGGGAGGCGCAGAGAGAGAGGGAGATGCAGAATCGGAAGCAGGCTCCAGGCTCTGAGCCATCAGCCAGAGCCCGACGCGGGGCTCGAACTCACGGACCGCGAGATCGTGACCTGGCTGAAGTCGGACGCTTAACCGACTGCGCCACCCAGGCGCCCCTCAATTCCCTGTTTTCAAGAACAAAATTTCGTTCTACCTCTATCTTGAGCTGGAGGTCTGATTTGTTTTAGAAATAGTGTTTTGGTTATTAAGTAAAGAAGTGATTCTGAAAGGGGCCAAGTTTGAGTCTAGTTAAGATAGTTCAGTAACCTAGGTGAGGTATGATTAATTAGACCCTGAACTATGGTGAAAGGAGAAGGAAGTACGCATAAAAGTAAATTAATAATATATGGATTTTTTGGAGATTATTAGCTGTAAGGAAATATGTTCCTCTGGTGAAGACTGATTTGCGTGGCTTTTTTTTTTTTTTTTTTTTTTTTCAGAGCAATGAATTGCATGAGAACAAAAGTTTTACTTAAGACAATCCGTCATTGATTTGCAAACAAAACTTCAAGAGATGCAAATGGAGAGAGATGCCATGGCTGACATCAGGTTGGGATTCGCTACCTAAAATTATTTTAAAGTTTGACTCTTGTGTGAACATGAGTTTTGTCAATATTGTTTCTTCTCTTTCACCTACTTCCTAGACGAAGGGAGAGTCAGTCCCAGGAAGATTTAAGAAATCAGCTTCAAAATACAGTTCATGAACTTGAAGCTGCCAAATGCCTAAGGAGGACATGCTGAGAGATAGCAACACACAGATAGAGCAGCTGAGAAAGATGATGCTGAGTCATGAGGGAGTGCTTCAAGATATCAGATCAGTCCTAGTTGACTTTGAAGAAGCCTCAGGCAAGAAGATATATGAACATGACAGCGTGTCTACTCTCCACTTCCGCAACATGGGCTCAGCTATTAGCAAAATCCTAAGAGAATTAGACACAGAGATATCTATCTTAAAGGGAGGATATTTCCAGTAAGTGGTGAGAACACTATTCAATTTTATATTAAAATCCATTAAGAGAATAGTATTAGGTGTATAATTTTCTGAGTTCTTAAAAGTAAGGCAAGTTCTCATTTTTGTTCTCTAAAATAAGTTATTTACAATGATCTCTCAATAAATTAAGGGAACTAGCTCAATTTGCCTGTGTGGCTTCGTGAGAGTATAACCAAAGTAAACGCTCTAATGAAATACAGTGATAGAATGTATTCAGTTTCAGTATTACTTTTATTTGCTTCTTCCCAAAGAGTTCCTTTAGTTGGAAGCTCTCCAACTTTTCCAAATGTAGATTTACCAGTCCCTAAATCATGTCTCTTTTTTATAACTAGGTAGAGGAGCAGCTGTGAAGCACTGAAGTCTGAATCACAGAACAAAATAGAACTGCTTCTTCAACAACATCAAGATAGGTGGGTTTCTGACTGAAGTATAGATAGTCATAGTGAAGAAACCATAGGTTTACAGTCCCTCATCAGCAATTCCAAAATCTAAAATGTTCTGAAACAAAGCAGTTTTCTTCATGGGTTTGTGGTAAATTCATGTGAAAAGAAAAATTATTCTGATACTTATTAAGAGGGTTAAGGAAGACTTTATTCAAAGCTATTGTAGTAGGAGTTTTGCATTTAAGGGAGAGAGTTGAGCCTTAGCTCTCTCACCTCAACCAAGAAAGCAGGGATTTACAACCAAGGAGCAGGTGAGAGGGGCAGTGGATGGAAAATCACTAAGAGGACACATCAAGGACAGGGGATTTTTACTAAGCCTGAGCAGGCCAAGGGCAGGGGTGAAGGGTGCCAAAGTCAAGACCTAGAAGAGGCCTCGGAGGAGCCTGACTTAAGTTTGGTCAAAGAGAGAGCCTTTGTCATTCATTTGTTGGCAAAACCTGACCTGAGCCTAATGCATAGCTTATGATGTAAAGTCTTATGATTTAGTGTGAATATTTAAAAACCTGTTTTTGTATTTCTAATATTTTGGCGTAGAGGATACTTCCCTAGGTATGTCATATAATATTTAGTACTTGGAATTTATTCCCATTGTAAATTTTTTAAAAATCTGACTTCCAAAACCTAAAATGAGTAGCATATTCAAAGTCAAAACAAAATACTGAATTTGAGAGTGTTGAAAATCATTAGTTTTTTTTTTAATATATGAAATTTATTGTCAAATTGGTTTCCATACAACACCCAGTGCTCATCCCAAAGAAAATCATTAGTTTTTAGAATAAGTAATAGTCAAACAAAATGTTATGTATCAAATAACAACACCACATTCTTCTTATAGGATTGAGCAGTTAATAAGTGAACATGAAATTGAAATAACAGGACTTACGAGAAAGCTAGCAGTGCTCGAAGCCAAGCCAATAGCATCCAGAGTCAACTGGAAATCATTCAGTATGTGTGTCCTGGTGGTTTGAAATTGGTAGCCATTTATCTTCATTTTAGAGATTACTATTTAATTTATGTTGTGTCCTAAAATCTTTTAAACTTTGCTTACAGATTCCACAAGAAAGTAAAACTTTTCTAACATTTAAATGAATTGAGAAGATTACTTAAATGATAATGTCGTATGACCATCTAAGCAGTGTTATTTGCAGGGCGCCTGGGTGGCTCAATTGTTGAGCATCCAATTTCGGCTCAGGTCATGATCTCGCGGTTCGTGGGTTCGAGCCCCGCGTCAGGCTCTGTGCTGACAGCTCAGAGCCTGGAGCCTGCTTTGGATTCTGTGTCTGTCTGTCTCTCTCTCTCCCCTCCACACTCACGCTTTGTCTTTCTCTCTCTCTCTCTCAAAAATAAATATTAAAAAAATTGTTTAAAAAAAAGGAATATTATCGCAAGTATTTAGGACTCTTGGAATTGGATGTTTTAAATATTGTTCATATCTCAACTGATAGGACCAAACACACTCACACTATGTGTGTATATATACTTACGTATTATATTATATGTATACATATAAATAACTTTATAATTTGAGGTTATGTATTAAAAGTTTTTCTAGGGACATTTTTAATCACATATAAAAGTAGAGAGAAATAGTACGCATGAACTCGTATATACACCATCTAGCTTCAGCACTTAACAATATTGTTGAGCTGAAGCTTTTAGGAAGCAATTTTGGAAAATAAAAGACTTTGGGGGAGCCTGGGTGGCTCAGTTGGTTGAGCATCCGGCTTCTGCTCAGTTCATGATCTCATGGTTGTGAGCCTGAGCCCTGCATCGGGCTCTGTGCTGACAGCTCAGAGCCTGGAGCCTTCTTCGGATTCTGTGTCTCCGTCTCTGTCCCTGCCCCGCTTGTACTCTCTGTTTCTCAAAAATGGATGAGTGAACATTAAAAACAAAAACAAAGAAACAAAAACAGACTTTAGGCCTAGCAATGCCATATAAAGGAACTAGTGGAAGTATCTAAATGCTAGAGTATTCTTAGATATCACACTTAGTCTCAGTTTGCTCTTTGCTTTTATTCTCCTTTTAAACCCTTCTTAGAGAACAAGCAAGAAACCAAAATTCAATGTATATGCGTCAACTCAGTGATCTGGAATCTACTGTTTCTCAGCTACGTTCTGAATTAAGGGAAGCCAAAAGGCTGTATGAAGACAAGGTGAGATCAGATTTTGCTGCTCTGTTACCACAGACTATTATACACAGATTTAATACACATTTTTAAATAGTTTATTTGAAAATGAGGAATCAAACTAATACCAAATTAAAAGCAGTTTTTAAGATGGAATAGGAGGATGCCAAATATCTATATGTTAAATTGTAACAAGTTTAATTTAACTTGTTTGCTCAAATTAATTCATTTCTGGAAAAAGAAAGTTTTGCACACTTACAAGTAAGTTTCTAGAAACATAAGTTAAAAATAAGACCACTTAAATTATTTTTACAAGGCTTAGTTTTTAACAAATATTCTGGTACCAAGTGGTCCCCCCCCTACTACTTTAGGGGCCTACCTCCTAGGTTTTACTTCAACTCCTAGTTATTAATCATCGTGTGGCTAGCAAACCAAATTAATAAGATTAGTCTAAATAAAAAATAATTAGGAAGATAAATCATTTTTCATCACACAATTCCTTTTAAAAGCAGATATTAATGAATATTTGATTTTTTGTGGGGGTTTTTTGTTCTCTCACTTTCTGTAGCTAAAGACAAGCTATTCACTATCATTACCAACCATTTATCCAGAGCTTATCCTTGTGTTAATCTCAGGCGTTTGTAAAGCAGTGTCAGAGACCCTAAAAATAAGCAAAGAGCTACGAGGAGCTCATGTTCTTTATTCCATGTGAGAAAGGCGACCAACTATACATGCCTGTTTGCCGGCAACAGTCCAGTCTGCACCTACTATCCCAGTGTCCTGTTTTGTGAATACCACCTTTCATCTCTAAATTGTCCCAGTTTCGCCAAAAAGTCATCCTACCTCATAAGAGAGCCTCCAGTTCTAACCGTTGCTTTTAGCCAGTTTCTCACACCTTAGCTGATGGGGAAGAAATAGAATATAAAGAAGCTGCCAGATTTCCCCTAAAATATAGCCCGATTCTACGGGGGTAACAGTACCAGAAAAACACTTCACATGGGAAGAAGCAGTTTGAATATCGCAGCACTAATTCTTTTTCTTTTTTTTTCAATATATGAAATTTATTGTCAGATTGGTTTCCATACAATACCCAGTGCTCATCCCAAAAGATGCCCTCTTCAATACCCATCGCCCACCCCCCCCACCCTCCCACCCCCCATCAGCCCTCAGTTTGTTCTCAGTTTTTTAAGGGTCTCTTATGCTTTGGCTCTCTCCCACTCTAACCTCTCTTTTTTTTTTTCCTTCCCCTCCCCCATGGGTTTCTGTTAAGTTTCTCAGGATGAACATAAGAGTGAAACCATATGGTATCTGTCTTTCTCTGTATGGCTTATTTCACTTAGCATCACACTGTCCAGTTCCATCCACGTTGCTACACAGGGCCATATTTCATTCTTTCTCATTGCCACGTAGTATTCCATTATGTATATAAACCACAATTTCTTTATCCATTCATCAGTTGATGGACATTTAGGCTTTTTCCATAATTTGGCTATTGTTGAGAGTGCTGCAATAAACATTGGGGTACAAGTGCCCCTATGCATCAGCACTCCTGTATCCCTTGGGTAAATTCCTAGCAGTGCTACTGCTGGGTCATAGGGTAGGTCTATTTTTAATTTTTTGAGGAACCTCCACACTGTTTTCCAGAGCGGCGCAGCACTAATTCTTCCAGACATTTGCCCTCCTATGGGCAGCCCCTCATTTAATTACCGCTGTCACCCCTGTACTGGCCACAGGAGGGGGCTGTTCCTCCTTGGTTCTCGAGTGGAGTGCAAGCCCAGAATGTAATAGCGTGACCTTCATTCCCTGTGGCACAGTCAAAATAAGAATGGAAAATTTAGACATGACTTCGCTAAATTCTAAACAATACAGAGTAACATGATACTATATAATCTCAGTTATGAGATTTAGATGCTCTTATAGCCTTGGCTTTTAAACAATTGTTGATCACTACCCACAGTAAGAAATAGCTTACCTTATGATCTATCTACTACACACATACTAACTGAAGCAACTTTCACTGAACAGTATTTACCCCGGTTTCATGTGATGCTGGCTCTTCTCTGTTCTCTTCAGATGCTGATATTTTTACTCACTAAGTTGATACCATGATTCACTGGCCCCCTTGCAGTTTGAATAACACCGCCTTACTAGACTGCATGCTTAACTCTTAGCCAAAACCCTTGTGTCAAGGTCATTTCAACCACTGCCACTTAAGAGTAGCCTTCAGGAATCTTGGACTGCTTAGAGGCTAAACCAACAAACAGAAGCCCAGAGAGAAATGTTTGTTTTTTTCTGCTTCTCTGAGCCCTGCTTTTTGTGTTCTAGTTTCTTTTCTCAAAGTGAGCTTTTCCCCTGAAGATTGATAGCAGGAATGTCCACCCCTTTCTGGGCAAACCAAGCCTGCATGAAAGGTCTTGATGTCGCCTTGCAGGATGGGCCTGCTTTCAGCACAGCATGGGGCAGAAAGAGGCTCTAGTACTTGGTCTGGTGGAGGCAGGCACATTGACAGAAGTGAGCCCGGAAAGTCCCAGCAGTGAGAGACGAGACGGGAGAGCTGTTGTGTTATAGCTCAATCCACTGACTGATACTCAGCACTACTCAACCCATTTTGAACAGATTGAATATTCATTGTTTATTGACAAACTCTTTGAAAAGCTGTGAAGTACTAAGCAAAACTCAACTTACTTGTGTCTCCTTACATAATTTGAAAGTGCTACATGTAGCTTTCCATTGTAACGGAAAAATGTTGCTTGGAAAAATTACCCCTCCATAAGCTATCACCCATTGTTTGCTAATTCACATACAGTCTGTATACAACACCATACTTATCAACTCTAAATTTCAGCATGGTGAGAAATTTAGTTACATATAAGGAATACAAAATAGTTTATGAATTTTTATAAATATTAATCTCTTTGGCATTGTAGAAGCATAAGCATCCTGATGAATGACTGTAGACTTTTTTCATATGAATGCTTTGAGGCCATATAGATATACAATGATACATATAGTAGAAGGTTAGAATAGTTATCTTATTTTGCCCTAATGTAAACAGTGGAGTGCTAATAATGTTGTTAGCCTTAAGCAGTCAACATTGATAGAAAGAAGGGTATATGTATTAGCTTAGCTAATTTTAATCCAGATCACTGAGATTCATAACATGTTGAACCTGTGGAGTTGGTACCTAGATGGTGGTTAACTGGGCTCTCTTAATAGTAACTCCCGTTAGTCAGGGAACACTGACAGATGATTATCTGTCATCTTACTATAGAGTTGAATATACTTGGCCTGAAATGTCATCAGTACATGGTGCAACTGAGCAGGAAAGATCAAGCTAATTAACAGAAGGATTTCATTTTGGGGGTCCTGAAAAATTCTATTGTTACGAAATGCTTTTGTTGTAATGAATTGAATACAAAATCTAAAACCACAAATTCTTCTGATTAATTTTTTTCATTGTCATGTACCTTGACTCTACATTGCTAAAGCCTTTGAGAACTTTAAAATCTATTTTCTACTGCTCGTGTGAACATTTTAGTGTACACTATCCAAATAACAATAAGGTAAAAAAGCCAAAGAGAATAACACGTAAAAACTATGATTAAAAGTGAGATTTGTGTGAAAAGAAACATCAAAGAGTGTGCTGATACTACGCATCAACATATTTTATGAGAGACAGTATTAGTGTTTTCTCCTGAGGTCAGATTCCTTCAGAAAAAAAAAAATCTTTATTATTTAAAAAAAATGATGATGTGATAGGTCTGAACCAAACTTTTCTAACTAAAAAGCATAAATTGAGAGAAGACTCGTTAGGGCCATGTGTCTCTTCAGAATAACAGAAGTATTTTCATATTGATGAAAATAGACACTGTATTTCAAAGAAAATTGTAGATGTAGTTTTTATAGCTTGCATAAGTGTTCTACTGTAATGCTTTTTTTCTATTCTTCTCTTTCCATTTTAGGAGAGCCTCCAGAATCCCCCTTTACGAATTTGGACCAGTAGAAGCTGTCACTATTGGCTCTGTAGATTTGGCTTTACTCTTAACTTTCGCTTTTTGACAACAAAAATATCTCATGATCTTGACTCTAAGTTTATTTTTTCCTACTCTGAAAGCATTTGGGGCTGAATTTCGTACTCAAAAAGTAAAGATTTAGTAGCACTGGCTGGAGCTCTGTACCATGCAGGAAGATTCTGTGCAAACATCTTTGCATAGTTCTGCCCATGCACCTCCGTGCTGACCTGCAGCGTCCCTCATTATCCAACATCTGTGCCGTCTTTGAGCACAGAACACAAAAGATACAATTTGGTGTGATTGGTAACATCTCTAAAATTACTGTAAAGATTAGAGTGAGATCCAAGTATTTGTCCAGTGATCTAAAACAAAAAGTAGATTCATAGATGGTGAAAGGGAAAATCAGTGCTGCTATGGAAAAAGAAAAGAAAAAGAAAAACCTTTGATATATCTCAGATGTCAGTAAATATTTATTCTGGACATTTCAAAAGGCTTCGAGGTGTTTTGTACAGCTGTTTGTATCAGCTCAGCTGCTACATCAGTGGTTTTCCCTTTCACTCTCCATTTATCTTTGTGATTGGTTAACTAATATAAATATTTTTATTCTAAAAAGTGAAAGGTTAAAAGCAGAGCTATAGCAGCTGAGTCAGTACTGACAAGTACAAAACCAATGTTCCTGCAGGGGTCTGGAGGAACTTCTGATGCTCAGTAAACTTAGACGAAAGAGAAGACTTGGCTCTTTTCTTTTTCTTTGTTCCTTTCTTCCTTTCCTTTTTAAAAATTTGGCCTCATAGATTTTCACCATCTAGTTTGATGTTATCAAATGGTCATCCAGAACTTTTTTTTTTTAATGACAGACAAAATAGCAAGTCTTAATTTAAGCTTTTAAAGCACATCTACAAATACTTTGCTCAAAGAGAAAATAGTTTTATGCCAAGCTCAGCGTAGAAAATGTTTGTTTTAGTCATATGAGCAACTCTTCAAGTTGAAACTGTTCAAGTTGAAACTGTTCTTATTAAACGTATAGCTCAAAATATGGTTTCTTTGGCCATACTTTGTTTCCAAAGACAGGTGGAAATTATAGAATTTCAGCTCTATTAATACTGTTCTTCTCGTGCAAAAAAAAAAAAAAAGCATTTGAAAGATCTTCTAGATTACTTTTTTCAAATTATAGATGAAAAAAATTGAGACTCAGAGAGGTTATGTGACAGCACCTCTACCAGAACCTAAGGTGTTTGGCTCTTAGCCTGATCATGTTGCCTCTCTGATGATATTTGTCCACCCACATAAAAGTTTGCGGGCTTTTCCGTAAGAATTCCTAATGCCATTACTAGGTGTGTGCTGACTTAGTCTTTCCCAATAATAATAGAGCTCAAGGGATCATATCAACTGACACTGGTCATCCATTTTCCTTAGGAAGCTACTCATGCCACAGAGGTGGAGTTGTTGTATGGCTTTTTTCCATATATGCCCCCAAAGGAGTGCCAGAGTGCAAGAATTTCCTTTATAGGATTAGTAGAACCTATTAACACATTTGTGCTGTAGCCTAATGTTTTATGTATATTTCATTCTTGTGAAATACTTGTTTATATCTAACATACAGTCAAATGTAAAGCCAGTTTTAAAATATATCCGAGGCAAATATTAAAATGTATATCCCAATCCTTGAAGGCTCTGATTCTACTCTGTAGGCAAATGTGAAACTGTTTGATGAGCCTATATAATCTACTTTTTTAAAGGTATATAATTCTGTATATACAGAAAGGTATATAAATTCTGTGTATTCATACTTAGCATTTATCAAAGAGGTAGTTGCATATATGTGTGTTCATATAAGCACTAAGTATGTGTTGAATTAATAAATGAAGATCTTAAATGAACCTGGTCCAGGTAAAAATAGAGACTCATCAAGAAAAAATTACTCTTGCTCATATATTCTTGAAGAAATTTTAATCACAGTTCATTATCCAAACCAATAAGTTTTATTCTTGACATAATAAATCTGGAAGCCTATTGAATAGATGCCTTACAAGTAAGAGGAATATGTAGCATTTATGCAGATACCAGGGATTTCTTTTTACTGGTTGTGGAAGTAGTATTTTAGTGATAACACTAAGTAGCAACATGGTCCCATTATTTTAATATCTCAATACCTAAATTATGAATTTGTGTGGCTCAGCTAAAATCCAAACCTGGAGTCTCCATTGTCTGAGATCTTAACCTCAGCCTACCTTGCATATTCGATGCCTTTTATTATTGAAACTCTGATACTCTAAACAAAATAACTCTTCTGCGTATAATGCATGTCATTTGTGTGGCTGTATACAATGTTATTTATGCACACCAAATCTCCTTAAGTACCAAATGACAGAACACATACTCAAAGGAGACAAACCTGAATGGTGTGAAAAAGAGAGATTACAAACAGTGCCCATATCTAACAGCATCAAATATTTCATCTTGGCTAATTTCCCTCTTACAATTCTACATAGATCTTAAGTTTAAAAAACTTTGCAAAACATACCATAGTAAGCTTTTATTTTTGCCCCCAAAATAATACCGCTTTCCAAAGACTGTATTTATTTTATATTCCCCACTAACATAGTCAGATTGATTTCTGCTTTCCTTCTAGATAGAAGAGCTCGAAAAGCAGTTAGTCCTTGCCAACTCTGAGCTAACTGAGGCACGGACAGAACGTGATCAGTTCAGTCAGGAATCAGGAAATTTGGACGATCAGCTTCAAAAGCTGTTGGTAAGACTATGCTCTAAATATGAATGAGATTAATTCTAGGAAGTTTCTCACCAAAATGTTTCATAAAACTGGTTTTATTTATAAAATTACAAATTTTACAAAACATTTGCGCATACATACACAACAGAATATCTTGACATTATTCAAGTTTTGAATATAAATGTTCTAAACTTTACCTATTTTGTTTTCCTTAAGCAGAACTGTTAAAGCTTATAAATTAGGTGAAGCTAGTCTTCAGGTGACCCATCTTTCAATTAGATAAATGTGTTCTACTAAACCGAGGTAGTATGGAGTGTTTGTTTTCAAGCCAAATAACATTCAAAACACAGACACGTGTGTACAGAACATTGAATGGAAGTTGAGGTTAAAAAAAATTATTTTAAAGAAAGGAAATAGGATCCCAATAGTAGCGAAGCAACCTGTGCCCTCTGTCAGAGGTACTGTAGGGTAAGAAATTTAGGAAAGGAGATGTTTGGTATTCCTATATGTGATATTGGCAGTACAGTAGAATACACTTCTCACTCCCAGACCCCTCTGTAGGGTATAGTGCCCTCTGCTGGTGGAGCCGTCCTTCATAGGCTGACACGGGGTTTGAGGAGCAAACGTTAAAGGTAGAGCCGGCAGCTGGGTGTGACCAGCTCCAAACCTTGGGATAGTCCTTCACATCTTTCCCTCCTATTGCGTGGGTCCCCAAGTCCTCAGATCTAATTTGAAATCTTGCAGATTGTTTGAAAGACCTTGAAAACCCTCCCCCTCCTTTTCATTCTTACCACCACTACCCCCCCTTGGTCCAAGCCCCTCATTCAACCTGGAGGCAGGGCAACGTCTCCTTACTAGGGTTCCTACCTCCAGTTTTCCCCCTCTTCGGTCTGGCCTGTAAAGTGCTGCCATACTCATCTTCTAAAATATCACTCTGATTATGTCACTATGACTCCAAAATTATTTTCCCCATAAAAGTCAGACTCTGTCTATACCTTTCAAAACTGTTCACAATCTGGCCACAGCTTACCTTTCCGATCCTTTCTCTCTACGTGCCCCCGGTACTCCGATCAAATCACACATCCACCTTTCCAGTCCCTCTTCCTGATCTCTGCATTTCAAGCTGGTCATAAGGTCCGACTCAAATGCCTTCTTGAAGAATTTTGATCTCCTCAGTGATTTCTTTCTGTTTTTGCTTAGGTGGGTCTCTCTTTTTAAATTATTTATTTTAGAGAGTGTGAGCAGGGTGGGGGGGGGAGGAACAGAGAGAGGGGGTCAGAGGATCAGAGAGAGAGGGGCTCTGACAGCACAGAGCCCAATATGGGGCTTGAACTCATGAACCAGGAGATCATGACCTGAGCTGAAGTCGGATGCTTAACTGAGCCACCAGGTGCCCTGCTTAGCTGTGTCTCTTTAATGACAAACCACTTCCAGTTTTTTGTGTCTGTGTCTTACTTTTTCCTTTGTCTTTGTTTCTCCCACTATACTGAGTTTTCGCTGTCAGTAAACACTATGTGGTTTTTTTTAGCTGTGGAAGAGGAACAGAATTCTGTTCACAGCCAACTGCTACTCCCCTCTCAGTACCAAACGCTGTTCTGCCATTTCTGAAGCAGTTGACCAAAGACTGTTGCTATTCTTTCAAGCTTTTGAACATTTCTTTATTACAGGAGCACACTTGGTGTGAGGCATAATGCCTTTGCTAGAAAACCCAAACCTTAAAAACAGGATGACTTTAAAAATCTACTGTGTTCTCCTTTTAGTTTTATATTATTTGGGGACTAGTCCATTGAGATTTACTTGTGATGCTAGAAATTACAAGTAAGCGAACTGCTACCATGTTCTTCTAGGAAATAGTTGTCCTTAAGCCATTAAAAAAAAAAAAAAAATAACAAGATTCCAAACCAGAGCCTTTCTCAAGTCATATAAAAATTCCAAAGATGATATAAGGAAAATAAGAGTTTTTCTTGAATTATTTAATACAAATCGGGGGACACACCTCACTTCTTGTAGGCTGATCTGCATAAAAGAGAGAAGGAGCTGAGTCTGGAGAAGGAGCAGAATAAGCGGCTGTGGGACCGGGACACGGGCAACAGCATCACCATTGACCACCTGCGGCGGGAGCTGGATGACAGGAACATGGAGTTGCAGCGCCTGGAAGCCCTCCTCAAGGCCATGAAGAGCGAGTGTCAGGGCCAGATGGAGCGGCAGGTCAGGCACGGCCCGGGATGGCTTCCCCAGGTTCTTCTCAGGGAAAAATGTGTGTTGGTAGAGCCTTAAAAAAAAAAAAGTATGGGCCTAGGAACAGCTCTGAAATAGAGCTAGGGATTCTTTGAGCAAGTCATAAAAACCTGTTGCTTATTCTATATTTTGACCACTGATTAAATTAAAATGTTAAGCTTTATCTCCTTTTCGTTCATTGTTGACTAATGAAATTCGCATCCAGTTGCCCTTTTATTTCACGTACACATTGGCAACTAATAGTTGCTTATTTCAGAAAAGCGTCAAACCATAGGGACATCTAAGGAACAGCAGGGTTGAAGGTTTCCAACATGTCTTCTGGTTTTGGTTTTCCCCCAAACTGATTGGTGCGCAAGATGTATCAAGACTGATTAGATGCACAAGATGGTTGCACTGCATTTCAGGGCGGCAGTAACAAAATGTTGAATGCTTTATTAACAGCACCATACCTTTGGTACCGAAGGGACGTGGTTCCAGGGCCACTTATTGCCACAGAGACATAAAAAGCATCCACAAAAGCCTAAGTTCCCCCAAATGTGAAGCAAACCAAAGAGACCAGTCTTGGCTTAAATCCAGGCAAAGCCATTTCCACTCTTTGGCCCAAGCTGGGCAAGAAGAAAGGGGACAGGAGACACTGGGAGTTAGATTCTAACTCTTTTCCAAACAAGACCTGAGAAGGTAAGTGCATGTTGCATACAAGCCGTTACTCACTTTTCCCTCAGGTAGAATTAAGGGGCACATTGGAGGGAAATCGTGAGGAAGGGCAGTTATCATCCTACCATGCTTCCCCCTATCGCCAGTGTTATCCTAAGTTAAATTGTTACAGAAAACATCCTCAGAGGAAACTTCCCAAGCTCCCACACTAGAAGCCATTCTGGAGGAGCACTGTTTACTTAATGAAGTTCTCTCCACCTTGGTCTAATTAACTGTATTTGGTCTGTGGCCTGTACAGAGTTCTGGCAGCAAAACGATTGAGTTAGTCTAAGTAGATATTATCTGAGTCATGATTTCATGTTTGTGAGCTAGCTTGTTACATGTCTTGAGGGTGCCTCTACCTATCTGCCCAAATCCATGAAATTTTCTTTAACAATCAGATGGCGGGCAATTCAGGGAAAGAATGAAAGTCTAGAAAAAGGTCCTCCCTGACTGCTCAGCTTGAATCCACCAAAGAGATGCTCCGAAAAGTGGTCGAAGAGTTGACCGCCAAGAAAATGACCCTGGAGAGCTCAGAGAGAACAGTTGTCGGACCTGACAGCTTCCCTCCAGGAAAAAGAGAGAGCCATCGAGGCTACCAATTCGGAGATCACAAAGCTGCGCTCCCGGGTGGACTTGAAATTGCAGGAGCTGCAGCACCTGAAGACGGAGGGAGATCACCTCAGAAACGTGCAGACGGAGTGTGAGGCCCTCAGGCTCCAGATGGCAGAGAAGGCAAGGTGATCGAGATTTTGCGACAGCAGATCGAAAACATGACACAGCTGGTTGGCCAGCATGGACGAACGGCTGGTGCCATGCAAGTGGAAAAGGCTCAGCTCGAAAAGGAGATCAATGATAGGAGACTGGAGCTACAGGAATCAAGGTCTGTAGAGATTTTTTTGTGGCTTAGCTTCTGAAATAAGCTTTCCCCTCATTAAGGAAGTTTGACTTAAGTCACTGAAGAGGAGCTCTGTGAAGAGGGCCTGTGAACCCTCTAGCTTGTTTGAAACTAATTGTGTCTGAGTGCATCTGTGTGTTTTTGTGAGAAAGGATCCCTACTTTTATTAGATTCCAGAAGGAGTGGGTGGCCCCAACTGGTTCAGGACTACTGATATGAAAGAGAAAAAAAAAATCAGAAAATCCAGGTTCCTCATGAAGACATTTCTGATCCCACAGTTTGAAGTATTGTCTCCCTCTTCAGATAGACCCATCTTTGAATCCCATCTCTCACCACTCAATGACTATAAACACTGCATTGTTCACTAAATCTTGGCCTCCATATCTGTAAAAAAAAAGAACAGCTAACATATTTTGTAATATGAGTTTCAGTTGTGCAATATAGTGATTCAACACTTCCATACATCACCCGATGCTCATCACCCAAGGGCCCTCCTTAATCCCCATCACCCGTTAACCATCCCCTCATCCGCCCCCCTCTGGTAACCATCAGTTGTCCCCATACTTAAGAGTCTATTCTTGCTTTGTCTTTCTCTCTCTCTCTCTTTTTCCCCCCTTTCTTTTGTCAGATTCCACATATGAGGGAAGTCAATATCTGTCTTTCTCTGACTGATTTATTTTGCTTAGTGTGTAATACTTTCTAGCTTCATCCATGTCATTGCAAAATGGCAAGATTTCATTCTTTTATGTCTGAGTAATATTCCATTGTATGTATATTTCACATTTCTTTATCCATTCATCAATCGATAGACACTTGGGCTGTTTCCATAACTTGGCTATTGTAGATCATGCTTCTGTAAACTTAGGGGCACACGTATCCCTTTGAATTAGTATTTTTGTATTCTAAATTTTTTTTTTGTTTGTTTATTTTGAGATAGAGCATGCAAGTGGGGAAGGGGCAGAGAGAGAGAAAATCCCAAGCAGGCTCTGCACTGTCAGCTCAGAGCCCAATGTGGGGCTCAAACTCACAAACCTTGAGATCATGACCTGGGTTGAAACCAAGAGTTGGACGCTTAACTAACTGAGCCACCCAGGTGCCGCTAGTATTTTTGTATTCTTTGGGTAAATACACAGTAGGGCAATTGCTCTATGTAGTGTGGTTCTATTTTTTTTTTTTTTAACTTTTTGAGAAACTTCTGTACTGTTTTCCACAGTGGCTGCACCAGTTTGCATTCCCACCAACAGTGCTTGGTGGCAGAAGTTGTGCATGTGCATTTTTAACCCACTTTAAAAGACTGGGATTTCTTCAACAGGTGTTGGCAAGGATGTGGAGAAAAAGGAACCCTCGTGCACTGTTGGTGGGAATGCAAACTGGTGAAGCCACTGTGGAAAACAGTATAGAAATTCTTCAAAAAGTTAAAAGTAGAACTACCCTATTATCCAGAAATCTTACTACTATTTACCCAAAGAATACAAAAACACTCATTCAAAGGGATACATCCATCCCTGTATTTATGGCAGCATCATAAATATATAAATATACATATTGATGAATGGATAAAGAAAATGTGATATATACATACAATGGAATATTACTCAGCCATAAAAAAGAACGAAATCTTGCCATTTGCAATGACACGGATGGAGCTAGAGAATATTATGCTAAACAAAATAAGTCAGAGAAAGACAAATATTATATGCTTTCACCTATATGTAGAATTTAAGAAACAAAATGAGAAAGGGGAAAAAAAAGAGACATACAAAGCAAGAACAGACTCTTACGTAAGGAGAACAAACTGATGGTTACCAGAGGGGAGGTCAGTGGGTGATGGGTTAAATAGGTGGTGGGATTAAGGAGAGCACTTGTCATGATGAGCACTAGGTGTCATAGGCAAGTGTTGAATCACTATATTGTACACCTGAAACTAATACAATACTGTATGTTAACTAACTGAAATTAAAATTAAAAAAAAGAAAATAAAAAAAAAGAAAGGGGTACCTGAGTGGCTCAGTCGGTTGAGCATCTGACTTCGACTCAGGTCATGATCACATGGTTTGTGAGTTTGAGCCCCAAATTGGGCTCTCTGCTGTCAGAGCAGATCCTGCTTTGGATCCTCTGTCCCCCTCTCTGCCCCTCCTCCACACGCGTGCACTCTCTCTCGCAAAAATAAACATTAAAAAAAGAAAGACAAAGAAAAGAACAAACAAAAGACCCCCAATAACTTTACTTGGTTACTAGAGGCTTAAATGAGAAAATATGTATCAAGGACTTAGCCTAATTCCAGGTGTACAGAAGATGTTTAGTAAATGTTCCCTTCCCCCATCCCATTCTCCTTCAGAACTTTATTGCTCTTTATCTCTATCTGTCATAACCTGGTCACATTCTCTGTTGCACTGAGTGGGTTTAAACAGCAGTGTCCCCTCATCCCCATAAGACAGCAGACTCTTCAAAGTAGGATACACATCTTTTTCATTTTTGTACCCCCTGCCCTGTATTTTTATGCATTGCACCCAGCAGGTACTCAAATATATGATTGGATGAATTATTGTAAAATTTGATATCCCAAGCTTTACATCACCTGTATCTCTGACTTGGTGAGTAAAAGGAGACAAATCACATAAACCTTAGATGACTCAGTTTCCTCATTCTAAAAGTAGGGCCAATGATAGTTACTTAATCTTATGGAAATATACAGGTTCATTGCATAAAGAACTGTGCTTAAGTTTTCTTGATTATAAAATTGTTTTGATTTCCTAGTGTTTAAGTTTTTACTTGGTTATATCATGAGGATATTTTATGATGGTCAAATTCACCATGAAAGAGATTTATAAAGGCTTCTCAATGGCCAGTGTTTACAATGAAAACTTTAGATAGGTTTACAGACCTACTAGAGGAGAAAAGAAGATTGTTGTACCTTTTGTTAAGGAAAAAGGAGACTTGTACCCTATAATTGTTGAGTCTTATACCCTAAAAATTAAATTTAATCTTCACAAAAACCTAATGAGGTGGGCATGTTGTTATCCCATCTTAAAGATGCGGAAGCTGAGACAGAGAGACTCAATAACTTACCTGAGAGCAACACTACCTTGGGATTTGACCCTAGGCAGTCTATGAGTAAATATTAATAGGGCAGTGCTTCTCAGTCAGAACCAGAGTCACCTGGAGGGCTTGTTAAAACACAGACTGCTGAGCCCCACCCCAGGGTTTCTGATACAGTAGGTTTAGGATGAGGCCGGAGACTCAGTGTTTTTAGATACATTTCCAGACAGCACACATCACCTTCTAGTATCAGAGTGGCCCCAGAGCAGCGTGGATCTCTGTGACCGCGGTGGCTCATGAAGACTTCATAGAGAAGCGGGGACTTGAAATAGGCAAAGAGGAGGAATGAGGTATTTCTAGGAAGGGGAAGTTCAGTGTGTGCTTCAGCCTAGAGATGGTGTGAGAGCCATTAAGGGTTTTGGATAGAGAGGAGGAGGTGACACGACAAAGGCCATGTTGGGGTAGATTAACGGGGCAAAGTTTGGACAGAGAATTCAAAGATAGATCGGAGAGGGTGGAAACTAGTTTTCAGTTCCCAAACGTGGAGAAGGAGCAGCTTCAGGGAAATTCCTCCAGTGAGAAGAGCTTCACACAGGCACAGAGGATGTAGGTAGAAACCTGAGCTTTACTGCCACAACCATTTCCCTCCACAGCCCAAGCAGCAGAAGGGAGGGGAATCCGAGCCCCAGAACATGTGGTTTCTCTCACCTCTTCAGGCTGGGTCCTGCACACACTGACAGCACAGAACCAGGATGAGCTGTGGGCCCTCAAAGCCGGATCCTTTCTGAAAAGGCTAAGAAAGGACTGAAAGCCCATCAGCTGATTCCATGAGGTGGAACAGGGTAGCATATGCCCAATACACGTGATGCCTCAGGCTGTCCCAGGGATTGTGCAGTGAGAGAGGCCTGTGCTCTCCACCAGTCCTTTCTGAAGCAGCTGGAAGCCTGTTACCTGTTTACATTGCAAACACAGCATTGGCCTCTACGTTGAAACTGCAACTGTACAAACTGCATTAGCTAATATTATATTTCTGGACGACAGGTCTTACTTTGGGGGAACAATCTGGTGACCAAAAATAAGTTGTTTTTTTTGAACGTGGTTAACTGGAAGATCTAAGCCGCTCTGTCCACTAGAAAATGACCACAATAGAATTTTTAAATTTTTTTAGTAGACACTTTGAAAAGAACAGATGAACGGACTTTTTATTTAAACCAATATAGTCAATATGGTGATATTTTTATATTGCTCAATGTAACAAATTATTGAGGTATTTTACGTTGTCTTTTAATAGAAGTCCTGAAATCCAGTGCGTTTTCCACTTGTAGCCCACTCCCCTTAGATTAGCTACATTTCAGGTCGCGATGGTCACATGTGGGTATTGCAGACCTAGGTCCTGGTAAGGGTTTCATCCTAGGAGGCTTACCAATACAGAGACCAGTTGATAAGCTTGTAGGAATCCACATGAAGAGGCGAGGATAATCCGCATTGCCTATGCCTTTGGAGACAGTTGAGTATAAGGGGTTAGGAGAAAGGGACAGACCTAGCAGACTTTGAGATTTCAACTTAGTGCTGACTTACAGTAGGCGGTGCCCCTACGAAAGGATGGGGAAGAAGTCCAGAGAAAAAGCCTCTGTACGAACTATTAGTGGTTTGGTCATAGTTTGCAGAGGCATACCAAGCTGGGAACTTCTGACAGCTGGCAATGCAAAATCAGACTTTCATATTGCTATTACTGTTTCACCCAAGGACCAGATCCACCACCACCGCACTCACTTCTCTTGCAACTGCCTACTCATTGGTCTCTCCCTGCTTCCCCTACTACCTCCACCCCCACCTACTGTTTTATGCTTCACACAGCCAGACCTATTTTAAAGCGTTACATCACTCCCATGCTCAAAACTGTCCAACAGCTTCTTATCTCACTCAGATACTCTCACTCCTTACACTGCCTCTAAGGTCAGTCCTTACCCACGGCTCCCTCCCTGACTTCATCTCCAACTCCTTTTTTCCCCCCATGCTCATCCACTCCAGTGTAAGCAGGAGAAATCCTTGTCTTCCTCCTTCTGTTCTTCTAAATTCTCAGTTGAACCCCTGAAACCAAGACGGATCAACAAGAAAAAACAAACAGAAGTTTATTAATACATATCTCATATATACAAGGGAGAAGCCCAGGAAATGAGGTACTGAGAGGTGGCTTGGAATTCACTCTTAGGGCACTTGGTGGCTCAGTCAGTGAAGCATCCACTCTTGATCTAGGCTTTTTTTTTTTTAATGTTATTTTGAGAAGAGAGAGGAGAGAAAAGACATGATGAGAGAGGGTCGGGGGAGCAGAGGAGGGGCAGAGAGAGAGAGGGAGACACAGAGTCTGAAGTAGGCTCTGGGCCCCAGGCTCCAGGCTGTCAGCTCAGATTCTGACATAGGGCTCGAACCCACGAACCATGAGACCATGACCTGAGCTGAAGTTGGACCAACTGAGGCACCCAGGCACCCTTCAGCTCGGGTCTTGAGCTCATAGTCTCGAGACTATGTTAGGCTCTGCATTGGGTGTGAAGCCTACTTAAAAAAAAAAAAAAATTCGGGCTTAAATACTTAAATATCATCTTTAGCTAAAACAAACAAGGAGGTGAGAGAGGCAAGTTTTGGGAAGGTGATCAGGAGAACTATGGAGAACAGGGATGAGGTTTGTTTTGCAGATTTAAACTCTGCCTTCCCCATTGATAAGATTCTCTTATAATTTAGAGTCATCCTTTCTTTTGTGGTTCACAGAGGGAGACACCCTTACAAATGGAGACTTCCTTTGTAAATAGAAATCCCTTAAAGGGCAATTTCTCTGTTTTCAGACCTTCTCCCGTGTCTGCTGTTTCTCAAAATAATCAGCTTGAAATAATCTTTATGCCAAAGAAACATGTTTGGGGTGGCAGATTCCAGTCTCCCCCCACCAGCCATTCTGATGGCTGTGCTGTTTCCTGAACACATTCCCTGTGCCTAGAGCTGTCCCCAAGCCTGTAACATGGGTTGCTCCTTCACCTCTTTGAGGTTTCTGCTCATCAGAGAGGGTCAGGGTCCCCAAGACTACCGCCAGGTTCAAACATTGGCTAGGAGGACTCCCGGACTCAGCATAGAGTTGTGCCCATGGGTACAGTTTATTACAGTGAAAGAATAGAAGGTAAAATCAGCAAAGGGAAAAGGTACATGGGAGGAAAGTAGGCCCAGGCTTCCAAACTCCTCTCTGGCAGAGTCCATGCAAGATGTACTTGACTCCTCCAGCAATGAGCTGTGACAGCACACACGTCAAATACTGCTAAGGAAGCTCATTGCAGACTCAGTCCCCAGGGTTTTTGTACTGGGGACTGGTCACACAGACACCCGTTGCCTGGCAAGTATTCCAGTCCTTCAGAAGGAAAGCGGGTACTCAGCATAAATAATTTTGTCTGCAGAAATGGTTTAGGCGCAGTGAGATACTCTTACAGTTTGAGTGGGGGACACTCTCCTAAATCCAAGTCCCCAGATACCAGCCAGGGGCCAGCCTTGTTGCAGGCTTTAATAGAATAGCAGTTGGGCGCTTTTCTACCTGCCAACTTATCTCTACGTGCAGAGCTCCTCCCCTGCATTCATTCTCTACCCCCTCACCTTCTTTTATTCTTTTTTTAAGTCACTTATTATTACACTATTAAATATTTGTTATCCTCTGCCTCCTCTGACTGGAATGTAAGCCCCGTGGGGACAAGGACATTGTTTGTTTTACTTCCTGTGTTTCAAGACTGGGACAGGGCAAGGCTAGTGAGGCTCCTAGGACACAGAACTCAGGGAGGCAAGTGAGGCCTCACCCCAGTCCCTGCCCTGCTCTGTTCCCAACATGTAAAATAGTTCCTGACACAGAGTAGGTGCTCAGTACGTTTGTTTTTTGTTTTTTTGTTTTTTTTTTTAATGGGGGAAAAAAAAGGAACATCTGAGTGGCTCAAACACCTGACTCGATCTCGGCTTAGGTAACGATCTCACACAGTTCAGTTCATGAGATTGAGCCCCAAGTGGGACTCTGTGCTGACAGAGAGGAGCCTGCTTGGGATTCTCTCTCTACCTCTGTCTCTGCCCCCCCCCAAGTGCACGCGTGCACACTCTCTCGCTGTCTCAAAATAAATAAACTTAAAAAAAATAGGGATAGAATAACGAAGGAGTTACAGCAAATGATACTGGAGATTGACACCTAAGGTTAAAAGGAAGGTAAAATATTCCTTTTGTTTTCCCATTTACTGTTGAGGTTTTATAATAAAATAGAAACTTAATATTGTAGGAAAGGAAAAAGATATTAAACATAGATAAGATACTAATACAATGTCAATTATAAGTACATCTACATAATTTTTTTTCTTACTGTGTCCTTTGTATTTGTCCCGATGTTTAGATTTTAAAAGATAAAAAAGATGCAAAGATACGGGAACTTGAGGCCCGAGTGAGTGACCTGGAGCTGGAAAAGGTGAAGCTGGTGAATGCAGGCTCTGAGCGGCTCCGTGCAGTGAAGGACATCCGGCAGGAGAGGGACCAGTTATTAAATGAGGTGAAGACCAGCAGGAACGAGTTGCACAGTCTTTCAGGTACATTCCTTTGGTTCGCGGTCTACTGACCGCTCAGAGCGCTGCCCTTGAGGTCCAGCATGGACGCCAAGACTGCTGCAGGAGGGTGGCTGCGCCTCCCACGTCACCAACAGGGATAATTATGCTGCCCAGAAGTCTTGACGCCTCTCCTAGCAGAGCTCCTGTATCTTGCACTCATTAACTGTTAACATTAGTCACCTCTCAGAGTCCTGGAAATTCTTCACTGCGTTTTCAAGAAAAGGGGGAAGGAAGTGGAAACCTTGAGTCCTTTGAGTCAAATAGCTTGATCAGAAGTTTCATAATGAAGCAACATATGTAACAGACTTGGCATAGATTTCTGGAAAGGAGAAATCTAAGATCTTAAATTTAAAACCAAAACACTCCTAGTTCACAATTAGTGTGATACAGGTATCATTTACTTCACACACACACACACACACACACACACACGCAGAGTCCATGATTCCTGAGCGTGTACTAGGCCAGATACTGAGATAGGCCTTAGAAACACAACAGGGGGGACCCCGGCTAGTTGGGAGCCAGACCTCCATAGAGCGGGTTAGTACAGCAGATGAAGATCAGTGTTGCTGGTGCAGAATGGAAGAGTTATTAGAAAGTCTCCTATAGGACTCAAAGACCTCCTCTGCTGAGTCTGAAGGAAGCACTGGGATTGGCAGGTGTAAAAAGAGCTATAGAAGGGCAACCCTTAGGATGAGAACATTATGGGCTAAAGCATGAGAGTGCATGAATAACACATATGACCTCAAGAAGTTGAGTATTTGAGGCACAAAGGCTAAGATATGAGGCAGAGTAGATAGGCAGAGCAGACAGTGTGGAACCAGCAGAAGACATTAAGCAGGAGATTATTGTCATCTAACATATTTTGGAAGGACAGTGTCAGCAGGTAGAGAAAGGCCAGGGGCCAGCCAGCCCAAGAGGATCTTGCAATGGCCCCAGGAGCTATGAGAACTTGAACCAAGGCAGTGGCGGTGAGAATGAGAGGAAGGATTAGAGTATTTTGGCAGTTGAACAGCAGTACTTAGTGATTAGAGGGGTTATGTGTGGCCTTCAGGTTGTAGGTCTGTGTTACTGGGAAAACGATGGTACCAACAGCTGAGAGAGGGAAGCTGTTAGAGGGGCAGGCTTAAGGGCCAGAGGATGATACATAGCCAGCATGAGCTGGTTGGTGTGGGTGGTGCTAGGACATCCACATGGAAATGTGTGGGGAGACAGATTTCAGCAAAGAGGTCTTGGCTCTGCCTGTTCCCTCTGTATATAAATCTAGCATATATAAATATATAAAAAGGTGTGTTTGTGTGTGTGTTCTTGTGTATAAATGATGAATGTGTGCCAGGTCTTTTAATAGTTACTAGAGATAAAAAGTCAGAGGGGTGCCTGGATGGCTCAGTCAGTTAAACATCCAACTCTTGATTTTGGCTCAGGCCGTGGTCTCACAGTTCTGAGACGGAGCTCGGCATCTGCACCAACAATGTGGAGCCTGCTTGAGATTCTCTCTCTCTCCTCCCTCTCTCTCTCTCTGCCCCTCCCCTGCTCGTGCTCCGATTTGCATACCCACATGCTCGCTCTCTCTCTCGTTCTCACTCTCTCTCTCTGTCTCTCTCAAAATAAATAAACATTGAAAGAAAAAAAGCTAGAACACAAAGCAACCCCAGGTTACTGATCACATCATGGAGATTCACCTGCCTACAAATGGTGGTGAGATCCTTAGTGGTGGGTACGACCATCCAAGAAAGTTTAAGATGCAATTGACATGAGCCAATTACACTGGGTGGAAAAAGCCATGAATAGTAAGTGGGTAGAGAAGGAGGATCCACTCGGGAAATGTGTATGTACATCTAATTTCTATAACAAATGGTGATGGAGCTAGATGAAGTCTCTTCTGGCTCTAAAATTCTGTGATCATCAATCACAAATAAAACATACTTCATACAGTGGGGTAGAAAAAAGTAACCTTCTATAATTATCACACTGTACAGAGGACTATGAAGTCTTAAAAAGGAATTTTCGAAACAAAACTGAAGAGATGGAAGCTACTACAAATAAACTGAAAATGCAATTAAAATCTGCACAGTCTGAACTCGAACAAACAAGAAATACGTTAAAGTCGATGGAAGGATCCGATGGTCATGGTATGCTCTATTAGATTTTATTCTTCTGTTTTTAATTCCATTGGTCTAGATTTATTATAACACAAACCTGGTTGCATTGCCTGGCACCTTTCCCGGGTCCCGGTGCACAGTGACAGGCACCAACGATGGGTGTTAGCAGTCGTTCTACTTGGGGGTTTTGGGGGAAAATGCTGTGTGCTTAATTTAAGCCCTGAAGTATCTGAATCTTTCTTTTCCTGTGGCTGTTTTAGTAATCTCTAATAGATCTCAATGTCTATAAATGCCAATTACTTTTAAGGAAGTGTTGATAAAAAATACACGTCACCAATAATTTTCATTCAACCCCTAATTTTCACGTGTTCATTACCAACATAAACTATAAATTTGTGGTTAATTGTCAGTTCCTGATTCCTTTTCTGCGATATAAACGGGATGAACCCTGGGAATTGAACGGCTGGCATGAGTGGTTCCCTTTCACCCCTTGGACCTGTTCCCTTTGTCCCTTGCTGCCTGTATTAATTCTGAGAGAGAAGGTTATCTGCTGTTTTTATATCATTATTTATTAGTGTTGGTATGGCTATATTAGCCGACTGTAAGAATAAGTAAGTCCTATATTTTTTATCTCTCAACATTTTTTAGTGTCAAAGATTTATTTCTGTGCCTGCTTCAGCAGCACATACATTAAAACTAGAATGATACAGAGAAGATGATCATGATCCCTGTCCAGAGACCAAATGCATGTTCTCGAAGTGTTCTGTATTTTGTGTAGTCCTTAAAGGTTCATCTCTTTCTTGCTTGGTGTTAACCAGCAAGCAAATGGTGGGGTTTGGAGAAGTCGCTCAGGAGGCCCATTTGGGGGTCCGTTCCCTTCCCCCACCACCAGAGAGAGCCCTCTCTTCAGTGCCCTGCTGGCATCTCCACAACAGCCCCAGTCATATTACAATGATTCAATTCACTCAGTAATCCTGTTTTTGCATTCAAATGCCAATTTTTATTGATTAAAATTATCTTAAAAGAGATTTAAGAAAACAAGCTTGAAGGCCAACCTTGATTCGCTTAATCAGACCAGAGTTCTTCAGAGTGCTTGAATTAGGTGAGTGGTGAGCAAATGATGAGCAAATGATGTCAGACTGCTGCTCTGTTAATAGATCGATGTGCCATGCCTGATGAGCCCTGTTTCAACAGTTTCGCTATAGCAACTACTCCTTAGCCAGAAGAGAGACTTTTTATCCTCTCTGATGGTTTTTTTAAAGAATGGTACATTTTTTGGGTACCTGGGTGGCTCAGTCGTTTATGTGACCGACTCTTGATTTCAGCTCAGGTCATGATCTCACTGTTTGTGGGTTCGAGCCCCAGGTCAGGCTCTGTGCTGACAGCCTGGAGCCTGCTTCAGATTCTCTCTTCCTGTCCCTTTCCCTCTCCCTCTCCCTCTCACTCTCCCTCTCTCACTCCTTTTCTCCCTCCCCCTCTCCCCCTGCCTCAAAAATACATAAATATTTTTAAAAATTTAAAAAAAAAAAGAAGAATGATACATTTTCTCTTTGCCTTTTAACCTCTAAGCTGTATCTGGACCTGACTCAACTCAAAGCCAGTGGCATTTTCAAACCTCTTTCCTGTAGGAAACAACACTGGGTCTCTGGCTTTGAATTTCCAAGCAAGGATGAGCTTCATATGTCTTTTCAAGGGTCTCCCATATCTGAAGTATTCAGTGCCTACTACCTGCCCTGAACATTCTCACCCCATCACCAGTTTTACTAAAATAATTCCATATGTGCTAATGCTGCCAATTTTACTATTGAAATAGTAGTGAGTTCCAAGCACATGCAATAGCCATGAGAATGAAAATTGAATGGTTTGTGGTATCATTGGAATCTTTAAAAAGATCACTTAATATAGAAGTCTTACACAATCACTTATGACATTTTTATAGGATATCACATGAAAAAAAATAAATAATAGATGTCTTTTGTGGGTTTTTTTTTGTTTCTTTGTTTTTTTTAAGTAGACTTTACACCCAACGTGGAGTCCAATGCAGGGCTTGAGCTCACGACCGTGAGATCAAGACCTGAGCTGAGATCAGAAGTCAGACGCTTAACCTGCTGAGCCACCCAGGCACCCCATTTGTGGTATTTTAAATATGAATTTGTAGAAAATTCTACATTGTTCAGTATACAACTATTGTTATGTATATATGTTCGATATGTGTAAGTATGAATTTGATCAGTATTATATAACCATTGGAGATACAGCAAATTATGATGGTCAGTGAAATTAATACCAGTAGCAAGGAAATCACAAAATATCATTCTCAATTCAAAATCTCTCTGTAATTGCTGAAAATTGTTATATCGCAATATTGTGAAGTCTGAACATTTGTTTTGTTTTGTTTTGTTTTTTCCCATGATCAGTCTCTTGAAACTGTCCAAGTGCCTTGGAGAATCTTGTCACCTTCTCATAATGTTTAACCATCAATTTATAGTAGCCTCCCCGAATTTAGACACTAAAAACTAAGGCAGTTTATTTTCTTTTTCCCCCAGCTATGAAAGTGGCAATGGGGATGCAAAAGCAAATCACGGCTAAAAGAGGTCAGATAGATGCCCTTCAAAGCAAGATACAGTTTTTGGAAGAGGCAATGACAACTGCAAATAAGGTGAGTCCCTGTGCTCAGAATGAGGGAAGCCAGTGTGTTCACTCTTTAATATACTGCAGGCAGGATAAGACGTAGCAGAGTTACCAAGTAAAATGGAGAAAAGAGTTTATTTCTGACTGAGAGAGTGAGGGGAAAGTTCCTGAAGGAACATTTGAGTAGGATCTTTTTTTTTAAATTGTTTTTAATGTTTATGTATTTTTGAGAGATGAGACAGAATGTAAGCAAGGGAAGGGCAGAGAGAGAGGGAGACAGAATCAGAAGCAGGCTCCAAGCTCCAAGCTGTCAGCACAGAGTCCGGCTTGAACTCATGAACCATGGAGATAGATTATGACCTCAGCTAAAGTCAGACACTTAACCGACTGGGCCACCCAGGTGCCTCTGAGTAGGACCTTGAAGGAGCTAGTATTTTAAATGCAGAAAATGGACAAAAGGACATTCCTGGTAGAGACAGGGAACGACTATTAACAAAGCATGGGCAGTTCTGCTATAATGTGACACGTGTGTCTACAAAATTGTGCAGAAAAGGCTACAGGGGTTATGAGAACAATGGGATTAGGAGTACCTCACTGACAAATTTCATCAATAACATACAAAAAGTAGGGACCTAATGAAAAGTAGGGACCACATTTTACATGTGTTAAATGGCTAAGAAATACATAAATACTACAATAAATATGGTCCTTTATCTTGAAAAAGACCTGAAGTCTGCTTGTAGAAGTGTGCATCAAAGGGCTGCAGCTTGTGAGTTACTATGAGGGGGTAGAAGGGAAGTTTTCTGTGACACCAGATGTGCACGGATGTGACTCAGAACACAAGATAAACTGAGGTAGTAGCAGATTGGTGTTTGAGGAGCGTGCATGTATGCTTTTTGTGTATTCCCACACAGCTCTGTTTAGCCGGGTGCAGTTTTGTGTTGACTTAATATTTCTTATAAGTGCAACTGTGCATAGTAAGTATGAAACTTATGTTGTGCTCAAATGTTCCCTGATAGTTCAATCACTTTGGAACAAATCAACATTTGTAAAAGCAGGGTTTGTGAGCACTGGCTGTAGTGGGGGTGAAGAGGTATGTAGCGTATGTAGAAAGTGAGTGTGGGTCAGGCATTTGCTCTTCCCAGACCCAAAATGAACCTTTTTATCTTTTTATTATTTTTTTTAATTAAAAATATTTTTAATGCATGTTTTGATTCAGTAAGTCCAGGAGTGGAGGAGCAAGGGATTCTGCATTTCTTTGTTTGCTTTTTTTAAATTATTATTATTTTTTTAAATTTACATCCAAGTTAGTTAACATGTAATGCAACAATGATTTCAGGAGCAGATTCCTTAATGCCCCTTACCCATTTAGCCCATCCCCCCTCCCCCCACCCCTCCAGCAACCCAATGTTTGTTCACTATATTTAAATTTTTCTTATATTTTGTCCCCCTCCCTGCCAAAATGAGCTTTTTAAAAATGAAGCTACCCTTGGGCACCTGAGTGACTCAGTCAGTTAAGCATCTGACTTCGGTTCAGGTCATGATCTCGCAGTTCACAAGTTCGAACCCCACATCAGGCTCTGTGCTGACAGCTCAGAGCCTGGAGCCTACTTTGGATTCTGTGTCTCCTTCTCTCTCTGCCACTCCCCTGCTCTCTTATAAAAATAAGAGAGTACATGGTGACATGATTCTAATAGCTCCCAGCTCCAACTCAGAACAATTAAGTGACATATGAATTGAACTATAGTTCAGATCTTTATATTAGTTTTATATTTCCCTCACATCTGAGCATCTACATCAGCATATTATTTCTGATATGTTTTTCCTCTATAATTATAGGAAAAGCATTTTCTAAAAGAAGAGAAGAATAAATTAAGCCAGGAATTGAGTACTGTTGCAACAGAAAAAAACAAGATGGCTGGAGAATTGGAAGTCCTGAGATCACAGGAGCGCCGTTTGAAAGAAAAAGTTGCTAATATGGAAGTTGCTCTTGATAAGGTAGTTACTAAGTGTGTAAAGTAATCATCAACTAAATAGCTATTAACTGAGGAGACATGTTCTGAAAAAAAGCTCCATGCTGATAGGAACCAAATCTCTACTAGATCCCAGTCACCTAGCGCAAGGAAAAACCATAGCCTATAGAGTAGAGAAGGCTCTTCTAAGCTTTAAAGCACAGTTACACTGTGTACTTTTTACAAAATTCTTTTTGAGGCTAACTCGGTCACAGGAGCAGTAAGATACAAGATGCAAGATACACCTGGGGTCCTCACTGGACTGAATAAATAAATATGTCTTCAATCTAACTTACTGCCACAAAATGACTTGAACGCTAGGTAGAATACAGTCTGTTAATAATATCAGTAAAATGCTAACATAATGCTAATGTCTGGCATTCATTGGAGTCCAGAAAATGCTGGTAGAAAACACAACTCAGGGGGCACCTAGGTGGCCCAGTTGGTTAAGCATCAGCTCAGGGCATGATCTCATGGTTTGTGAGTTCAAGTCCTGCAATGGGTGAGCTCAAGCCCCATTCGGGTGAGCACGAGCCCCACTTCGGGTAAAAAAAAAAAAACATTAGCCCTGCTTCTCTCTCTCTCTCTCTCTCTCTCTCTCTCTCTCTCAAAAAAAAAAAAAAAACAAAAAAAAAACAAAGAAAAAACCACAAAGAATGAGAAGGGTTAGTGACATTGTATTTGTTATTGCAACGTATCATAAAGGCATAAATCTTACTTGTGAGAACTCTGGAAGGCAAAAATATACCCAAACTAGTCTTGATTATTAAGAAATCCAGAGCCTTTATGGTTAGGTAAAATGACCTGTGAACCCGCCTATGCCAGCTTTGATCTTAAAACATGATATGTTGATTTAATGAATTTCAGTTGTGGTCATTTTTTTACATTACTAAAGCGATTTGTTTATTCCATCCTTAGTTCATTCATACTAAATGCTACATAGATGCCAGGGATACAGAGGATAAAGGCATGGCCTCCAGTTCTAAGTTTAATGAACAAAACCGATAAAAAGATAAATGCAAGTTAGTGTCGGGGGTTCCCTTGAAGAGATGGAAGCTCTGTATTTATAAGTTAACAAAACAAAATTGTGTAGAGAATGGAAGACAAACCACATGTGGTTGTTTGATTGTAGGCATCTTTGCAGTTTGCAGAATGTCAAGATATCATACAGCGTCAGGAACAAGAATCTGTGCGCCTAAAACTTCAACACACTTTGGATGTAAAAGTAAGGCCTTCTTTCCATCAGAAATAGTTCAAGTGAAATTAATGCCATTCTTTGATATACTTTTATATTTACTTCATGTACCTTGGACACAGTCAAGTGTACTTCAACACTATCTGATACTAGCAGTTCTAAAATCTGCATAAACATCATTATATCTATACCTGTCCTCTTCCTATAGTAACAAATTGAAACACAGTGCTCTCCGTTAAGTTTATAAGAGAGGCAGACACCTTCTTCAGGTATGCCATGGGGATACCTGAAGGAAGAATTTTCCACACAGAAGGGGGTCAAGCAAGTGCAGAGGTCCAAAGTGTGAGTGTGCTCAGCTTGTTTGGAGAATAGCAAAAATGATTTAATCTGCATCACCAAAACATGTGTCCTTTAAAAACAGTGCATTTTCCACTGAAATTTATGTCTGCTTTCCAAGTATGTCTTAAAGTTGCAGACATACGTTAAAGTGTCCGTAATGGATACTTTTGGGGGCTGGAGCACGCGATAGTTGTAGAGGACCTTTCTCAATAGTATGCCCCAACTAGCATAGAGTCTTTGGCAAAAGTTAGAAACCAGCTAAGTAGCGTACCATCCGAGGTGTTTTCACATCTCAAATGCCTCTTTCAAAATCAGCAGTGTGAAGGCATCTTCTTAGCATATGCTTAGTCCTCAAAGAGTGACTCAGAATCATCTTGCTTTATAGATGTTCAACATGTAAAATTGAAATTATGTTTGTGAAATACGTTTTGATTTCACAATTGTAGGTGTAGGTGGACAATTATTTTGCTCACATCTATATTGTTTTCTAGGAACTTCAGGGCCCTGGATACACTTCAAATACTTCTGTGAAGCCACGCCTTCTACAGCCATCCTCAGCCACCCGTTCCCATTCTAATGTACCGTCATCCCAGTCCACAGCCAGCTTCCTGTCTCATGTAAGCACCTAGTCTCATAATCCATGATGCAAATGACCTAATATGTAAGTAATTTTAAATGGAGAAAATTTCATTTAAAAATATATCTATAGTTATGACATTTTCAATTACTGGATTGTAGATTTATACATACCAGATGAATGAAAACATTTACTTCACTATTTGGTGTTTCCCCTGGGGAAAACATGAATTATTCAGTAGGATTAATGTTAACAATAATTGAGTTTTTTTAAGTTTTCATTTTAATTCCAGTTAGTTAACATACAGTGTTATATTAGTTTCAGGTGCACACTATAGTGATTCAACAATTCCATACATCACTCAGTGCTCATCATGACAAGTGCACTCCTTACGCCCCCTCACCTATAAAACCCATCCCTCACCCCCTTCCCTCTGGTAATCATCAGTTTGTTCTCCATTGTTAACAGTCTGTTTCCTGATTTGCTTCTTTCTTTCTTTTTTTTTCCTTTCATTTGTTTATCTTGTTTCTTAAATGCCACATATGAGTGAAATCATATGATATCTGTCTTTCTCTGATGGACTTATTTCACTTAGCATTATACTTTTTAGCTCTATCTATATCATTGCAAATGGCAAGATTTCATTCTTTTTTATGGCTGAAGTAATATTCCATTGTATAACATACCACATCTTTTTTTTTTTTTATCAGTTCATCATTTGATGGACATTTGGGCTGCTTCTATATCTTGGCTATTGTAATAATGCTGTTCTAAACATAGGGATTTCTGTCTCCCCTTGTATTAGTGTTTTTGTATTCTTTGGGTAAATACCAAGTAGTACGATTACTGGATTATACAGTAGTTCTGTTTTTAACTTTTTGAGGAACCTCCATACTGTTTTCCAGAGTGGCTGCACCAGTTTGCATTCCCACCAAACAGACTGGTCATCTGTATATCTTTGGAGAAATGTCTGTTAATGTCTTCTGCCCATTTTTTCATTAGATTATTCATTTGTGGGGTGTTGAGTTTGATAAATTCTTTATAGATTTTGAATACTAACCCTCTATCAGATATGTCATTTGCAAATATCTTCTCCCATTCTGCAGGTTGCCTTTTAGTTTTGTTGATTGTTTCCTTCACTGTACAGAAGTTTTTATTTCAATGAAGTCTCAATAGTTTATTTTTGCTTTTGTTTTCTTTGCCTCAGGAGACATATCTAGAAAAAAGTTGCTTCAGCCGATGACAAAGCAGTTATTGCCTATGTTCTCTTCGAGGATTTTTATGGTTTCAGGACTTACGGTTTTAGTTTATTTTTGTGTATGGTGTAAGAAAGTAAAAAAAAACTTTGCATGTTGCTTTCCAGTTTTCTCAATATCATTGTTTGAACAGACTGTCTTTTTTCCAATTGTATATTCTTTCCTACTTTGTCAAAGATTTAATTGACCATATGGTTGAGGGTTTATTTCTGGGTTTTCTGTTCTCTTCTATTGCTCTCTGTGCTATTTTTTGTGCCAGTTTCCTACTGTTTTGATTGCAACAGCTTTGTAATATAACTTAAACTTCAGAATTATGATGCTTCCAGCTTTGCTTTGCTTTTTCGAGATTGCTTTGGCTATTCAGGGTCTTTTGTGGTTCCATACGAAGTTTAGAATTGTTCTAGTTCTGTGAAAAATGCTATTGGTATTCTGATAGGAATTGCATTAAATGTGTATATTGCTTTGAGTAGTACAGAAATTTTAACAATATTTGTTCCTCTAGTCAGTGAGCATGGGATGTTCTCCCTTTTCTTTGTGTTGTTGTAAATTTCTGTCATCAGGTTGGTTTGTTTTGTTTTGTTTTGTTTTGTTTTTTTATAGTTTTCAGAGTACAGATCTATCACCTCTTTGGTTAGGTTTATTCCTAGGCATCTTATTATTTTTGAGATTGTTTTCTTAATTTCTCTTTCTGCTGCTTCATTATTAGTGTTTATAAATGCTGTATTGGTTTTGTATCCTGTGAGTTTACTGAAAGTTCTCACAGTCTTTTGGTGGAGTCTTTGGGGTTTTCTATATATAGTATCATGTCATCTGCAAATAGTGAAAGTTGTACTTAGGAGTGCCCGGGTGGCTCAGTCAACTGAGCATCTGACTCTTGATTTTGGCTCAGGTCATAGTCTCATGATATGTGAGTTTGAACCCCACGTTGGGCTCTGTGCTGGCAGCGTGCAGCCTTCTTGGGATTTTCTCTCTCCCTCTCTCTCTCTGCCCCTCCTCTGCTTGTGTGTCGTCTCTCGCTCTCTCTCTCTCTCTCTCTAAAAAATAAATAATATAAACTTAAAAAAAAAAAAGGAAATTGTACTTCTTTCTTACCAGTTTGGATGCCTTTTATTTCTTTTTGTTGTCTAATTGCTGCAGCTAGGATTTCCAGTACAGTATTGAATAAAAGTGGTAAGAGTGGACATTCCTGTCTTGTTCCTGACCTTAGACGAAAAGCTCTCAGTTTTTCGCCATTGAGGATGATGGTAGCTGGGGGTCTTTCATATATGACCTTTATTATGGTGAGGTATGTTCCCTCTAAACCTACTTTTTGAAGGTTTTTATCTTGAATGGATGTTATATTTTGTCAAATGCTTTTTCTACATTTTTCAAAATGATCATATGGAGAATATGTTTTGTCTTATTGATATGATGTATCACATTTATTGATTTGTGAATGTCAAACCATGCTTGCAACCCAAGAATAAATCCCACTTGATTTTGGTGAATAATTTTTTTTTAATGTTTTATTGGACTTGGTTTGGTAGTTGAGGATTTTTGCATCTATGTTTACCAGGAATATTAGCCTGTAGTTCTCTATTTCAGTGATGTCTTTATCTGGTTTTGGTATGAGAGAATTAATGGCCTCATAGAATGAGTTGGGGTTTTCCTTCCTTTTCTATTTTTTGAAATAGTTTGAGAATAGGTATTAACTCTTCCTTAAATGTTTGGTAAAATTCTCCTGTGAAGCCATCTGATCCTGGATGTTTGTTTGTCAGGAGTTTTTTGATTACTGATTCAGCTTCTTTGTTTGTTGTTAGTTTGTTCAAATTTTCTATTTCTTCCTGTTATAGTTCTGGTAGATTATATGCTTCTAGGAATTTATCTATTTCTTTAGGTTGTCAAACTTGTTGGCATATGGTTTTCATAATATTCTCTTACAATTGTATTTCTGTGGCGTTGACTGTTATTTCCCCTCTCTCATTTGTGATTTTATTTGAGGACTTTCTCCTTTTTTCTTGATAAGTATGGCTAAAGGTTTTGGCGTGTTTTTTTTTTTTAAGTTTATTTATTTATTTGGCGGGGGGCAGGCAGAGAGAGGGAGAATCCCAAGCAGGCTCCACACTGTCAGCATACAGCCCAGTGCTGGGCTTGATCCCACAAATTCTGAGATCACTTGAGCCAAAAACCAAGAGTCGATCACTTAACTGAGCCACCCAGGTGCCCCTAAGTCTGGCTTGATCTGTTCTATTTTTTTTTTTATTTCTGTATCATTTATTTCTGTTCCAATCTTTATTATTTCCTTCCTTCCTTCTGCTGGCTTTAGGTTTTTTTTGTTCTTTTTCTAGCTCCTTGAGGTGTGTGGTTAGGTTGTTTATTTGAAATTTTTCTTGCTTCTTGAGGTAGACTTATATTGCCATAAACTTCCCTCTTATGACCACTTTTGCTGCATCCCAAAGGTTTTGACCAATGTGTTTTCATTTTCATTTGTTTCCATGTACTTTTTAATTTCATCTTTTATTTCCTGGTTGACCCATTCATTCCTTAGTAGCATGTTCTTTAACCTCCTTGTATTTGTCATCTTTACAGATTTTTCTTGTGGCTGACTTCTAGTTTCATAACATTGTGGTCAGAAAAGATGCACAGTATGACTTCAATCTTCCTCAATTTGTTGAGGCATATTTTAAGGTCTAACATTCTCTTCTGGAGAATGTTCCACGTGTATTTGAAAACAGAATGTGTAATCTGCTGTTTTAGGATGTAATGTACTGAATATGTCTGTTAAATCCATCTGTGCAAGTGCGTCATTCAAAGCCATTGTTTTCTTGTTGATTTTATAAGGATTTTTTTTGTTTGTGTTTTTTTTTTGTTGTTGTTGATGATTTTCTGTTTAGATGACTTGTCTGTTGATGTACATGGTGTGTTAAAGTCATCTTCTCTTGTTGCATTATTATCTCTTCTTTTATGTTTGTTATTAACTGTTTTATGTATTAAGGTGTTTCTATGGAGGGTACATAAATATTTACAATTGTTATATCTTCTTGTTAGATTGTCCCTTTTATTATTATATAGTGTCCTTTGTCTCTTGTTACAGTCTTTGTTCTAAAGTCTGTTTTGTCTGATAATATGTATTGCTACTCCAGCTTTCTTTTGACATCCATCTGCATGATAGGTATTTCTCCATACCCTTTCAATCTGTAGGTTTCTTTAGATCTAATATGTGTCTCTTGTAGGCAGCATATAGATGGGTCTTGTTTTATTTTTTTAATCCATTCTGTCACCCTATGTTTTTCTTTAATTTTTTTTTTAACATTTATTTATTGTTGAGAGACAGAGACAGACAGAGCATGAGCAGGGGAGGGGCAGAGTGAGAGGGAGACACAGAATCCGAAGCAGGCTCCAGGCTCTGAGCTGTCAGCACATAGCCTGACACGGGGCTTGAACCCACGAACCGTGAGATCATGACCTGAGCCAAAGTTGGATGCTCAACCTACTAAACCACCCAGGCACCCCTGTCACCCTATGTTTTTTATTGGAATGTTTACCCAATTTACATTGAAAATAATTATTGATGGATATGTATTCATTGTCATTTTGTTGTTTTTTTTTGTGGTTGTTTCTGAAGATTTGCTTTGATCCTTTGTCTTTTTCTCTTTCATGTTTTGCCAGTTTTCTTTAATGACACACTTGGATTTTTTTCTCTTTATTCTTTGAGTATTTATTAGTGGTTTTAGATATATGTGTATAACCTCTTCTGCATTTTGCAATCTATATTAAGTTGATGGTCATGTAAGTTTGAACCCATTCTTACTCCTCCCCACATTTTAAGTATATATTGTTATATTTTACATCCTTTTATTTTGTGCATTACATGAATTTTTTTACAGAAATATTCATTTTGGGGGTGCCTGGGTGGCTCAGTAGGTTAATAAGTGTCTGACTTCAGCTCAGATCATAATCCCGGTTTGTGAGTTTGAACCCTGCAATCAGCTCTCTGCTCTCAGACTGTCCCCCTCCTTTCCTCCTCCCCCACTCACTCACTCTGTCTCTCTCCAAAAAATTAAACATTAAACAACAAAAAAAAAATACTCATTTTTACTTCTTTTATGTTTCCTACCTTTATGCTGTTACTTTGGTCTCTCCTTTCCACTCAGAGAGTCCCCTTTAATATTTCTTGTAGGGCTGGTTTAGTGGTCCTGGACTCCTGTAGTTTGTTTGTCTGGGAAACTCTTTATCTCTGCTTTTATTCTGAATTATAGCCTTGCTTGACAGTATTCTTGGCTGCAGATTTTTCCCATTCAGCACTTTGAATATATCATGCCACTCCTTTCTGGTTTGAAAAGTTTCTGTTGAAAGAATCTCCTGCTAGCCTTATGGGTTTTCCCTTGTAAGTTACTGTCTTCTTTTCTTGTTGCTTTAAATTTTTTTTCTTTATAACTGTGTTTTGCCAGTTTAATTACAGTATGTCTTGGTGTGGATCTGCTTTTGTTAATTTTGATGGGAGTTCCCTGTGCCTCCTGGATCTGGATATCTGTTTCCTTCCCCAGATTAGGTAAGTTTTCAGCTATTATTTCTTCAAATAAATTTTCTGCCCCCTTTCCTCTTTCTTCTTCTTGTAGGACTTCTATACTATCAATATTACTATGTATGATGGAGTCACTGAGTTCCCTAAGTCTGTTCTTGTTTTGCATAATTCTTTTCTCTCTGTCTTCTAGGTCACTTATTCTTTTCTCTCCTTCTTCCATCCTACTGTTCATTCCATCAAGCATGTTTCTCATTTTGTTTATTACACCCTTTATCTCTGGTACGCTATTCCTTATGTCTGCATTAAGGATCTCACTCATGTTTTCCATTCTTTTCTCAAGTACAGTGAGTATTCTTATGATCATTGCTTTAAATACTGATAGAGTATATCAGTATATCAGCATAAGGTATGTTACTTATATCTGTTTCACTTAGATCTCTGGATATCGCCTTGTCTTGTTCTTCTATTTGGAATAAATTTCTCTGTCTTCTCGTTTTTGTCTAAGTCTCTGTGCCAGTTCTTGTGTGTTAGGAAAGTCAACTATATCTCTTGTTCTTGAAGGTAATGGCCTTAATAAGAGGTTCTCTAGTGCCCTGTCATGTGGTGTCCCCATTTCCCCAGGGCCTGGTGCTCGTGGGAGTGTCTCTAATGTGTGCTGTGTGTGCCCCGATGTTTAGTCCTGGCCATTTTATCCTTTGGGCCAGTTGTCTGCCCAGGCTCTCTTTGCCTGTTGTGGGCAGTGTTTGGTCCCTGGCCTGAATGTAGCATGTTTTAGCTAGGTGTGCTCTGGTCTGTTTGTGAAATGAGAACTGTCACCACCAGTGCTGGAACCAAGTCTTGGCAAATATCTCAAGTTGGAAGATGCGTGAGCAGGGATTTGGGTTGTTCTTCTAGGGGAGGGGGCCCACCACACTGGGACTGAGACAAGCATGACAGGCAGGGTGGTGACACCAGAGTGTGGACGGGGGAGGCTTGATGTAAGCAAGTGAGATAGCAAGTGTCAGTGCTGCACTGGTTCCTACTGGTAGCCCTGTATGCTGAGGGAAGGGGAAGGAAAATGGTGCCAGCCAGTTCCTTTGTTCCTGGAGGGGTCTCTCTGTGAATGCTGTCTTTTCCTACTGTGTGCCCCTGGTGCTCTTCAGATCACTGTTTCCATGCTGGGTGTCCATGGGTTGTTTGCCTGCCGTCTCTCCAAGAGCAGTTCAGTGCCCTCTGGGCTCTATCTCAGCCAAGCCCACTGACCTTCAAGCCTAATCATCAGGCTTTAAGCCCTGATGATTGCCAGAAGTCACAAAATTCAGCCCTTCTTGCTTTCCAAGCCAATTGCTATGGGGATTCATTTTCCCTGTGTGCTCCCCTTTGTGTTAGTCTGTCTCTTGCCCTTCTCCAAGAGAATGGCTCCCTCCCCATCCATTTCTCTCCTAAACCACATCTCCACATTTCCTACCTTCTTCAATGTGGTTTCTTCTCTACCTTTATCGTAGAGTTTGTTCTGCCTGTCTTCAAATCAATTTCCAGGTTATTTAGGATGATTTGATAGTTACCTAGTTGTGTTCATGGGATGAGGCAAGCATAGGGTCCTCCTGCTTTGCTGCCATCTTCCAACCCACCAATAATAATTGTCAAAATAAATTATTTAGTAGTCTTATGTTCAGTGCTTTCCATCACAAGCATTTCCACATTACAAAGCAAATGCTGAGATAGCTAAAATAAGCACCGCTTCAATTGCCAAAGGCAAATTAATGGTATATTGATATCCCACCAAGATGAAAATGATTTGCTTATATAGTTTCTTCAGGAACTATATGTAAATGTACTTATAATGATAAAATTTTATTAACTGTAAGATATTTTTATCCCCTTCATTTAAAATGTTCAAGACTTTAGGGGCTCCTGGGTGGCTCAGTTGGTTGGGCGTCTGACTTCATTCGGCTCAGGGCATGATCTCACAGTCTGTGAGTTTGAGCCCCGCGTCGGGCTCTGTGCTGACAGCTCAGGGCCTGGAGCCTGCTTCAGATTCTGTGTCTCCCTCTCTCTCTGCCCCTCCCCTGCTCGTGCTCTGTCTCTGTCTCTCAAAAAATAAATAAAAACATTTTTTTAATTAAAGAAAAATAAAATGTTCAAGACCTTAGAAAAGTTTTGGTTTTAACCTTTTTTTTTTTCTTTAAAGCTAAGGAAAAAACTTGTACAGTGTAAAATTCAGACTTTGTTCTGAAAATATACATTTATTGAACCACTAATCCCCTGTAACCAGTATTCAGCTCCAACTCTAGAGAAGTGAAACTTATTCCATAAATCGCACATGAAAATCAATTTCATTAGTTAACAGTCCTGTCTAATGAATAGCAACAGGATGACCAGTGACCGGCCAGTTATTCCACCTGTGCACTTAAATGAAAGGCATGCACTGCGAAATGGCTAAAAGTGGAAAAGGACCCCTCTCAGACACTTCAGATGTGTGCACTGAAAAGCAAGCTGTTACACAACAAATAAGAGAACATTCTATCAAATAACAGAATGATAATCTTCATATTAGAAGGTAAACATGCTTCTCTCTGGAGACTGGGACTTGGAGGTGGTCAGAGGAAGAGCAAGGGACTACTGTTTTTTGTTTTAAGTGTTATAAAATTACCTTTAAAGTTTATTTATACATTTTGAGAGAGAGAGACAGGGAGGGAATGTCAGGGAGGTACAGAGAGAGAGAGGAAGAGAATCCCAAGCAAGCTCCATGCTGTCAGCACAAAGCACGATAAAGGGCTTGAACTCACGAATCTTAAGATCACGACCTGCGCTGAAACCAAGAGTCAGGCACTTAACTGACTAAGCCACCCAGGCGCCCCTAAAATAAGCTTTAAAATTATGTACATGTTAACATTGATACAAAGTAAATCCCCCTCCCAAAATAACCCCACAAACCAAACAACAAATAAACAACAACAAAGAACATTTGACCAGGAGTCATTGGTGGGTCTCCCTACTTGTGTGACCTTGAAAAGCCAAATATATTGTGCCTTGCTCTTTTCATGTCTAAAGATGAGTGTGGACTAGACGACCTCTAGGGTCATCTAGAAACATCAGCTCTGAGATTGCATGACTTTTCATTACCCAAAAGCCAGCCTGAGAGATTTTGTCTAGTTGTGCAATAAACAGACTACTTGATTATAAAGAATCTCATCCATCACTGAAAAAGTACCAGTCATATCTATTAAGTCAAAATTTTAAGTAACAATTCTAACAGCAAAAAAATGAACTGTATTTCCTAAATAGACTGTCAAACATGCCGTATGCAATTTCTCCTCTTAAAAATGTTTATTATTTCTCCTCTTAAAAATGTTTGTTATAGAGGCACCTAGGTGGCTCAGTCAGTTGAACATTCAACTCTCAATTTTTATCTCAGGACATGCGTGGGTCCCAGGGTTGTGTGATTGAGCCCTGCACCCAGCTCCATGCTGGGCATGGAGCCTGCTTATATTTGTTTATTTATTCATTTATTCATACATTCATTCTCTCTCTCTCTCTCTCTCTCTCTCTCTCTCTCTCTCTCTCTCTCCCCCACACACACCAAAAAGAAAAATGTTTGTTATATAATTTTACACAATAGAAGTAACATTCTTTGTTGTATTCACTGATGCATCCCAAAGTACCTAGAACAGTGTCTAGCATATAGTAGATAATAAATATTTGTCTAATGAGTGAATGAATTGAATTCATTGTAGAACATTGTATTCAGGTTTCCATTGTTTCTACTGATAAGTCAGTTTTAAGTCTTCTTGTTGCCCTTTTGGAGTTAATTTTGTCTCTGACCACTTTTAAGATTTTCTCTTTGTATCGGTTTATAGCAATTTGACTGTGATGTGCTAGGTGTGTTCTTCTTTGTATTTGTCTTTCTTGAGGTTCACTGATCTTAGTAGACGTATGGATTGATATGTTTCATTGATTTAGGAAGTTTTTACTCCTTACCTTCTCAATTATTTTTTCTACCCCATTTTCTTGTTTCCTTCTGGTACTTGTACTATTAAAAACTTTTTTTTTTTTAATGGTATATGATACATACTCCATTATCTGAATCCCCTCTGGGCCTGTGACCATTGTTTCTCTTGGTTTTCAGTCATGTTGTTGTCCAGTCCTGCTTTTTTTCCTAATAGTTTAACTTTTTTAGAGTAATTTTAGATTCACAACAAAATTGAGAGAAAGGTATAGAGATTTCCCCATATATGCACAGCCTCCCACATTATCAACATCACTCACTGGAGTGGTACATTTGCTACCAAGGATCTACAGTGACACATTATCATTACTCAAAGTACATAGTTTACATTGGGGTTCACTCTGGTGTTGTATATTCTATAAGTTTGGACAGATGTACAATGACATAATACCCATTATTATTACACAGAGTATTCTTACTGCCTTCAAAACCTCCTGTGCTCCTTCTTATTCATCCCTCCCATTCGCTTCCGCCCTGGCAACCAGTGAACTTTTTATTGTCTCCATAGTTTTGCCTTTTCCAGAAGGTCATATAGATGGAATCATACAGTATGAAGCTTTTTAAGATTGGCTTCTTGGAGCACCCGGGTGGCTCAGTCGGTTGAGTGTCTGGCTTCAGCTCGGGTCATGATCTCACAGTCCATGAGTTCGAGCCCCGCGTCAGGCTCTGTGCTGACAGCTCAGAGCCTGGAGCCTGCTTCAGATTCTGTGTCTCCCTCTCTCTATGCCCCTCCCCTGCTCACCCTCTGTCTCTGTCTCTCTCTCTTTCTCTCTCTCTCTCTCAAAAATAAAAAAAACATCAAAAAAATTTTTTAAAAGATAGGCTTCTTTCTTTTAGTAAAATGCATTGAGGGCGCCTGGGTGGCCCAGTCGGTTAAGCGTCTGACTTCAGCCAGGTCACGATCTCGCGGTCCGTGAGTTCGAGCCCCGCATCAGGCTCTGGGCTGATGGCTCAGAGCCTGGAGCCTGTTTCCGATTCTGTGTCTCCTTCTCTCTCTGCCCCTCCCCCGTTCATGCTCTGTCTCTCTCTGTCCCAAAAATAAATAAACGTTGAAAAAAAAAATTAAAAAAAAAATGCATTGAAGTTTCCTCCATGTCTTTTCATGGCTTGGTAGCTTATTTCTTCTTAATGCTGAGTAATATTCCACTGTCTAGATGTACCACAGTTTGTTTATTCATTTGCCTACTGAATGGCATCTTCGTTACTTCCAAGTTTTTGTAGTTGTGAACAAAACTTCTATAAACATTCATCTGCAAGCTTTTGTGTGGACCTAAGTTTTCAGCTCCTTTGAGTAAGTATCCAGGAGTATGATTACTAGATCATATGGTAGTAATATGTTTCGTTTTGTAAGAAACTGCCAAACTATATTCCACAGTGGTTGTACCATTTTGCACTCCCACCAGCAATGAATGAGAGTTCCTGTTGTTCCATATCCTTGGCAGTGTTTGCTGTTGTCTATGTTTTGGATTTTGGACATTCTAATAAGAGTATAATAGTATCTCATTTTATTTATTTATTTTTTAATTTTTTTAATGTTTATTTATTTTTGAGAGAGACAGACACAGAGCACAAACAGGAGAGGGGCAGAGACAGAGGGAGACACAGAATCTGAAGCAAGTTCCGGGCTCCGAGCTGTCAACACAGAGCCTGACACAGGGCTTAAACTCATGAACTGTGAGATCATGACCTGAGCCAAAGTCAGATGCTCAACCGACTGAGCCACCCAGGCACCCCTAATAGTATCTCATTTTAATTTGGGTTTCCCTGATGCCATATGTCCTGGAACATCTTTTTATATGCTTATTTGACATCTATGTATCTTCTTTAGTTGAGGTGTCTGTTAAGGTCTTTAGCCCATTTTTTGTTTGCTTCCTTTCTAAAGTTCTGGACATTGTGAAAAATTAGATCATTTTGGTTTCTAGATGACATTTTTTTTTCCTTCATAGAGGATTTACGTCAGCTTCTGGCTGGTAGCTAAAGTAAGGGCACTAACAATCCCATATCACCTTAATTCATTCAAGGATTGAGATGATTCAGATTAAGGCTCTTATCCTGAAGCCTGATGTTTACCAGTTTATCTTCTAACCTCTTTGATAAAGTTCTAGTTTTTTATCCCTCTAGCTTCTTGATTCTGCCAAAAGCTTATCTCATCTTCCCAACCTCTCAACTGGTTCTTTTAGAATTCGCAAATGCTTCTAGAGAAAATGGCATTTTGTTCCGGACTTTGGCCCCATAATTCTTAACTGTGTTGGTAGCTCTCTAATGTTGTCAGGTAGGCTTAAAAATTTTGTGTGTATACTTTTCTAGTGAATTTCTAAACAGAAGGGTTGTTCTACCATTACTGGAAAAAGAACTCCTCTACTGTTAGTCTTTTCTCATACAATTTTAGATGTTCTTTATAAACTTATGCTGTAGAATATAAAAAATTATCTCTTTAAACCACACATATATGCGCACATATACATCTTCCTTTTCCCTGCATAATCCTCCCTATATAATCATATCATATCATACGTTTTGGTTAAGTCACATTGAGTGTTTAGATTATCATGACAATGTAAATATTGTTCTCTAGCTGAACTGTGCAGTGAACTGTGATTATATTTCCTTTATGCCCTTAGACTTAATAATTGTCTTGTTTTACTTTGGTTAGTTTTCTAAATATCTATAACCAATTATCCCTCAAACGTTCTCTGAAAAACAACTGTAAAATTCCTTTTAGTATGAGCAAAGTAGTAAGATTATTTTATTAGTTTCTTTACTTGTTCATATATTCATGTGTTAGGCATCATGCCTTTAGAGCCCTCCAACATTCCTGTTCTGATCGGGAGTGGTTGCCTTCTAGGCTTGCCACGCAGTTGGCTTCTTGGATTTTCCTTCTCTCAAAACCCAGGGAATTCCCTTCACCTTTTTTTCTGTTTTTTAATTTTAATTCCCTTTCTTGGTTTCTTTCTTTCTTTTGGTGGAGCCTATGATGCAGCGGCTAACTATGGAAGGGTGTATTTTAAAATTTTGCATTTCTGAAAATACTGGGTTTTTTTCACTTACATATGATTGATACTTAAAATTTTATTGCTGTTGTCCATTTTGGCTCCAGGGCCTTTGTTTGTGACTAGTTTTTGTTCGTTTTCTTAGTTTGTAGGGTCTTTTCTTTATCCTGCATACTGATTTCAAGACGTTCCCTGCTGAGGGTCTTTTTCTTTTCATTGTGCTGCGTCCTTATCAGACTCTTGAGTTCTTTTATTCTCAGAAATTTTCTAGTGTCATTTATTTGACCATTCTCCCCCTCATTTTCTCAGTTCTCTCTTTTTAGAATTCCTGTTAGTCACCTATTAGACCGCTTGGACCACTCCAGTCATCTTTAATTCTGACTTCCATGCTCACCTCATCTTTTATTCCCACCTTTCAGGAAATTTCCTCAACTGAATTGTTTTTCTGATATCATTTTTTTTTTTTTTTTTAAATTTCCAGGAGCCGTTTTCTCTTCACATAGTTTTGTGTTCTTTTGTGATGTAATCTTTTTCCCATTTTTTTTAAGTTTATTGATTTATTTTGAGAGACAGAGCGAGTGCGGGAGGGGCAGAAAGAAAGGGACAGAGAGTCACAGGCAGGCTCTGCACTCTAGCACAGGGCTCGAACCCACAAACTGTGAGCTCATGACTTGAGCTGAAACCAAGAGTTAGACACTCAGCCAACTGAACCACCCAGGCGCCCCTCTCATTTCTGTTTAAAGATATTCATTTAGGTTTTTCAGTAACTGCTCCTGTCATCTGAATTATTGATATTTTTTCAAATTCATTTTTTTTTTTGGTTTGTTTTGATGTCTGTCATTAATGTTAAAGACTTTCCTTCAATGTTTAGTGGTCATTGGCTCTTCATTCATATTTAAGATTGAGGCCCTAAAAAGCTGATTAAAAGCTCTTTGTAAGGTTGACAGGATTTGTCAACTGGTAGGTAGTTAGGTATTGCTTTTTTATTGAGGGACCCAAAAATTATCTGTACATCTTTTCTCTTGGTCCTGTCAGTTCTCCAAAAGAGGTATTCTCTTACTACTGCCTTGTTAGGTGCCAATCACCTGCCAAAATTCTGAAAGGTGAGTGGGGTGGGGAATCTGCAGTATCTATCTATCTATACAATCTCACTTCATGCTCATATTTTCAACTTGCAGCCTTACTCCTGCTATGCCACGTATCTATCCTTTTGGAGCCAAACGTCCTCTAGCTCTACCTCATGCAGAAATCAAGCTTCTAAATTCCTTTAGGGCAAAAGAATGAGTAATTACCTGATTGTGGGGGGAGACCATCTGGGATTCTAACAGCTTCTCCCATAGACTTTTAGCCAATCCTCCCATTTTGCTGCCCTTTCTCTTCCCTGGCCTTTAGAAATACATGAGCTTCCAGTTCCTGAGCCTTTCTGGAATACTCCCATGCAGAGCAGCTTGCTTCTTGTTGGCTACTTCTGTGAGGCTACTTTAAGTTTTAGCTTTCTTTGTTCTGTGTAATCAGTTACAAATTATACATTTGCTTTCCATCTCCTAAAATTTCATTATTATTACTCATATCTAATGTTATCTGTTTTTTCATTTTTATTTTATTAATTTTTTTAGTGTCATTTCAGTTGGGCTGTAATTAAAGTAGACCTAAATGTATCATGTTTAGAAGTGGAATATGACTGCATTGTTCTATATCGCCTCTTCATTTATCTTGTTTCATTTTAGTTTTCCTGTTCAGTTATGCTAATGATAGCTGATATTTATTGAACACCAGGCACTATTCAAAGTACTTTCCTAGATTATCTGACTTAGTCCTCACAACTGCCCACATAAGGTGAGTGCTGTTATTATACATACTTTACAGATGAAGAAACCAAGGCTGGGAAAAGCTAAATGACTTACACAGGGTTCACATACCAAAAACACAGTTTTGCCAACACTTAACCAAGACAGCTTGAGTCTAGACCAATGTTCTTAGCCATTATTCTGTACTGCTTCTCTACACTACACTGCTGAATGCTGTTTATTTTAAAAAAACCACACACACACATTTAAATAATTAATGACATAATTAGATTCTCTGTATGAACTAATACTGTATTTCATAAATGTATACACACACACACATATACATACATACAAATACACATACTTGTAATTGGTATCTTGACGTGGAAAAATTTTAATGTTTCAGATAAAGGCTATTTTGCATTTAAAAAGAAAATATTTTCAAGACAGTATAGTTTTTTTTATTGATGTGTCAGAATCTATGCACATGCACTGTATGTAATGTATACTAGCTGTGCCTCATCTCTGCCACCAAAGTACCCACGATGTGGGCAGTATTTTTAGTAACACTTTATGTTTGTCTTGTTTCCTACTCACCCACTCTCGAAATACAGTATAAATAATGCTTTTATATTCTATATAGGATATTTATATCCCACTTTTATTATAGTCTTCTAATAGAAATAATTGTAAGAGATAGACTTGGTCAGACATTCTCAAAATAGAATAGTCTAATTCAAACTCAATGAGATCAAGTTCTTATATTTAGCACTTCCATTTATCTTCTATCTTTGGAGAACGGAGATAGGAGCAGTTGAGAAGCACATAGTCTCCTTAGACATTACTTATCTTACATCATAACTCATACATTTGTCTGTAATGGACTCAAGGCCATTAGAGAGAACCATATTTGAAGAAGATGGGGGTGCATTAGAGATATAATTTAGGAGTCATTTTGGCAACAAATCTAATATAAGATGATTTCAGAGTCAAAATGTACTAGGAAACTAATCTAATCACAAGATAAACCTTAAGTTGAACTGAAAAGTATAAATTTATATTCTTCCTTTGAAACCAAAAGCTTGTGGAAGTTTTAACCTAAAAATGTATATCCTCTAGAAGTAGTCTTAATGTGTATCCTAAGGGTCAAAAGATTGGGTGGGGGAGAGCACAGTTCTTTAATGGGCTCTCGTAACTTCAGGAGGATCTATGTTTAGTTATTTCTTTACCAGCGAGACGAGTCAGATAAAAAGAATGTTTTAGAATTTTTCACTTCCCAGCTACTTTCTAATTGTACAAAGTATTTTGTTCACATTACATATCAAAATATTTCCATATGAATTAAAAGTAATGTATTAAAAATTAATGTATCGCAAGATGTACAAACATTAAAAGATTGGCAATTTTGACTAAATAAAACTAATATTGTCTATGACTAATAAAAATCACAAAGCCACCATAAACAAAATTAAAGGGAAATCAGGAACTAAAAAATATTTTAAGTAGATAAAAGACCAGTAGCTATCATTTAGAGAGTTTTTACATACCCGGAGGAAGATAGCACATACTCTAAAAAGAAAAGTGTACTGAATAGACAAATTTTGTGGGTAGAAAATTCATAAATAAGAAATGCATATATCCAATAAACATGACAAAAATGTTCAAATTCATACATAAATAACAACTACATATTACAGCAAAAACAGGGATGCCAGGGTGGCTCAGTTGGTTAAGCATCTGCCTTCGGCTCAGGTCATGATCTCATGAACCCCATGTTGGGCTCTGTGCTGACAGCTTGGAGCCCTGAGCCTGCTTCGGATTCTGTGTCTCCTCTCTGTCTGCCCCTCCCCTGTGCCCACTCACATGTTCTCACTCGCTGTCTCTCTCTCTCTCTCTCTCAAAAATAAACAATAAAAAATTTAATCTTAAAGCAAAAACAAACTACCAGTTTTGTATATAAAATGATAAAGTGGTAGTAGGAAGGGTATAGCATAACAGCCACTCTTATATCATATCCTACTGATAAGTGTATAAACTGACATGACTCTTTGTTGTTGTTTTTGCCTCCGAAGCCTACAATTTCTTTTTTTTTTAATAGACCTGATATTTCTAAAGTAGTTTTAGCTTTACAGAAAAACTGAGCAGAAGCTATGGAAGGCTTCCCTAGAGTCCCTTTTCCCCCACCCTACAGTTAACGTCTTTCATGACTGTGGTACATTTATCACAAAGGATGAGCCAATATTGATACATTATTAACTGAAGTCTGTAGTTTACATTGGAGTTTACCCCTTGTGTTGTACATTCTATGGGTTTTGAAAATGTATAATCACATGTATCTACCATTGCAATATCATAAAAGAATAGGTTCACCACCCTAAAAGTGCCCTGCTTTTCACCTATTTATTACTCCCTTCCTTCCTTCCTCTGAACCCTTGGCAACCAGTGGTCTTTTGACTCTGTCCATAGTTTTCCTCTTCCAGTGTGTCCTATAATTAGAATCATTTAACATGTTTTTTCAGATTGGCCTCTTTCACTTAGCCCTATGCTTACAAGATTCTTTCATTTCTTGTCATGAATTAATAGCTAATTTCTTTTTATCACTGAATAACATCCCATAATATGGATAGAACCACACTTTGTTCATCCATTCACCTGTTAAAGAACATCTTGTTTGCTTCCAAGTTTTGGCAGTTATGCATAAAGCTCCTGTATGCATCCATATGTAGGTTTTGTGTGGACATAAGTTTTTAATTCTGCTGGGTGAACACTAAAGAGAGTGATTGATGGATTGCACAGTAAGAACATCTTTAGGTTTTTAAGAACCTGCCAAACTGTCTTCCAAAGTGTTTGTACCATTTTGCAGTCTCACCAGCAATGAATGAGAGTACCTGTTGCTCCATATCTTCATCAGCATTTGATATTATCGGTGTTTGGATTTGGGCCATTCTAATAGAAGTGTAGTAGTATCTCATTGTTGCTTTAGTTTGCAATTCCTTCCTTAATGACATATAATGGTGAACATATTTTCAAATGCCTTTTTGCCATCAGTAAGTATGTCTTCTATAGGGAGATGGCTGTTCTAGACTGTTGCCCAATTTTTAAGTGGGTTGCTTTTTCCTTATTGTTGAGTTTTAAGAGTTTGGGGAGGGGGCACATTTTGGATACTAATTCTTTATCATATATGTGTTTTGAGAAGATTTTTTTTCCAGGTCTACATCTGGATTCATTTTTTTTTTTACATGTGGATGTCCAGTTCCAGCACCCCATTTGTTGAAAATACTGCCCTATCTTCATTGAGTTGCCTTTACTGTTTTGTTAAAGATCAGTTGACTGTATTTGTGTGGGACTGTTTTTGGCTCTTAATTCTGTTCCATTGATTTATTTGTTTACTATTTCACCAGTACCACTCTGTATTACTATGTTAAGTCTTGAAATGGGGTATTGTCAATTCTTCAACTTTGTTCTCTGTCAATATTGTGTTTGCTATTCTGGGTTTTTTGCCTTTCCATATAGACTTTAGAATCAACTTGTCAGTAGCCACAAAATTTAAAAATTACTGAGATTTTGATTGGGATTGCATTGAATTCATAAATCAGGTTGGGAAGAACTGGCATCTTAACAATATCGAGTCTTCTTTATCCATGAATATGGAATATTTCTCTACTTATTTATATTTTTTTATTATGTCAGAATTTTGTAGTGTTACATAGATCTTGTATGTATTTTGTTAGATTTATGCCTAAGTATTTTATATTTTTGATATTAATGTAAATGATACTGTGTTTCTAATTTTTTAATTCCAGTTCATTTCTGGTATGTAGGAAAGCATCTGACTTTTGTATATTAATCTTGCATCCTGACATCTTTCAATAATCTCTTATTTGTTCCAGGAGTTTTGTTACTATTGATTCTTTGAAATTTTCTACATAAAGAATCATGTCATTTGTGGAAAAAAAAAAAAGAGAGTTTTAATTCCTCCTTTGCAAATCTGTACACCTCTTATTTTCTTTCTTTTAACTTTTGTTTTATTAGCTATGACTTCTGGGATGATTTTGAGTATAAGTGGTGAGAGGGGACAGTCTTTCCTTGTTTTTTGTGGTTTTGTTTGTTTTTTTTAACTTTTTTTTTTCTTAATTTTGGAGAAAAAGAGTGAGCAGTGGGCAAAGGGAAAGAGAGAGAATCCCAAGCAGGTTCCATGCTCAGCTCAGAGCCTGACATGGGGCTCGATCCCATGATCCTGGGATCATGACCTGCGCCGAAATCAAGAGTAAGATGCCTTACTGACCAAGCCACCCAACTGTCGCTGTTTGTTAGTTTTTAAGTCATGCCCAGCACATACCCCAGTACAAAGCTTGCATTCATGACCATGAAATCAACACCTGAGCTGAGATCAAGAGTCAGAGGCTTAACCAACTGAGCCACCCAGACACCCCTTGCCTTGTTTTTGACCTTAGCAGGATAGCATCTAGTTTCTTACTGTTAAGTATGATGTTAGCTATAGGTTCTTTGTAGATGTTCTTTACCAAATTGAGGAAGTTCCTCCTGTATTCCTAGTTTGCTGAGAATTTTTTATGATAACTTGGTGTTGGATTTTGTCAAATCCTTTTCTTCATCTATTAATATGATCATGTGATTTTTTTCTTCTTTAGCCTGTGTTATAAGCTGCTTTAAGTTTCTGTATGGACGTAAGTTTTTATTATAATCTTATAATTAATTGATTTTTGACTGTTAAACTACCTTTGATTACCTGGGATAAATCCCCCTTGATTGTGTTATATAGCTTTTTCATAAATTATTGGATTATATCTGCTAATATTAAGTATATTTATATCTTATGTTCATGAGAGATAGAGGTCTTTAGTTTTCTTTTCTTGGAATGTTTTTGATTTTGGTCTTAGGGTACTGATATCCTCATAGAATGAACAAGGAAGTACTCCTGTACCTCTGTTTTCTAGAAGAGATTGTAGAAAATTGGTATAATTTCTTCCTTAAATGTTTGGTAGAGTTCACTATTTAGGCCTGGTTCTTTCTGTTTTGAAAGGTTATTAATTACTGATTTAATTTCTTTAATACATTTACGTCTACTCATATTGTCTGTTTCTTTTTATGAAATTGGTCCATTTCATCTCTGTTATCAAATTAGTGGGCATAGAATTGTTCATAATCTTTTTTTTTTTTTCTCTTTTGAGGCAGAGTCAGAAGTTTTTGTTTAACTTCTTTAGAACTCATATCTAACACAATAGGGATAGTTGTATTCTCTGTCTGCCTGTTTAAAATTTAATCTAAGAAGAGGCTCCTTTACAGATTTACTTGGAGACCAATCAGATCTGAAAACAGGTGACCTAAGGAATATATTCTTAAATCTAACCTAAGAGAGATTTGTTTACACCATTTTGGGAAGGAAACAATTTTTTCTTATGAACATTCTATCTAGGAAGAGTTCAGCAAAGAGTGAGTGGCTTAACATATTTCGATTTTTATAGTCTGCTTTAAAACTTTTATGTTAAAAATAAAAGATAAAAGCCTGACATCACTTCCAAGCTTCCCTCTACACACTCAGGCACTTAGTCATTTTATATGTCTGGCAGGATGGTGTTTGTTTCTGGTCAGTCTCTGCCTTTTCCAACCTCCTTGGCACTGAGAGGGTGGTAGTGAGGATTAATTAGTCTATGAAATGACTAATGAAATGACTATGCAAATCCATGCTGCACCCTTCCAGAATGAAAAAAGACTGAAGAGATAGGACTACTACATTATAACATTAGCTTCTATAAAGGAATATTAGTCTTTATCTTAATAATGTCCATGGGATCTGGCAGTTATGTCCTCTCTTTCATTTCTGATATTAGTCATTTGTATGTTCTCTTTTTTTTCTTAGTCAGCCTGGCTAGAGGCTTATTGATTTTCTTGATCTTTTCAAGGATTCTGTTTTTGGGTTGTTGATTTTCTCTGCTGATTTCCTATTTTTAATTCCATTGATTTCTGCTCTAATTTTTATTATTTATTTTATTTGCTGACTTTGGATTTAAAAAAATTTTTTTAATGTTTATTCATTTTTTGAGAGAGAGGAAGAGACAGAGCATGAGTGGGGGAGGGGCAGAGAGAAAGGGAGACACAGAATCCAAAGCAGGCTCCAGGCTCTGAGCTATCAGCACAGAGCCCAGGGCAGGGCTTGGACCCACAACCATGAGATCATGACCTGAGCCGAAGTCAGACACTTAACCAACTGAGCCACCTAGGCGCCCCACTTTGGATTTTTTTATTTTTTTAATATTTATTTACTTTTGAGAAAAAGAGCTCAAGTCAGGGAGGGGCAGAGAGAGAGGGAGACACAGAATCCAAAGCAGGCTCCAGGCTCTGAGCTGTCAGCACAGAGCCTGACACGGGGCTTGAACCTACAAACCACGAGATCATGACCTAAGCCTAGGTTGGACACTTAACTGACTGAGCCACCCAGGTGCCCAGCTTACTTTGGATTTAATTTGCTCTTCTTTTTCTATTTTCCCAATTAACAACTTTGGATTATTGGTTTCAGATCCTTCTTTTTTTTTCTAATATGTGCATTCAGTGCTATAAATTTCCCTCTGAGCCCTGCTTTTGATAAGTTGTATTCTCATTTTCACTGTGTCAAAAATATTTTTAAATTTCTGTTGAGATTTCTTCTTTGGTCCATGTGTTATTTAGAAATGGGCTGTTTAGGGGCGTCTGACTTAACCGGTTAAGCGTCTGACTTCGGCTCAGGTCATGATCTCACTGTCCGTGAGTTTGAGCCCCGCATCGGGCTCTGTGCTGACCGCTCAGAGCCTGGAGCCTGTTTCCGATTCTGTGTCTCACTCTCTCTCTGCCCCTCCCCTGTTCATGCTCTGTCTCTCTCCGTCCCAAAAATAAATAAACGTTAAAAAAAATTTAAAAAAAAAGAAATGGACTGTTTAATCTCCAGTTGTTTGGGAATTTTTCAGCTTTTATTGATTTCAAATTCGATTCTATTGTATTCCTAGAGTAGACATTGTATGATTTTTATTCTTTAAAAGTTATTAATATGTACTTATGGCCCAAAATGTGGTCTATCTTGATGGTTGTTCCATGTAAACTTAAGAATATATATTCTGCTGTTTTGGGATGTATTACTCTATAGATGTCAATTATTCCAATTGATTGATGATGCTGTAAGTTTCAGCTATGTCCTTACTGATTTTCTGCCTGCCAAATTTGTCCATTGTTGATAGTTATTGAAGTGTCTTCAACTCTAATAGTGGATTTATCTATTTCTCCTTGCAGTTTAACAGTTTTTGCCTCACATATTTTAATGCCCTGCTGCTAAGTGTATACACTTTAAGAATTGTTATATCTTCTTGGAGAATTGACCCCCTTAACATTATGTAATGCCCCTCTTTTCCTTGTTCTGAAGTTTGCTCTGTCTGAAATTAGTGTAGCTACTACAACATTTTTCTTTTTTTTTTTTTTTTCTGAGTAGGCTTCATGCCCAGCACAGAGCCCAGCATGGGGCTTGAACTCATGACCCTGAGATCAAAACGTGAGCTGAGATCGAGAGATGCTTAACCAACTGAGTTGAGGCATCCCTCCAACTTTCTTTTGATTAGTATTAGCATGATGTATCTTTCTCCATCTCCTTACTTTTAATCTATATGTGTCTTTATATTTAAAGTAGGTTTCTTACAGACAGCATATAGTCGGTCTTATTTTTTGATGCATGCTGACAATCTCTTTTAATTGGTATATTTGGACCATTGATATTTAAATTGATTATTCATATAGCTAGATTAATATTATCATGTTTTTTATTATTTTCTTGTCATTGCCTTTGTTTTTATTCCTGTTTTTGGTTTTTACTCTTGTTCTGCCTTTTGTGGCTTTAACTGAGTATTTAAAAATATAATTTCATTTTCTCTCCCTTCTTAGCATATTAAATTATATTTATTTTTTTCCTTTTTTTAGTGGTTGTCCTGGATTTTGTAGTATACATTTGCAACTAATCCAAGTCTACTTTGAAATAACCCTATCCCATGTCATGGACCTTATAATAACAAAATCATCCTAATTCCTCCCACTTGTCCCGCTTATCATTGTGGTCATTTGTTTTACTTATGCTTAAGCATATGTATATACACATATATTTTGTATATATTATTATTTATATTATGTATACATAATTGGATGCATTGTTCCTGTTATTTGAATATATTGCTTTAGAGCAGTCAAGAGAAGGTTTTTTATTTTACCTTCCCTTATTCCTTCTCTAATGTTTTTCCCTTTCTTTATGTAAATCTTGAGTTTCTGACCTATATAATTTTCCTTCCCTCTGAAGAACTTTTTTTTTTTAATATTTTTATTTATTTATTTATTTATTTTTTTTAAGAAAGAGAGACAGAGTGCAAGCTAGGGAGGGGTAGAAACAGGGAGACACAGAATCTGAAGCAGGCTTCAGGCTCTGAGTGGTCAGCACAGAGCCTGATGTGGGGCTCGAACTCACGAACCATCACCCCATGATGTGGGGCTCGAACTCACGAACTCACGAACCATGACCTGAGCTGAAGCCAGAAGCTGAACCCACTGAGCCACTCAGGTGCCCCTGAAGAACTTTTCTTAACATTTCTTGCAAGGCAGGTCTACTGACAACAAATTCCCTCTGTTTTTGTTTGTCTGAGAAAGTCTTTATTTCTCCTTCATTTCTGAAGGATAATTTTGCAGGGTACAATAGTTCTAGGTTGGTGGCAGGGGGTAGGATGGTGGGTTCTCTCAATATTTTAAATATTTCACTTAAGTCTCTTCTTGCTTGCATGGTTTCTGAAGAGAAGTCTGATGCAGTTTTCATCCTTGCTATTCTGTGTTTTTTTTCCCCCTTCTGGCCTCTTTAAAAATTTTCTGTCTTTGAGTTTCTGCAGTTTTCATATAATATGCTATGGGTAGATTTTTTTTTTTTTTTTTTTTTTTTTTTTTTTTTTTTTTTTTTTTTTTTTTTTTTTTTGGTATCTGTATTGCTTATGTTTCTGAGGTTCCTGGATCTGTGGCTTGATGTCTGTCACTAATCTTGGGAAATTCTCAGCCATTATTACTTCAAATATTGATTCTATTTCTCTCTCTCTCTTCCTTCTGGTATCCCCATTATGCTACATTCTGTAACACCTCTGACAGCGGTCCCACAGCAATTAGACATTCTAGTCCATCTTTTTCATTTCTTTTCTTTTTGCATTTCAGTTTTAGAAGTTTCCATTAACATATCTTCAAGCTCACTGATTATTTCTTGGTCATGCCCAGTCTGTTGATGTACCTTTCAAAGGCCTCTTTCATTTCTTTATAATTTTTTCTAGGATATCCTTTTGATTCCATCTTAGAATTTCAGTTTTTCTGCTTACATTATCTGTTTTTGTATGTTGTCCACTCCTTCCATTAGAACCCTTAGAGTATTAATCATAATTAAATTCCTACTCTAATAGTTCCCAAATCTCTGCCATATCTGAGTCTGATTCTGATGCTGGCTCTGTATCTTCAACTGTGTGTTTTTGGGTTTGTTTGTTTTTTTGTCTTTTTTTAGTATCAGTTTAATTTTTTGTTGAAAGCTGGACATGATGTACTGGGTAAAAAGAACTGAGATAAGTAGACCTTTAGTGTGAGGCTTTTGTGTTTATTTGGCTAGGAGTTAGGACTGTGTTTGCTGCTTAGGTAGCTAGCTGTAGGTGTCAGAGGCTAAAATTTCCTCTGATGTCTTTGTTTTTTTCCTCTTCTTTGGGTTTCCCTAGAGACTTCTTAAATAAGGTCTTTGACATGCATTTCTTTCTGTTTTAATCCCATTATTACACAGAAGCGTTATTGATGTCATGGGTTGTAGTAAGGTGTGAGGAGCGGGGAAGCATGCTATAGTCATGATTAGGTCTCAGTCCGTTAGTGAGCCTGTGCCACTGGGATGAGGCCCTTCCAAGTTCTCAGTTTTGTTACCTCCGCCACCACCACCGTTAAGTGAGACAGGAAGAGGTTGAGATGGGTATTTTCCTTCCCCCACATTGGTCAGGTTCTGGTATAATCCAAGGTATTTAGGGTCTCTGGTTTAATAGTGTCCCTTGAGGGCTGGATTTGCTACAAAGAATGGAATGCTCTGAGCAGATTTCAAAATAGTACTTTCCCCCCATTCCTGACAGAAAAACAAGGGGATTTTTCTCCAGTCGTCACCCTGAGAACCCAGTGCTGGGCTCCTGGATGTAAAACTCACAGAAGTATGTGGCCCCAACTTGGAGTTTTTAACTCTTAAGTTTGTCCACACTGAACCTCTAGCAATTCATCAATTAAAATTTTTCTACCCATTACTGGCTTAAATGAAGGGTTTCTGCTTCAGTCAGTCGTGATTCTGTATATTTGCCTCTACTTTGGAGGGTAGCACTTTGCCCTGTGACCTCACTTCTCAGACAGACCTAAGAAGAGTTGCTGATTATTAGTTTGTTCAGCTCTTTTCTTATTGTGAGGACAGAGGTGATGACTTACCAGCTCCTCACATACTGCCCTGGACTGTTACGACTTCTCTAGAAGATGCTATCTCAAGTCCAAAAAATGCCCTTTGACTCAATAATATCATTTCTAGAATTTGGTCTTGAGAAAATAATCAGAGTTAGGTACCAAGGTAAATACAGGAAGATGGTCACCGAACATTATTTCTAATAGCAAAACCTGGAAATAGGGCCTAACAATTGGGCATTGATTTAAAAATTACGAAACATCAGTGTAGCCATTAACAGTTATGTCTTTTTAAAGATTTTTAAAAATTTATTTATTTTCAGAGAGAGAGAGAGAGAGAGTCCCAAGCAGAGCCTGGTATGGAATTCAAACTCACGAACCGTGAGATCATGACCTGAGCAAAAGTCAGACGCATAACTAAGTCACCCAGGCGCCCCATCAATTATGTTTTAAACTAATATTTAGAGTGAAAATGTTCATGGTATGTCAAATGACTAAAAATTTGATGAAAAAGTAGTATATACATATACAGATGGCCTATCTCTCAGTTTTGCGTGAGGCCCCAAAGCCAGGAATAAGACAGAGACATCCCAAAGCAAGGTACTAGACCCCCTGTGCGGCACAAGGGAGAAGATTGCAGAACCAGTTTTACTACCCTTGACTCATCAGTTCAAGGTTTTAAAAGAGAGGTTGCAAGTTGAAGAGGCCCACAGAGAACTATTTAGAAGAGACTTGCTGCACCCTCCCCTGCCTCAAGTGGAGATAAAGAAGCTTCAGGGAATACTCTTCCAGTGCTAGACAAGTGTCCCCTGGGGTTTGGTTTCTGAGTCCCCTCAAGAGAAATTCATAATCAAGAGCCTCTTGTCACTGGCAAAGTAGAAAAGAGGACTGCCTTGGTGGCATATAGCACTTCCCCAGTGGGGGGCAAATGTAAGGCATTCACTTCTCATGGACTGAATATAGGCCCTAGAGAAAGGGTCATTTTTAAAGACCCCAGCATGATCTTCATAGGGGAATAAACTGCTGGGAGACCGGCGCCGGGCATGGCTCATAAACCAGCTCACCTGCTAGTGAAGACCCCAGACATCACCGCAGGGACCATTCAAGTGGGGCTCACCTTCCTCCTCTGCTTTCCTCCCCTTCTTTCTGTCCCCTACCATGGAGGGCCCAAATGGGCAGCTAACAAGTGAGGAAAGAGGCAAAAAAGGACAAAGACTTAACACTCCTCTTCACTGAAGTCTTCCAAGCCAGAAACCATCCTCTCCACTCATTCTGTAACTTTAGAGATTGCAAAAACACAGGAGGGAAACACATAAAAATGTTGAAATGTTAACAGCGTTTATCTTCTGGCACGTGGGATTTTTAATCATGTTTTTTTTTTATTTTTAAGTGAAAATGTAATACCTTTATAATCAGAACAAAGCATGTATATATTCAGAAAATATAAGTGGGTTTTTTAAATAAAAACCCTTCAAGAATTAATTTGTTGCTTATAAAATATTATCTATCAGGCAATTAACTTCTCAGAAATATGTTTTTGCATGGTATAACTTCATTTGAGGCCTTGTCCTCCATAATAATTCTCTTCTAATTTGTCAAGTTGCTAATAAAAATTGTATTACTTTTCACCAAAATGGATTCTGTTTTGATTAAAAGGTAATTATTGACTTAATACTAACAATAGGCCATTTGCCTTAAATACATTATTTCTAATCCTAACAGTAATCCAGCAGGATAGATTGTATTGTCTCCATTTTTTAAAATTTATTTATTTAAAACCAAGTCGTTTAACATATAGTGTAATAATAGTTTCAGGAGTAGAACCCAGTGATTCATCACTTCCATATAGTACCCAATACTTATCCCAGCAAGTGCCCTCCTTAATGCCCATCACCCATCTAGCCCATCTCCCACCCAACTCCCCTCCAGCAACCCTCAGTTTATTCTCTATATTTAAGAGGCTCTATGGTTTGCTTCCCTCTCTGTTTTTATCTTATTTTTCCTTCCCTTTCCCTGTGTTCATCTGTTGTTTCTTAAATTCCACATATGAGTGAAATCATGTGATATTTTTCTTTCTCTGCCTGACTTATTTCACTTAGCATGATATGTTCTAGTTCTATCTGTGTTATTGCAAATGGCAAGATTTCATTCTTTTTGATTTCCAAGTAATATTCCATTGTGTGTGTGTGTGTATACATGTATACATACGTGTATATACATATATATATAAGCTTATGAAAGAAATGGAATACATACACGTATGTATATGTGTGTGTGTGTGTATATATATGTATATGTATATGTATATGTATATGTATATGTATATGTATATGTATATGTATACCTCATCTTCTTTATCCACTCATCTGTCAATGAACACTTGGGCTTTTTCCATACTTTGGCTATTGGTGATAGTGCTGCTATAAACATTGGGGTGCATGTGTCCCTTCAAATCAGCATTTTTATATCCTTTGGATAAATATAGTAGTGCAATTGCTGGGTGTAAGGGTAGTTCTGTTTTTAACTTTTTGAGGAATCTCCATACTATTTCTAGAGTGGGTGTACCAGTTTGCACTCCCACTGTTAGTGTAAAAGGGTTCCCCTTTCTCTGCATCCTCACCAACATCTCTTGTTTCCTGAGTTGTTCATTTTAGCCATTCTGACAGGTGTGAGGTGGTATCTCGTTGTTTTGATTTGTATTTTTCTGAGGATGAATGATGTTGAGCATCTTTTCATGTGTCTGTTAGCCATCTGGATGCCTTTTATGGAAAAGTATTATGTCTTCTGCCTACTTCTGCACTAGATAATTTGTTTTTTGGGTGTTGAGTTTGATAAATTCATTATAGATTTTGAATACTCACCCTTTATCCAATATATCCTTTGCAAATATCTTCTCCCATTCCATCGGTTCTTTTAGTTTTGTTGAATGTTTCCTTTGCTCTGTAGAAACTTTTTATCTTGATGAGGTCCCAATAGTTCATTTTTGCCTTTGTTTCCATTGCCTCTGGAGACATGTCAAGTAAGAATTTGCTGCAGCCAAGGTCACAGAGGTTGCTGCCTGTGTTCTCTAGGATTTTGATGGTTTCCTGTCTCACATTTAGGTTTTTCATTCATTTTGACTTTATTTTTGTGCATGGTGTAAGAAAGTGGTCCAGTTTCATTCTTCTGCATGTTGGTGTCCAGTTCTCCCAGCACCATTTGCTAAAGAGAATATCTTTTTTTCCATTGGATACTCTTTCCTACTTTGTTGAAGATTAGTTGGCCATACATTTGTGGGTCCATTTCTGGGTTCTCTATTCTGTTCCATTGATCTATGCATCTATTTTTGTTGCCAGTACCATACTGTCTTGATGATTACAGCTTTGTAATATGGCTTTAAGTCCAGAATTGTGACGCCTCCAGCTTTGGTTTTCTTTTCCAACATTACTTTGGCTATTCAGGGTCTTTTCTGGTTCCATACAAATTTTAGAATTGTTTGTTCTAGCTCTGTGAAGAATACTGGTGTTATTTTGATATGGATTGAATTAAATGTGTAGATTGCTTTGGGTGGTGTTGACATTTTAACAATATTTGGTCTTCTAATCCATGAGCATGGAATGTTTTTCCATTTTTTGTGTCTTCTTCCATTTCTTTCATAAGCTTTCTATAGTTTTCAGTATACGTATCTTTTACCTGATTGGTTAGGTTTATTCCTAGGTATCTTATTGTTTTTGGTGCAGTTGTAAATGGGATTGATTCCATGATTTCTCTCTGTGCTGCTTCATTATTGGTGTATAGAAATGCAACTGATTTCTATATGTTGGTTTTATATCCTGTGACTTTGCCGAATTAATGGATCAGTTCTAGCAGTTTTTTGGTGGAGTCTTTTGGGGTTTTCAATGCAGCGTATCATGTCATCTGCAAAGAGTAAAAGTTTGACTTCTTCCTTGCCAATTTGTGTTGCCTTTTATTTCTTTTTGTCTGATTGCTGAGACTAGGACTTCCAGTGCCAAGTTGAACAACATGGTGAGAATGGACATCCCGGTCATGTTCCTGATCTTAAGGGAGAAAGCTCTCAGTTTTTACCCAATGAGGATGATATTAGCTGTGAGCCTTTCGTATATGGCCTTTATGATGTTGAGGTATGTTCCAAACCCTTTGGGATGCAGCAAAGGCAGTCCTAAGAGGAAAGTACACTGCAATTCAGGCCTATCTCAAGAAGCAAGAAAAGTCCCAAATATACAAGCTAACCCTACACCTAAAGGAGCTAGAAAAAGTGCAGCAAATAAAGCCTAAAGCCAGCAGAAGAAGGGAAATAGTAAAGATTAGGGCAGAAATAAATAGAAACAAGCAAAAAACCCAGTAGAACAGATAAATGAAACTAAATCAATGAAACTACACTAAATCAATGAAATTAAATAAACTAAATTTATTTGAAAGAATAAAAAAAAATTGATAAACCCCTAACCAGACTTACCAAAAAGAAAAGAGAGAGGACCCAAATAGACAAAATCACGAATGAAAGAGGAGAGACCACAAACAACACAAACAATACAATCATAAGAGAAATACAAACAATCATAAGAGAATACTATGAAAAATTAAATGCCAACAAACTGGGCAATCTGTAAGAAATGGACAAATTCCTAGAAACATATAAACTACCAAAACTGAAACAGGAAGAAATAGAAAATTTCCACAGACCCATAGCCAGTAAAGAAATTGAATCAGTTGTTCAAAATCTCCCAACAAACAAGAATCCTGGGCCAAATGGTTTCCCGGGGGAATTCTACCAGCCATCTAAAGAAGATCAATACCTATTGTTCTCAAACTGATTCTATGAGGCCAGCATTACCTTTATTCCAAAACCAAAGACTCCACTAAAAAGGAGAATTATAGGCTAATATCCCTGATGAACCTGCATGCAAAAATTCTCAACAAGATACTAGCAAATCAAATTCAACATAATATAAAAAGAATTATTCACCATGATCAAATGGGATTCATTCCTGGGCTGTAGGGCTGGCTCAGTATCTGCAAATCAATCATGATACATCACATTAATAAAAGAAAGGATAAGAACCATATGATCCTCTCAATAGATGCAGAAAAGGCATTTGACAAAATATAGCATCCTTTCTTGTTAAGCCTTCAGAAAAGTAGAGATAGACGGATCATACCTCAACATCATAATGTCCCTGTTTTTAAATTAAGGAAATGGGCACTCAGAGTGGTCAAGTTTCCTGAGGTCCCACAACTAGTACACGGAGGAGCCAGTATTAGCACTCAAGTCTGTTTGATTCTAATCTCATGCTCGTCATGCTGTTTAAGAATTCCCAGATAACTTATATGTTCTTTCTCTGTCCTCTTTTATGTTTGTGTTAAAGAAAAGTTTCGGTTCACACACTGAACTTGCACAGAATTGGTACATAGGAATGGCTTAGTCATAATCCTTGATCTATGACACACTGTCATTGTTGAACCCTATATAGCTTTATTTGGTTGTTTAAAATAATACTTAATACAACTGAACACATTGCCCAGCCCACAACTAGAGCTTTACCAGTAACTTACCTCTGTGGTCCTCCCTATTCCACCCTCCCCCAAGAAGTAACCACTCTCCTATAATTTTGATACAGTAGTAATCTATAAACAAATCTTCAACAAAAAGTGAACTAATACACACACGATTTTAATAATACTATACATATACTATACAATACTATACATATTGGCTTGCAATTTGCTTTTTTTTACACTTAATATTTCTTGGAGGTTTTCTCCACAAGATTCCCTAATGGAACCAAATTCTCTAAAGTTTATGGATGCATGAGGACAGTGTCTATAGGTAAATTATATTGTCTGCTTTGGTTCCACAACCATTAGGGGACCTTTGCCTTGAGATTCCTTGGTTTGAGCTAAATGTATGTGGTATCTGGAGGTAGTTCCTATGCCTCAGCATGTAGCAAAATCTTTTACATATTGCAGGACATATGTGCACACACTGCCCCCCACCACACACACACACACACACACACACACACACACGCACACACACATGCCTCAACAAATAACATTTGTTAAACAGTTAACATTTGTTATAATTGTGTCAAGTTCACTTCTCCGTTAGTTAAAGAAAATAATGTTGTTTGCATAGAAAAGTAATTATACTTTTTAAAAAATAGACCCAATACTTTATTTGAACACATACTTATAACAAAGAAATACTGTTTTTAAGTGGTAGTTGTAGTTATAAAATTTACTGAGATGTAACTTTCAGGCTGTGCACTTTTGCCCCTATTTATTGGCTGTTCATTGTATAAGTGTTTAATTTTCTGCTATTTAATTCAAGCCTCTAGAATCCCATTTTATCCCATTCCTAATATTTCCTTCCATGGCTCACTTATATTTTACTGGGAAGACTAAAGAGAGAAAGAATTATTTTCTTCCAGGTGTATAGGAGGTTCAATTCTAGAGCCACCATATTACCGTTTTGTGAATGTCAGCGTAGAGAGTATTGTGTAAAACTACAAAGGTAAATGCTTTCCTCCCTATGTGGGCTCCAGAAGAAAAGGTAAGCTATTGAACATGTTTCCCCCTTACAAGAAACTGTTTAAAAAACTACTTTGGGGGAACCTAGGTAGTTTAGTCAGTTGAGCAACCGACTCTTGATTTCAGCTCAGGTCATGATCCCAAGGTTGTGGGATCGAGCCCACATCAGGCTCCATGCTGAGCATGGAGCTTGCTTGAGATTCTCTCTCTCTCTCTCTCTCTCTCTCTCTCTCTCTCTCTCTCTCATCCACTGCCCCTTTCCCTCACTCATGCTCTCTCTCTCTCTAAAAAAAAATTAAATTAAAAAAATTAAATTAAAAATAATTAATTAAGAAAATAATAAAACTATTTGAAAACAAAGAGGAGATAAGTTCTGACAGTAACCATGTTAACTTTTCCCCTGAAATTTGAAAGAAAAATAAAGGAAAAAGAGTGGTAATATCTCTACTTCTATCAAGGAGAGCATAGTAGCTGGAATGCACAACTAACTCTGATAACTTTTATTAGTGGCTGGTACTAACTATATGTTATAGTACCTTTCTGGTGATTCTAGATCAGTAATATGGAGCATAAAAAATATGTTTTCGTATTAAGGGGAGAGTGAGGTGGAAACCAGCCTTTCTTGGATACTTACCATGCACACATTAGTACTTCTCATTGCTTATGCCATCCTTGTAAAGTAACAGGCATTTTCCTCCTTTTTACAGGTGAGGAAATAGAGATGAGAAGAAGCATTCCACTAGTTAATGAAATTATCTGTTTATGCATTTGCCTCCCATATTAATCTGTACAGTCTCCACAGACAGGGGCCAGACACATTTGTCATTTTACTTTAGCTTTTTAATGGAGTGTCTGGCCCATAGTAGGTGTCCTGCGAAGTTTCTTGAATGTAGAAGGTAACTTGCCCTAGATCACATAGTGGAAGAATGGTAGAGGCAAAAGCCTGTGCTCTTTTCCACTGTATCACACTGTCTATTCCCTGTCACCTCAAGAATGGGTTAGGAAATGGTACTGGCGTTTGTGTTAATATCTCTTGAGTAGTTTTAAAGATTCCCAGGGTGCATTTAACTTATAAATCAATCTTTGTTTAATGCCTCTGAGTTTGGGGTAATTTCCCTCATGTGATTTGTGAACTACTTTCAGTAATAACCAGACTGTAATTATGTTGAGGCCAGCTGCTCAACTATGTTATTTACTCTGTGCCCATATTCTGTAATTTTGTGATCCTAAATTTGGATACCTCGTAGCATGCTGATCACATTTCCTAACGAATATACCCAGTGAGAACCAGGCAGTGTGCCACCGTGGAAAGACCATGGGCTTTGAAGTCAGACAGATGACAGTCTTCATTCCAGTTTTGCCATTTACCCCTCGTGTAATTTGACCAAATTATTTAACCTCTCTGTGCCTGAGTTGTCTCATTTCTAAAAGGGAAGTGATTATTTCTACCTTATTGGGTGGTTTGAAAATTGAAGTTCAAATGAGAGAATATATAGAGTGCCTGGTGTTTGGCAAGCACTAGATAAATGGTGCTTCTACTTATTTATCTTGACAGTTTGGAATGATGATCTAAGTCTAGGAAGAGAAAGTTTCATTAGAATACATGTCATCTAGGGGTGCCTGGGGTGGCTCAGTCAATTGGGGGTCTGAATTCAGCTCAGGTCATGATCTTGCAGTTCACGGGTTTGAGCCCCACATCGGGCTGTGTACGGACAGCTCAGAGCCTGGAGTCTGCTTGGGATTCTGTGTCTCCCTCTCTCTTTCTGCCCCTACCCCACTCGCACTCTGTCTCTCTCTGTCTCAAAAATAAACAAACATTAAAAAAAAATTTTTTAAAGAATAAATGTAGTCTAGAACTTGGGTAAGAAATACACAGAAATACAAAGTATAGCATATGGAAGATGGGGCTTATCAATAGCATGTGGAAAAGACCTAGGGAACCTCAGTTGACTCCCTGCTCAGTCTGAGTCCACAGTATTACGTGGCAGTCAAACAAGGTTTTAATGATAGCATCCAGATCCCAGAGGGGGACAGCTCTTCTCCATACTGCTCTGGACTCTCCCTGAATTCTATATTTCATTTTTTGGGCATGGTTGTTTAAGAGACTCACCGATCAAGCAGAGTCTGTCCAAAGAGATAGAACCAGAGTGGTGAGAAATTGTGAGCCCATGCCTTATGAAAAGAGTAGACAGCTGAGGAGATTTAGCCTGCAGTGTGTGTTAGAAAGTGGAGGTAGGGAGTGGAGGCTGGAGTGACAAAATAAGTGTCCATTTCTTGAGGGTTACGTTTGACTTGTTCTGTATGGCCTGAGGGGTAAAATGATGACCAGTATAGAAGTATGGAGGAGATTGAGTTTAATAAGCCTTCTCTCAAAGGATTAAAGGTATATAAAAATTGAACTGCCTTCCTTGGTGTTTGGTGATCATGCAAAGGCCAGATAAGTGTACTGCTAGGGGAGATTGGACTGTACTGTTTGGAGATTGGACTAAGCCCAAATGATCTTTAAGACCCCTCCAACCTTGATAGTTTTGTGATTTCATACACAAGCCAAGTATAGCTTATTTGTAATGGAGTATATAAAGAGTGATGATCAAACCCAGTCCTTGCTTCTGTAAAGCAGCTTACATTTTAATTAGAGGAGCAACACATATTTCAAAAGCTCTTAAAAGTATTAGGATGAAGTCATAATAAGAAAATGTCATAGGACTGATTATGATCAATTGCTAAGTGAATGTTGGAATTGAATTTTTTTCAAACTTTTCTGTCTTATAAAGCACCAGTCACTCTCAAAGAAACAAGTGCCCTGATCTCCAGTGTGAAAAAAAGCCATATTATATGTTTGTAGGCTATTATACTATCACTTATAATAAATGTCAAGGCCTGAACATTTTTAATATTACTAAACTTCTTAAATACACTTCCTAATGGGCAGATGATATGAATGAAAGTCCAGGTGCTACACTGAGATTTTAAGGTAAGAACTAAGGTGACTGAAGATTGCAATAGGATAAGGTTTTCCTTATAAAGTTTTTGAAGTTTATTCCATAACAGACATTATGTCCAACAGGGCTAGGACAAGACAAGCCAGTATTTGGTAAATTGGATCATCTGCTTAGAGACAAAAGCTTTTATTCATATTATGAGAAACTGGTTTAGCACCTATGTAATCAGGGATATATATGGGAAATCTCTGTACCTTCCACTCAATTTTGCTGTGACCTAAAACTGCTCTAAAAATTAAGGCTATTAAAAATTGGTCCACATTCGTATATATTTTAAATTAATGGAGACAAAATTTACATTAAATTGAGTCTGATTTATGAAACTCTGTACTCATGGTAATTTCCAGGTAAGGTCAACCATCAGTAAACTGGGAAGACCATACTTACCACCATTCAGTTAGTCAGAACTCTTGACATCTTCAGCTAAATGTTATATTGGTTTGTCAGCGGGGTTAGGACGGGGAGGGGATGGGAGGGTTATATCAGTAACATAACACTCGTTTGGCGTGGACTCTAGACAAGCAAAGCTGGTGTTCATTCAGCACCCAATGTGTATGGCAGGTTTAACTCTACATTGAGATAGACACCTCCAGCTTTATAACTTGATGATGGGGGTGCTGGATGGCTCAGGTCGGTTAAGCGTCCAACTCTTGGTTTCAGCTCAGGTCATGATCTCACGGTTCATGGGATCGAGCCTATGGGATCAAGCCCATGGGGGGAGCTTGAGATTCTCTCTCCTCCTCTCTCTCTCTGCCCCCTCCCCGCTTGTGTTGTGTCTGTCTCTCTCAAAATAAATAAATAAACTTAAAAAATAGCTTGATGATTGATGATTTTCTAGCCATGAATGTCCTCCTACTAAGACCACCTGCTCACCAGTGCAACTTCTGACTATCATTTGGTTCCCCTTTTGAGGTGCCTTTTGGGAACATCTGTAAGTTTTATTGTAGTATAAATATTCATCAGCAAATACTTGTATATCTGAAAATCTTTTATTTAAAAAAAAATTTTTTTAATGTTTATTTCTTTGAGAGAGAGAGAGAGAGAGAGAAAGAGGGCAGGGAGGGAGACAACAGAATCCAAAGCAGGCTCCAGGCTCTGAGCTGTCAGCACAGAGCGGATGTGGGGCTCGAACTCAGAGACCACGAGATTCATGCATGACCCTGAGCTGAAGTCAGACGCTTAATGGACTGAGCCCCCCAGGCACCCAATCTGAAAATCTTTTTAAAACTTATTCTCAAATACTGACTAACATAGTTTTGAAAATATTGAATGTCTCTTTCCTCATCAGTAAAATGGGGGAGTAAATTAATTCATCTCTAAAGAATTCCTTACTTTTTTTTTTTTAACATTTATTTACTTTTGAGAGAGAGAGAGGCAGAGTGTGAGCAGGGGAGGGACAGAGAGAAAGAGGGAGACACAGAATCTGAAGCAAGCTCCAGGCTCTGAGCTGTCAGCACAGAGCCCAAAGCAGGGCTCAAACTCAGGAACTGTGAGATCATGACCTGAGCTGAAATCTGACACTCAACTGACTGAGCCATCCAGGCACGCCTAGAATTCCTTACTTTTAAAATTCTGTAGTTTATAAAATTAGTTCAACCGTAACAAAGTATTGGAATTATTTTGCCTGGATATAGTTTGTAAATATTTATGACTTCATACTACATTATTAAAATTGTTTAAAAATGATTTAAAGATAGATGTGTATAGTGTGATTCTATGTGTGTATATTTTAATTTAAATATATATATAATAAGTATATACACATTTATAAATTAGATATAGCACTGTGTTGATTATTGGTTGGTTAGTACTGATTATCCCTGAGTAGTAAGATTACAGATGATTTTTGTTTTTTCTTCTTTTCCTCCAAAATTTCTACTTACCAGCTGAATTAATTTTATAATAGGAAATAACATACAACTCTAAAAATAAAAACCAGGGTGTTCGTTTTGTACATTGTGTTAATGCAGCACTCGTTGAAACCTAACACGTTGAAGGAAGATCCAACGAGGGACCTGAAACAGCTTTCTCCAAGAGTTGAGAAGTGTGATCAACGAGGAGCCAGCTGTGCCTCTGGGCAAGCCCGAAGAAGAAGGGAGAACACCATCCCTGGGAGCGTCCTATGTGGCTGTGTAAGACTGGGTGTGCTGCAGAGTGGGCAAGCTGCTGTCACCAGCGGTTTGCCATTAGTTGTCTACATGATACTCTGTGGGAGGTTGATGTTTAAACAACTTTGAAGAATATCTGACATTACCAGGGGAAACAGTATGAAAGTGGAGAAGCTAAGCAAAGTAAAACAACTTGATATCAGAGTACATAATGCCAATTATTCTGTTCATAAGCTGTCAAAGCAGGTGTTACCCAAAGTTACAGTCATATAATAATGTATAGTTTCCCAACAGATTCACATCTAAGAATCGCTTTTTAATCTTTCTTAATTTTTATATTGAGGGAGAGAGAGCACGCATTTAAAATACATGGAATCTGGAAATTGTTCTTTGTATAATTAACTGAGACTTATATTTATCTATACAGAGATGATAGAGTAAGAGATTGCATTACTGAATCTCTCTCACTCGAGAGAGAGTGGGGAAGGGGCAGAGAGAGGAGACAGAGAATCCCAAGCAGGCTCTACACTGTCCATACGGAGCCCGACGCGGGGCTCAAACCCATGAACTGAACCCACGAACCATGAGATCATGACCTGAGTCAAAATCAAGAGTCAGATGCTTAACCTACTGAGCCACCCAAGTACCCCTCACACCCATAGTCTTATTTGATTATCACAACCGTTTGAGCTAAGACAGAGCAGGATTTATTTATCCCATTTTACAGATGAGATAAACATAAGTTTCAAAATTTTGACTTGCCTGCAGCCGCACAATTTCGATGGTGGAGCTAAACTAGAACCTTGAAAACTACATGACTCTCAAGGTATAATCTAATAGGAAAGTCCTTGGTTCTCATTTGACAGATGAGTAAATTTAGGCATAGACTGAGTTGCCTTCTCCTATAAAGCAAAGAAGCAAAGCCAAAAGTGAAAGTTAGACCCCCTGGCTCCCCACACCAATCAGTCCACAAAGATTACCATGATCTCCCTGATGAGATGATTTCATCACTTTAGCCATTAATTATGGGCTTGAAACTATTTTGGACTATATTGAACATGAATTATTTGGTACCTGCCTTTAAAGAATGTATGTTAATTTGCTATAGTCTTACAAATAACCTTGTCACCAAAGCCTAAACTCAGCCGAAGCTTTGGGAGTCCATGGAACAGAAAATATTTCTGAGTTGAACTCCAGGGACAGCCTTCTGCAAAATTTGCTTGGAGGCCTAAGATCTACTTTTACACTTTAAAGAAGAGTTAAATACATGGGAGCAGTTGATTATCTAAAATAGATGGAATCAGGAAATTGTTCTTTGTATAATTCACTGAAAGTTATATTTATCTGTACAGAGATGATAGAGTAAGAGATTGCATTACTGAATCAAGCCTGAGATCAGAGATATGCCAGAGGTAAGAAGAATCTGAGATTCTGAATCTAATTAATTGTCTAAGAATTTTTTATGTTCCAGGTAATTTGGGAAGTCTGGACAGTTTACATGGGAATTTAGGGGCATTTGGGGTTCATTGAAGGAAAGCTGTTTACATTGTTTAACTGAAACTAAAGTGGATTTCAGTGCAATGTACTTTCTCAAAATCAATACAATTTTTTTTTGCTTATTTTAAATTTTGCTACTGTTTACCCATATTAAGATATTTATAGGTATGCCATACCAAAAATGGAAGATTTTTCTACATTTACACTCATTTACAATGGCTTACATAACTTTTGAGAGGAAGGTAGTCCAGAAGGAGATGCTAACAATCTCAGTACAGGATTATAAGAACCTCATGGAAACAATCCTATTTCCTCAGTAATTGAATAGCTGAATTTTTAAATGAAATCCTAAAAAGAGCATAAAGAATTAAATCCCTAACCCCTTGACAGAGACAACTTCTGAGAACTGACTTTAACCACAAAGGAAAAAAGGCTAATGTTAATTTGTTAATTCAGGTAAAACACAGAGGCCATTGCCCGCAGGTTTTCATGAGCTCCTCACTGCCTGCTGATTAGGTACCTGGTTCCTTAGTCTGAGGTTGAAGGAGGTCCCTAAACTTGTCACCAGCCCGGTTACTCCCGTAGTGTGCTCTAACCGCAACAGACTACTGGGTCCAAGAGGAGTTCACTCCTTTTCTTCTCCAAGCTTTTCTTCACACTGTTTCTCCACCTGGAAGAAGCCATTAGCCCTAGTCTCACCTTTGAATCAGCGTTGGTGTAAAAGCAATGTTCAAACAATGTTGTTTTATCATTAAGTAAAATAACACCGTGTAGTCTTTCATTTCTCCCATCCTTCTGCCAACAGAAGCAACAACTCATTAAGGGACTCCACTGAAGGTAGCAAATCCAGTGAACTCTTAGCAGGTAAGAAATGACCTTAGCAATGCCTGAATGTCCTAATGTCCCTCATTACTACTGTTTATTCATTAATTCAGCAGATGTTAACTGTCCGTGAAGTGTCATACTCCACACTGGGTCCTTAAAATGTAACAGTGGGCAAGACAGACAAACGTGGGCTTACAATGATAAGATCTGTTTATTGACTGACTGCATGGAAAAAAAAAAAAACTTACTTTTATCTTTTCTATTTTCACCACCTAAAAAAAAATAAGAGGAATCAGAGCCTTTTTATATCCTCAGAATAAGAAAAGAATTCTGTTCAAATTCAGTTAGGCAGAGGCTTATTCATTGCTGTATCTTCAGTGTCAGCCATATTGCCTGACACACAGTAGCCTTTCAGTAAAGTTTTGTGTAATGAGTGAATTAAGGCAGTATTAAAAATATTTTCTTACTGTCCCTACTGCTTGATCAACAATGAACTTTTAAGTATATCTTTATCAAACAAATTTTGATTTTCTTCTCACCTATGTATGTGACACTACGTAACACCTATTAACAATATTTTTATTTTTACATTTTTTATTTTTTATTTTACATATTTTTATTTTTACATTTTCTGGATGCCATAGATATTTCATTTAGTCTGTATAGCCTAATTTTTTTTAATGTTTATTTATTTTTGAGAGAGAGCATGAGCAGGGGAGGAGCAGAGAGAGAGGAAAGACACAGAATCCGAAGCACAGTCTATCTAACCTGATCTTATATCCATATGTGGGTTAGAAATGAAGACTCACATTGTTAAGCAGCTTGCCAGGGTCATACAGCTTGTAAACAGTGGAGCCAGATTTGAACTCAGGCCTAGCTGGCTCCTGAGCTCAGGGTGTGTGACCACCTCCGTGTTCGGCCTCTGTGTACCTGCACTGAGCTCCTGGGAAAGGGCCCTGTGCTAAGCACAGGGCACAGAAGGGCTGCTCCTCTGAGATGCGTCAAGCTCTGCTATAGTTTTTTCCATGACCAGAAAAGTCTATTCCTTCAGCAATGATGTGTTCGTGAAGAGACAGATTGGAGAGGAAAAGATGGGACCTAGCCCCTACCTGTGTTCAAATATTTAATAGAAGAAGAAGAGGTTTTCAGATATTTAATAGAAGTTCTGAAAAGCATGAAACATACTAGAAAATTAAAAATGCATTTGAATGCTCTATACTGTACTCAGCACACTGGCCATTTTGGAAACTCACAAACAAAGAATACCACAGTTGCTGTTTTACTACAACATTTCACTGTTACTGCAGCACCTTTGCTTGACTCGGCATCTTACAGCAACGTTTCTTCATTAGAAACTTCTGCAACCTTTTAAGCTAAATCAATCTGGTCCATATACCCAAAACAGAATAAAAAAATTAAAGAAACGAACAACTCTGGTGTGTGGATTTGTGCTCGATATTCTGAGAGCCACATTTCTCAGAAGTTGTGGACAATGACTTTTCTTATTTGTTATATTATTATAACTTAATGAGCAACATTATGCCCTAAGGAGGGTTCCCAATAGAGGCTTCAAAACATCCAGCTCCTTTTTTACACATCTCCCTGTGGTGTTTCAGGAGATGAAACATAATGACCTGAAGATCACAGTGACCAAAATAAACAAAGGCGGTCATTTCACAAAATCATCCAGCTCATCTTGTTTCTGTAAATGGCCCCCTGCTTTCCAGGGCACCTCTGCTTAACCCTAACGTTCTCTTTGATTCTTCTTTCTCTTGTCGCGTTTCTCTAGTCACCAAATCTTAGTAATTTTGCCTCTAAAAACAGTTCTCAAATCCATTTTCTTCTTTGTACATCCTCTGGAACGGCCTGTGTTAATCTTCTATGTCTTGCTGTAACAAAATTAGTTGCTTAAATGACACAAATTGATCTCTCTTACATTTCCAAGGAGGCCGAAGTCCCAATCAGTTCCACCAGGTGGAGTCAGGATGTTGGCAGGTCCACACTCCCTCCAGAAGCCCTTGGGGTAATCCATTTCCTTACTTTTTTCCAGCTTCTAGAGCTTGGTTCCTTGCACTCTGGCTTGTGGCTTCTCCCTTCATCTTCAGATAGCAGCAGAGCATAGCATCTTCAAACCTCTCTGCTGAGATTGCCACATCGTCTTCTCTCTTTCACATGAAATCCCCCTGCCTCCTTTTTACAGACCTTTGGGATGGCAGTTAGCCCCCTCCTAAGAAACCCAAAATAATCTCTCCATCTCAGGATCTTTGATTTCATCAAATCACATCACATAAGGCAACACTCATAGCAGATATTTTTGGCAGCCGTTATACAGCCTGCCACACTGCTCTAGGCCTTTTTACCTTTCTTATAGACTATTGCAGTGGTCTTGACAGCGTGAGTGTGGTATTTTTAAACTCCAGTCTCATAAACATTCCAGTCACTTCATATTATTAATTTCAAATTGATGTGCCTGAAGCACACCTCAGAGTATGACCTTCCCCAAGCCCAGAACCTTCAAAGACTCCCCCACTGCCTCCTGCAGCAAAAACACTCTTTGCCCTGATAATTAAGACTATCCATGGCTTCCCTTTCTAGGGCTTTTCTCCTAATAGAGCTATCCTCAACTTTTTGGTCTCAGGACCCCTTTTAGTCACAAATATTGACGATTCCTGAGAACTTTTGTTTATTGCTATTCTAAGTATTGGAAAATAAGTTTTCATATTAGCATTTTAAAAGTAGAAAACATTTTGATATACCTTGAGAAACAACAGTGTGTATCACATGTTCACCTAATAGCATTTTATTATGAAAAATAACTTTTTCAAACAAATTGTTGAGAAGGCATTCTTTTACAATTTAACATGTGACTTCACAGAGATAGCTGATTCTCATATCTGCAGCAGCATTTAATCTGTTGTGGTATCAGATCTTGTGGATCCTCTGGGAAACTCCACTGCTCATTTGCGAGAGACCGAGAGTTCAAAGCAGATGCTGATGTTAGTGTCATAATTAAGACAGTGTGGGCATCACACACCCCCTGCAAGGGAACCACTGCCATAGTATCCTCGTGGCCGTCACCCAAACCACAGAGAACAGTGTGGTTTATTTCAACCTGTTGATTTAAGTAAGTCTAATAGTTTTGTAAAGTGATACGACTATTGCTAAGAGAGGTTCCTTTTTTTTGTCTTTTTTTTTTTTTTTTCATTTTAAAATAAGTTATAAAGATGTGCCTCTTAGAATCTATGAGAGAATACTTCGGGTTTATAGCTATTATAAAAATGAATTTTCTAACCAATATATTATATTTTCATTCTGCAAAATGTTCATGGGCCCTGAACGATTAACAATAATGCAACTTGGGATCTCCCTGATACTTTTTGATTTCTGCAATTTAGGGTCATAACTGCCATCTTTAGCTTGTATTTTAGTCTGTCACTTTTGTGTGCATTAGCTTGCTTCTGTCCATAAATCTTAGTACTGTATTTGTGAATTGGAATGTCTGCATGACCATTCTTATGCTTCCAGAGAGCCGGTCACATTACATACAGGAGACCTAGAAGATCCATCTAGTTGTTTTACATTCCCATCTACAGGTGAGTGAAAAGTACACAAGACAGGCCTGCTTCAAACTCTGCAGTGGCTTCCCATTTCCATGCGAGTGGAAGCCAGGTGGGACAGCAGCCTGTAAGTCCGCATTAACTCTCTAGGCTTATTTCCTCCTACTCCCCCCCCTCATTCACTCTGTGTCATCTACCCTTGAATTGCTCCTTGAACATCCCAGGCAGCTTCTGTACTAAGGCCTTTACACCACTGTTCCTTACACATTGCTAACCCTTCACCTCCTTTAAAGGCTCTGCTCAGATGTCACTTACCCAATGAAACTACTCTCATGACCTTCCGCCAGAATTGTAACTCTCCATACTCCCAATCACCCTTTTTGTTTTTTTTTAATTACACTTAGTATCTTTTAATATGTGACTTACTAATTTATGTTGTTCATAAAGGTGACTCTGTCGCCTCCTGTTAGACAAAAGCCGCACAAGGGCAAGTATCGTTTGGTTTCCTGATATATCCCAGGCACATAGCAGGTGCTCAATAAATACTTATTGAACAGATGAAAAGAAAAAGAGAAGAATTGAGACAGATGGTTCTTTTTATAATTTCCAAAGACATAATGCTATCTGTTAAACAAGGGAGTCAAGGAAGAGATTGAAAGATAACAGAATCTGTTGAAAAGCAAAATGGCATAACAGACTAGAAATGGAAGAGAAATAAAACACTACAGGGGGAAGAAAGCCTTAGGTAAAACATAAATGGGATAGGCATGACTGAAATCACAGGGACTTGATGGACCTTCTGTGGGGAAATTACACAAAAAGAGTTTTTAAAACTAAGACAAAAATAATTACAGAGAATATGTTATGGGGAGCCTGGGTGGCTCGTTGGTTGAGCATCCAACTTTGGCTCAGGTCATGATCTCAGAGCTCATGGGTTCAAGCCCCACATTGGGCTCTGTGCTGACAGCTCAGAGCCTGGGGCCTGCTTCAGATTCTGTCTTCGTCTGTCTCAGCCCCTCCCTGCTTGCACACTGTCTCTCTCTCTTTCTTACTCTCTCTCTCTCAAACATAAACATTTAGAAAATTTTTAAAAAAGATTTGGAAGGTGTAATTGGTCTTCCTATGGAAGAGACGAAAATGAATAGGAAAGAATGAAGCTGTGAAAATGATGGTTATTCAACAAAGGCTTAGCTGTAAATCTGGACAGTATATAATATTACAGAAATAATGTAAATAAGGAAAGTTGAGGTATGAGGTGAAAGAGATAGGAGAAAGATAAATCTCCATATTTTCTTGTTTTTTATGGAAGATTGTCAGTATATATCTAAAAAAACAAACAGTTTTAATAAAATAGATGCAAATTCTTAATTTTTGAATAATCTTCAACTTGTGAGAAATCTTTTAAGAACTATATTTTGAAGAAAAGGACCATTTATTTGAAGTTAATGCTTTGAGGTTTACTTCACTTACATGTTTTACTGTTGTTTTAATAATTACCCAAGAGGGGCGCCTGGGTGGCGCAGTCGGTTAAGCGTCCGACTTCAACCAGGTCACGATCTCGCGGTCCGTGAGTTCGAGCCCCGCATCAGGCTCTGGGCTGACGGCTCAGAGCCTGGAGCCTGTTTCCGATTCTGTGTCTCCCTCTCTCTCTGCCCCTCCCCCGTTCATGCTCTGTCTCTCTCTGTCCCAAAAATAAATAAACGTTGAATAATTACCCAAGAGAATACAACATGTATTCTTGCCTGTTAGATTAATATAAATGAGACCTTTACTTTTTTCTTGCATTGTGAGTACTTTAGAACATGTTAATTCCACTCACTGTTCTTTCAAATTATATAACACTTGTTGTCACATGTATATTTTAATTATAAAGGTAAACATCACAATGGATAATTTGCATTGTTTTATACGTTTAATATCCATTTAGATATACCCATGTGTTTATACTTTACTTTCTCTCTGGTGTCATTTTACTCTCAATGCCTTTGATTTTTCCTTTAAGGTAAGTCTGCTGGTGATATATTCTCTCAGTTTCTGTTTTTTCTGCAGTTGTCTTTATTTCATCATCATTTTTGAAGAATATTTTTGTTGAGTTTAGAATTTTAGGACATTTTTCTTTCACTTTGAAAATATTCCATGGTTTTCTGGTTTCCATTGTGTCTATGAGAAGTCAGCTCTGAATTTAATTGTTGAGCATTTAAGTGTAATCTTTTTGCCCTTTTGGCAACTTTAGGATTGTTTTTGTCTTTGATTTGTTTTTTTGAGGTTTTGGGGTTTTTTTCTTTTTCTTTTTTAGCAGTGTTATTGGTATGTTCAGGTATGGTTTTCTTTATGTAAGAAGTACCTGGGGCGCCTGGGTGGCGCAGTCGGTTAAGCGTCCGACTTCAGCCAGGTTACGATCTCGCGGTCTGTGAGTTCGAGCCCGCGTCAGGCTCTGGGCTGATGGCTCAGAGCCTGGAGCCTGTTTCCGATTCTGTGTCTCCCTCTCTCTCTGCCCCTCCCCCGTTCATGCTCTGTCTCTCTGTGTCCCAAAAATAAAATAAATGTGGGAAAAAAAAAAAAAAAAAGAAGTACCTGTTTAGGGTTTGGAATAATGCTGCTTAAATCTGTGGTTGTCTGTGCCTCCACTATCCAGATCTTGTGGGTCTATACCTATTACTTGTATATATGATTTTTTTCTCTTGGTTTTCTGCCATATCGTTTTGTCTCCTTCTATGCCTGTTTGTTTTTATTCTATGAAGACATCTGTGAAAAATTGTTCAAATGGTTGGAGGCAAAGAATGAGGTTACCTTCCTCCAGATAGCATTCATGCTTGCTTCTGGTAGACAACTAAGAACACCACAATCCCAGATCAATTTAATCCAATCGGGAAATTAAGATAATTGAAGCTAGATCTCAAGATCCCCAAGGGTAGGTCTTGTTCCTGTTCATCTTTATTTCTAAGACAGCCCTTTGCAGTTCTAACCCAAAGCCTTGGGTATTATCGAAACATCCCCTTACCCCCCTCATTGGGAATATTTCTCATGAAAGTTTAACTTTTTGAGAAGTGCAGTATACTATTTTTAACTAATTCTGTCCTTTTGCTTCTGTTCTTGCAAAATTTTAGCAAGTCCATCTGTGAAAAATTCAGCTTCTCGTTCATTCCATTCTTCTCCTAAGAAGTCTCCAGTTCACTCACTCCTAACTAGTTCGGTGAAGATTCAGTAGGTTCCACATCACCGTATAGATCCACGAACCCGTTCTTTCACCTGATTCTGTTTAAAGGTAAGAATGATCTGATGTCATTGATGAGCCTTAATTGGTTTCCTCCTCCTCTGGTGAATTCTTTTCCATAATCAGAATTAATAAGATCTTATATGGTGTCTTATATGCAAACTCTAACTGATGCTGTGTAACTTAAGTGAGTCTTATTTAAATAAAACAGCTATCACATGCATGCACACACTCTCTTCTTAATAAATATGCATAGATATGTATGTGAATATTTTCTCTATTACTCTGACATGAATAATGAACTTCCCCCCCCCCTGCATTTTATTATAAGATTTTGGTCTTTTTTTTTTTTAATGTTGTTACTTTTCTTTCTTATTTACATTCTCTCAAATCATGACTCTCTTCAGTCTCTGCCTTTGTAAGTGCAAGTATTTATCATACAAATTTGTCAGATGTCTAGATGATTCCTCATCATTTTCTTAAATGTTAAGTTCATTTGTTATTTGCTAAACAGATAAGGAAAATGGTTTATTTAGATTAAGCGCATGATAAATAAGTGGACATTGTGTGTGGTGTGTGTGTGTGTGTGTGTGGTGTGTATACTGATTTGAACTTGAAATGTTTTTACCATATATTGACAGCAATGCAAACAACCCCATGCTCTCTGGCATCAGTCCCTTTGATAAGGGATAAACTAGGCAAATTGTTGCATCACTGTTAGGTCAGTTCTCAGCCTTTAGAAATTCTATGCCTCATACATTTCTAGATCTCCCCCAAATCTGAAAACCACAACATAATCACAGATTTTAGTACATTTTACCTTCTTTTTCTGTATTTTGTCCTCCATCCTCTCTTACATTTCTGAGTTATTCCTTGGTGTCTTTAAAATACTAAATACTAAATAAAAATACTTTTTAAAAAGGGCAAATTCTTGAGCTATTAGAGCTGTGACTATTGTAGAAGTAGAACAGTACTTCTGGTCACCGCATTATTAATTTGTGATTACATAATAGCATGGAATTTCCTTTTTTTTTCTATTGTCAGATCCTAATCAAACATCATGTTTATATTATCCATGTGAAAAATATCTCTCTGAGGAAGTGGTTTTCATCCTCTTGAACTAACATAATTCTTAGATGATTGCCTCTAATACTAATATCTGTTACTGAAAAGAGTGGGTTTTTTTGATAGGAAAATGAGCCACCAAAAAATATTTTCAAGATTATACAGCAAGTCAGGGACTAAGATCAAAGTTAGAATTTCAGGGTTGCCAATCAACTATCTTTTAGAGATCAGCAAAACGTAGCATACTTAGTAGAGGTTAGCTTACGGGCTTCCAACCCCTCTTCACTTGCTCCTCCCACATGTATTCCAGGCTCACTGTGGCCATGTCAGGATCCAGACTCCCTGTCCCGCCATGTAAAACTGTCCTCATTCAGGTGACAGCCACTAAAATGGGCACTTGGTCTCACACACATTCAAAACTGTTGACAGTGTCGGTATTAAGTCTTGCTCTTCCAAATCCTAAATTAACGTGTCTACACAGGTTTGGTATGAAAAGCTGTCATTTAGAATGAATGTATCATTAAATTTAAGGTATTCCTCTCGCTCATCCCATTTAATGCTATGTAGTTAAAAAATAATAAGCCAGATTGTTTGAAACAAATTCAAATAAGCTAGTGTTGGAATATTTAGATAAAACACTTTTTAATTTGTATAGTGTTTTAAAGTTTCCATTATTTTAAAAGAAAGGTTGTTTAACTTGTAACTGGAAGATTTCTAAAAAGAAATACTGAATAGACTTTTAATATCACATCTAAGCAATTTTCTAATAGCTTCACAGTCTCAGCCAATAGAAACAACAGGAAAAACATGTCGGAAGCTTCAGAACAGACTGGAAAGCTTGCAAACTCTGGTAGAAGATTTACAGATGAAGAACCAAGGTACAGTGTACATTTTGGAGAGATCTTCCTTGCTCAAAAGAGTACTCACCTTCCCTTCAGGTTAAGCCTGTTGTCTATAGACCCGCAGAAGAGGATATTGAATAAGCAATTCAGAAACATCAAGTCAAAACATGAAGGTCTTAACCATGACTAACCCCCAGATTAATTGTGTGATCTCGGGCATGTCACTTTAGCCCTGCTCTACTCCGTCATCTAATAGGGATGGTAATACTGCTGACCAACCCTCCGTAGGACACGTTTTGAGCAGTTTTTCACACGACACTTTCCCACACATTATCTTTCTTATCCCTGTTAGGTCTACACATAAGCATTTGTATGACAGTAGCCAGGATAAGATTGTAGTTGATAGCTGGAAGACAAAATAACCATATTTCACCTTACACGGAATTTAAATTAGCATAGGCTAGAAGAGACTATGCCACCCAGTGAATCACTAACTAAAAAGATAAACGCACTAAAGCTGTTTGAATGAGAAACTGTCATACTCTGCAGATGGTAGGTAAATTTGGGGGCATAAGTTCTAAGTGGTTGTTCCTGTGGATGTGGGAAGCCCATCATGTTTTATGCTTTTCTGGTATAAATTCACGAATCCAGGAGTCTGTCAGAGAGAAATAATTTTGGAGTATACTTGTTAATTCTTAGCCCATCTTTCTATCTCTAGAGAATATAAGCTGCTAGATGAAGGATAGTAAATATTTTTCTAAGAACAATTCCTTATAAAGAAAATTTAACCTTATCAATAATAATAGTTGCTATTAATATTTCTGAACACTTACCAGCTGTGTGGCAGGCCCCGTATTCAGTGTTTGATTATTTATGTTTTCTTCATGTGAGCCTCACAATACTGGGAGGTGGGTACTGATATCAGGTCATTTGAAAATGAGGAAACTGATGATCAGATTACAATCGTTAAGTCACACAACGAGTAGTATATCTGGGACTTGATCTCTGCAACTGCTGCTTCCAAAGTCCACGTTTTTCAACATGCTGAGGCTATGCCAAATTGTTATTAAGGCAAGTTCCAGATCCTTTCTGTTAATCCCAGATCCTTGTGTATACAAACATTAAGAAAACATTTGATTTTAAGTTTGTCGTGATATTTTTTTTCTTTTTTTTTTTAATTTTTTTTTTTTCAACGTGTATTTATTTTTGGGACAGAGAGAGACAGAGCATGAACGGGGGAGGGGCAGAGAGAGAGGGAGACACAGTATCAGAAACAGGCTCCAGGCTCTGAGCCATCAGCCCAGAGCCCGACGAGGGGCTCGAACTCACGGACCGCGAGATCGTGACCTGGCTGAAGTCGGACGCTTAACCGACTGCGCCACCCAGGCGCCCTGTCGTGATATTTTTAAAGGATGCGTTATCTTATTGGCCCCATTTTTATTCACACTTTGACTTATATTTCTGAATATATCTGAGTAATGCTACCATGTAATAATCCAAATGGGAGACATGTTATATTTGTTTAAAAAATAAAAGGACCTTTTTATTTGATGCATTGCCTGGATGGAGTGTCTCTTGGAAGTTATGAAACAAATATTTTGGGAGCATTTATCAAAACTTAAAGTGTATATATGCTTTGACCCAGAAATTCTACCTCTAGCAATTTATTCAAGAAAAAATTGTACAAGCACAAAAGTCTGTTTATAAAAGTATTTCCTATACTTTCATAAACAGACTTTTGTGTGCCACAAATGCCATCATAAATCGCTATTACAATACCATTGACTATATTTCCTGTGCTGTACCTTTCATGACTCATTCATTCCATAATTGAAAACCTGAGAAATCAACTTTTAAGAATTTTATTTACTAACATGTTGGTACATCCATATAATGGAATACTATACAGTCATAACAAAACATGAGCTGAACTGGAAAAATGTTGACATTTTTTAAGTGAATAAAGCAAGCTACAGAACAATCTATCTACATATTCCATTTGTGCAAAGAAGGAAAGTGTGTGCACGTGCGTTCATGTACACAAAGATATTTACCAAACTGCTTTCGGTGACGACTTCTGAGGGTTCAGGTGAGGGAGCAGAGATGAATACCTTCACCTTCATCTCTCTTTGCATCCTTCTGAGGTGTTCAAATTATTTACAATTAGTATGTATTATTTCTATAATAAGTACGCTCACTTAAAACAACTGAAAGAGTAAAGATTTGCCCTTAGCTCTGTCCATAACATCAGTCTTTTCAAAAATATGCTACGTTGCAATTTTTAAGAACTTCCCGATCTCAGAATGTATCTCTTCTATAGTAGCAAGCTGACCTTTTAAGAAGCACATTATAAAATTCAAAGGCAGAGTAGATGTTGCTAATCTAATTTTGTTTTATCATCACTTTCAGCAATGTCTTCAATGATCAGAAATCAAGAAAGAGGATACAGAAAGTGAAAGACCAGGAAAAAATGTTACTAAAATGATACATTGCTTGCCTGTTCTTTACAGAGGGATGATGCCCAAATAATTGTGGTGTTGCTTATAATTAGTGCCCTGTGTAGTTTTTTTTCTTTTTATGTGAAAATTTAATAAAAGATACCCTCCCCTGTAAACTCTATTTTGAAATAAACTATTCTTCAATGCTCTCACAGTAAAACTTCAAACAGTTCTAACTAGATGTGAAAGTCTGCATCCCTTATAAGGTATTAATTTGTGCTAAGACCCATGTGCTGGAACAATTGTGTGGTTTTTATTATCTTTACTGGTGCTGAAGCAATAGTTATTCTTTCCAGCTTCAAAAAAACTTGACACACAAGTGAAATATGTGGTATAATGCCCAGGACAAACTCCAAGGTACTGACAGGGATCCTTTTGTGACCCTGAACTCACTGAACTATCTGAATGTCATCAGATAACACAACATCGGGGCCCCTAATCAAAACTTTTAGAAAAGTTTTTTCTAAAAACACTTTTACATATTAATAACTGTAAAGAAAGAAACAAGAATGTGTTCTTCAGCCGGTGGGTAACTTCTAGATTGAATGGATTCAGCCTGTTTACTTACATTTTATTAGATTAGGAGGGTTTTGCATGTGGATTGTTTTCTAACACCAATAACCAGCTAGGTGTCCTAGGAGTCCATTCAATTCTAACACTAACTACCTGGAGTTAGTATCAGATTCTCCAGGTCTAAGGCTTCAGTCCCACTCTAAGTCCCACTTCAGTCCCAGGTCTAAGACCTCCCCCCACTTCAGATACAGTTGCAAGTTCTGGGCTACCTGTACTCTGGCTATAAATTGGAGTTTCCCACACCCCCCTCCCCAGTTTCACTAACTTGCTAGAACAGATCACAACTCAGAAAAGCAGTTTACTTACTATTACCAGTTTATTTTAAAGAAAACAACTCAGGAACAGCCAAATGTAAGAGAGGCACAGGGCAAAGTATAGGGTTCTGGTACACGAGGCTTTCATGCACTCTCAAGGCATGTCACCCTCCCAGGACCTAGACGTGTTTACCAACCTGGAAGCTTCTGAAATCTTATTCAAGAGTTTTTATAGAACTTAATCCGCAGCCCCCTTCTCCTCTTTGGAGATCAGGGGGCTGGAAGTTCCAATCCTCTAATCACTGGTCTTCCTGCCAGAGATGACAGGGACAGCAGAAGGGTAGCTGTCTAAAGATGTCACCAAGAAATAACTGCCCTGCTAGAGGCTATTCCCCATCACATCTACTGACCAGTCCTCACTAAAGGCTTGTGGACAAAGCAATATGCAGCACTTTTTGGCCAAAAATTTTAGTAAGCATTTGTGTTTTTCCTCACTTTATTTCCCCTTCCATGAGCTGGATACGGTGGACAGCAGGGTCCTAGGGGATGGCAGAGCCACAGGACAGAAGCAGCTTGGGCAACAATCTGCAGGGAGAGCTGCCCTCCTGCCAGAAATACCCACTGCTGATTATTTAGTGAGCAAGAAACAGGCTTCTGGTGCAGCCTTCTTAACATGCATGGTGTCTGTCTGTGACAGCAGCGGCATTAGTCCCAACTGGTGCAGATAATAGTGACTAAATCCTCCTGTTTCTCCTCTAAATGACAGTGTTAACATGCTAAGCATGTCCAATTTTACAATATTTTTTTAAAATATGAACTTTAAGGGGCACCTAGGTGGCTAAGTCGGTTAAGTGTCCGACTTCGGCTCAGGTCATGATCTCACGGCTCATGGGTTGGAGCCCAGCTCAGAGCCTGGAACCTGCTTTGGATTCTCTGTCTCCCTCGCTCTCTGCCCCTCCCCCACCTGCGCTCTTCCTCTTGAAAATAAACATTAAAAAAAATTTTAGTATGAACTTTAATATATGTATCTCTTACCTCAATTGGTTTTACCGAAAGATTTTTATTTCATCAGGTAATGATAAAATTGCTAGTGAAAGAACTCTAAAGAAATTTTTATTGCAAACTGTTTTACTTTAAATTTTACCTAATAGAAATGCTTGGGCATTTTGTGCAGTAATAGTAAATGCCCTCTGAAGACCTTAGTGGTAGAGTGTGAAATTCATTATAAAGTATATGAAAAGTATATGTGGATTTTACATATACATGCTAGGAGCCAAAAGCTATCATAGTTCTTATAAGCACCTTCTATTTTCTTTTGGGTTTATGCTCTTTTCGGCAAACACCACCTGTAACCAGGATTAAACACTGTTTTGCCAAACGATGTTATACTTACTACAAGTTGTTTTAACATAGAAAAGCTCATTTTCGAGTACAAGCATGCATAATATCCCTCCAAATAATGGTGAAGTTTTAAAAAAGTTCTAAAATGTTTTCCCCAAAGAGAGGAGAAAACGGACCTCTCTTGCGTCTTGATTTTTTCTATGCATCTGTTATTAGTGGAGGAAAATATTGGCATTTTATATCTAGGCTATTATGGTACTAAGATTTAGACAAATAATTCAGACATTTAATGAAGATATTAAAACTCAGGTTTTATTTGTTCAGTATAATAAAGTTTAAATGTCTTACTTCTTCTCAACAAGGATGTACCTGTGTGTCACTGTCCTATTACAGTTTTGTTACCCAGGATAGCTATTGGTATGAAAGGGAAGGGCAGGGGAAATGATTGCTATGGGACAGTCCTTCTGTCAGTCCAGACCCCCTGTGAGACAGGAGGGGTGGGGGTGGGGCAGTCCTGCAAAGGCCCTGGAGGTAAATGATGGCTGTGTCTGTCTTCTCTGCAGTCAGGCTATACCTGGACCTCCCAGCCCTCTAAGAGGCATCACTCAGGCCACCTAGCTCAGCCCACACCTTCATCCAGTTCACACTTCCTCTCTTCGTGGTCTCCTCCCAATGACAGACCCGGACTAGGCTCCTTGCTTCTACACCAGTCTGCAATCATTAAGACAAAGACTTACTTGCTACTTTCAAACCGGGGCTGGCACGTAAAATCAAGCAAAAAAACAAAAACAAACAAAAAAAAAAAACACTGGGGAGTCTTAACGTATAACCTCATATCCTTGCTAACCACCTCTTGTGACCGTATTTTTTTTTCACAGTTCCATATGGCATTAACTATTTTTAAATATAGAGGGTGCACGTAGTAAAGAGTTTCTCCAGTTGTACCAGTAGGAAGGCAGCTCTTTATGAATGAGATGTGTTTCACTCTCTTGGTTTAAGGGTCACCCAAAGGCTCAAGCTCGAACCCTGTGCAGCTGGTTGGTTTCTGCGTGCTCTGGCCAGTCCACACCTGAAGCTTAGCCAGGTCACTCCCCAAGAGGACTAAGCTCTGAAATAACGATGGATCAGCAAAGACCCACCGATCGATGCCACAGGGGAAAAAAAAGTCCATGCTCACCGAAAGCATATACCTACATATGTATTTCTGCACATTAGACAAAAGCCGCTAGCAAATTTGAAACAACTCTGATGGCTATATTTGGAGTTATACTTCCTTTATTTAAAATTATTCAGTGTGCTCCACAAATAGCCTCTCTAGCACTTTGAAAACTGAGTCACTGAATCCCCCACCGCTTTTGTACCACTTTATCCTCACGGCCAGTCTCCAGGAACCTATTGCTGCATTCTTCCCAGCGGGTAATTTTCCCGTTGTCTACCACTACAAACTTCCATTCCACCACTGTATCTGCTGGCAGGGACACAGAGTGAGACCAGAACCCGTCCTTGCTACACTGGAGTGGGATGTAAGTGTTCCACCTCCCAAGGCTCTCATGGTCTCCAGTTACTGCAATGAACTGCCCACCAGTGCTTGTGACATAATGGACCTGGAACCTGATACTAACTTGCTGAGACTCTGAAGACATTGCTACCCCCTTTTTGCGTTTCACATCCATTTCCTGACCTCTTGGTTCCATAAGAGTGCTTCTGCCACAGTCCATTCCCTGGTTTGGGCTTAACCCTGGAGCCTCAAGACCGCCACCCAAACCAACATCTCCCCAAGAGGAGTGCCTGGACACCATTTCCCAGTCCTCATTGTCAGCCCGGTCCTGACTGCTCAACTCGGCAAGGCTCACTTCTTTCCCTCTGTCAACGACCAGGTTGCTAGAATACAACTTTTCGGCAAAACATGGAGCTGCTTTAGCGAGTGTCTCTTGTCCTTTCTGGAATCCCCTTCTGCCAGAGGAGACTGAAGCCTTTCATTTCTTGAAACTGCAGAGTAACCCCTAGAGTCACCAGTCCCAGATGTAGCTAGAGATTCTGTGTCTGGAAACTGTCCAGAAGGAACATGCTCTCTCGAACTGTCACAATCACCGTCTTTTCCAGAAGGACTCTGCTGTCTCCATGTTGCTTCCTGCAGGTTACCATGGCCTTTGGTCTCTGAAACCAAACATCCATTGCTTTCTTGAAGATGCTCTAAAAAGCAAAAGGAAAAATGTAATAGTGTTAGGCAGTTCATGTGAGGAAAAAGGCTAAGAAAATAGGTTTATTGAAGACTTTACCACTAATCTATCTGCAGTTCACGAAATCCATCTCTATTAAAAGCAAGTGCTTAATTACCTAGTTAAGACACTAACTGAACCAACAGCACGCTTTAAGAACATACATGTATATGCAACAATAAAAGGCACATCTGGGAGTGTCCGTGTGCTCACACAAGAATGTAAATGAAGTGGCCAGTTGTAGAGGCAGCAGTTTAACCCTGTCGTGGTCCTTGATCTCTGCAGGCCAGGCTTTATTGGCATACAGCCAAGTTTGGTTTCTATCAGCAGAAAATGCTGTCTAGCCTGTGGGGCAAAGATCCACACAGCTACCCTACAGACCCTACGAGTACACCTGTACTCCCAGGAACTGCCAGCAGCCCAGGGATCAGCTCTCACAGATGTGGGCAGATCCACAGCAGCTGTTGCTATGGTTGGGGGGCTGGGGGGGGGGAGATACAAAGGATAGCAGTGCATCATTGAACAAGGATTGGGGGTGAGGGGAGGGGGAGAGGGCTGGTTTCTCCTTGCCAACCCCATATGCATCAGAAGTAAACCTTGGGGGGCCTGGATGGCTCAGTTGGTTAAGCTTCCTAGTCTTGGTTTCGGCTTAGGTCATGATCTCACAGTTTCATAAGTTTGAGCCCCACCTCACCGGCTCTGCGATGGCACTGTGGGCCTGCTTGGGATTCTCTCACCCTCCCTCTCTGCCCCTTCCCCGCTTGTGTGGTCTCTGTCTTCTCTCAAATAAATAAAGTAAACCTTTTTAACAAAACAGAGGCTTTTACATCCCCTCCCATTGTACACTTTTAAAAAACACGTTCTTACAGGACACAATCCAAGCTCCCTAAAGGCTCAGTTTCCTTCTTGGCCACCTCACTGACAGTCGGGGTAGTTCCCTACAAGATGGAAGTGTCCCAAGTCATACAATCAGCATAGATGGGAGGGTTTCTTTCTTTTGGGGGTGGGGGTTGGCCTTGTTTAATTTTATCTCCTTTTCATGGTGGAGTTGTGAGACGTAAAAACATTGCCTTGAATTCTCAATCTTTCAACCTAAAACATGAGACTGGCTTCATGAAGACGGAGGAGCTCTCTGCTCATCTCAAACCAATCGCAGGAAAGGCACAGAAGCAGTCTTTCAAATGGCTACACATGAACACCGACTCCACTAAAAATAAAGTTCCCAGATGTCATTTTTACCGCTCGGCTGGAGTCCAGGCATGGGCAGCTGGCCAAGGGAGGGCACTGGGAGCTAAGGTTTTCTGCCAGTCCTCTTACTTTGTGTAGCACAGTCTCTAACATGTACACATGTAAACCTGGATGTCAATTCTACTCATTGGAGTTGGGTGCCCTATTAGGTAGGTCCCCTCCCGGGGCATTAGACAACCCTATGCTTTTGGGTCCCACGGCTCTGAAATGGGCAGCCAGCATACAGCCCTAGGGCTTCAGCTGAGGCCTTCCTGGCCAGAGTCCAACCTGAACTTTGCCTTCCTGACAGAAGCATCCAGATAGCGGGAGGTGCTCAGCTCCTGGGAGTTAGTTCCCAGACCCAGCTCCTCCATGGGGTGAGGTAGGGGAGGACGTGAGGTTATGGGATTGGGACTGAGAAAGTGTCCCTGCTCGGTCTGAGACTGAAGAGGGTTGTAGGATCTCTCTGAACCTAGGCATGCCCTTTGTAAGGCCCGGAAGGGGCGCCGCCGCCGCCGCGGCCTCCCGCACTGCGCCAAGCGCAGCCACGCAAAAGAGCCCATCCCCCTCGGGGTCCTCGGGGGCGGGCGCCCAGGGTAGAGACTCTGCCCGCGCTGCCCTCGGACGATGGGTCGGGGAACCTTCGGTGCCTCCGAGCAGGGCGAGAAACCTGCCCGGCGCGTGCGCACTAGCCTGGGAAAAAAATGAGAGGCGTGGGGAGGGTCCTGCCCGGGGTAGGGGAGGTTAGTCGGGGGAAAGGGCCAAGAGGAAAACTCCAGGTGGGTTTTTTTTCCTCCCTCGGTGAACTCCAAAGCCCCCATAGGCAGATCTGCCCTCGAGACGTGGGAGGAAGAATACCTGCTTTGGTGACCAGCTCCCGCCTGGAAGGTACAGGGCTCGGTCCCCCGCCGCCACCCTGATCGCTTCCCGGAGCCGCAGCCTCCTCCTGAGGGGCGTTCCGCTCCGCGTCGCTCTCATTCCCCGCGTCCCGCAGCAGCCAAACGAAAATCGCTCCGGCCAGGCCCCCTCCGACCAGCAGGGCCGACCAGACGGCGCCCATGGCTGAGAGGCCGCAGCTGCGGGAGACGACGGCGACCGGGAACCGGGACTCGGGTCACGCAGGCAGAGCCACACCTACCCCGCCCGGCCCAGCCTTCTACGGTCCCGGCGGCCGGCGCTCCTGCGCGGAGCCCAGCCCACGGCGACTAATACTCAACTTTCCCAGCCCCGCCCGCTTCCCGCCCCGGGGCTGCAGCCCCAGGCTCCGGCCGGGTGGAGACTCGGGCGCCCTCCTTTTCCAGCATATTCATTCCCGACCCCGCCCCGCGGCTGGCGGCCGAGCGCCCGGGTGCCCCGTTCCACGTGTGGCCCGCGCGCGGAAAGAGCCCAAGTGCGCACAGCTGCCGCGCGCCGGCCGGGCTCTGCCCCACCGCCGTTCCTCCCCGCTCCAGCTGCCCGCAGGGTCGGGTCGCGCTTCGGCCTGCGCCCGGCGCCTCGGCGCCTCCTCCCCGTAGCCTCTCAGCGGCGGCGCGGCCAGCCGGAGACCCGGGCTTCCAGGAACTTAGACGCGGGAGAGGCCGACGTGCGTCGGTGACGCGCGGGGTTGGGGCTCTGGCTGGTGGGGAAGCCGGCCGGATCGGGTGGAGTGGGTTGGAAGCACAGCGGGCGGCGGGCGGGGAAACCCTGTGGAAGCTCCATTCGGCCGCCACTCAGCTGCGCCTAGCCTCCGCAAGCCTCCGCCACCCGCCGGTACCATGAAAGGATTGGACTGAGACCCGTCCATCTATCAATGCCAGTCTTCTTAACCACATCGTTGTTTCTCCCTCGACCTCTTTTTAGGGTGTGTGGTTGTTGCAAAATGCGTGCCCTCTTGTCTGGACTGGATGTTGCCCAGGGACAAGCTCCTACAGCAGCGTTTATTAATAAAAATAGCAACCCTCTTTGTTAAGCGCTGTGTGCCAGGTAATGTATATGTGTAATTTGATCCTCACAAACCCACATCCATGTGAGATCAGAATTACACAGATTGCCTCAATTCACTCCTCTGTTGATCTGATGGCTTTGCACACCAGCTTCAAGCTGATAATTCCCACGCTGTGTCTGCAGCGGGAGCCTTTCCCATGAACCTCATTTCTACACCCCACTGCTAAAGCCACAGCTGGCAAATATCCGCCTGGGAATAATTAGTAAAATGGCTCCCTCTGGTTAAAACAAATCCTTCAAATATGTCCCATGTTGAGGCACACAGCAACCCCTGAAGGAGTTACTAGAGGGCTGGTGCCTCCTTAGGGTCCGACTCCTACAATCCTAAAGGAAGGGGGGGTGCGGGGAGGGTGGAGACCGGGCCTCTCTTCCCGGATGCTAACAGACATTTCAAACCCAACTCACTCAAGTCTGACCCCCCGTCTTCCTCCCCAAATCCGCTTGCCCCGCCTACCTCATGGGGTGGGGGGCGGAGTGGAGAGTGGCAACCCATCCTTTCACCATTGCTGGAACACCAACAACTTTGAGTCCTCGGCTTTCCTTCTTCCCCTCTCTCAGAAGGCAGGAAGTAGCAAACCGCCACTCTTTCTTCAAAATACTATGTTAAGAGAGAGTTCTGCTTCTCTGCAGACACCCTGGTCTGCCACCATCATCTCACCTTGGATTACTGCAGTCACTCCCTCTGCTCTCCCTGCTTCCACCCTGAAGGCTCTACAGGCTACTTTCAAAGCATTGGTCGGAATGATTCTTTAAAGCATCCTCTGAGCCCAGGACCCTCCACTTGCTCTCTATCTCATGACAAAGAGTCCTTGTTGGTTTGCAACCATCTCAGGAGCTTCTCAGGTGTGATCTGAAAATGGCCCCAGTGCATGGAGCACAGGGAGAAACTAAAGACCAAGGCAAAACACTCCAGATGGTAGGTCACGATTTTAATAAGCAAGAGGACTTAGGGAGCTTGTTTTGGGCCCTGAAAGATGAGTGGAGTAGTCTGCAGACATCCGTCCAGATATCTATCCTTTCTCCCTCACCCTCTACAGGTTGTTGCACAAGGGCAATCTGCCCTATGAGCCCTTCCCTGATAATCCTAATTTTAATTACAACCCCCTTCACCCCATACCATTCTTCGGTTTATTTTCTCCCTAGCATTTAGGGCATCACTTCTAATACAATGTAAACTGATGGATTCGTTCTACTTGATTTGCTTCCTTATCTTCAGAATGTAAACTACACGAGAGAAGGGTTTATTGTTTATGTTCTCGCTGAATTCCTGGCACCTAGAAAATGCCCAGAATAGGCCCTCAAGAAGTACAGGTTTTGGGGGGGGGGGGGGTGGCGCCTGGGTTGGTTCAGTCGCTTGAGCATCTGACTCTTGATTTCTGCTCAGGGTCATGATACTGGGATCGTGGGATCAAGCCCTGCATCGGACTCTGAGCTGTACATGGAGCCTGCTTGACAATTCTCTCTCTCTCCCTTATGCCCTCCCCAGCTTGTGCTCTCGTGCTCTCTCCCTCTCACCATGCTTTCTCTCACACACACAAAAATAAATACATAAATACATACATAAAACATTTTTTTAAAAAACTTCAGGCTGAGTGAATGAATCAAAAGCTCAATGTATTCTCAGTCTAGAGCTTAATGTCATCTTCTTTATACAAGTTCGATCTGCATTTTTAGCACAATGTAGATGCTACTTTTTTGTCAAATAGGTTTCATGTCTTAGGCTAATTAGGAAGTCAATGGTGAACTTTTTAAAGACTTCTAAGTTTAAACTACCCATACATCTCGATTCAGGCAGCTTAAGATTAAAAAAAAATCGAGTTGAAAATACTGAAAAGTGGTATCAGAGCTAAATTTTTAAGAAAATAATGTCACTATATAAAATAACATTCTCATGGACTCTGTCTTGCTAACTGGTTCTTAAATCTTAAGATTATTATAGAGCTGGTTTTTTTAATAGTCAGAATTTTGTAGAAAATTTTAGAATTATTCTACTTTTGTCAAAGTAAACTTGATGTCATAGGATGTCCTTGAATTTTACTAACTCTAAAACCAATCGAGTGAATGATTTTTATAAACAGAATGAAAATTCTTGAAGATTTTCTTTTTATTTCCTCACTGAGAACTTCAGTTCCCACTTCATTGGTCTAAGTTTCTTTATAAAATGTGCTTGCAAATGAAATCCCAGAAGATCTGTAAAATCATAGAAAGCAAGCCCCCTTATTCATTTCCACTAATTAGACGGTTTTATTGTTTGTCATCAATTGCTATTTATGAAAATATAACAATTATTGATGTAATTCTTTCCACCCATCAGAATATTTTTACATTGGTATCAGACTTCTCATGCAGCATTTAAAAGAACATTATTATTTTTTTTAACATTTATTTATTTTTGAGACAGAGAGAGACAGAGCATGAACGGGGAGGGCAGAGAGAGAGGGGAGACACAGAATCTGAAACAGGCTCCAGGCTCTGAGCAGTCAGCACAGAGCCCGACGCGGGACTCGAACTCACCATACCGCGAGATCGTGACCTGAGCCGAAGTCGGACGCTTAACGGACTGAGCCACCCAGGCGCCCCTAAAAGAACATTATTTATTTGGCCTTCCTTTTGGCTTTTCGAAACTTAAATGTTGACTGATTTTTGTGTTGCTGCTTTTAAAAAAAAGCACTACTCCACTCACTACCATACTTATTAAAAGTCTATGGCTACATATTCTAAATCATGCTGACTGCACTGACTGTACATGTTTATCACACACAATTGAAGAGTGTTGCCTCTGTATAGAAGTCCTTTGAGACTAGGAAGACAGAAACAAAAAGGAAGGCAAATTCGATAGAAACAGGGGTGGAAGATGATGCGTTCTGGTGGGATGTGTTGAGTTTGAGGCAATAGAGGGAAACTGGAACTGGGGGCATGTAGTTTAATAAGAGATACTGGAAATTCCTCACAGAGAGGTGGCAGTAAAATCCGTGGTAGAGATTAATGTTACAAAGGGAAATCAAGAGTGCACTTCAGCCTTTGGCAAAATTCCAAGAAGGCTGGAAATCTGCCTCCCTGTTGCTACTTCTGTTGCAATTACGTCTTTATGATATTTTTCAGGGCCATAATGTAGTGCCAATTTTCCAATTGATCACTATTCTATTAAATTGAATATAAACAGATAGCTATAGATATGGATGATATTTTTAAATAACTTAAAAATGTCCGATATATAAGGAAGTCAGTGATAGAGTTTTAAAGGCCATTCATATTTATATTTATGTACTTATATATGTTAATATTTATGTGTATTAAGACATATGTGTATACTTACATGTAATTTTTTTTTTCTTTAACTTCATGCAAGAAAAGAGTCCTCCCTCCTTGTGTCGGAGGATGAAGGACAAACAATTAAAATCAGCTTGTTGTTTGGGCCAGGGGAAGAGGTGGGAAGGAAGAATTAGGGAAGAGAGAGCACAGAGAGACTTGTTTCCAAAGTCGGTGCAAGAAGGTGTTGGAAGGGGGGTAACGGGGTGTCACTCCGCTGAATTAAAAGGAGACAGGACTAATAAGAAATGGTTGGATTTGACATATACAAGGTCATCGGTAACTCTTCAGTATTTGTGACAGTAAGCATTCAAGTTTGGAAGGCTGAGGAATAAATGTGAAGGCCGTTAAGTCCAACGCTGAGTTAGCCTCCTCTTGAGAAATTTGGAGGCAAAAGGTAGGAGAGAAATAGAAGTGTCTCTTAGAACAGAACAAGGTCCAAAGGAAGTTCTTTCAGGACCAAGAGAGACTTACCTGGGCATGTTTGTATGCAGGAAATAACCAGCGAAGACTGAAAATTATAAAAGGAAGCTCCTTTTAAATGGAGTCGGGAGACCAGGAGGGGGAGTTCTGGGGGCCTACCACTGTGGTCAATTGCAGACCCAACAGGAACAGAAGTACTTTGCAAGGTGATACTGCTTTAGCTAGTTAGCTACTACTGCACTAGCCCAACAGGAGGAAGAATGTTGTTTGCCCAGCAACAGCCCAGCCAATGAGAGACTGCCACAACTCAGCCAATGAGAAGCCACTATACTTTGACCTCCCAGTTTACGCCAATGGACTTTTTGTTATTAATAGCCCTCCCAATTTCCCCTTCATCTAGAAAAGGGGTGTTCTCCTCCTTTGTCTTTCTCATGCTAGTGTCTGGTTTTGCTGGTGTTGCTTGTTTCCTGTTGCAATTCTCTACTATCCTGAGTAACCCATTTTGTTGGTAAAGTAACTGGCAGTGTCAGTTTTAAGGTTACTATGACAGCGACTGAAGATGTGAGGAGAGGAAATATTTAATGGGAATCCCAAAAAGGAGGAGGAAGCAGTGGTTCCGAGGCCACCAGTGGAAGGGCTGGCCTCCGACGAAAGGAGAGGACACGGGCATTCAAAAAGAAAAGAATGAACATAAGAACGTTTTGAGATAAAGGAGGCAAGGAAGAGGTTATCAGCTGAGAGAAAGGAGGTACAGCTGAGATTTGAAGGAACAGCCACAGGCAGAAGAGATTACTATTGGGAGACTTGGCCCGTCCTGGATCATGTTGATTCTTCAGTTCCGGGCCTCTGTTCTCCCTTCCCCGATATTCCTAGGGCCCTCACCACACTCAGACCCCACCTAAGTGTCCAGAAGAACTACAAACCACTTGCTGGTTCTGTCTGCACTTCCCTCCCGTCTGGCTGTGAACCCAACTCTGCAACCACTCCTGACTTAATCCTCCTAAAGTACAGCTCCCAGCAGGCCATCTCCTCTGTCTACCAGATTAAATTCAGCCCCACTTTAGCCTTCCAAGGTCTCAATGACAACAATCACAAAGGACCACCCCGGGCCATTCTCTTACCACTGATCTGCACTCCAGCCAAACTGGGAATCTCCCATCTGGAACCTTCAATCATTGGTCTAGAGATTTCCTAAAAGCCACTTCCTTCCATGAAACTTCCCCAGTCCACAATCCCATTCCCCAGCCCCCAGCCCTCAAATTGGTAGGTAGTCAGACTTCAAAGAAAAGAGTTACAGATTGTAACTCTCTTAGAGCAAAATAGGAGATTTTCTATTATGGTACAATTAATTTTGTAGTTTTTCTCATCCTCACATTAGATCATAGATTCCTTGAGGGCCAGAGTTTGTTTGTTCTTTGTATTTCGTGGAATGCAAAGTCTATTATCTAATAGGCCTTTTTATCCTCTTTTTTTCATTGAATACCTGATGTATACTGGCACTAGGCTAAGTGCTTTATAAGGATTATCTCATACAATGCCCAGAAAGAAGTAAGCTTCCCAGGGTCACACAGCTAATGAGTGACTTAGACGTGATTTGAACCCACTATTCTGACTTCCCAGGACTCATGCTCTGAAATTCTAGCTGTGCTGATTCCTGAGGGGTCTTAAGTCATGTCCGAATTTCGAAGCATAAATTTTAGATGTGAGTGTGCAAATTTGGATGTGTGACACATTTATGGTGAATTTCAGTCTCGTTCTTAATTTGTAGTTGCCCGCTCTGCAAGCCCTCCTTAGGAAAATGTCCTCACCACCACCAGCACCTGTCCACCGCTGTCAAGCCCCTGGCTCTTGCTGCTCCACATAACATTAGCCACAAGTGAAACCTTTCTGCAAAGCAGTCACACTGGAGCTACCCGGTTTCAGATTTCACAGAGACATTTTCTAACTGCAAATGTTTGCAAACCTCTGACTCATCTTAGTTCCAGAATAGATTCAACCCTGAGATCTCTGATGCTAACTGATGAAGCCTTTAGAGAAAAGGGAAATCTGTGTTGGGCGAATCCAGCTCACTGTATAGAAAGAAACAAAGTTAGATTACTGCTTTGTACCCCATAAAATGGTGGACCTCCAGGTGGAATAAAGCACTAACTGTAAATGGTAAAACTACTACAAAACTACAAACATTACTAAAAGCTAATAGAACAAAATGTAAGAGACTGTCACTGTGATATTGCATAATATAGGAGGCCAAAATACGTCTTGACTTTATCAGAAGAAGGCTGTCTAATCATCAAAGGATGCCATAGACAAAGTTAATAGACAGATTCAGATGGGGAGATTTTTGTGTTTATTTATTTATTTTTGAGAGAGACAGAGAGACCGCGAGTGGAGGAGGGACAGAGAGGGAGAGAGAGAGAATCCCAACAGCCTCCAGACTGTCAGTGAGACTGAAGCAGGGCTCAAACCCACAAAACTGAGATCATGACCTGAGCTGAAACCAAGAATCGGAAGCTTAACCAACTGAGCCACCCAGGTGCCCTGATTTTTGTGTTGCTAAAACAGTAGATATACGTGGGATTAATATGTAGATATACAATGAACTTTGACAAATTCACACACACACACACACACACACACACACACACAACATGAGACCCAATGTAAACTGAATAGGGAATACTTTTCCCTGGGGCCTAGCATGGTGCCTGGAGCATAAAAGGCGCTCATAGTAATTTTTGGTCAAATAAATAAATAGCTAGCAAAAAGATACAGAAATACTTAAATTCACTGGTAATCAGATATCAAATTAAAACAATGATATTACACCATTTTACATCCAAATATTAGAAGATGTGATGTTGCTGGTGAGAGAGTAAACAGGTAGAAATGATCTGGAGAACAATCTGGAAGAATTTTGTGAAATTAAGTATGCGTATACCTCATGACCCAGTAATCCCACCCCTGAACATGTCTGGCCCAGGGAAAATTTTGCACAAGACCATAAGGGGACACACAGTGTTATTTGGGATGACCAAGTTCAAAGCCACCTAGACGCCCATCATGGGGAAATAGCTAAAGATGGTGGATGCCTATGAAATCCTATGCAGTAGACCAATGAACTAGACCAATGAACTAGATCTACACATTACAACATAACTAAATCATAAATACATGAAGGTGACGAAAGGTAAGAAATGATAAGTTTTCTCGTACATTCACATTTATGTAAATTGAAAATATATACACACTCAACACTACCGTTTCAAAAATACATGCATATTTAAGGTCAGTTATGTAAACAGACTAAAGAGAGTGACTTTGGTGGACAAATGATAGGAATGGGCACTGGAATAAAGGGGAATGAGTAAATAACCAGAGGAAGGCCTTTCCCAGACATGTGAGGATAATATCTCTGAGGTAGGGCTTCTCAAACTCGCATCTGCTAAACGCAGATTCCTGTTCAGTAGATCTGTGGTTCTGCTTTTCTTCTAAGCTGCAGTTGATACTGGCCCTGCTGGTCTCAGGACCTCACTTTAGGTAGCAAGGAGACCAAGGGATAAGGTTAACAGCTCTGGAAGGTTTAAAAAGAAAGGGAAGGAGGAAGGGGATCAGGACGGGACACACAAATCACTTAAGGGTGGTGTCAGGGACATCCAGAGCAGGGGCAGTGGGTCTAGAACACACAAAGAGAAAGAGGTAGTAGCCACGATCTCTGATTCTTGCAATCTGTCATGCCAGCCTATACCACATACCCAACTCTTCACCAAGTGGAAACAGTTCATATATTTGTAGTAAGGAGAAAGAGCAAGAGCGAGAGAGACTCCCATTCCCACCAGGTGCAAACTGTTACTGAAGAGAATGTAGGTCAAAATTCTTTAGAAAGATCTTTCCAAACCTTTCTATTCAGAGCCATGCCCTCAGCACCACCGTCAGCAGGGCTGCTGTCACCCCTCATTGATTGCGGTCATATTGTGCATCACTGACCGTACTATCTTCTTTGGTTACTCCTTAATGGTGTGTTTCCCTCATTAGAGTATAAGCTCATGAGGGTAGGGAATTTATAGGTTTTCTTCTAGTGTTCTATAGAGTGCCTCAAGCTCTACAAGGTAGAGGCTCTAACTATATAATTTTTGAATGAATAATGAATGAATGAGCGAATGAATATCAGTGTTGATGAAGCACTAGAATGTAATACCAAATTATTGGAGGCAAATGTTCAGAACGAAATTTTTAAAAATTTTTTAAATGTTTATTTGTTTTTGAGAGACAGAGAGCAGGGGAGGGGCAGAGAGAGAGAGAGGGAGACACAGAATCCGAAGCAGGCTCCAGGCTCTGAGCTGTCAGCACAGAGCCCAATGCAGGGACCAAACCTATGACTTGACTTGAGCTGAAATCAGACACCCAACCAACTGAACCACCCAGGCACCCCAGAACAAAAATTTTTTAAGAACTGACCATGATCAGGGCACCTGGGTGGCTCAGTCGGTTGAGTGTTGGATTCTTGATTTGGGCTTAGGTCATGATCTCATGGCAGTGAGATCCACATCGGACTCTGCGCTGGGTATGGAGACTGCCTAAGATTCTCTCTCCCTCTCTCTCTCTCCCTCTCTCTCTCTCTCTCTCTCTCTCTCCCTTTGCCCTTCTCCCCCACTTGCGCTCTCTCTAAGATAAAAAATAAAGAATTGACCATTATCTGCTTGGGAGAGAGTGAGGTAGGTTAGAAAAGGACAGACCTAAGCAGAACTATGGTGAGGGAAAAGTTTGGGGTGACCGTTATCCCCTGTTTCTTCTACCTCTTTTCAGTATTACTTTTAACTACTTCCTGATCCCACCCACCTACCTGACCAAGGCACTGTCAGTATTGTTGTCTGTTAACATGTGTCATCTAGAAAGTTGTGTCACCAGTTCTCTCTCTCTCCTCTCTCTCTCTCTCTTTCTCTCTTTGAAGGTCTCCTATGAATCCTACTGGGTCCATACCACAAACCCACAGATCTCTTCAAGATAATCCCTTCTCTACCTTGAGATTAGACTGAAAAACATCCTTCAGTTTCTTGGAAGTTCTATTGTTTGAGTGAAAGAATTTGTGAGGCAACTTTAAAAACTTTTAGTAGGTCTTTTGTCTGACTGAAAGGTACTCGGGGGCACCTGGGTGGCTCAGTCAGTTGAGCGTCCAACTATTGGTTTCAGCTCAGGTCATGATCCCAGGGTTGTGGGATCAAGCCCTGTGTCAGGCTCCACACTGTGCATGGAGCCTCCTTGACATTCTTTCTCTTCCTCTGCCCCTCTCCCCGGCTCATGCTAGCCCTCTCTCTCTTTCTCTAAAAAATAATATGGGGCATCTGGGTGGCTCAGTCGATTAAGCATCCATCTCTTAGATTCAGCTCAGGTCACGATCTCACGGTTTCATTAGTTTGAGCCCCACGTCAGGCTCTGTGCTACCAGCTCAGAGCTTGCTTGGGATTCTCTCTCTTTCCCTCTCTCTCTGCCCCTCCCCCACTTGCACTGTCTCTGTCTCTCTCTCAAATAATAAACTTTTAAAAATATAAAATAAAATAAAAACTAATATATTTTTTTTTTAAAAAATGAGAGGTACAAAGCATCATCTTTGATCTTTCTGAGGTCTTAACAGTTTTAACAATTACATCCTTGGATTCATCTTTATACTGTGTTTTCATGGAAATGTCCTTTTATGTGTCCTTTTGGATTTGATCTTTGCTACAAATCATTTCTAAATTTAAACATCATTTGTCATCTGAGAGGCTAGGAATTTTTCAAAACCATAAAGTCCTGGTTCCTTTTTGTTTAGCTGTCCTTATTCCAGCTTATCTATCTCCTCTTGCATTTTACTGTAAGCAGCAAGAAGCAGTATCTTCAGTACCTTCAACACTCTGTAGAAGAATCGCTTTAGTTATATCACCCAGTTCATTAGGTACCGTCTCTACTTTCCATGTTACTTTGGGTGTGGCTAAAATGCCTGCTGTTGTATAACAAGGAGACCATTTCTCACCATTTCCAAAGTGTTTAACCTCATTTTCCTGCAAGCCTTCACTCACAGCCTCCTCAAAGTCCATGAGGCTTCTGCTACCAATTTCTTCAAAGTTCTTTAATCTTTCATTAACACTGTCCTCAAACTTCTTCCTGCTTTAACCTACTGCCCAGTCCTGCTCCCTTCCAGCATCCTACTTCCAGGCATTAAAATTCGATATTGGTCTGGGGTGTCTGGGTGGCACAGTCAGTTAAGCATCTGACTTTGGCTCAGGCCATGATCTCATGGTTGTGAGATCGAGCCCCGTGTCTTGCTCTGTGCTGACAGCTCAAAGCCTGGAGCCTGCTTCGGATTCTGTGTCTCCCTCTCTTTCTACCCCTCCCCAACGCATGCTCTGTCTCTTTCTCTCAAAGATAAATAAACATTAAGCAAATTAATTAAAAAATTTTAATCTATATTGTTCATCTATTGCCACATAACGAATAATCCCTAAATGTAATGGCTTAACACAAGAATCACCAGAGTAGTGTTTATGGGTCAGGAATTCAGAAGCACCCTAGTTGGGTGGTTGAGGCTCAGAATCTGTCATGTGGCTGCAGTCAGGATGTCAGTCGGGCTTCCAGTATCATCTGAAGTCTTCATGGGGCTGGAGGATCCACTTCCAAGATAGCTTATTCACATGGCTGTTTGCAGAAGGCTTCCATTCCTTTCCATGGGGGCCTTTCTATAGGTAGGATGGGTGTCCTCACAACATAACAGCTAGTCTCTCCCAGAGCAAAGGATCCAAGTGAGAATAAGGAGGAAGCCACAATGTCTTATGATTTAGTCTTAGAAATCACCCATCATCACTTCTCCCACATTGTCCTGCTAAAAACCAAGTGTAGATACAGCCCACACTCAGGGAAAAGGAGTTACACACCACATGTTGAAGGGAGAAGCATCAAATAATTTGTGGACATTTTAAAATCAAACACCGATCCCCCCCCTCAAATCAGGAACTCCTTAAAGGACTTTCTAAAGGAATTTCATGTCTTGCATCTATTAGAGAGAGAAAGAGGGGGAGAAATGGACCTTTTGAATGAGCTGAATTAAAATACCATTTGAATTCACAGCTTTGCCAGATCTCTTTTGTGAAGATAGAACATTGCTTGGGAAAGAGTGAGACCCTGAATGCTGAAATGTGAACACACAGGAAGATTCAGATGGCTTCTAGTTCCCCAAACCCCCGAGCCTATGGAAATACACCACTCAGATCTCCTGCTGCACAGAGTATAACTGACTGACACTGGGCTGCTGCTGACCCTTGCACTGAGGCCATGCTCTCTGGGGCTGCTCCCAAACCAATGACAGAGCACACGGAAGTACCAAGGCTGGGCCCATTCTGGCAAGATGTGAGAATCCGCCTTTTGGCAGCTTTGACTTGAAGACTCCCCATTGGCCTGGCCAAACCGTTATTTGAATTATGCTGCAGTTCAAGATTCTTCCTTCCCCAATCCCCCTTCCTTCCCTCTCTCCTTCCACAGGCATCACACATGCGCTGTCATCTAAAGGCTCTCCCCATGTCCTCCTGCTTCCTCTCCCAGGAAATCTCTTTAACTTCGAATCCCATTTTGCCATCTGCTCCTTGGCAGACGCAAGCTAACACAGCCTTCCTTGTCAGATTCTCCCTACTCCCCTGTGTGTGAGGCTTTTCCCACCTCGCACGAAGCCTCTGTAATGACCTTTGTGGAAATAGCTGATTCTCTTCATTCTCCACCCCTAGCATCTTTCATACCCCTGAATTCTCCCAGCAGTAATGTGCTAGAGACTCTTTGTACCAGATCACAAAAGTCAATTAATAAATTCTCAGGAATTTAGTGAGCTGGTTGGTACCTGTAGTCATTATTAAAACTTAAATATACTTACAGTTAAATAAATTGCATTCACAGGGTGCCTGGGTGGCTCAGTCAGTTAAGCCTCCGACTCTTGATTTAGGCTCAGTTCATGGTCTCATGGTTCATGAGTTCGAGCTTCACATCGGGCTCTGTGCTGATGGTGCAGAGCCCGCTTGCACTATCTCTCTCTCTCAAAATAAATAAATAAATAAACTAAAAAAATTTTTAAAATAATAAATTACATTAACCACAAAGGTAATAAAAACTCAAAGACGTATCGCTTTCTAGTTGTTAACAAACTTTCGTTAGTATCTATGCTCTTGAAGTTATTTACATCTATTATATCTGGGTGCCGGAAATAAAATATAATGGTGTACTAGCCTTCTCTTTGGATATTGAAGGCCAGATTTAGATGTGCTGTTTCAGCTCCTTTCTTCAGTAATCTGAGAGGTTGCCAGCTTTGAGTGCAGCCTGCAGCGAGAGAAGACTTGTAGCTGGTCCAGGAAGCTCTGGCCTCTGATCCAATGAATCCAATGTGCTTGAAACACCTGTGGCAGATAAGGCTGCAGAATGGAGCTTTGTCACGTCCAGAAAGGCGAAGCGGAGCACAGGCCCCCAGGATTTTGCAGCCCGGCCCTGAACTCTGTGGCATATAACTGTTCTCCTTTTGAGAGACCGATCTTGGTTTGTTGCTTGGCACTGATAAATATGGGGGCCTGATCATGAGCCATTAGGTAACCAAACGACTGGTGCCCGTTATAAACTCGGGGTCATCTGATCCACCAATCCATAAAGTCAGCTAGTATTTAGTGTGTGCACACACTGTGCCAGGCTCTCTTATGAGCACTTTACGGGTAGCATTTCTTTTGATCTTCACCAAAATTCTGGGAGGCAGTTCTGTTATTACTGCTATTATCCCTACGTTAGCTGAGAAAACTGACACGGAGAGAGGATGAGCAGTTTGCCCTCTAGTCATCGAGCTCATAAGTAGCAGAGCTTGGCGTGAACCCAGGCCCTCTGGCTCCAAAGTCTACATGTTTAATTACCAAATTATATTGCTTCTCACGATCACGTGGAAGTTTTCTGTATGGGATTGGGCTTGAGCAGAAATTGAAGACACAACAAATTGCATGGAGTGCCCAGTCCTCTCACACGGCCACTCTTCCTCAGCCTACACATCTGACTAGGGATGGTCTCTGAGATCAGGTCTCTGAACAGACAACCTGCACAATATGATCACAGCAGCCACAAGTGGATGCCACAACACTAAAGCCCAGCTCAAGGCTGGCCCTGAAGAACAACTGGGGAGAATTTTCCAGTAGGGTGAATTCTTAGGATTTCATCCTGTTGACCACATTGTCTGAAAGGAGAAATGGCCTGAGATGCACATGTCACCTATACTAGTCAGTAGCTGAGGAGTTAGCTCAGCAGCCAGACTCGGAAGGATCACAGATGCAAGGCTGATGGTGACAAAGATGCTTGGGAGAAGAGGTATTCAGGGGATCTCTCAGAACGGATCCTCTGGAGTATGAGGATATTTGGTTCTTCGTGAATACCCACCAAAGGTCTCCACTGTAGAGGAAGTGCTCAATAATCAGGTGAAAAGGTTTACCTAGCTTTGGATGTCAGCCCACTTCTTTCCCCAGGCACTCCAGCGTTGCCTGCTGATCTCATGAACAATGTGGGCATAGAGGCAGAAATGCAGACTATACGTGGGTTTCAGCAACTTGGACTTTCCCCTCACCAAGGCTTATCTGGCTTCTGCTCCTGTTGAATATTTAGTTGTCCGGCAATTAAAACTAAACCCGAGTGCCTGATATAAATTAGGCATGAATGTAACAAAGCCAGGAGCAGTGTGGCCAGAAAAAGAAGTAGATTCTCTCCAGACCACCACTGCCAACACCACTTCTTAGCACCTGACTGTCAGATCCCAGCACTGATTGCCCAAATCCTGCCCCGGCCTGTCTCATCGAACCGGATTCCTCCTCCACTGGGCGTGCGGGAGGAGCAGCTGTCCTTCTGTTGCTCTTGTGGGCTACCATACATGTGGGCATGTGTGATGAGTTGAAAACATCCAGGAAGTCTGAGAAAAGTGGCCTAACTGGAATAGCTACGTTTTCTGATTTGGATTTGTTTTCCTGTTTAACAAACCTCTGCCCACACCAACACTGATAGATGTAATGAATGTTTATTCACCGCCATGGAATTCTACCCAACACTGGTTCTCACTAAGTAACTAACTTTACAGGAGTGGGCTGACACTGTGGGGTTCATGCTTCTATCATGTACTCCGTCACCCTAAACTCTGGCCTCACAGAGGGCATGGCAAAGACTCATTTTATGGCACAATTGCTATGTAGTCAGTACAACATACAGATGATTGAGATGAAATCAGGACAGTCCCTAAGGATGAAAGGTCATCACCCAAAAACTTTATATTTGAAGACAGATTCAGTAACTCACAAAACTTTGGGACTCAATATGCTTTTAATAAATTCCCTTTTTGATTAAATTTTACACAGTGGGTTTCATAGAGAAAGATCTAGAAGGCTATGTTCCAATGAGTTAAGAGTGGTTATTGTTGACTCTATAGGAATTAGTCACATTTTCAATATTATTTTTGCTAGTTTACTTTTTCTGATTTTCCTAACAGGAGCATTAACATTTTTAACAAAAAATAATTTTTGGAAAATTAACTTAAAAATCTATATCATTCTGAGGGGCGCCTGGGTGGTTCAATCGGTTAAGCATCCAACTCTAGATTTTTGCTCAAGTCATAATTTCACAGTTTGTGAGATCAAGCCCCATGTTGGGCTCTGCACTGGCAGTGAAGAGCCTGCTTGGGATTCTCTCCCTCTCCCACTTCCCCTCCTTCGTGCATGTGCGCACTCTCTCTCTCTCTCAAAATAAATAAATAAACATTTTAAAATTAAAAAATAGAAATATATATCATCTTGAGTCACCATTAAACTTTATGATTTATGACATTTATTATCAAGACTAACATGTCTTAGTCTTTAGTTCAAAATTAAAGAAAATAATATTCTAAAGAAAGAATAAAGGAGGTGTTCACTCAAAACCAAGGAAAATAATACTATTGGAAAATGCAATAGAGTAATTCTGCTTTTATTACGGTTTTATACATTTTTTACAAATAGCTGATATAACTATGTTATATTGACAATGCCACAAAAATATGAGAAGACTATATGTGAATATTGATCTCACAGTTGATATGATACATAAGATACTGATTAACAGAAGCAGAGAGCCATTGTGAAATGTTTGTATTAGGTATGAAATTATGAACATTGCCAAGTCAAAGTTGTACAACCACGGAACACTCATAAATTGTATTTAAGGTTTAAAAATGAGGTAGAGAAATAGCCAAGTATGTAGTAAATAAAATTGATCTAATCATCCTCCCAAGATTCTTCTATGCTTGAGCTATTTTATAGACGTCTTATTACACTCACATTAACATTCCTTCCTGATGTACATCTTCTCAAGGAACTTTAAAAAAAAAAAACACAAAAGATGAGTAAACCTTCATTAGATTGGAAAACAAAAATTGTACAGTCCTGCCCACAGCCACTACCATACACAAATTCACAGTCTCACACTCGGACCTATATCCTTCTGGTACTCAAAATCTCATGTTGGTAATTGGCCACGATAGATGTGGGACTTTGGAAGGTAGTTTCACAGCATCAGAAACACCTAGATCTAATTCCCATTTGTTCTCTGCCCGAGTCCAGCCCAGCTCAGCTCAAGCTCAACAAAACCTTGTGCTGCTCATCCCTTCTATTAAAAACCCAGGACCCATCTGTGTAGCAGACAGAATGAAGCCAAGAGTAATGAATAGAGTGGACAATCCAGCAGCAGATGCTGGAATGTGTGTAAAGCACCTGTGTTCATGTAACATATGAATGTGTATGTACAATGTACATAGACCTTATGGGAGTAAAAAGAGAATATTTATGTATATATGACATACATATGTGAAATATATGTATTACATATTTATGAAACAGATATAGTAAAATATATTCCCTCCTCTCTTTTAGTTGAAATTATATTGATAAAATAGATGATATGGGATGTAAGAATAAAGGAAGAAGATATATTCCAGGGTTTTGAATGACAGGGGTTCTCAGAGGACTCAGCTGTGGTCAGGGGGATCATCTATCTTTAGTTAATGCAGCTAAAAGAGTATAGTCAACTTTGCCCAAAGTTGAACTAAATATTCATCAACAAAATGAATAGAACCAAAAGGGGACAGATCAAAATGAAAAAAAAAGTTCTGAGTTCTGCCACTAAAAATATTATGACAGAACTGAGTTATTATAACAGCAAACAAGGATTACATATATATATACATATATATATATACATATTTACATATATATATACATACATATATATACATATATAAGGATTATATATATATATGTATATATATATAAACAAGGATTATATATAATCTTTGGCAAGAGGAATATATATGTGTGTGTATACACACACATCACATTTATATATATATCACATAATTATCATATATATATCACATAATTATACTTGTGCTTAAGTGCATTTATATATGTTATAAAATCTATAATATGTGCAATTATGTTATCATATAAAATATTATCAACATATTGTATATTTCACACATGTAAGTATGTAAATGTACATTTATGTGACCCTCACATACAGATTAGGCAGTTATAAGTACATAAATGTATATAAGTATGGTAAATATATCTCACAGGCCTCTTATTGATGCTCAAAGCTAAAGGAGATATTTCATCCAGTTTTTTTTTTAACTTTTATTTATTTTTGAGAGACAGAGAGAGATAGAGCATGAGTGAGAGGGGCAGAGAGAGAGGGAGACACAGAATCTGAAGCAGGCTCCAGGCTCTGAGCTGTCAGCACAGAGCCCAACATGGGGCTCGAACCCACAGACTGTGAGATCAGGACTTGAGCCAAAGTCAGATGCTTGACCGACTGAGCCACCCAGGCACCCCTCATCCCAGTTCTGTAATGGAGTCTTTTCACCCTTCTCTCCTCACACTCTAGACTTCCCCTCACATTTAACTTTGAAACCAGTCTGCATCTGAGTTTTGTCAATATATTTATTTGCCAGTAAGTATAAGCTATTGTTAGTTGTATCATTCATGGGAAAAAATAAATCCAGTGTCCCATCTCCCAACCTTCTGACCATCTTGGCTGCACGGCTTCCTAAAGACTCATGGGATGTGCACACAGAGGGCCCTGAATAAACACATGACTTAACAGCTATGACTTTGGCAGCATGACTAGCTGGTTTCTTGCTGTGGTGACAGGGCTGGTCTGGACACAGAACTCTGGGCTCTGAGGCCCTCCTGCTAAAAATGGTCCACTCTGCCAACCTCCCACCCCACCCATGTTGCAAGTGGCCTTCCAAAGGTGGCCGCTCCAAGTGGGAGGCAGCTGGGGCTAGCTTTACAAGTTAAGAGAGGAGAAACTAGATGAAGGGTGAGAGAAAGTGGGAAAAATACAAAGATATTGGTGGGCCCCTGGGAAGTGAACTTTTGCCCTAGTCTGTTTCCACACAAGGCTGACCCACACAGGCTGATTCCTATTGTGAATCTCAACTCCATTTTGTCCTGACCCAAGCCATAGCTCTCTGTCCTTAGATGTGGAAGTAAAAGACACTCAAAGACTTCCTAGTGACTTCAGAGTGTTTGAGTAACAGAGTTTGCAAGATACATGCCCTGCACATAGACCCCTTCCACTTTGCCCCCATTAAGGCCAAACTCCAGGCAGGTGAGTCGGCAGGAAGACAGCACCTCTGACAGCAGAAAACAAATAGGTAGAATAAAAAAAGCAAAAGCCAAATCCTATCTCTGGGCCTTTGTCTAGGGAAAAGCATGCCCTTCCTTCCAGGAACCTGAGTCCTGGTATGAGAAGTACTAATGACCCTTGAACATTACTACAGGGGTTGGGGGCACCAACCCCCCACTCAGCTGAAACTTCGTGTATAAGCTTTGACTCCCCAAAGACTTTACCAATAGCTTACTGTTGACCAGAAGCCTTACTGATAGCATAAACAGTTGATTAACATAGATTTTGTGTATTATATTTATTATAGACTGTCTTCTTACATTAAAGTAAGCTAAAGAAAAAATGTTATTAAGAAACTCATAGGAAGAGAAAATATGTTTACAGTAACATACTACATTTATCAAAAAAAAAAAATTCATGTGTAAGTAGACCACAGTTTAAGCCTATGTCGTTCAAGACTCAACCATATTTTGCTTTGGAGAGGGTGCTGACTCTGCCCCATCAACAACCGGGAGCCCCTCAGCAAGCCTTTCTGAAATGACCCTTTACTCACACTCGGCATCCTGTAGCCCCTGCTTAGAATGAAATCCTTAAAGGCAATTGTTCCATGAAGGTCTGCAAGTAACTCCCCCTAAAAGAGGAATCACATGTAAAAAAAAAAAAAAAAAAAAAAAAGTGACCTGTCAGAAGCCTGATTTCATTCTTGTCCTAATTAAAAGCATTTAGCTCCTTATGAAGTACCTTATTTTAAATCAGTTCCTCCTCATCTGAGAGTGTATGTGTGGATAATGTTCTCAAATCAGCGAATATAAAGGCTTTCAAAAGATGTCCCACTTTCTCTCCTTTCTCTACCATTGTATTAAAGATAAGCAATATAGTTTAGCAATTAAACAATTATTAAGTCAAGATGTCTGGAATCTAACCTTTTTGAGATTAATAAGTATGATACTGTGATTTTTATTTTTATCTTTTTTTAATGTTCATTTATTTATTTTGAGAGAGAGAGCACGTGGATAAGCAGCACAGGGGCAGAGAGAGAGAGAGGGAATCCCAAGCAGTCTCTGTGCTGTTAGCACAGAGACTGATGTGGGGCTCCATCCCACGAACCATGAGATTGTGACCTGAGCTGAAATCAAGAGTTAGACGCTTAAGCAACTGAGCCACCCAGGCACAATACTGTGATTTTCTTTTCTTTTTTTTATTATGATTTTTAAAATTTTTTTTTTAATTTACATCCACATTAGTTAGCATATAGTGCAATAATGATTTCAGAAGTAGATTCCAGTGATCCATCCCTTATGTATAATACCCAATGCTCATCCCAACAAGTGTCTTCTCTAATGCCCTTTACCCATTTGCCCATCCCCCCACCCACAACCCCTCCAGCAACCCTCAGTTTGTTCTCTGTATTTAAGAGTGTCTTATGTTTTGTGTCTCTCCTTGATTTTGTATTATTTTTACTTCCTTTCCCTTATGTTTACCTGTTCTGTATCTTAAATTGCTCATATGAGTGAAGTCATATATTTGTCTTTCCCTGACTGACTGACTTCACTTAGCATAATACCCTCAAGTTCTATCCATGTAGTTGCAAATGGCAAGATTTCATTCTTTTTGATAGCTGAGTACTACTCCATTGGACAATATTGTTATTTTTAATAAGAAATATATCTGGTCTTCTTCCCATTCCCGGCACAGAGCTCCTAAAACCATTGCAATTTCCAAGTAATAAGAGCCACAAAGATGAAAGGAGAATTTTTTGTTCTTCACAACTAGCCCCTTTTAGTCACAACAGAGTTTATTTTAATGAAGTGATTTTTGGAAAGTCCCTCAATAGCCACAGGATGGGGTCAGGTTGCCAGAGGAAACAACCATGTATTGGAACTTTTGACTCCACCCTGAAACCTCTGGCTGAATTAATCACTGGTGACCAATGATTGAAACAACCATTCCTACTTATGAAAGCCTCCATAAAAACCCAAAAGGATAGGGTTCAGAGAACTTCCAGCCTGGTGAGCATGTGGAGATTTCAGGAGGGTGGTGTGCCTGGCTAGGGCACAGAAGCTCTGCACCCTTTTTCATATACCTCGCTCTGTGCATCTGGCTATTCTTGAGTTATATCCTTTTATAATAAAGCCATAATCTGGTAAATTGTTTTCCTAAGTTTTCGAGCAGATGATAGAACCTGAGGAGGAGGTGTGGGGGAATCCCAGCTGAATGGTCAGAAGCACAGGTGATAATCTCAATTTGTGATTGTGAGGGCAGTGTTTTGAGACTGAGCCCTTAATCTGTGGGCTCTGATGCAAACTCCAGGTAGAGTGTCAGAACTGAGTTAAGTTGGAGGACACCCAGCTGATGTCTGGTGAATCAGAGAATTGCTTGGGGGTGAGGGGGGAAACTGGATACATTTGGTGACCAGAACTGAGAGTAGTAGGGGAAGAAACAGGAGTGTTTTTCCCACTAGACAAATAGCCACAACTTTTAGATCTGTTAAAAAAGAACAACAGCCCCAACAAGGAGTCACTTCTGTTAAGCCCAACACCTAACCTAACTGCCATTTCAGCCTCTCCCAGGAGTGGGATTTTAAGCCAGTCAGTCTGGGATTTCCTGATGAGCACTAGTGAGGTACTCTGCATAAGGACCCCAGCCCCTCCCTCTAAGGAAGGTGACCTTGCCTAAAACAATCCTTTCTTTTCTTTTGCTAATAACTTCCTTATCCTGCCCTATTTCTGCCTATAGAAGCCTTCCATTTTGTGCAAGTCCTTGGAGCACACTTCTGTCTATTAGATGGGATGCTGCCCAATTCATGGAACACTGAATAAAGGCAATTAGATCTTCAAATTAACTTGGTTGAATTTTTGTTCTCTGACGGTTTGGTGGCAGCAGGGGGACCAAAGGAGACTTCCAGTGGCTTTGGGGAACAACAAGAAACAGGCATGGTGCCTGAGAACACTTCATTCTCTTGCTGCTTCTGAGGGCCATTGGTCACTTCGTTTCAGTTCTGAGCTCCGCTCCCTGCATCAAGCTGGTGATCTAACTGGCTTTCCACATTTCCCTTCCACTGGAAAGCCCCGCCCTTGGTTCTATCACCAGATCCATGTTGGGAACCGCTTGGTGGCAGCTATAGTTCCCCATTTGTTTGGGATCAGTCCACAGTCCCTATACTTTCAGGTCTGCTGGTTCAATCCTTTTTCTAATCTCCAGATTCCACACAGGGAACTCTAGTGGTTATGGGTCAGAGTTGGACTGGGTCCAACTTCAAAACCAGACTGGGTCTGATTTGGGATTGGACGGGGTCCAATTTCAGCTGCTCTGGGCCTGACTTGGGCTGGATGGGTCCAGTGGGAGGCCTCAGGTATTAAGTATTAAATAAGGGCTAGTTGCTAATAATAATCTCAGAAGCCGAGCGGAAAAGATTGGTGGGGTGGGGTTGAGCATTTAAAGGTTGTTAGAGTGCTTGCCACTTTAAGAGGACTTCTGTGATAGGCAATCTGAGTATCAATTTAGCTCCAAGAAACCCAAAGACCTGTTAGCTAAAAGAAATGGGATCCTTTATATCCAGAGATCCACCTCCCCACATGCTTGTCTATTTTAATGTCTGAGAACTATGGTCCCAGAGACTGCAGATATCTAGCAAAATGGCAAAATTTTACTAAAAATAACCTAGAGTAACAATGGCCATTATGGGGAACATTCCAATTAGACAAGATCACTTATTATGAAAATGCTCTTGAGAGGGGTGCCTGGGTGTGTCAGTTGGTTAAGCGTCCAACTCTTGATTTCGGCTCAGGTCATGATCTCACGACCCTGAGATCAAGCCCTGCTGCATCAGGCTCTGTACTTACAGTATGGGCCTGCTTGGGATTTTGTCTCTCCCTCTCCCTCTGCCCCTCCCCCATTCATGCTCTCCCTCCCTCTCTCTCTCTCTCTCTCTCTCAAAATAAATAAACATTTTTTTAAAAGGGAAAAAAGTACTTGAGGGCAAGAGGGTCCAAGTTGAACACACAGAATGGGATGCTTACTTTAGTTGGTATGCAGACGTCTCCACAAGGTTTGAAGATTACAAAATAGCCTCATTAAAAGTCTTGGTTACAAAAAGCCAATGAAAAATTAAAGACACTAGAGGTACAGAAAACAAAAGACCACAGGACTGATGTAACTCCTACTGCTCCCCCATCCTTTTTCACCTGACAACTCATGTTTTACTAATCCTATGTCTGAACATCCTTTCCACTCTTAAGAGACTATTGGACAGTTACCAGTTACCTTTTAAAATAAAACTACCTGGGGGGGGCCTGAGTGGCTCAGTCAGTTAAGGGACCAACTCTTGATCTCGGCTCAGATCATGATTTCACAGGTGGAGCCCCACATCGGGCTCCACAATGACAGCTTAGAGCCTGCTTGGGATTCTCTCTCTCCCTCTCTCTCTGCCCCTCTCCTGCACATTCTCTCTGGCTCTCTGGCTCGCTCTCTCTCTCTCTCTCAAGTAAATAATACACTTTAAAAAATAAATAAAATTAAAATAAAATAGAACTACCAAGGTTGCAAACGAATTTCTCAGTTATCTTTATCTTGGTCAATGACTGAACATTTAATGGCTGTAATTAAAGAAATTACTAAATCTAGGGAGGAAGCCTGAAAGTTTTTTGAAGAATCTGAGTCCTTATCAGTGCCTATGACACCAAGATTCCAGGTCTTTATCAGCATGTAAATATGTGAAGCCCAAAAATGGATGCAGTCAGCAAGACAGCAAAACCCCATGGATGATATTCAAGCTCTTTGGTCTTCAACATCTCAGGGACTAGAAAAAGCTCACAAAATAGCAGCTGAGCTGTTACACATTCCTAGGTATAACTAAGCCTCTCCCTAAATCACCTCAATAACCATTAAAGCCTGAAGCGTCAAACCCATAAAAGACCTAATTGCTCAGGGTTAATCATTCCCTATACCAGTTCCTGCAACAGCTGCCCAGTCTTGCCAGTCTAGAAACCTAATGGACCGGGATGTTGATTTTTTTCCAGGATTTGAGACCTATTAATAAGACATTTATTCCCCATCTCCCAGTCATTCCAAACCTGAACACCCCTTCGTCACAAGTTCTACCAGACTCAAAATGGTCCACTACCGTGGACCTCTGTTTAGCCTTTTTCAACATCCTTGGAGACCCCAGTAGCCAGTATCTATTTGCCTTACTTGGAACTATCAACACTATACCTGGACAATCATGCCTCAAGAGTTCACTGAGGCTCTTTCTCACCTCTCTAGAGCACTTCACCCAGGGTTAAGCACACTCCAGTTCCAAGGGAAATCAACCCTTTTACAATATATAGAAGACCTCTTGCTATGCTCAGGTACTAAAGAGGAATCCATAAAAGATTCCATTTATTTGCTACAGCAGTTAGCTGAAAAGAGACACAAAGTCTCTAAGAAAAAATTATAATTATCTCTAGACATTGTTCATTACCTGGGTCATTATCTAAGCCCTGGAGGAATTCAGCTGTCTCCCAAAAGAATTAAGTTAATCCAGGAATTTCTGTCAACTAGGTGACAGATTTGTGGATTACTAGGCTTGGCTTGCTACTGCAGCCTATGGACTCCTAAATTTTCTCTATTAGCTACCCAACTCTAGGAACTGACTAAAATTTCAGTCCCTGAACACTTTCCTTGGGAAGACAAACAGGAACAGACTTTTAGGAGACTAAAGCAAGAGCCTTAAGAACTGCCTGCCTTGGGGACACCTAATTATCCAAAACCTTTCACCTTATTTGTGCAGGAAAGGGATAATCAAGCCCTGGGAATGCTCACACAAGAGCATGGTAATAAACGTAGACCTATTGCCTCGTACAGTACACAACCTTATTGAATTGCTCATGCCTATGTAGCTATCTTAAGGCTACAGTCACAGTTGCAAAGCAAGTATAACCCTCATCAGATCTGACCCTAGGAAATGATGTTTCCTTGCAAACTTCACCCACTGTCCAAAGTCTTCTTAACTCAGAATTGACAACATTTCTTGCAAGTAGACTAACTTCCTATGAGATCCTTCTGTGCTTTCACCAATCTGTGTCTTAAACTTTGCAACACCTTTAGGGCGCCTGGGTGACTCAGTTGGTTAAGCATCCAACTCTTGATTTTGGCTCAGTGATCTCACAGTTCATGGGATCAAGCTCCACGTCAGGCTCTGTGCTATCAACACAGAGCTTAGGATTATCCCTTTTTCTCTTCCCCTTCCCCACTTGCACTCTCTTTCTCTCTCAAAATAAATAAATAAACTTAAAAAAAAAAACTATTAAACTTTGCAACACCCTTAATCCTGCTATGTTACTACCTCTATCTGAAGGAGGCAAATCCATGACTACAGGGTACTAATGTCCCATTTTGTGATACCATGTCCTTATGGATGAGATACTCCTTTACTCCTGATCTAACCTTTGTGATGGGTCATACTGTAGAAATGAAAAAAATGGATTTCTAGGCTGGCTGTGCTGTTACTACCGAACATGACCTACTCAAAAGAGGAAATATTTCATAAGCTACATCCATGCAACAAGCAGAGCTCCACACCCTTTCCAGAGCATGCCAATTATCAGAAGGACAAACTTAAAATACTGATAGCCAGTATGCCTTGGGGGGTCATCCATGAGTCAGGGATATTACAGAGAAAAAGGGGCTTTCTTATGTCCTCTGGGACTCAGTCAAAAATGTACAAGTAAACGATCTTCTTACTGCTATCCTCTCACCTCCTGAAATTGCTGTCATCAAAATTGAGGCTCATACTGAAAGATTGAACCTGAGTGTCAGGCAAATGCCCCAGCTGACTTTCATGCAAAGGCAACAGCAAAAAAGTCTATAAAGATTGTGGCACATATGGATGAAATCCATTCTGCTTCTGCAAAAAAAAAAAACAAAAACAAAAACAAAAAAACAAAAAAACAAAAAAATAAAAACAACCCCTCATTGCCAGATTTTTCCATCCTAATGTCCTTGTAACATGGCAATAGTCTGCTCCGGAGTCAGAAATTAAGATGGGTAAGCAAGGGCTGTAAATTAAATGAACAGTTGGGGCCATGGGAAACCCAAGACAGCTGCTTGGCTCTTCCTGGATCCCCTGACAAACCCCACTTTTTGGTTTTTGCATTACTAAACCCACCACTGGGCATTTAAGATGAACTCAAATTATGAATTGACATTGGGGGAGAGACTTCTACAAAATTGCAAAAAGAGTCTGCAGCAATCTGACCTGCCAAGTCCATAATCCTAGAAAAACTATTTTTGTCTTCAAAGACCTCAGACCTCCTCCCTCTGGACCCTTTGAACAGCTGCAGCTGGACTTCATTAAACTGCCACTTCATGTGGGTTTCAGTATGTTCTTGTCACTGCACTTGTGTGTTGTAGATTCCTTGAAGCCTTCCCCTGCTGCAAGGGTGATGCCCTCACAGTACAAAGACACTGTCAGAGAATTTGTTTCCCATTGGGGGATAGCTTCCACAATCTCCAGTGATCAAGTACCCATGGCCAAGTACCCATTTGACTTGACATATCATATGAGGCTTAATGAAAACCTTGCCGACTTTTTGGAATTATCATTGTCTTTATCACCCTGACTCATCAGGCAAGGTTGGGAGAACTAATGGGATCCCCAAACTTAAAATTTCTAAACTTGCTGAAATAACTGGGCTCCCCTGGCTGACGGTATTGCCTTTGGTCTTCCTGACTGTTTGCAGCACCCCCTTTGGGAAACATAAACTCACTCCTCAGGATCTGGTCACCAGCAGACCAATGTCTCATACAACCTTCGGCTGATCCCTTGTTGTCTCATGCTAGTATGACCAGCTACTGTCTTTACTGTCTGATGCTTAAGCCTATCATCAACAGATTAAAGAAGACTTCCCTGATCCCAATTCAAGGGATCCTGTTGGTCAGTCTAGGGCCTGGTGATTGGGTACTCTAGAAGCATCATCAGAGGAAGACAACCCTTGAGCCCCATTAGAAGGGATCTTACCAAGTACTCCTGACCACTGACACTACTACAAAACTAGAGGGCATTGAGCCCTGGACACACATCTCACAGCTAAAGAAACCTCCACTTGAAATCTGGTCCTGTACAGATGCTGGAGACCTTCGAATCACATTGATGAGGAAGAGAAGTATCTGGCACCGAAGTAGACTGCTTCTACCCAAAACACTGGGTAGTCAACATTTCATAATTTGACTAAACATGAAACCCCTTCTTCTTCTATTTCTTTTCATTACTCTAACACTAGCCAGGAAAGATAATTCTATCATCTGTCTCTCCCAGTCCATTGCTAAGGGAGGCAAACTTTCAGATTTGTCAAACTGGATTTGTCATCATGCAAGAGACAAGAGACCCAATGGTCCTCCCTGTGACTAATTTCTCTTATATTCCCAATGTCACCACAAACTACAGTCGACCCCTGCTCAGAAGTAGACACATTTACCTATGTGAATCTTCATACATTTGCACCCCCACATTCCCATGATTATCAAGATCAGATTTGCCCCCACTCACCAAGAGATCTCAGCAGCAGCATCCATCTTTGTAAGGCACTTAGGATGACTTTTTATTTCAGGCTAGGTGATTCTCTTCCCATATGCACTAAAAACCTGACTGACCTCTGGTTTAGGAACAAATACAAATCAGACTATGACCACAGACTTCTCCTTAACTCTTGGGGACATTGCAGATTCCATTGCTAAGACACGAGCTGCCCAGGAAAGATCCGTAGACTCTCTGGCCAAAGTCGTTCCTGATAACAGGATTAGCTTTTAGCTGAGCCAGGAGGTGTCTGTGCTGTGGCCAACACCACATGCTGTACCTGGATTAACACTTCTTGGGAAGCTGAAACTCAGTTACATAACATCACCGAGCAAGCCACTTGGCTTCAAAGGGTGACTCTTACTGCTGGGTCGTTCTCCGTTTTCCGATTAGTTGGGTCTCAGGAACCATGGCTCCAAAGAGCACTCCAAACAGTGGGAATTAGCCTGCTTAGAATTTTCATAACAATCCCCCTGGTGTGTTCCAGTCTCTCAAAAACTCCAAATGCATGTTTATAGCTGCTAATCACCAAGCAAATGATCTCCTTAAGGCTGGAACATCAAAAAAGGGACAAAGAGAATCACTGGCTAAAAAATTGTGAGCCTGGAGTCATGACCTGTAAATGCCACAGAGATTCATGAAAAAAACAGGATCCACAAAAGCTTTGAGAACTACAGAGCACTAGCTGAGATTGGCACTAATACCTTATATTTTGATCACACCTCTCAGTTTGGCTGACAGTTTCATGAAAAGGAAGGGCATTGTTAAAAAGAAACAAATGGAGGGGTGTCTTGGTGGCTCAAACGTCCCACTCTTGATCTTGGCTCAGGTCACGATCTCACCATTTGTGAGACTGAGCCCTGCTTTGGGCTCTGCACTGACAGAGCGTGGGATTCTCTCTCTCCCTCTCTCCCTGCCCCTCCCCTCCCTGCTCACTTGTGCTCTCTCTCTCTCTCTCCCTCTCAAAATAAATAAATAAACTTAAAAAGAAAAAGAAGCAAACGGCGTCACTTATGTTAAGTGCCACCAAGATTTAATACCTAATCTAATTGCAGTTTCAGCCTCCCCCAGGAGCGGAATTTTAAACCCATTAGTCTGGGATTTCCAGATCAGCACTAGTGATGTACTCTGCATAGGACCCCGTGCTTCCACCTTAGAAAGGAGACCTTGCCGGAACAATCTTTTCTTTTGCTGATAATTTCCTTGACCCAGCCCATTTCTGCCTATAAAAGCCTTCCATTTTATACAGCTCTTTGGAGAACGCTTCTATTTGTTAGGTAGGATGCTGCCCAATTCACAAGTCATTGACTAGAGCCAATCACACCTGTAAATTCACTCGGTTGACTTAAACTTCAAAGGGCATGATAATCCAAAAAGATTTGATGCAGTCCCAACATCTTTGGGGCATTCACATATCTTTTTGGTTTTGCCTTTCATTTATTTGAATTTGAAAATTGGATGGATAAGTTTATGTTATTGTAATTCAGTTCTTTAAAACCATTTCACCTCCCAAATGAACTCTGTCAAGAACATACCAAAGTCATGTGTTCCCAGCAAGATAGCCAAGTCCTCATAGTGACTGTCCCCTCCCAACATCCTGTCACTCCTGTGTCTTGTGAATTGGGATGCTATAGTCAAGTGGCACCAACTAAAGTTAACAGGGAAATTCAATCTTCAGGAGTACAAAAGTGTGATTTATAAAAATCATTAGAGAACAATCCCGTTGTTTTGACTCCTCCCTATGTCTAAGCTGCCTGGTAAACAATCTTTTACTGTAATATATAACTGAATTTCCAAAATTTAAACATTACTTCTTTTTCATGAACTGACTGTCACCGTTGTGGCAAACATCTTTACTCGTGTTCACCATCAAAATGGAATAATTTTGCAAAATTCCTTACGCCTTTAAGAATTAGTCTTTAAGAATATATTTCTAAAAAAGAGAACTTATAGACACCTTAAAACAAAAGTTTTGCATCTATTTTTGAACTCTTTAACAGGCACCCATTGCTGACAAAAAAAACCAGCTTCACATGTATTTACTCAAAGAGAACCCATGACGTTATATCCACTCTGAGTACTGGGGTGGTCCTACCAGGTCACACCCCCCTTTGAACAGCCAATTTATCCATAGAATCCATTGTTCCAAGAATTCTAGGAATATGATGAATGGTTGCCCCATCTTTTGAGACATTGTGTCTACCATAAAGCCAGGAGATTTCAAGTCTTACTTACTACACATACAATGTGTATATGTGTAACCTCATAGAATGGCTTGGCTTTCTCATTGCTGAGTTCAATACGCAATACCTCTGTTCCACCCAGAACTCTAACTTCACCATGAGATGGCAATCGGATGATCAAATCTCAGCACATACACGTACCCGTTCCTGCAGCTCCTTTTTAAAATTCTCATCTTGAGCTTTACATGAGACCTTAGGGTCAACCAAAGGTTCGTCTGCTCTTTGCTTTTTCCACAACTTGGTGTTCAGGTACCAGGCTCCATACTTCATCTTCACATACTTTGGTTTATAAGAATTCTACAGAAAATAACATAATTCCCAATTTCATTAGGTTTTTTTTATGTTTGTCACTTCAATAAGTCTAAGATTTAGCTTATGAAAGCAGTAGGATTTTTTTAAGTTAATTTCGTTTGAGAGAGAAAGAGCGGGGGTGGGGGATGGAGGCAAAAAGAGGGAGAGAGAGAATCCCAAGCAGGCTCCTTGCTGTCAGCACAAAGCCTGACATGGGGCTCGATCTCATAAATCATGAGATCATGACCTGAGCAGAAATCAAGAATCAGACGCTTAATGGACTGAGCCACTCAGGTGCCCTGAAAGCAGTAGCATTTATATTTAACTTATGATTGATCCTTGCCAAAGTATTTTATGAAGTTTCTGTATGCTTTGACTTACAAAGGTATCATGAAAGTTTCATAATTGAAAAAATAATGTAGGGGCGCCTGGGTGGCGCAGTCGGTTAAGCGTCCGACTTCAGCCAGGTCACGATCTCGCGGTCCGTGAGTTCGAGCCCCGCGTCGGGCTCTGGGCTGATGGCTCGGAGCCTGGAGCCTGTTTCCGATTCTGTGTCTCCCTCTCTCTCTGCCCCTCCCCCGTTCATGCTCTGTCTCTCTCTGTCCCAAAAATAAATAAACGTTGAAAAAAAAAAAAAAAAAAAGAAAAAATAATGTAATGGTTAAGCATGGCCTTTGCATTTAGACAAACCCGGGTTTAAATCCAGCCTCCCCTACTTAGTAGCTATGAGTCTGTGGGCAAATTAGTTAATTCTTCATCTGCAGAATGGAGACAATAGTATCCATCCATAGGGTTGTAGGAAACATTAAAGGAGAAAGTTATGTAAAGCAGCTAGAAATCATATAAAAATCACATATTTCACTGAAGGGGTAATAACCTTAAACAATACTTAGTCAACCAAAATAATGAGTTATAGACTTACTATGAGCCCAGCACTGTGCTTAACCTTATAAATGCTATACTACTTTTCATCAAAATGCTATCCAACAACAGCAACAACAATAACAAAATTGCCATCTAACACCGATCTCTTGCCTCTGATTGGAAGAGAGAAAGAGGAGGGAGAATAGATGTCATTCCTTTCTTTCTCCCGTTCCTCAGTAGTGCAGGAATGATATAAAGAGATCTGTTGGATCATAGCCTGACAGTGTAGATGTAATACCCACAATGTCTCATAACAAAAAGGGGTCTAACTCTTGAGCAAGGCAAATATGAAACCACCAAGATTCTGCTCCTCTCTATTCTCACTCACATTTAAACCTGAGGCAGAGGGGCGCCTGGGTGGCTCAGTCGGTTAAGCATCCAACTTCAGCTCAGGTCATGATCTCGCGGTCTGTGAGTTCAAGCCCCGCGTCCGGCTCCGTGCTGACAGCTCAGAGCCTGGAGCCTGCTTCGGATTCTGTGTCTCCCTCTCTGCCCCTCCTCCGCTCATACTCTGCCTCTCTCTCTCTCAAAAATAAATAAACATTTTTAAAAAATGTAAAAAACCTGAGGCACAATGTGTGGGTCATTCTAGAGTCAGGTCAGATTGTCTTTCTGAAGCAGAGAGGACAGGACAGTGCAGAGGGAGGGGAAATCCCTTCTCAGAGCTGGATTCAGAACTTTGATCCCTCTGTTTCAAGCATACTGTTGAAAAATTGCAACCACCTCACAACACTCCTTGTCTCCCTTCCCTGTGTCATTTCTCTTTCACAGTACAGATCATCATTTCATATGCTATATATTCTTCTCATTGCTTGTCTCACCTCTCATCTTTTAAAATGTAAGCCTCAGAGATTGTTCCCAGATACAACCCCCTGGGCATCTAGAGCAAAACTTATGACATAATAGGTGTTCAACAAATATTTGTGTTTTTTTTTTTAAATTTTTTAACGTTTATTTATTTTTTGAGAGACAGAGACAGAGCATGAGCTGGGGAGGAGACAGAGATGGGGGGAGGGGGGAGAGGGGAGTCACAGATTCTGAAGCAGGCTCCAGGCTCCGAGCTATCAGCACAGAGCCTGACCCGAGGCTTGAACTCATGAACCACGAGATCATGACCTTAGCTAAAGTCAGACGCCTGACTGAGCCACCCAGGCGCCCCATTATTTGTTGAATGAAAATTGGGTTGCTCAAGTTTGGCATCATTGACACTTTGAGCTGGATAGTTCTTTGTTGGGGGGTTGGGGAGGGGGCTGTCCTGTGCATTGTAGGAACTTTAGCAGCCTCTCTGATCTCTCCTCACTAGATGCCAGTAGCACTGCCTCCCCCAAATTGTGACAACGAAAAATATCATCTGCAGACATGGCCAAATAACCCCAGGTGGGAAGGGGGGCAAAATCACCCTCAATTGAGAATCACTGAATAAACGGAAGGCAGGAAGGAGAGAGAAGAAAAAAATTAAAAGGAGGGGATGAAATCTATAGTACAGATCTGAGTTCTGAAATATGTTATGCTGTTGGGTGACTGGTAATCATTCAAGACTCAGCACAAACGTGATTTCTTCTGGGAGGCTTTACCTGAATCCCCCCCTCAGCCCGTGCTTGGTGGAATTGATTACTTCTTCCCATGTCTTCTATGAACCATGACCACATGCCATGACAGTTCATCATTTGCCTGTTGACCCAACTAAGCTGTAAGCTCCTTAAGTGCAGGAAACAGGCCTTCGTGTCAGCTTCGTTTGTCCCCAGCACTTCTCGGCACACGGCAGTGGATACCCAGAAATGTTTGTTGAAGGATTGTACAGACAAATGGGTGGATTAACATCCGGTGCAAAGGGAGATGCGGAATAGAGGCACAGACTGCTGTGAGAGATCAGAAGTAAGAATAAAGTAATGTCAACCTGAAAAATCTCCATAGAAAAGCTGGCATATGACCTGTGTCTAAAGGAAGATATAAGAAGGTGGATGTGAAAGAGGGGCACTTCAGACAGAATACTGTGAGCAAAAGTAAGGTAGTGGGAAAGCTCAGAGTTTTAAAGACCAAAGAGGAGTGTAACAGGCCTGAGAGTATGTGGGGTAAAAAAACAACAAAAACAAAAACATGGGGATTTCCACTTCTGGGAGAGGGACCAGATTTACCCCTCCACGTGCAACTACCAGAAAACAGGAATACATATAAATATGAATATAAATGTAAAAGCTTATAAGACACTAGACATCAAAGAGCAAGGACAGGGATCCCTGACAGACAAGAAACAAACAAGGTAAGTCCCACAATTGTCCCAGCTCACTGTGTTGAGCGACTTTCCAGGCCACCGCACAGACAGACGCTCAGAGTTGAGGAGACAGAATTGAGAGCCCAGACCAAGGCGGTTACATTTTGCAGCAGAGGAACAGAATGTGAGAACTGCATAGAGAGGGAACTCCAGACATTTGTAGAGGGTCTCCCTCAGCACATGTAGGGGAGGAAACGACCTGAGCACAGGGACAGAACCAACCAAAAGGATTAGAAGAAACAGTGCCCGACATGTACACAGAGCCAGGGACCATTCCCTGGCCTATTCCCTTCTGAGAAACCTAAAGATTCACAGGACGCTGGGTAGAAGAGACTGAAGGGTCTTCCCGCAGTTGCAGAGAATTAGCTACGGACTGAACATCACTTCAACCCTTCCTAACAAATTTTAAAAGCCAAGACCCAAAAGGATCAAACTTTTCCAAATAACTTTAACTACATCCCAGAGCAAAACTCAAGTTTATAATAAAAATACCCTGCCCAAATAAGGTAAAATCCACAATGTCTGGCATCTACTAAAAAATCACCAGGCATACAGAGAGGCAAGAAAACATGATCCACAATGAAGAGATAAATCAATTCATGGCAACTCACATAGAACTGATGCAGATGTTAGAAGTGGCAAACAAGATCAAAAACAGTTATTATAACTGCATTCCACATGTGTAAGATTAAGGAGAGACGTGGAAATGGTTTTTTAAACACTCAAGTCAAATTTCTTGAAATGAAAATTATAATGTATGAGATGAAAAACACACTAGACAGGATCAGCGGCTGATTAGACATTGCAGAAAGAACAGATTAGAACGTTTAAAGACAGCAGTAGCAACAGAGAAAAAGAAGAATCAAAACTGAACAGAAAAAGAAAAGCTTCACAGAGCAGCTGAGTTGGGAGACCACTCCATGCAGCCTAATTACACGTAATTGGAGTCTTTGGAGGGGGCAGGGGAGGGGCTGAGACAAAAAAATGTTTGAAGGAATAATGGTCAAGATGTCTCCAAATTTGATGAAAACTATAAACCCATGGATCAAAGAGGTCAACAAACCCCAAGCACAAGAAATATATACCAAGGTGTATATAATAATCACATCCCCCACCACCAGTGACAAAGAGAACATCTTTAAAGTCACCACAGAAGAACACACATCCAGAAAGACAAAGACAAGGAGGGCATCAGGTTTCTCACCAGAAACAAGACAACCAAGACAAAAAATAAAAATAAAGTACCAAAAAAATAAAAATAAAAAACTGTGAACCGAGCATTCTATACCCACAAAAACATCTTTCAGAAGGAAGGCAGAATAAGGATATTTTCAGACATACAAAAGCTGAAGGGTTCAATCACCAGCAGATCGACACTAGAAGCAGTGTTAAAGGAGGCCCTCCAGGCGGAAGGAAAGTGACACCATATGGAAACGTATTTGAACTTTTACATAGTGACCCTCTGCCTGCCAGTCAAAAGTTCAATTTTGGCAATAACCACCACGGTTTATAGAGCCGTGGTTGTGCAACTATTGTACATACAGGGAATTGAGCAATTTGATTCAGCACAGATTCAGGACAAGCTGTGGTTCAGACCTCAGGTGTGATGGACATGATTTGCGTGTCCAGCATCACTGTGCATTTTACCTTTTAGAAAGATGAGGTTGGGGTGGGGGTGGGGGGTGCCTGGGTGGCTCAGTTGGTTAAGTGTCCAGCTCTTGGTTCTGGCTCAGGTCATGATCTCATGGTTCATGAGTTCAAGCCCCTCATCTGACTCCACACTGTCAGTGCTTAGGACTGCTTAGGATTCTCTCTCTCTCTCTCTCTCTCTCTGCTCCTCTCCTGTTTGTGCTCATGCTCTCTCTCTCTCCCTTTCTCTCTCTCTCTCTCAAAAAAAAAAAAATAGAAAGATGAGGGGGAAATGGGAAATTTAAAGTGCTATTCGTGCTGGAATGCATAGTTTTCATAAACCTTATACAACAGAACCAAGGATGGAAAACATCACCTTTGTAAAAGCAGGTCAGCTGACTGTATTCAACTATAAAGGACAACGTTAATATGTTTATACGTTAGAAATACAGCATCAAAGATTACACGTAAAAGACAGAGGGAAATTGGAGATAATATATTCTTTTTCATTCAGAGAAAGGAGCTTCTCCACTCTCACCACCACCCCCACCACCACTTAGCTACTTAAATCTGTTGTTGCACTGATACAATTTGATACATGTGTGTATGCATTTGCAGCTGTACATTGTGTAGAAAACTAGAAAAGAACTTAAGAGTCCATACTTCTTCCCTTAGGAACACAGAATGTTTTTTCTCCTCTGTTTCCTTCTATCTTCACCAGCAAGAGGTATTGAAGAACTGAGCCATTTGTTAATAATCAGGCAAACATGTGGTCAAGAGTAATGGTTTGTGGTCATTAAGACTCTCCCCAAAATTAGGGGCGCCTGGGTGGCGCAGTCGGTTAAGCGTCCGACTTCAGCCAGGTCACGATCTCGCGGTCCGTGAGTTCGAGCCCCGCGTCAGGCTCCGGGCTGATGGCTCGGAGCCTGGAGCCTGTTTCCGATTCTGTGTCTCCCTCTCACTCTGCCCCTCCCCCGTTCATGCTCTGTCTCTCTCTGTCCCAAAAATAAATAAACATTGAAAAAAAAAAAAAAAAAGACTCTCCCCAAAATTCAAGAATTCTTTACACAGAATAAACAACTTTCATGATCATAAATGGCAGCATTCAACTCTTGGATTAGTAAACATTCATATATATTCCCATCAACTGTTAGGATTTCAACATATAAAACACAACAAGAGAGAGGATGTCAACCTATAAACACATAGAAATAACAATTATTATTCAGTTATTAACAATAATGCTGAATGGCATGCCTTGTTTGTATAAATGGTTTTATTATATATATTAAATATTCATTGATTTAACAAATATTTATTAAACACCAAAAAAAAAAAAATTCAAGAATCCTACTCAAAAAAGCCAATGCCCTGCTGAAGTACCAGAAATCAAGAACATTTAAGGTTTAATTCAACTGAGTTTTCTTGATTTTTAGACTTCTCCTCATTGGCAATTACCTGCAGTTTCCAGTGTTTCTGCTCATAGTCTAGTTTCTGGAAAAATCGTGGCTCCCGCAGTTTCTTTACCTCCAGAGGAACCTGGTTGAGTCTCATTGTGTGGAGCACATCATGGCTTGGTTTGCTCCAGTAGTCAATGTCAAACTGTTTCAGGATGAACTCTTCATCAATGTTTGAACTTCCCTGGAAGAATACCACATTGCATGAATCAAGGACAAATGGTGAAATTCTTCTTTAATCTAAGGGAGGCATTTGACTATGGCTAGAGAAGAGGTAGCTTGGAAGAGAGGTAGAAAATGCTCAGTCAGCATTTACCAGAGACAAGAACTTCTGGGGCTCCGGAGGGCTTTGTCAGTGCATTAAGAGACAACTTAGGGGGCACCTGGGTGGCTTGGTCGGTTAAGCGTCCAACTTCAGCTCAGGTCATGATCTCACGGTCCGTGAGTTCGAGCCCCGCGTCAGGCTCTGTGCTGACAGCTCAGAGCCTGCAGCCTGTTTCGGATTCTGTGTCTCCCTCTCTCTCTGCCCCTCCCCTGTTCATGCTCTGTCTCTCTCTGTCTCAAAAATAAATAAATGTTAAAAAAAATTTTTTTTAAATAAATAAAAAAAAGAGACAACTAGCACCAGCCAGCATGAGTCCCTGAGCTGAGAAAAATTCAGTCGATTTAATCATAAGCAGACTTCTGAGTGCATAAAGAAGATGTGATACACACACACACACACACACACACACACACACTGAAATAGTACTCAGCCATAAAAAAGAATGAGATCTTGCCATTGGTGACAACATCAATGGATCCAGAAGGTATTGTGCAAAATGAATTGAGACAAACAGAGAAAGACATATGATTTCACCTATGTGTGGAATCTAAAAAGCAACACAAATGAACAAACAAACGAGAAAACAGAAAGAGACCCATAAATAGAGAACAAATTGGTGGTTGTCAGAGGGAGGGTGTGGGGGAATAGGCGAAATGGGTGAAGGGGACTGGGAAGTACAGCTTTCTAGTTATGGAAGGAATAAGTCATGGGGATAAAAGGTACAATATAGGAATATAATCAGTAGTATTGTAACAGCATTTTATGGTGACAGATGGTAACTACACTTGTGATGAACATAGCCAAATGTATAGAACTGGCAAATCACTATGTTGTACACCTGAAACTGAAATCAGATAAATGGATTCAGATAGAGGAGAGCAGCCAAGAGACAGAGAGAACGCCTAACAATGTTTTAGCACCTAGATCCAGCTATACCTGAAACTCCCTGGATGGTTCCCTTTCTACCTTAATCCAGTCTGAACTATATTTCAGTCACCTGCCAATGAAATAGTCCTAAATAATACACTGACTAAAACTGATTAATGTTCTAAAAAAGGGAAGGAAGATTGCAAACCCTAGAAGGTCTTAAATCCAGTAAAAACCTAAGGAATCTATATCTACAGGGACTCAGGAACACAACCAAATAAGTAGGTTCTTAGAAGGAGGGAAAGAAAAGACTTTAATAACTAAGTCAAAAATCCATTTATGTCAGAAATACCTTTTGTGAAGGTTGTAGTTAAGCATTACTGCCCAAGTACTTAAATATAACTGAGAAAAACGAGTTGAAGAAGGAGTGAAGGACAGAAAGAAAGAAAGACATTGAAATAGAAAATAAAGATATGAAACAACAGAGTAGGGGAGATGAATAGATATTAGCCAAAGTATACAAACTTTCAGTTATAAGATGAGTAGTTCTGGGAATCTAAGTTACAGCGTGGTGACTATAATTAACAATATTGTATTTAGGCTTGAAAGTTACCAAGAGAGTAGATCTTAAATGTTCTCACTGCACTCAAAAAAAGGTAATTATATGAGGTGATGGATGTATTAACTAACCCTATTGTGGCAATCATTTTGCAATGTGTGTGTGTGTGTGTGTGTGTGTGTGTAAAATTATCACATTGTACACCTTAAACTTACATAATGTTATATGTCAGTTATATCTCAATAAAGATGGCAAAGAAAGAGAGCCACTAAAAAGAAAGAAAGAAACAACAGCAATGTGACATATAAACAATAAACATTTGAATAGGCTGCAAGTTTGCAAACTTTCCAGAAACATCATCTACAGGACACATTTCTATTACAAATGGTGACAGAGTCATAAAGATTCCTTTATGACTTTGATTATTTATCATATGTGAACACTGTTTTTTAGTAATAGTAACTCTGAGCTTGACTTTAATGTTTATTTTTGAGAGACAGACAGCAAGCGACAGAGGGGCAGGGAGAGATGGAACACAGAATCTGAAGCAGGTTCCAGGCTCTGAGCTGTCAGCACAGAGCCCGATGTGGTGCTTGAACTCACAAACTGTGAGATCACGACCTGAACAGAAGTCAGACACTTAACTAACTGAGCCACCCAGACGTCCCGTGAGCTTGACTTTAAAAAGTAGGCTGTAAGTGGGCGCCTGGGTGTCTCAGGCTGTTAAGCACCAGACTCATGATTTTGGCTGAGGTCATGATCTCATGGGTTGGTGAGTTCAAGCCCTGCATCGGGCTCCATACTGACAGTGTAGAGCCTGCTTGGGATTCTCTCTCCTTCTCTTTCTGCCCCTCCCAGACTCAAGTGCTCGCTCTCTCTCTCTCTCTCTCTCTCTCAAAATAAATAAACTTAAAAAATAACAGTAGGTTGATGGGCGCCTGGGTGGCTCAGTCGGTTGAGCATCCGACTTCGGCTCAAGTCATGATCTCACAGTACGTGAGTCGAGCCCTGTGTCGGGCTCTGTGCTGACAGCTCGGAGCCTGGAGCCTGTTTCGGATTCTGTGTCTCCCTCTCTCTCTGACCGTCCCCCGTTCATGCTCTGTCTCTTTCCGTCTCAAAAATAAACATTAAAAATTAAAAAAAATAATAAAAGTAGGTTGTAAATCCTACTACTAACTTACAAAAGAAGTAGCCCAGTTGCAGAAGTCACTAACTCCTTTGCGTACATTTTCATGAAGAAGAGGACCATCTTGGTGTAGCAAATCCGTTTCACTTGGCTTCTTTTCTTTAAAAAGCCATTGACCTGGATGCGACCCAGGAGTCTTCTTGGGACTAAGGACAGTGAGATCACCAAAGAATTGCAACATGAGACACTATGAATCCAAATAGATTTCAAACACTATCTTGAGGAAAGAAGATCATAATGCAAGCATTTCAAACAGTCTCTCACAAGCTCACTAGGTCTACGTTAATTTTCCAAAAACCACATCCTCATTATCAGTATCATAAAGGCAAGTATATCATGATTAGTTATAATAATTAAAATGTATGCAGCATTTTACCATTATAAGTTGATTTTTTGAAACTATGAGTGCCATTTATTAAGACATGTGCCAGGTAAAAGCCCAAATTACTGTGCTTGGAGACAGCCAAAGCCAGGAGATATCCTTGACTTCTTTCTCTCTTGTCCCTAAAATCCAGCCCATTAATAAATCTCGTAGGTTTTAACTCTGTCTCTTTCTCTGGACTGTTGCAGTGCTCCTCACTGGTGTCTCTGATCTTCTCTTGGGGCCCGAACCCCCAACCGCTAATTCATCTCTGCACTGCAGCTAAAACAGTCATTTCAAAATATAAATCTGGCCGTACCAAATGCTGCTACCCTTCACCCTCAATTAAACCTCTCGATAGTTTCTTTTTTTAAATTGAGTTATAATTCCCATACCATAATACTTACCGTTTCAAAATATACAATTCAATGGCTTTCATATATTTACAAAGTTATGCCACTGATACCATGATCTCATTCTGGAACATCTTCATCACCCCAGAAAGAAGCTTGTAAGCATTGACAGTCATTCTTCATTTCCCCCATTCTCTCTGCTCCTGAAAACCAGAAATCTACATTCCACCCCTAAGGGTTTGCCTATTCTGGACAATTTATCTGAATAGAACCTTATACTATATGGTATTTTGTGTCTGGTTTCTTTCACTTAGCATAACATTTCAAGGTGTGTACATGCTATGACATGTATCAGTACTTTATCCCTTTTTATGGCTAAGATTCCATTGTTAGACCACATTTTGTTTATCTATCATCAGTTGATGGGCACCTGAGTTGCTGCCCCTTTGGGCTATTGGGCATGGTGCTGCTCTGAACATTCAGGTACAAGTTTTTGTGTTCAGTAGCTTCTTGTGACTCTTCCAATGAAGACCTAAGTCTTAACTCAGTTTCCAAGGCTCTTCATGGCCTGGTCCTTGCCTGTATCTCCAGATTCTTCTGGAATTGTGCCATCCTCCCTCACTCTCTGAGCTCCAGCCGTAGTGGCCTTCTCTCAGTTGCATGAATTCATCATGCTGCCTTCAGCCACAGACCCTTTGTACACGTTGTACCATCTGACTGCAACGCCTTCTGCATTTCCTCATCCCCCCCTTATGTTTCAACACACACGTCCCTTCCTCAGGAAAGCATTCACATAGGCTTTCCCCAGAACCCACATTTCATTCCTGGCAACATGTACCTTCTTTTCACAGCACCTAAATATTAATTCATCCATCCACTCATTCAACAAGTATTTACTAAACACCAACTATGTACTAGGCACTGTCCTAGGCATTAGAATTTAGCTGTAAATAAAGCTTAGGCCCTGTCCTTACATAATTTGCAATTGATTAGGGAGAGACAGATAGGAAAGAGGTAAACATATGCCAGGTGATTACAAGTGATATAAAGAAAAATAAAACAACACAGGAGGGATGGAGAGTGAGGACGGGGGCTTTTAATTTGTACAGAGAAATCCTTGCTACCAAAGTGATAGTTGAACAGAGACCCAAAAGAAGAAATTAATCAAGCCATGCAGATATCAAACTATGCAGACACCAGGCAGAAAAGAAAAGTGGGTGCAAAGGCTCCAAGGAATGAGCGTGCTAAGTGTGGATGAGGAACAGCAAAGAGGCCAGTGTGGTTGGAGGGGCAGGATTAAAGGACAGAGTAGCAGACAGTGAGGCCTGAGAGGTCACAGGGGGCCTGATTATAGGGATCTTAGAGGCAACTGTAGGACTCTGGGTTTTAATCTGAACGAGTAAGCAACTGGAGAATTTTTGTTAATCAGGCAAACAAAAACATAGCATTTGTTATCATCATATATATCCTGCAGTAAATTTTTTAAATTGAAGTACAGTTGATACACAATGTCTTATTAGTTTCAAGTACACAACACGGTGATTTGACATGTCTGTATGTTATGCTGTGCTCACCTCAGCTGTCACCGTGCAATGCTATTACAATACCATTGACTCCATTCCCTATGCTGTACCTTAACTGGAGAAGTTTGAGCACAGGAATGGGGCTGAAAGAATCATTTTAACTATTGTGTGAAAAATAGACTGGGGCAGGGAGTGGGGGTAACTCCGGAAGCCATGAGACTAGCTAGAAACTATTTCAATCATCCAGGCAAGAGCTGATGGTATCTTGGAATACAGTGACAGTAGTACTGTAGCTGAGAGTCCAGATATATTTCAAAAGGAAAGCCATGAGGGTTTGTTGGCAGGTTGCAACTATTGTTTCAAAAGTAACTAGAAGAAGGGCATTGCCATTTACTGATCAGGAGAAGACGGAAGGGTGAGTAGTTCTGGGGAAGAAATCAAGAGTTCGGTTTTGACTCATTGAGTTTGAGATGCCAATTACACACCCAAGGGCAAATGTTGAACATCCATATAAAGAGGGATTGGATGAAGTCACTTAGGTGTGAGTAAACATACAGAAAAGATGTCAGAGACTGATGCATTTAATATTAAAAGGAAGATGAGAAGGGACCAGCAAAAGAAGGTTGGGGAGAGGGTCATTGAAGTAGGAGGAGAAACAAGAAAGGGTGTATTCAAGAGGCTAAGTGAAAAAAACTGTTTCAAGAAAGAGGACATCATCAATTTTGTCAACTGCTACTGACACATCAAGCATGACTGATCAGGTGACACAGAGGTCAATGGTGACCTTGACCAAGGGCAGACCCGTTGCAGTGCTGATGAGTTAAAGAAAGAAGAGGAAGTAAGTATGGGCAACTTTTTCAAAGAATTTGCTGTAAGGGAAAGGAGAGTCTGTGTTCAATGAGAGTTGTTTTGAAATGGGAGATATTAACTCATGCTATGGTAGGCTGATAACGCCCCGAAAGAGATCAGGTACTAACCGTTGTACTTTACTTGGAGAAACCATCTATATAGATACAACTAATTTAAGGAGCTTGAGATGGTAAGATTATCCTGGATTACCTGGGTGGGCCCTAAATGCCATCACTAGTGTCCTTGTAAGAGGAAGGCAGAGGGAGGTTTGACACACACAGAGGAGAAGGGGATGTGAAGACAGAGCAGAGAGAGACTTGAAGATGTTGACCTTGAAGACTGGAGTGATGTGGCCACGGCCATGGAATACCAATAGCCACCAGAAGCTTGAAGAAGCAAGGAATGGATTCTCCCCTAGAGCCTCTGGAAGGAACATGGCCTGCTGATACTTTGATTTCAGCACAGTAATACTGATTTTGGACTTCTGGCCCCCCAAACTGTGAGATAATAAATTTCTGTTGCTTTAAACCACTAAATTTGTGTCACTTTGGGGTTTTTTGGGGGGGAGGGGGATATTTTTAGAGAGAAAGAGCACAAGTGGGAGAGGGGCAGAGGGAGAGAGAGAGAGAGAGAGAGAGAGAGAGAGAGAGAGAATCTTAAGCAGGCTCCATGCTCAGAGAGGATCCCACGACCCTGGGATCATGACCTGAGCTGAAATCAAGAGTTGGACACGTAACCGACTGAGCCCACCCAGGCACCCCCAATTCGTGTTACTTTGTACAGCAGCCACTGTACAAGAATATGCTAACAGAATATGCTAAGAGTATGCTGACAGAAAAACTTGCCATTACATACTTATACATTCATTTTACGATGATAATTTATTAAGATATTAGTTTTGTTCATTTCCTCTATACTTTTACCTTCTCTCTTTTCAAGTAGATAACCCATTTGTTTTTCATTTTTTGCCCTGGAGATTTCTTCGGGGTTGACCAGGGAAACTGCCTGCAGTTAAAGGCACAGCCCGCACTGTGAAGAACGCCAAGCTCATTGCAGCAGTCATGCTAGATGTGACAGGTGACGCAGGAAGACACGGGTGGGTGGACAGAGTGTATCACAAATGGCAAGAATAGACAGAAGAATGAGTCCCAAAGACCAGAAAGAAGTTAAAGATCCATCCTGCGATTATTGGGGACCTATCCCACTTTCTTATAGTGTAAGTAATGACCATGATTGAAAGTTTGCTACTCAGTGGGATGAGATGATATAAATAGAAAAAGGAAAGTGGTTTTTTGTAAACACATGGCTCTGTGGACGAAGATTCATACCTTCTGTCTGTACTCGTGCTCCCTTCCACAGCACACTGCAATCACCGTGAGGACAGGGTCCTAGCCTGTTCACCACTAGGTCCTCAGAACCTAGCATTGTCCCTAGGTGCTCAGTAGTACTGTGGTTTGTTGTTGTTGTTGTTATTGTTATTTTGCATAAAGAAAACCAGCTAATAATTCACTGAAGATCCATTAACTCAAAGATGCTCCTAGGGCCACACCAACCCACACTGTTAAAGTCTCCAAGGGGAGCCCTACTTAGAACACCCCTCTCTCTTCCTCAGCCAGGTTCTGAGCAAAATAATACAAAGGGCAAAGATGGAAGCTAAAATATGACCTTTACTACTGACAGCGGCCATGTTGGAGCACATGGATCTAGGTTCAAAAGGACTTGTGAAGTGAAATCCAGTAACAGGTGGACTGTCCCATGGGGACCCCAGCAGGGACTGGCCGGGGTGGGGCTCCCTTCAGGAAAGGGAGCTGCGTTTCCCATGGGCCATCTCGCTTCCTAGTGGAAGAAAGACAGAGTGTGCCCAGTTGTCTCCCCGGTTTTACCAGGGGGGTACACTCAGCAGCCAGAACGGTGGGGCTCCTGTCACCTTGTGCGTCACTTTAGCAAACATGTATAATTTAATAAAAGCTCTTCGTGGCCATGGGCCTGGGTTCTCTGTGAGTGGTCTAGGGTCTGTGGGTAGGCTGCTCTCCAGTTCTCCCACACTCCCGAGGGCCCACCAGTGATGTCCTTTAAAGTCACAAGGCGGGGGCGCCTGGGTGGCGCAGTCGGTTAAGCGTCCGACTTCAGCCAGGTCACGATCTCGCACTCCGTGAGTTCGAGCCCCGCGTCGGGCTCTGGGCTGATGGCTCAGAGCCTGGAGCCTGTTTCCGATTCTGTGTCTCCCTCTCTCTCTGCCCCTCCCCCGTTCATGCTCTGTCTCTCTCTGTCCCAAAAATAAATAAACGTTGGAAAAAAAAAAATTTAAAGTCACAAGGCGAATTGGTATCCCAAATCTATTTTTGTCAAGCATATTTACCACGGCATTAACATTTTAGGTTAAATATTACATGACCTGGGAATAGAAGAGTGTGATACAAAGGAAGGTTGCTGTGAAAATTAAACAAGTGAATGTACAGGTATGTTTGAGGGTAAAATAGAATGTGTTGAAAGTACTTAAGCATCATCTTTTTAAAGAAGTTTTTAGTTTTTTTAGTTTTTTTTTTTTCCTGCCCTACAAACTACTAGTCCCAATCGTATTGAATAAAAGGGCTTTTGCCATAGAGGATTCAAAGAGCCACTGTGGGCCAATGAATCTGGTTTTCTGCAGTTTTCCCCTTCCCGAACAGCTCTCCTACAGTCATGTACACACACCCATGTTGTATTGCTGGATAATTCACATCCATTTATGAAGTAAACACTAAGAATAGGACCCAAGGCTCCTCTCCTTTCTCCTTGGGAACTTAGTTATTTTGCTTCTCACAATTATTCCAAAGATGAGGGGCTTTGAGAAGGTCAGTCCTCGAAGGTTTCATCAGGTGACAGGAAAGAGCGAGGGGGTAAGGACAATACTTACAGTCCCGGGTGGATTTCAGTAGAATGTTTTTTTAAAAGTTTTGCCGGTTCCTTTGTTCTTTTCCTGATGCCCTGACAATAAGCCCAGGTGTCCTCCAGTTTCCTGACGGGATCCAGCACTTCCAGCACCTTTAATAAGAGCTACAAACAGAAAACAGCCTTGAAGAGAAGAAAAATGTGCTGAAAAAGAAGGCTCCTTGATTCTAAAATGGACCAGACCAACAACATGCCCCTCTGCTTTGCTTTTCCAGCCGGTTATGCCGTTCATCAGTTTCTGTGCAGGAACCGTGCCGGGCGCTGGGGGTAAGCGTTCACTGCCTAGACATTAGGCAGTGCCTCTAGAGGGCTTCTGTAGTTTTTGATGGCTGGGCATCGATTCTTCCTCCTATAAATAAGTATCTAGATTTTTCTTTGGACCCCAGCCTCGCTCCACAGGCAGGTCAGGTCAAGCAAGACCACAGTGACTGGTTTAGGAACAGGCACCTAATCCAAAGTTTACTCACGGGAACTCGGCTATGGGATTTTGCTGGAAGCACACATGCAAAAAGAGGTGTTCTTGGTAGCATTTCAATCTAGAGCTGCTCGTGGCCGTCATAATACTGCAGGAAGAGATCCTGCCTCAGAAAGAAGCCAACACACCCAGTTGGGGAGGTCAGACATGGAAATAGGGGCCACAATCCTACGCACCGTCTGCAAGGATGTGGAAATTATCTGTTTGTCACAGGCTCCAAAGCTCTGGCCTGCAGGAGACAGTGGAGAAAAGCCCCAAGTGGAAAACAATTGATGAGGAATTCTAGTTGTCCTTTCTGTAAGCTCCCCTGACACGAATCATTTGTTTATCCATTCGCTCATTCATTATGCACAAATATGGACTGAACGCCAGGTATTGGTGGAACACAGAGAGAGACACAGATAAAGTCCCTGCCCTTGCAGAGATTTTATTCCAGGGAGGAGCCCAGTGGTGACAAGTGCTGTGATGAAAAACAGATCACAGTAAGGGATAGAGAATGAGAGTAAAGGAAGTGTTATTTCATGAGACACGTGAGCAAAGATCTGAGGGAAGCGAAGGAGTGAGCCAGACAGATATGTGGGGGCAGGTGTCCCGGGCACGGAAGAGAGATCTGAACCAGCATGCTGGCTATGTTCACAGAGCAGCCAGGAGGCCAGAGTGGCTGGAACAGGGTGAGAGCAGAGGAGTAGGTGGTGAGGTTGGAGGAGGAACCAAGCAGGGGTGGGGCAGAGAGCAGGCTGTGCAGGGCCTTTTGGACCATAGCAAGGACTTTAAGAAAGGGCCATCAGAGGGCTTAACAGAGAAGTTTTCCTTCTTTTCTTTCTTTCTCTTTCTCTTTCCTTTCTTTCTTTTCTTTCTTTCTTTCTTTCTTTCTTTCTTTCTTTCTTTCTTTCATTATATTTTGAGAGAGACAAAGAGAACCTCATGCAGGCTCCACACCCAGCGTGGAGGCCCGGCTTAATTGCTGGACCCTGGGATCATGACCTGAGCCAAAATCGAGTCCAACGCTCAACTGACTGAGCCACCCAGACTCAGTTTACTTTTCTGAACAACTGCCATGCTGACTGACCTAGGGAACAGACTCCACGGGTGGGGGTGGGGTAGCAGGCACTGCTAGTTCCCTGCCTGATATCCATTCTGCCTTTTTTCTGAAATCTAACAGAACCGTGTTCTAGGTTTTGTTCAACACTGCAATGCGCCAACCAAGAAACTCAATTTTCTAGACTCCCTAGAAGCTAGAAGTGATCAGATGAATGAGATGTTTACCAGGAAAGTTATTATTTGTCTAGTTAACCTTTTCCCCATTCCCCCTTCTTGTTTGAAAGACAGACTTGATGCCTGGAGGTGTGGAAGCCATCCTGAGATCCAGGAACAAGAGACATACGTTAAGGATTGTGGAGCTTGGAATCAAAAGCAGCCCAGGACACTGGTGACATAATGGAGCTGCCCCCTCAACCCCAGGCTAGAGTCACAGAAGCAAGACTGGACAATTCCCCCCTTGGTTTCTCCCTCCAAAATATCCCAAGCAAAAGTAGGCTGGTAGAACGTTAAGGGAAAAGAAGTCAAATGTTTCTGGCGTGCTGGACCTCATAAGTTGGCCTCACAGGAAGCAAAGGGAGTGGTGAGTATGTTGCTGGGAGCAGAGAACGGAGGGCTGCTCCAGCCCCCAGGAAAACTCTCACTCCCGGGGGTGTTCATCATCCTCTTCCCTACATAAACATGTCACCCCCTCGAGAGAACTCCCAGGCAACTAAGGAGAATTGTTTTCAAGGCCCTCCCACACCCCTAGGTCAGGAGGTCACCTCAACAGGCATGTCTTCCCCCAGATTCGGGTAGAGAGCCAAGGGGTGCGGGGTCAGCTGGGCTTGAACATCCGCCAGGAAGGTCTTCTGTGCCTGCTGGGCCGGCGAGAGCTTGGAAAACGAGGCTGCTTCCTTGGGCCACCTGTGCTGCCTCTTCTTTGGGGCAGGTCGAGGAGCTGTGGGATGAATCTGGGGAAGAAGGGCCTCCTGAGGACCCTGAGTGATCAGACCCTCACAAGGTGGGCAGCCTTTCCTGAAGTCATCCAGTCCCTTCTTCACAAATATCCATCGCAGGCTGTTCAGGGAGGTGGGGCACGTTGGCCTGTGCTTGTGCTTTCTGTAACACTTGGAAGGTAGATTCTCTTTGTACCTGGAAGAAAACACACCACAGGGATAGGGGTGGGAACAGAGGTTGGACACAGGTTGGAAGGAGGCTGACCTCCATCTTTCTTTTATTTCTTTTTTCTTTTTTCTTTTTTAAATGTTTATTCATTTTTGAGAGAGAGTTTGTGAGCAGGGGAGAGACAGAGAGAGAAGGACACAGGAAGATCTGAAGCAGGCTCTACGCTGACAGCAGCGAGCCCCATGCAGGGCTCATCAAACTCATGAATTGTGAGATCATGACCTGAGCCAAAGTCAGGCACAACCAACCGAGCCACCCAGGTGCCCCCGGCCTCCAACTTTCTTGAGGAGGTGAGATAGGGGAGGAAGGGTTCTGTGGAGAGGGTCCAACGAAGCAGACTCCTGCCTCAGGGCACATTATCACTGGTCTGTGCAAGGCTCCTCCCCTGTTTCCTTGAGTCCGTGTTATCCCACATCCCATTCTCATTGCTCTCCCTGCACAGGCAAACCACTCTCACAGATTTAAGACAAACCCTTTTGGGGAACGTGGGTGGCTCAGTTGGTTAAACGTCTGACTTTGGCTCAGGTCATGATCTCATGGTTCATGGTTGGAGCCCTGCATTGGGCTCTATGCTGACAGCTCGGAGCCTGGAGCCTGTTTCGGATTCTGTATCTCCCTTTCTCTCTGCCCCTCCCCTGCTTGCACTCTGTCTCTGTCTCTCAAAATTAAACATTTAAACATATTTTTTAAATAAATAAATAATAAAACAAACCCTTTTGCTTGTATGTTCCTTATGATATCTGTGTTGTCTTTTTACATGCATGTATTCTTAATTTACATAAATGGTACTATTCTATTTCTTACTTGTTTTCCAGGCACCATATTATAAAGGCCCGTCCATGTAAATCTAATTCTTTATTACCAATCTGCTGCCACCATGGTTCATCTATCCACTCTCCTTGTGAAGGACACTTACAAGCTGCAGCTACTCTGGTGACTTTTTCTTGTCCTTTAAAGGACCACAGTGCCACAGTGGCAAGAACCTGGACCCCAGTGACAACTAACTAGCCGAATGACCTTGGCACATCATTGAACCTCTGTGGGCCTCGGTTAACCTCCTAAACTCAGAGGGTCAAAGGTTGCAAATCGGCAGTCCATGGGCTGCATGGGGGGCCTACAAACCTGTCATTTGGTCCCTTTTCTGTTTGAATAAGAATTATAATGGTTAACACACATCAAGGACTTTTATACAACAGGCATGTTCTAGTGCTTTACATGTATTAACTTACTTAAATCTCATAACAATCCAATGAAGTGGGCACCGTGTACTATTTCCACATATTAAGGAAATTGCGGCACAAAGAAGTTTAAAAACAAAACAAACACTTGTGAAAGATCCCACAGGTAATAAGTCCTAGAGGTGGGATTTTAATCCAGGTAGTGTGACTCCAGAGAAAGGTGTTTAGCCACATCGCTAGAGCTTCTGACACATAAAAAAAGTTCACATGAATAATCTAGAATAAAAATCAGGCTCTCTGGGGACACTGGGTCCACTTTTCCATGGAGCTGCAATTGGCACAGTGGTGCCTTCTATAGATGAGTCCTACACCCTCTTATTCACAGTCTCTCCCTACTGCTTTATTACACCCAGTCTGTCTGCTTCAGTCAATCTCCTTACCCACCAGGTCCCTGTTTGCACTGAGCTGTTAGGACATAAAGATGAGATGGAAGAGGTTGATGGAAGAAAAATGAGACCAGTTCCTGGACAATCTAACACTCCCAGACATTGCCTAAGTCAGGACTTACAGACAGGTCACTCATTATCTTAATACATTACCTTGCCCTAGTCAGATACTTCTATATTATTGCTGTCTTTCTCTGAAGCCTCTTCCACCTCCAGACCCCTTTCATCTGTAATGGCTCATTACACCTAATCTACTCCTTTTACACTCATCCTTATAGGCCCAAAGCATTTTTAAGAGCATTCAGCTCGGGGCACCAGATGGCTCACTCCGTTACACATCTGCCTCTTGATTTCCGGCTCAGGTCACGATCTTGCGGTTGTGGGATCAAGCCCAGGTCATGCTCTGCACTGAGTGTGCAGCCTCCTTGAGATTCTCTCTCTCCATTGTCTCCCTCTGCTCCTCCCAGGCTTATGCTAGCCTCTATCTCTCAAAAAAAAATAGAGGTTCCAGCTTGAGCCCTATTCTTTTCTTGTGAGTCCTAGAAACTTCTTGCTTGCTGTGTGTGCGTGCGTTTGGGCTTAAACCAGTTCTACTGTGCAGATCTAGAATGAAAGGCTACGAAAAGTTGCTCTTTGAAACGAATAAATCATTCTCAAATAGCTAAGTGGTGGGGGTGTTGAAATTACATCGAATCTTGCAATTTGCTGACCCATTCGGCATGACCTACTAGCAAGTAACTTTCTTAATATTAGATATCTTTACAGAGTTTATGTCCCATACATTTACAACTAACTCAAACATCCAAGCACTTCACACAATCAGATCTGATGACTGGTATTTTTGCTAAAGAACAGTTCTACAACTCCAAATGGGGATAGTATGGCAGCCAGCTCAAACCTCATAGCATGTCAGATCTGGCAGAACCTGAAGGAAATCCAGGCTACCTCCTCCCTTCTAAATGAAGAAACTGAGTTCTGAGAGGCTAACAGGAAACCAGTGCAGCACAAGAGCTTCCTACCACTCTGCTTTGCCTCTTGTAGCTAAGAAACGTGGCTCTGCATTTTGTTAAGTTTATGAAAAAAACTTGATCCAGAAAGTAAAACTGAAAACATTTTTTTCCCTAAACATTGACTATTTTCAGAGTTACTAGCGTATGCTCCATAGATATCTCCATTTTTAAGAACTGCAAAAGAGATGGGGTGCCTCGGTGGCTCAGTTGGTTAAGCATCAGACTTTCGGCTCAGGTCATGATCTCGCGGTCTGTGAGTTCAAGCCCCACGTTGGGCTCTGTGCTGACACGCCAGAGCCTGGATCCTGCTTCGGATTCTGTGTGTGTCTCTCTCTCTGCCCCCCCCCCGGTCCCCCCCACACACCCTGCTTGCTCTCTTTCTCTCTCAAAAATAAAATATTAAAAAAATTGCAAAGGAGTATTGGGCATTTATCCTAAAGATATGACAACTTATGTTTGTACAAAAACCTGAACACAAATGTTGATAGCAACAGCCAAAAGCTAGAAGCACCTGAATGTCCTTCAACAGGTGAAACAAATAAACAGTCATACAATCATACGAGCAATAAAAATGAACAAACCGCTGATACACAGTGTCCTGTTAGCAGCCTCATGCTGACGGAAAAAAAGCCCATCTCAAAAGGTGTTCTACTGTATTATTCTACTTGTCTAACATCTTCAAAAGAACAGAGTTACAGAAATGAAGAACAATTGTGGTTGCTAAAGGTTGGGGGTGGGAAAAGGAGTGCTGATAAAGGGGTTGCAAGAAGTAGTTCCCTCGTGGTGAGGAAATACATTTGTATCTTGGTGAATACATATGACAACATTTTATAGAAGTACACACACAACTGCAAGCAAAATCTGATGAAATCCAAGTAAGGCCTATAGCCTAATATATTGTGCCAATGCCCGTTTCCTGCTTTGGTAATGAAATACAGTTGTGTAAGATGGCACCCCTGGAAGCAGCTGGGGGAGGGGTGCATGGGACCTCTGTGCTATTTTTGCAACTTCTTGTGCATCTATAATTATTTCAGTACAAAAACTTTGAAAATGTGGGAAAAAAGATTCCCAAAGGGTTGATAATTGCTAAAATGCATATGGTTCACACTCTATGTCAGTAACTGCTTTACATGTGACATAGCAGTTAATCCTCACGACGATCATATAAAGGTGATTCATTTTGTTGTTCCCGTTTTACAGTTAAGCAAACTGAGCCCAGAAGCAGCAATTAACTTGTCTAAGGTCGCTAGGCAAACAAGAAGAGAACTGACCTTCCACTCCAGCCTTTCTGATTCTAGACTTTGGAATCAACTACCATACCGGGGCTGCCTCCGAGAGAGCCGAATTCCATTCTCATAAATAGCTCAAGGAATCCGCAAAGTCAAAAAGTCTTGGGTTCCTGCCCTGTGGCTGTGACACCATCCATTCAAAATGGCAGCAGACCGCCCCAGTATGTGAGGCACTCCCCCCCCCCCCCCCGCCCCCAAGCAGAGGCTCAGTCACAAGGTGGGTGGCCAAAGTCTCCAGATCTAATTGGCTAACCCGCAGAAGGGTGGGTGGTAAGCTAAGCCAGTCTCCACAGAGCACTCTGTGGCCATCAGTTTCCCATCCGGAATGGCCATGTCAATCTACATCCCCTGGGAGGTTGGGAGCAAAACAGAAAAAAAGTGTGCTTTGCGACAGGAGCATCAAGCGTTTATTATCTCACATGATAATCATTTAGGTGCCGAGGACCTTGTGGAGAAAAGACGAGCAGCACGCCCAGCAGAGCCCTCCTTGGCCATTTACCTCCCGCCCCCCCCCCCCCCCGCCACCGCCGCCCCTACCCCCAGCAAGCACGGGGTGCAGGCGCCCCCTCGCGGCACCCGCGGGGTGCGCCTCGCCTGGGCGGGGCGCGCTTACCGGGGCCCGCAGTCCCTGCCCACTGGCACGCGGGTTGGCGCCCCGGGCCCACACAGCCGCTTGTGGTCGTCCATGGTGTCCCTGGCTCTGCGACGACAGCCGGGCCTTCGTGGTGTGTATTCCCAGCCACTCGGGTCGCTAGGAGACCGCTGTGCGCTGGCCAGATTAGCGCCGGATGGCCCAGGCGCCCCCTGGCGCACCCCGGTTTCCCCCGGGAGCGCGCTGCCCAGCCCCCACGTCGCACCCGATTCTCCAATGCCTGGGGCGGTGGACCGTGGGTGGAGGGGGGGAGGCAAGAGAAAAGGATCAGGTCTTTGGTTTAAAAGTGTTTTAATCTGTTGGGAAGGCATCTTCCCACTGAAATTTACAGTAGGCTGGGCCATGCCCATTTTTCAAAAAGGGTTTGTTGAAGGAAAGGAAGAAGGCAGCTGGAGACATAGTGATGAAATTTGAAGTGGGGTCCGTGAGCAAAGGGCTAGGAAAGAATTCTTGAGACGTTTTTGGTGCAAAAAGGTGATTTTATTATAGCATGGGCACAGGACCCGTGGGCAGAAAGAACTGCACTGGGATTGTGGGGAGTGACTGATTATACACTTTTCAAGTTTGTGGAGGGAGGGAGATAGAGATAAATTAAGTTTCTAAGGAATTTTGGAAGCAGGGCTTTCAGGGCCTTGAAGGGCTAGCTGCTGTTAAGATAAGGTTAGTCTTTAATACAACATAAACACTAGGCACTAAGGCTGCCAGGAGTTCCTTGAGGAAGGTCACACCCTGCCTGTTTCAGGTGGCTATCAGTGGGCTGCAAGCTGTAAGGAGATTTAATTTAAGCTAGATTTCTCTTGCCTTTGTTTCCCTCATCAATAGCAATAGAAAAAGAGTGGAAAGGGAAGGAAGGCGATAGACTGCTGACAGTGGGAAAGCCTTTTAGCATGGAATGTTTTCTTGGAGGTTTTGCAAATCCCTGAGCTTCACTGCCTTCATAAACTGAGGACTGAGTACTCCTGTCTAGTCACCAGCTGGTTACCAGAATCCCTTCCAGCTCTTGTGTTATTTGATTCTCCTGCCTGGATCCACTTGCGATGGTGAAGTTACCATCCTGTGGCGCCTGGCAGGCAGTTGCCCATGTAAGTGTGGATAGCATGAGGCTGTATGTTTGGCTGTGTTAAGTTCTCTTACTACTTCTGAGTAGTAAATATTAAACATTGCTTCCAGAGGAAATAGCAGCAGAACATGCTCCTGTCCCCAAATGTTAAATTGTACTTAACATGTTTCTGTTACCGTGGGATAATTTTCATAGTCATTTAAAGATGCGTCTTCTCATCTTCCAACTCTCTGGGAATATATTAGCTTCACCTTTGGAAATCTGTTCAGTATCTGGGTAGTAATCAAAGTTGCTCTGCTTGATACTAGTGTTACCGGACAGAACCAGGTCCGAGCTCATGTATGGCTGCCTGAAGCTGGAAAGTCCACACTCAGAGACAAATGGTGGTAGGAAGGAAAGGTTGCTTTATTCATGAAGCCAGCAGTGTGGGGAGTGTGGGCAGATGGGGGGGCTAAAGTCTCAAAGACCATCTTCCCCATCCAGGTGAATCTGGAGGGGTTTCTGTTTTGTTTTGTTTTGTTTTGTTTTGTTTTGTTTAAGGGGAAGGCCTGGGGAAAAGGGAGGGGGATTACCTGCCGGAGAAGCAGGTGCCCACTCGGTTAGTCGTATGCCCTCGTGACCCTGAACAGACTTGCTGGCATCGTGGCAGCTGTTTTCGAATATCAGGACCCTATCTTCTGGGAAAGCTTCGTCCTTCACTTCTCAAGGCCATTGGTCTGCCAATCTCAAAGTAAGTTAGTTCCGCTACAGATCCAGAGACTTCAATCAGCAAGCAAGAAGTGCATGAGCTTGAGGCAGGTTAACCCTTAACCCTGGCTGGAGTGCTCTTCCACTAGTTCCAGCACCTTCATTTGCTGTTGCCGTCCAGCTCCCTTTTCTGTGCAGTGTGAGCCCTGGAGTCTCACCACCTGAGATGAATCCTGATTCAACTAGCTAAAAATTGAGCACCCCTGGGCACAATTACTTAGACTTCTTTTTAACTCCATTGATTTTCTAGTCTGAAATGGAGGAAATAACAGTATCTCCTTATAAGGGTTACTGATGGATCAATGAGACGATGAATGTAAAGCACTTAGCAGTGCTGGCAATTAAGAATCCCTCAGTAAGTGCTGAGAGGTAGTATTATCTCAGCTGTGAACTGGGGGTAGTAATGTTTGCCCTGCCTGCTTCGCAGAGTTGCTGTAAGAGTCAGTTAATGGAGAAAGCTACACATGTAATCGTTATAAAGAGTCTGATTGAGTGTTTTCATTATCTTTGATAATATCTTTCGTGTTCATTTGTTTGATTGCACACTCAAGCTTCTATTACTTTGAGGAGGTAGTATTTTTTCATAAGACTGAGGGTAAGGGATTATGTCTGTCATGCTCCTACTACTGTGCCTGGCATATAGTAGATATTTACTCAACAAATATTGTCTGGTATGGACATCGTAGGCCCTAGGGATGCAATGGGGAACATAACAGACTTGGTCCTTGTCAGCTTGATTCTTAGGTGCTAGTGTTTGTTGCATGAACTAATCAGAAACCACCTTTTTCGTGGCTTTTGCATCCTCACAAGTTGATATTTGTTCCGTGTAGGAACTTTGACTCCATATCTAGTAGTAGACAAATAGCATCCTTTTTATTTCGTCACATTCTATACCTTAATTATACTCATTACTCACGGGATCTCTCATTCATTCTCTCTGTGTCTCTCTTTTGCAACACAAAAGTAAAATGTGTTCCATATAGTAATCTAACGAGCAGATGTTATTTAAGAGTGAGGATAATGAGATTCTAGGTGTTTTTCCTCTCTTTGTTGCCAGTAGAACCATTTTATTTCCAAATAGGATTACTCAAATACCCATAACGGGATTGCCAAACACTATGACTGCATCCTTCCCCCCAGCAAGGACTAATTACTGTCTCTGTAGCATTCTATTACATACGCAGCAATACTTGGTTCATAGTACTTCCCAGGAAAAAAAAAAAAAAAAAAAAGCACTGGAACAACAAAAGCAACAGAACATTAAGCTGAGAAATCGTAAAGTGGTCCTGGAAATTATAAAACAGAAACCTTTGGCATCTGTACAAAATATTACCAGTCATTCCTTCAGGACTTCATGGAGTCTAGACAACTCTACCCTCAGCCCAGTTCTCACAGCATTTCTACGGATAAATTAACAGTATCCATGAGCTCACCAACAAAAATAAAATCCACGAGGAGACAAGGCACAATGACTAAGAAACAGCAGAAAAAACAAAGAACAGAATCTTATCTGCAGAAACTTTATGTACTAGGATGTTCAGATACAGAATCTATGTAAATAAGACTAGTGATGTACAAATATGTTTAGGTACCAAAAATAAGCATGTTTAGTGGGTTTTGGAAATAATAGAGGGAGTTAGAAATATGAGCAAAGTACAAGAAACTATTTTTAAAAGAAATTTGAAAAAGAACCAGATAGAACTTACAGAAATGTAGACTATAATCCTTTCAATTAAAAACTCTATGGACTGGTTAAACTGATTAGTCCAGCGAAAGAGAGATAACTCTGAATAAATGAAAGATAGCTCTAAGTAAATGCTGAGAGTACAGCACAAAGAGGTAAAGAAATAGAAAACATGGAAGAGAAGAAAGTTGAATATATGGAGGAAAGTGTGAGAAGGTCTACCATGCTTCTCATTAGATTTCCATAAGAAGATGGTAAACAGGCAATATTTTAACAGATAATGACTGAGAATGTTCCAGAACTTTTTAAAGACACACATCTTCAATTTCAGGAAGAACTGTGGACCCCAAATAAGATAAATAAGAGGTATACCTGGCTGGCTCATTTGGTGGATGATGTGAGTCTTAATCTCAGGGTTTTGAGTTCGAGCCCCACTTTAGGTGTAGAGATTACTTAAAAATAAAATATTAAAAAAATATATTTTCAGACAAACAAAAACTGTCAGAATTTGTCATCAACAGACCATAACTAAAGAAAATTCTAAAGGTTGCCTTTAAGATAAAATGACTCCCAAAATGAATATTAGAAGTGAGATGGGGGAGGTGCCTGGATGGCTCAGTCAGTTAAGCGTCTGACTTCAGCTCAGGTCATGATCTTACAGTTCACGAGTTTGAGCCCCGAATCAGGCTCTGTGCTGACAGCTCAGAGCTTGGAGCTTTGGATTCTGTGTCTCCCTGTCTGTCTGCCCCTCCCCTGCTTGCTCTCTCTCTCTCTCAAAATAAAAATAAACATTAAAAAATTTTTAAAAAGAGGTGAGAATGTTAAGCAGAGGAAATTATAAATATGTAGGTATTCTTTTAAAAGGGGGGTTGTATAAAATAATAATAAAGTCCAGTTGGCAGAGATAAACAAAAAGGAATTATCTGAAATACTAAATTATTTTATTTAATAGAGAAGAGGGTAAATATATTGATTAAAGTAATATAAAGAAAGATGTACCAGGCAGATATTAACCAAAAGAAACGATGCAACTATATTAATATCAGACAGAATAGACTGACACAAAGACAAAAATATCATTAGAGATATGCGAACATTTTTAAAGGTATAATTATGCAAAATTATAAAAGGTTCAATTCACACACATACATACATACTAGATAGAGATATACAATTCTGAACTTGTATGCACTAACGACATTGGTTAAAATATAAAAGGAAAAATTGATAGGCCTACAAAGAGAAGTTGATTAAAATTCTATCCTAATGAAAAGATTTTAATACAGCTCTCATTAACAAATCAAGCAGACAAAAAAAGCAGTGAAGACAAAGAATTTAAAGCCTGATCTAATGTATATATGTAAAACTTTGCATCCAACATCACAGAAAACACATTCTTCTCAAAATATATAGAACATTATATTTGCACATTCATAAAGCAAGTTTTAACATATCTGAATTGATGTAATTTAACCCACATCCCTGATCAGAATGCAGTTAAGTTAAATATCAATAATAAAATCAGGGGCACTTGGGTGATTCAGTCAGTTGAGCATCCGACTCCTGATTTCAGCTCAGGTCATGATCCCAGAATCCTGGGACTAAGCTGCACTTGGGACTTGGGATTCTCTCTCCCTCTCCTTTTGCTCCTTTCCCCCGCTCATGGGTGCACTCTCCCTCTTTCTAAAATAAAAAATTTTTTAAATAATAAATTGATGTCACTTAAAAATAATAACAAATATAAAATCATACTTGAAACCATTTATTTGGAAATAAAATACAAATTCATAGGTTAAGAAAGAAAATATAAATTAAAATAAATGTAAAAACATAAAAAAATTGTGGGATGCTGCTAAAATGATACTTTGGATGAAATCACCTTAAATTACTAAACTAAAAAAGAAGGTTAAGACCTAAATAAATGGAAATATGTATTATGTTCACGGATCTGAAGACTTCATATTAAGATGACAGTACAACCCAAAGCAAGATACTGATTCAATACAATCCCTATCAAAATCCCAATAGTGTTTTTTGCAGTAATAGGAAAACCCATCCTAAAATGCATATGGAATTTTGGGTTAAGGGACCCAAACAACCTTGGGTTAAGAGACAAAACAACCTTGAAAAAGAAGAACAAAGTTGGAGAACTCGCTTTCTTCAAAACTTTCTACTACAAAACTAGAATACTCAAAACAGTCTATATAGACCAATGGAATAAAATCGAGAGCCCAAACTAAGCCCTCACAGCTATGGTTAATCGATTTTGGACAAGTGTGCCAAGACCATTCAGAGAGAGAAGTATAGTCTCTTCAATAAATGGTGCTGGGAAAACTAGGAAGACACATGCAAAAGAATGAAGTCAAACTCTTACCTTATACAGTATACAAAAATTAACCCCAAAATGGACTAACGACTTGAATTTAAGAGCTAAAACTGTAAATCTCTCAGCAGAAAACACAAGGGCAGATCTGTATAACCTTGGATATAGCAATGGTTTCTTACATAGGACACCAAAAGCAGAGGCAACAAAGAAAAAATAGATAAATCAGACTTCGTAAAAATTACAAACCATTGTGCATCAAAGGGCACTATCTATCAAGACAGTGAAAAGACAACCCACAAGATGGGGAAAATATTTGCAAGTCATATATCTGATAAGAGTATGATATTCAGCATATGTGTTTTAAAAAAAGACCTAGTACCACTCAACAACAAAAAGACAACCCAATTAGAAAATAGGCAGAGGGCTGTGGATAACAGTTTTGTGGTCCTCAAAAAGCTAAATGTAAACTTACTGTATGAGCCAGCAACTCCACTCCTACATATATACTCAAAAGAACTGAAAACATGGACCCAGATATTTGTACACCAATATTCATAACAGCATTATTCATTATAACCAAAGGGTGAAAACAAACCAAGTGTCCATCAACAGACAAATGGATAAACAAAATGTGATATATACATGTAATGGAATGCTATTCAGCCATAAAAGGAGTGAAATGCTATACGTGCTACATTATAGATGAACCTTGAAAATATTATGGTAAGTAAAAGAAGCCAAATACAAAAGGACAGATTTTGTATGACTCCACCTTTAGGAAATATCTAGAATAGGCAAATTCATGGAGATACAATGTAGGTTGGAGATCACTAGGGACTTAGGGGAAAGAGGAACAGTTATTCCCTAATGGGTGCCCTTCTGCTTGAGAGGATGAAAATTTTGGAACTAGTTAGTGGTAATGGTGGTAGAACATTGTGAATGTAATCAACTCCCCTGAATTTTACACTTAAAAATGGTTACAGTGGCAAATTTTATATGTTTTCTGCTACAGCTTTTAAAAGTTAAAAAATGCAACAACAAAAAAAGAAAGGTTGATACTTGCGATGAGCACGAGGTGTTGTAAGGAGGTGTTGAATCACTATATTGTACACCTAAAACTAATATTACACTGTATGTTAACTGGAATTTAAATAAAAAGTTTAAGAAAAAGAAAATTAATGAGCTAAGAATCCAACAACAAATTGGAAAATGGCCACTTATATAAACCCCCCTTCCCAAAGAAGGATATTTTTCATGTTGAGCAAAAGAAGCCAGACTCCCAAGCATATATACTCTGTACTTTCACTTGGGCAAAGCTTTGACACGGGCAAAACTAATTTCTAGTGATAGATGTCAGAATGTGATTACATGGGGATAATTGATGGAAAGAAGGCCTAAGGAAGCCAGCTGGGAGGCAGGAAATGTTCTATACCTTCATCTGGGGGTGGACACACGGATCACATAAGTAAAACTTCCATGAGCTGTGTACTTCAGGATGTGCACTTTGCTGTGTGCATTATGCAATAGTCTCCCCCTAATCCAGTTTCATTTTCTGCAGTTTCAGTTACCCATGGTCAGCCACAGTCTGGAAGCAGAGTTTCCTCCTTCTGACAAATCCAGAAGGTCGGTAGTAGACTAATTCTACATCCCAATGCCTATGTCATTCATCTCACTTCCTCTCATCACATAGACACTTTATCATCTCACATTACCCCAAGGGTGAGGACAGTACAATAAGATATTCCGAAAGAGAGAGATCACATTCACATTACTTTTCTTATAGTATATTATTATAATTGTTCTATTTTATTATTAGTTATATTGTTAGTCTCTTGCTGTGACTAATTTATAAATTAAACGTTATCATACGTGTGTACATATAGGAAAAAAACATAGCATGTGTAGGTTTTGGTACTATTCATGGTTTCAGGCATCCACTGAGGGTCTTGGAACATATCCCCAATAGATAAGAGGGTAACTGCTATCCACTAAGAGAAAAGCAAAAAACACGGAGCATTTTCCATCAGGAAAATAATCCTGGAGAATTCTCTCCCCCATCATCATATATAGAAATGAGGGTCCAGGGAGTCCTAGGATGTCCAAAGGTCTGCAGACTTTCCTCTCTACTTCTTTTGTGACACTCCTCCAGGGGAGGGATATTTAAAATATTCAACAACCAGTAAGGCAATAACCAAATCAGGAAAACGGCCAGCCAGATTGCAACAACAGGGTTCTGGGGCCCCCTGGCCATGCCAGGCATACCCCTTTAGTTACTGATCTTGGTGGGAGGCACAGTTTCAAGGAAGTGGTTAGGACAGTCAGAGTACCATGGCCACTCAGGATTGTTCAAAGCAGAGGCTATTTACCAAAAAACCCAGTGTTTCGACAATAATTGTGGTCTTAAACTGTGCTTGCTGGCTGAATATCATCTCTCTCCCTCACCCACAGGATCTCCCAACAGACATCTCTCCACAATGTCACAGGTGGCTTTTTGAAAACTGCCGTCCGTGTTGTCTGCAAGCCAGAATAATAACAATAAGGGGTAAGGCGTGACGCCAGTAATCAACAAGAACATCACTTGGTCAGTAGCATGAGGACAATGCCAGGTAAGGGCTTACAAATAATACTGCTGAGGTGGCTGCCCTCAGGAGGTTATGGCCCAATGGATGGACGGGTCCCTGAGATCCAGCAGGCTGATAGATATGAGGACTAGTACGTTAGACACATTCAAAGGAAGATGGAAGAGATCTCAGCTGTTACTTTTGGAGAATGGTGGGCCATAGGCTATGAAGGAGTAGATGAGATGTGGAGATAGGCTGCGGGTAAGAGTAGAGACAGTGCATTAACTATGGACAGCAATCTAAAAGGACTTAGCCAAATCAAGTAAACTGTGTATTTATCACCGTCTGCTCCGTGATTTGTTCCCACCTATCCCTATTCTGTCCCGACACCTACAGGCTACAGTTGGGAGTGGGTTCAACTAGCAGAAAGCACTGATTGGGGCCAGGGTGGGAGGCAGGGAGGGAAAAGTCAGGGTAATTTCCCTCTCCTCTGTCTCCTAGGGAGTATCTGTATTTTTTCCTTCACTTTCAGCTCCCATCAGGCAGCCCTGGTACAATTCCTACTTCCATCAGACTCGGGTTCCTGTTATGAGTAATTCCTGTGGTTTGGATGTGGGAGGGGCTTTCCTGCTACTAATCTCTTATCCTCATATCCTCTGCTTGGCTCTCAGTTCTTCCATCACCTCTGTAATCTGTTCTTGCATTAAGATCTCTCAGTTTTAACATGCTTAGTGTGGCTACTGTTTTCCTGGTTGGGCCTTAACAGACACATATGTTACTTATGACCTAGCATTTCCCTGGCAGGGTATAGAAATCCAGAGGAATTCTCACCCATAAGGGGAGATATGTATGAGGATATTTGTCGCAGCATTATTAGTGGTATTGGTGAATTGAGGGTGATGTGTGTGTCCATTTGTGTGATGCAGATCCATAAAATGGATGAAGAGCTAGGCATCAATTAGAAGCAACAGTCTAGATATATACTCAGGAACATGGTTAGACTTGTTAAAATATCATGCTGGGTTAAGAAAGAGAGGGAAGTTTGTTTGTTTGTTTTTTTTTACTACAGTATGATTTATATAAATTAAAATGCATGCATACAAAACAAAAATATTTTACAAGCACTCTTACAGAGAGAAGGGTATACTTCAACACTTAGGAATGGTTGCTTCTGGAGAAGGCAGAGGAATAGGAGTGGAGAATGGAGAAGAAAAGGAACGTATGAATGAATGAATGAATGAATGAATACAAGCGGGCCTTGCACACCCAATTGATAATGGAATGTCCTGGATTAAAGAGTAAGATTAACCAATGTGCTATACCTGAAGTTGAAAAAAAAAAAAAAAGCGTTGCCAGAAAAATAGTTACTAGGTGGCACTGAGACATAATTTCAAAGAACGCACTGTAGATTGTGAAATGTTGAAACAGTAACTGCTCCAAAGCCACGTTAGTTTGTGGTAATAAGAGCAAGAACATGGGAAAGATGGTGAAGGAAGGAGCCAGAGCTCGTGACAAGTACTGCATAAAGCAGGGGTGTTGTTGAAATTCCATGGCAATTTTACGTGAGCCCAGCTTGAAGAGGATTCTAGGTCTCCCGATTTTCTTGCCAGTTGCATTTAGACATATTAATGTCCCCAAAAAATCCTGGTCCGTGGCTTTTAAGGGTCAACTACAGCCTCAAAGGCTGGGCTGCTTTTTCAAGTGGGGCTCAGATTATGATCAATACGTGCCCTAAAAAAAAAATTAGAAACAAGGAGCACTGGAGTGTGTTGGGGGGGACTTGAATTCTCATCATTGTAATTAAATTAAAATATGACAATAATAAAAAAGAAATATTTAACCTTGACATTGGGTTTTACTTTCCCTTGCTTGTGTTTTTAGAGTTGGTATGACTTCCTTGGTTCAAAAGCATTCAAGTTCTGGAAGATTCTTTTGTAAAAGGTTGTAGGAATACTTGAAAAATGACCCTATGTAGAGCCCCTAATATAATCAACATCAGTTAAAAACCATATTGTGTCTGTTCAATAAGCTTCAAGTGAGCATTGCCCTTCTCTTTACAAATGGAGATGTTAAAGTACGTTTTTTTCATTAATTCTGGTGCTGGTCCAAACATAATTAACTCCCTCTCAGCAATTAACATATTTGATGGTGTTTACTTGGGCTTTTTCATATATATACATAATGATGCTAAACAAATATTTGGGAAGTTGAACAGTTGAACTGACTCCCCTCCCCTCCCCCACACCGAGTTTGTGAAGCCAAAGAAGCAATTCAAATAAAACAATAATGCATTACTGACTCACTAAACTTATTAAGCTCATGTCTTAATGACATGAGGAGATTAAGACAATCACTCAAACTCATGCCACCAATTAGTGGGGGAATCCCATCATGACTCAGAGCTCTTCACTGAGTCACTTGGCAAAAAGTTGACAAAGAAACCAAGCTAAAGAGTCAATATAATATAATGGCTAAGCTGGGTGACCAACCTGGGTTTGAATCATAGCCCCACCATGTAATAACACTGGGCAAGTCTCTACACCTCAGCAGTTTCTTCTTCAGGAAAACATACCTTATAATATTCCACGTTATAAGGTTGTTATATGGGAGCAGTACAGAAATAATCTAAAACTGTGCTGTCCAATAGAAATATAATGCAAGCCACAAATGTGAGCCATATATGTAATTTAAAATTTTGCAATACTCATATTTAAAAATTAAAAAGAAACAGATAGAATTAATTTTAATAATATATCTTATTTAACCCAATGAATCAAAATATTACTTTATTAACACAATCAACATAAAAATATTAGTGAGATATGTTATGTTCTTTTTTTCATACTAAGTCTTTGAAATTTAAGCACATCTCAGTTTGGACTAGCCACAGTTCAATGCTTCTCAGCCACGTGGGGCTGGTGGCTACCATACCGGACAAGATAAAAATTCAGTATTTAGCCAAGTGCCTAGCACAAAGGAAGTACTCAAGGAATATCGGCTCAAAAACATTGCCTGGGTTTATCTGTAGGTGGATTGCATTTGATACTCAGTTGTAAGGATACAAAATATATGTTATTATCAAGTTTGAAATCTCATACTTTCATAAGTATGTGCCTCCATTTCAGTTATTCTTGTTCTGTTTACTCCAGGAAATAAGATGTTGCCCTTTTTTTCCCTTTGACGTGAGCAGAGTGTTGTCAGTCCTGGAGCTATTCAGATGAGGGACTTTCCCTGAGAACCAAGATAAGAATGTAGCCTCCATAAAGGATTTCACAGAATTTTTGTCCTAGTGAACAAATTAAATTTGGCTGAGTAGATACTTAATGTGCTCTGATTACCACTAGGGTACATCTGTGACCAAAATTATCATTTTATTTTATAGTGTTTTATATTATAATGTTATTTCTTTGAACCTGACATGAGTAAGCACTCTCTTTTTCTCCTTCCAATCACATCCCTCCTAGACTTCCTTGGGAATCTGGCCCTCAACAGGTGCAATAAATTTATTTGAATTGGCTCTACTCCATGCTGACCTCATACATAGTTGCCTTTACCTGCTGAATTCTTGGTGATCAGAGCTGAGCTAGGAACCCAGCCTTCTGCATGTGGCTGTCCTAAAGATAAGTGTGGGATGAGGGGTCAAATTCACCAGGGCCCTGGCAGGATCCCTCAGCCAGTCCACAGAGCAGTGTATGACTGTCTTGGAAAGACCATACTCATATATGTAGAATGGTAGGAACAGATTCTCTGAGCTAGATCAAACTCTGACAAAAGAGGGCAGGTAAAGGAGATTCTGTCCCTAGTCCCTGAAGGCGAGCCAGGCCAGGAAACACTAGCCTAACCCAACGTGACTTAGAGACATTCAGCCTCAACCCTGATGCAGAAGAATCTTTAGAGCCTTGGGAAGCACAGACCTAATAATGCCATAACCTTCCTTAAAACCTTCTACAGCACGCCATTAGACACAGAATACATTCAGACTCCCCAGACCGGCATTCAGACCCCACATATCTGACCTGCTCGCATATTTTCCTCATTTCTCACTCCTTCTCCTCCAATGATATTTCTACTTTCTGCTCTTCCATCTCATACTCTTTCTTTCTTAATGTTGTTCATGTTGTACACTTTGGCTAAAAATTTCTTAGTAGCGGGTCTCCACTACTGTCTCTGAAATCCTGACTCCAATTCCACACCTTCTAGAGATGGAGTTTTTCCTTCCCCCTTCACCTCCGAGAGAGCTCTCTTCATAATATTTCTTCTATTAAGCATCAAGCATTTAACATTTTCAGTGGGCATTACAGATGCTTCTTCAGTGATTATCCTACTCCTTCCCCACTCATTTTGGGAGAATGACTGAACTCAACTCTAATGAGGGACCCTGACTAGTATAAACCACTATAATCTTATTCCACATGTGACTGGCTCAGGTCTGGACAAGAACGCAGCTCCTGTCAATCAGTGCATGGCATTCCTTGGGGATATGACTCAGTTGGGCCAGTGTTCAAAGCAAGTTCAATAGCTGGGGGGAAAGAAGACTTTTCTCATGCTCTCAGTGGCATTTATTATTACAATTTACAATTAATTTTTTTAATTTTTTAATGTTTTTATTTATTTTTGAGAGACAGAACATGAGCGGGGTGAGGGGGGTGCTGCAGAGAGAGAGGGGAGACACAGAGTCTGAAGCAGGCTCCAGGCTCCGAGCTGTCAGCACAGAGCCTGATGCAGGGCTCGAACCCACAAACCATGAGATCATGAACTGAGCTGAAGTCAGACGCTTAACTGACTGAGCCACCCAGGTGCCCCACAATTAATTTTTTATTCACTGAAAGTAGTTGAGGTGGTTGACTTCACCATTAAATCTGAGCTATTGGAGAGAAAGAAATCATTTACCATCCTACCTAGCTCCTTAGAGTGGTACCTTTCAAGGAGCTCTACAAATTGTGGTTGAATTCACGTTGAGTCTGTATGGACTTGGAGGACACACAGCAAACTCATCCATGGGCCCAAACTCCTGGGTATGTACTTAGAATGGTTGGATTTTTTCCAGGAAGCACAGAGAACTCCCATTAGATTCAATAAAAACTGACCATAAACAAGGCATATCATAGTCAAATTCACAAAATGCTCAGACAAGGAAAGAATCATGAAAGCAGCAAGGGAAAAAAAGTCCTTAACCTACAAGGGAAGACAGGTCAGGTTTGCAGCAGACCTATCCACAGAAACTTGGCAGGCCAGAAAGGAGTGGCAGGATATATTCAATGTGCTGAATCGGAAAAATACACAGCCAAGAATTCTTTATCCAGCCAGGCTGTCATTCAAAATAGAAGAGATAAAAAGTTTTCCAGACAAACAAAAATTAAAGGAGTTCGTGAGCACTAAACCAGCCCTGCAAGAAATTTTACGGGGGACTCTCTGAGGGGAGAAAAGACAAAGAAAAAAAAAAAAGACCAAAAGCACGAAAGACTAGAAAGGACCAGAGAACACCACCAGAAACTCCAACTCTATAGGCAACATAATGGCAATAAATTCCTATCTTTCAGTACTCACTCTAAATGTCAGTTGGGGCGCCTGGGTGGCGCAGTCGGTTAAGCGTCCGACTTCAGCCAGGTCACGATCTCGCGGTCCGTGAGTTCGAGCCCCGCGTCGGGCTCTGGGCTGATGGCTCAGAGCCTGGAGCCTGTTTCCCATTCTGTATCTCCCTCTCTCTCTGCCCTTCCCCCATTCATGCTCTGTCTCTCTCTGTCCCAAAAATAAATAAACGTTGAAAAAAAAAAATAAATGTCAGTGGACTCAATGCTCCAATCAAAAGACATAGGGTAACAGAATGGATACGAAAACAAGATACATCTATATGCTGTTTACAAGAGACCCGCTTTAGACCAAAAGAGACCCTCAGATTGAAAGTAAGGGGATGGAGAACCATCTATCATGCTAATGGTCAACAAAAGAAAGCCGGAGTAGCCATACTTATATCAGACAATCTAGACTTTAAAATAAAGACTGTAACAAGAGATGAAGAAGGGCATTATATCATAATTAAGGGGTCTATCCACCAAGAAGACCTAACAATTGTGAACATTTATGCTCCAAATGTGGAGCACCCAAATATTAAATCAATTAATCACAAACATAAAGAAATTCATTGATAATAATGCCATAATAGTAGAGGACTTCAACACCCCACTTACAGTAATAGAGAGATCATCTAAACAGAATATCAACAAGGAAACAATGGCTTTGAATGACACACTGGACCAGATGGACTTAAGATATATTCAGAACATTTCGTCCTAAAGCAGCGGGATACACATTCTTCTCCAGTGCACATGGAATGTTCTCCAGAATAGATCACATACTGGGACACAAAGCAGCCCTCAACAAGCACAAAAAGATCAAGATCATACTGTGAATATTTTCAGACCACAATGCTATGAAACTTGAAATCAACCACAAGAAAAAATTTGGAAAGATAACAAATAGTTGGCTACTAAAGACCATCCTACTAAAGAATGAATGGGCTAACCAAGAAGTTAAAGAGGAATTAAAAAGTACATGGAAGCCAATGAAAATGATAACCCAGCCCAAAACCTCTGGGATACAGCAAAGGCAGTCATGAGAGGGAAGTATTTAGCAATCCAGGACTTCCTAAAGAAGGAAGAAAGGTCTCAGATACACAACCTAACTTTACACCTTAAAGAGCTGGACAAAGAACAGCAAATAAAACCCAAAACCAGCAGAAGACAGGAAATAATAAAGATTAGGGCAGAAACCAATGCTATTGAAACAAAAAACAAAACAAAACAAAACAAACAAAACAGTAGAACAGATCAATGAAACCAGAAGCTGGTTCTTTGAAAGAATTAACAAAATTGAAAACCCCTAGCCAGTTTGATCGAAAAAGAAAAAAGAAAGGACCCAAATAAATAAAATCAAGAATGAAAGAGGAGAGATCACAACCAACACAGCAGAAATACAAACAGTAATAAGAGAATATTACACACAATTATATGCCAATAAAATGGCAATCTGGAATAAATGCACATATTCCTAGAAACATATAAACTACCAAAACTGAAACAGGAAGAAATAGAAAATTTGAACAGACCCATAACCAGTAAAGACATCAAATTAGTAATCAAAAATCTCCCAAAACACAAGAGTCCAGGGCCAGATGGCTTTCCAGGGGAATTCTATCAAACATTTAAAGAAGAGTTAACACCTATTCTCTTGAAGCTGTTCCAAAAAATAGAAATGGAAGGAAAACTTCCAAAGTGATTCTACGAGGCCAGCATTACCTTGATTCCAAAACTAGATAAAGACCCCACTAAAAAGGATATGGAACTAGAGGGTATTATGCTAAGCCAAATTAGTCAGAGAAAGACAAATATCATATGGCTTCACTCATATGAGGACTTTAAGATACAAAACAGAAGAACATAAGGGAAGAGAAACAAAAATAATATAAAAACAGGGAGGGGGACAAAACAGAAGAGACTCTTAAATATGGAGAACAAAGAGAGGGTTGTTAGAGGGGTTGTGGGAGGGGAGATGGGCTAAATAACGTAAGAGGCATTAAGGAATCTACTCCTGAAATCATTGTTGCAGTATATGCTAAATAACTTGGATGTAAATTAAAAAATAAATAAATTTTTAAAAAAAGAATGGTTGAGTTTTATTTTCTGTGATACTGACAATACATGGAACAGGACTGGGATAGTCAGATATCAAAAAGATTAAAATTTCAAAAACTAATAATAAAATAAAAGACTAAGATTAACTGAGTCATACATACCTTTGCTGTTGTTCATACCAAGTCAAGCCAACTTTTACTTTATTTATTTTTTATTTATTTATTTATTTTAACGTTTATTTATTTTTGGGACAGAGAGAGACAAAGCATGAACTGGGGAGGGGCAGAGAGAGAGGGAGACACAGGATCGGAAGCAGGGTCCAGGCTCTGAGCTGTCAGCACAGAGCCTGACACGGGGCCCGAACCCAGAACCCACGGATCGTGAGATCGTGACCTGAGCCGAAGTTGGATGCTTAACCGACTGAGCCACCCAGGCGCCCCGCCAACTTTTACTTTAAATGTGGACCCTATCGGGCCATGGAAGTTTATAACCTTGTTTTTACATCATCGTTGTTCATCTCATGACTTGAAATAAATATATGAAAAAGTTCCAGACTTGGGCAAGGCCATAAGACATCTCAATTACTACAGAAACGAAAGAACCTAGGTAATTGTGCTTATTCCTTTAATGTCTGTTTGACTTTATTATTTTCCCTTTAAAATTCTTGTGATGACTCTAAAGTGACTTAAACCTGAAAAGCCAGTCTGACAGGTTTCTATTGGTTTGGGACAGTTAATTAAACTGTTCTTTAATCTCTCCAAACTGCTTCATATATGTACAAAATTCAAACCCACTTGGTTTTGGTGTCTGAGCTTATAGAAGAGTGTTAACAGCACGTGTGTTGGTATCAGGCTGCCTAGATTTGAATTCTGGCTGTACTATTTAGTAGCTCTCCAACCTCAGGGAAGTGATCTAACCTCTCTATGCCTCAGTCTCCTCATCTGTAAAAATGAGAATAGCCCTTACCTCACTGGGTTTTGTGAAGATTAAGTTGTCACATGAAAAGTGCTTAGAACAGTGCATAACATGTAGTTAAGCTCCCGGTCATTATTAGGGCTATAATTCAGAGCATTTCTGAACTGGAGGCTCTAAATAGAAGTGCTCAATGGATTTTAGTGATCTGTGGTTCTGGAGATTCCCAGGCCAGCTTTGTAAACAGCAGGAGATGGTGATGAGCTGGTAATATGAAAATGAAAACCATTTTCTTTTCTCTCAATTAGTTGACAATCTCTCCTGTGCCCTTAACTGAGAATCCATATCTGTCATGCCCAGTTACTAGCTTCATGATCTCGGGCAAGTTATTTAGTCTCTCGGAGATTTCCCCACTTTTTTTTTTTTTTTTGAAACGTAAAATGGGGCTATAATTCCTACCTCACAGGGTTAGTGTGAAGGAAGGAAGATATGGAGAGTGCGTACCACTGTCCCTGGTGGATGACAGAGGCTTCCCTCCTCCTAATGTCCACCTGAAGTTCATCAAGAATAAAGAGCTTGAAACTGTATTTTTAAAACTATTTCCCTGACAGGAGTGGGCACCTTTACAGAAGAGGTCTGAGTGCAGCTGCGACAGTCAGTCAGTCAGCCTTTGGCTTTTGCACCCAACCAGATGATTTGCCTTCAGGCTCAGAGCCTTCAAAGCTCTACACTTGATCTTTATCTGTGTTGGTCCAGGCTCTTCATTCAGAAAGCTTGTAAGGCAGCTTTGACTAAAGGCGACTTCCTTGTTTGTTCAAGAAATTTGCCATAAAGAAATAGTATCACAAAGGTGAATGTTACTTCAAAATATGGAGAATAAATCTGTAGAACAAGGAAAAGACATCTCAGATGCAAGCAGCTGAGACTGCATTTATTTATTTATTTATTTATTTATTTATTCATTCATTTATATTTATTTTAAGAGAGAGAGCACACAGAGAAAGGGCAGAGAGAGTGAGGGAGAGAGAGAATCCCAAGCAAGCTCAGCACTGTCACCACAAAGTCCTACTTGGGGCTCAAACTCACAAACCCGTGAGATCATGACCTGAGCTGAAATCAAGAGCCTGTCACTCAACGGACTGAGCCACCCAGGCACCCCTGAGAATGCTTTTAAAAGGAACCTTAGTCTCTTAAAGGACGTCGAAGCAGCAGAAAAGCCCCTACAGACCCAGATTCACCCAATTCCACCACCAGAGGTAGTTTCCCTTGAGACTCTTTACTGGGCATCAGTAGAAGACTATATTCCCAAATGGAACAGTTTCTTTCAGGAAGAGCACCACATCCCATCAGTGTTGGAAATGAAAATAAAGCAGAAAATGCCATCCAAAATGAGGCATGGTGATCACTTCTTCACATACTCGTTAAAAAAAAAAAAAACCTGTTTAGTACAGCTGAATGTTAAAGAATATACAGGACATTTCAGGAACTATAGGAATCGAATATGTTCATATTGTCCCATTATCCCCTCAATGACAGTGAAGTTATGAGTGACTGCCGACAAGCCTCAAGTTACCGCTTTGAGACCTACTACTACCTCAAGGTCATGAATTTGCTTTCTGCCAAACCCGTGAAAGTGTTAAAAGTTTACATTGACAAGTGAACTGTTTATTAAATGAGTTGCTAAAGTTAAATAAATAAAAAGTAACTAAAAATAAAAACTATTCCCTTAAAATGAAACTTACCTTAAGTTAGCTTTACTATTTAAATCAGCCACAAGACAATTTTAAGGACTAACATTCCCTAAAATAAAATAAGGCCGGGGCATCATTTAAAAACTATTCATTTAAACAAATTCCATGATCCATTGTACATAAATGGAAACTACTTACACATACACACACATAAATATTTTAACTACTGTTTAATTGAACTTATAATTGGGCATTTTAAAAGAAAGATTCTGAGTTATTTCATTTTGTACATGGTAAGCATTTCTGTGTGTCAGCTTTTTAAGGAGGCATAAAAACAACTTGTCTTATCTGAGGGAGGCTTCTTGCCTTTTGTAAAGTTTGATAGGAGAGCACTGGCAAGTTTTGTCCCTCCTTGTAAACCTAGTTTCTCTTCTCCACAGAATACTTCAGAACGGTAATGATATTTATGGAACGCATATAGTGGCAGACACTTTATATGCTTCATCTCGTTTAATCCTTGAAATATCTCTATGAGGTAAGTACTATCTATTTTTCCCATTTTATAGATGAAGAAATAAGACACACAGGGGTTAAATAATTTGCCTAAGATCACACAGCTACTAAATAAGGGAAGCAGGATTCAAACACCAATGGGCTTCAGAGTCCACTGACAATATTGAACTTTATCTAAGCCCTATGCTCCCAGAAAACATCTGTGGTATCTCCTGACCTTCCTGCATAGCCTCAAAGGACCCCTTGTCCAGCAGAGATAAGACCCTCCCTCAGGACTCCTGTTTACCTGCCTTGACAAAACCCCAGATCCTTTTTTTTTTTTTTCCTCATTCTCCCTTTATGAGTGAGCATTTTCCCCATTGCAATAGCCAGAATAAATTCATCTTTTTAATTGTCTGGTGCATTTTCACACCACAAACTTATCCACCTACAGTCAAGGTTGCCAATACCTGAGAAAATAAAATCCATTTTAGAGGTTCCTAAACTATTGTCAGGTACTCTCTCTCTCTCTCTCTCTCTCTCTCTCTCTCTCTCTCTCTCTCTTTCTCTCTCTCTCTCTCTCTCTCTCATTTATTTTTTGAGAGAGAGGCATGGAAGGGGCATAGAGAAGAGAGAATCTCAAGCAGACTTAACTGACTGAGCCACCCAGGCGCCCCAGGTAATGACTGTTTTGGTGGAGTGGCCCCCATACATTTTATCCATCCTTTCATAAGCATTTCAGAAATTTTTACCACAGGGAGAGAAGGTAGATCTCTGACAAGATATGAGGTACGGTCAGTTCAGAGAAAACTAAGACTATTAAAGTGATAGTTGTTGCTAAAATAGAGAGCTCGAACAGATTTGAGGTTTTGAAAATAGAGCTTCTTTCCCCCGATCGATCAGTCTCTCCCCACCCTCCCCCTCGCCACTCCTTCTCTCACCTCTCAAAATGTCATCAAATGTGAACCTTCTCAATAGAAAGCTTTCGCAAAATCCCCCATCAGCATTTATGAGCCTCTGCTTTGTACCACAGCACACATACTTCCTCGGGTATAGAAATAAGTAAAGCCCATGGCTTGATCTCATAGAGCCCACACAGAATTAGAGCTCAAATCTAGTTGTACCTTATCCTGGAGCTTACCGAAAGCACAGTGGATGAAGGCAGCTGAATAGAAAGTGCTCTATAATATATTGTAATATGTTATATTATATATGAAACGTATATGTATCTTTCAAAGCTAGTAAGTCTTTTGCCATCTTTACAACCCAGGAATGTCTTTCTTAAGGGCCTGGGAGCCATCTCTTCGATAAGTAATCATCGCGAAAGATAGCATTCCTCTCTCCCAGTTTCTGTGGGATGGTAGGAGCAGATGCCCGGCTCCAGGCTGTAAAACTACTTCCTGTCCTAAAGATACAAGAAGTCTTATTTTTCCTTTGGATGAGGGCAACTGCTAACACAGATGGCCACTCAATTACCAAGTGAATTTAGGGTGTACTGTGTATGACAAATGGTGCTGTCAAGTCCTCTGACTTGAGGACTAGTTGTTGTTCATCTCGAGGACATGTGTGGAATACATTATATCCGCCTGGGGATACAAAAGGGTGAGATTTTTTCCCCTCTTTAGTTGACTGTCTGTGATGCACGTCGCATTCTGGCTTAATGATTAGTCAGTAATAAAACTGTTTTCTTTCTCTACCCTTTTGTGGAGAGAGCTTGGCTGGCAGAAGATTTCACTTTTAATTACATCCCCCCAACATCATCAGAACCTGGAAAGACAGGGCATGACTGAGTTATACACCCCTGGGGGTGGGGCCAGTCATCCAAGGATCAAGCCTGAATGTTTCAGGACATGCCCATCATCAGTGGTCCAGAGAGACCCTGGGCATGTGGAGGAGGCCAGGAACACTGTTCTTTAAGTGCAAACGTGTGGGGCTGGGGGTGGGGTGGTGAGGGCAAATACCAGTTTGAAGATCCATTGAAGGGAGACTACAAAAAAGCACAGTCATGACCCAACCTTGAAGGACTATGGTCTAGCCTGCTGTGCTTCTCATACTTTAATATGCCCATGGATGATAGGTGGTTCGTTCAAATGCAAATTCTGGTTCATTTGGTCCAGAGCAGGGCCTGAGCCTCTCTATGTCTAACCATCTTCCAGATGGTTCTGGGGCTGCCTGTTCTGGGACCCTACTTTGAGTAGCAAGAGGTTAGAGGAAGAGAGTGAATGGTATGGCAGGGAGGAAAATGAAGCAGGACACAGGTCTGAACTGGGGAATGGGGAAGCCAGCTGAAAGGCCACAGGAGGAAACCACCTGATGAGTTTGAAGATAAGTATATACCCACAGTCACCATTACCTATGTTATAACATTACATGCCATAAACATATCCATATTCTCCAGAAGTTTCCTCCCACCCTCTTTATTATTGTTTATGTGTGTGTGCACGCCTGAAATAAGAATACTTAACAAAATCTACCCTTGTAGCAAAATTTTAAATACACATTACAGTATTGTTACCTATAAACACTATGCTACAGGTAGATCTCTGGTACTTATTCATCTTGCATAAGTGCACCTTTATAGCCTTTGACTAATACCTCCCTGTTGTCCCCTGCCCACAGCTCCCGGTAACCACTATTCTACTCTTTGCTTGTGAGTCTGACAGTTTTAGACTCCTCATATAAGTGGTATCATGTAGTTATTTGTCCTTCTGTGACTAGCACATTTCACTTAGCATAATACCCTCTATGTGCATCCATGTTGTGTCAAATGTCAGGATTTTATTTTTCTTTTTTAAGGCTGAGTAATATAATATTCATTGCGTGAGTATGCCACATTTTCTTTATCCATCCAGACACTGATGGATATTTGGATTGCTTCCATGTCTTGGCTATTGTGAATAGTGCTGCAGTGAACACAGGGGTGCGTGTATCTCTTTGAGACCCTAATTTCCATTCCTTTTAATACATACTTAGAAATGGATATCCTGGAATCATGCAATAAGTTCTAATTTTTATTTTTTTATTAAAAAAATTTTTAATGTTTGTTTATTTTTGAGACAGAGAGAGCGTGAGCAGGGGAGGGATAGAGGGAGAGGGAGACACAGAATCTGAAGCAGGCTCTGCGCTCCAGGGTGTCAGCACAGAGCCCGACGTGGATCTCGAACTCATGAAACGCGTGATCATGACCTGAGCCGAAGTTGGACACTTAACCGACGGAGCCATCCAGGTGGCCCTATTTTTTATGTTTTCAGGAACCTCCATACTGTTTTCCACAGTGGTTGCACCAATTTACATTCCCACCAATAGTGCACAAGTGTTCTCTTTTTTCCACATCCTCACCAACACTTGTTATTTTTCTGTTTTTTATTTTTTGTTTTTGTTTTTTTGATAATGGCCAAGGACCTTCATTCTTAAATGTGCAGTTTCGTTTTTAGGTTTCACACACAGATATTAGTATGCCAGATAGTTCCCTCAGGGTTGTCACCTATTGTTAAAGAGTTTGGAACTAATTCCACAATATCACCCAGCATAGGTTAAAGAATAGGTTTTATTAGTGAAAAAGAGAACTCACAACACCAGGGTCAAGGCTGGTGGACAGTGTGAAGCTTCTGTTCTAGAGGAGAAAGCTACTCCCCACCACCCCTTCTTTCTCTACCCCCAATCCTCTCACCACCAGAATAAATCTCCCTTTTTGTAGGACAAGTATGAGAAAGTGGCCTAGTTTGTAAAGGAGTAAACATATGGCACAGTGCCAGGCCTTCTGGATTTAAGGTTTTGTCTCTCTCTCTTCTCTCTCTCTCTCTTTAAAAAAAAATTTTTTTTTAATGTTTATTTATTTTTGAGAGAGACAGAGTGCGAGTAGAGGAGGGTCAGAGAGAGAGGGAGACACAGAATGTGAAGCAGCCTCCAGGCTCTGAGCTATCAGCACAGAGCCTGATGTGGGGCTCAAACCCATGAACCGCAAATCATGACCTGAGCTGAAGTCAGATGCTTAACCAACTGAGCCACCCAGGTGCCCCTCTCTCATTCTTTTAAGATTGTATTTTTAAGTAATCTTTGCACCTGATGTGGGGTTCAAACCCACACCCCCAGGATCAAGAGTCGCATGGTGTACTGACTGAGCCAGCCAGGCTCCCCAGAGTTTTGCCTCTTTATTGGAGTTGATTAGGAATGCCAGCTGCCCTGTACCTGGCGATCTTGAGGACCTGTGGGATAGTCTCCCATGAGGAGGTAAGGAAAGCTGAGAGGAAGTTGCCGTCTCATGGGTGCTGTCTCTGCTGAGACAATGAGGGAGCTTCTGGGGTCCCTGCTGACCCCAGGTGAACACACATTCTTGGATTGTCCTGCTTCTTATACAACAGAGAATGTACTTATAACTGGTTATCCCTTTTATCTTCTCCCTGGGGAAGAAAGGAGCTAGCACTTTCTAGAATTGTTTTACCATCACTGAATTTTCAAAAGATCTTATTCAAAGAGTGATTATCACTCAAATAAAATGGCATATAAGAAAGAAAAAAACAACCCTTGGGGGTATTTGATATCTATACATCTCTTCCGTATTCTCCCCCATCGTCTCATGAAAGTCCAATGTGAGATGTATTTTTTCACGGAAGTGAAATTCACGTAACATAAAGCTAACTATTTTAAAGCGCACAATTCAGTGACATCAGTATCTAGTTCCAAAATTTCATTGTTGTACAACAGTGTGATATCTAGTTCCAAAACTTCATCATCCCAAAAGAAAACCCTGTGCCCACCAAGCAGTCACTCCTTATTTCCTCCTCCCCCTGTCCCTGACAACTGCCAATCTTTTTTCTGTCTCTGTGAATTTACTTATTCTGGATATCTCACATAAATGGAATCATATGCTATGTGACCTTTTGTGTCTCTCTTCTTTCACCTAGCGTACTGTGTTCAAGATTCTTCCATAATGTTGCATATATCAGTACTTTGTCCCTTCCTGTGGCTGAATCATATTCCCCTGTGTCTATATAACACATTTGTTTATCTGTTCATTGGCCAAGACATTTAGGTTGTTTTCCCCTTTAGCTATTGTGAATAGTATTGCTATCAACATTTATGTACAAATATTTATTTGAGTACCTATTTTCCAATCCTTCTGGATGTAAATTTGAGTGGAATTTCTGGAATATATGGTAAGGCTATGTTTAACTTTTTTTAAAAAAGCATGATTGGTATCCTTTCTCCTCCGGCTTAATGAGAAATGCAGGAAAACAGTGCTACTCAAGATAGCTTGCAGTATAGAGGAAGCAATCACTAGTCATGAATATTCTAAAACATTTTTCATTGAGGCTCCAAAGACAGTGTTTGCTATTTATCAGGGAACTGGAAATATTTCTAAACCAATAGTTGTAAAGTTAACTGAATAGCAATCTTTTTTGATGTGGGATTCACACAGGAGGCTTCTGGGTAATAATTTCAAAGAGGTCCAGGGAATGCGGCTCTAGGCTAGAGGTGGGGGACAGGTCTTATTTTTACCCTTTCCAGAATTTAGTATCTTAACCCCCACTCCCAGCCCTTTCCACAGTCCCAAACTCTTCCTTTCTACCACTCAGGGCAGCCCTTGGCAGGACCCTCTTCATGACCCATTGCCCACCCCCCGCATCCCCCCATCCTCCCACCTTACCCCTGGCCCAGATAGATACTGAGTAAACTTGAGTTTTTCATTTAAAACAACTTCTACCCATGCAGTAAATCATAAAATAATAACTGTAAACTCTTGGGTTGTTTATTTAGCCCTGATTTCATAATGTGTAGCAACAAATAGCCCTGATATTTTATAATATGCCACACTGAGTTGAGCAACTGTCTAAACACAACTCAAACCTCATTTGCTTCTAGAAAGTACCATCAAACTACCTCAAATGACAAGAGATAATACTTTTCACATCAGGGCATACACTGGAAATTATATTTTAGCTACCTTGAGGCTGAGGGGAACCTGCAGCTCATTCCTGCCTTGCCATCCTAGTCCAACATCAAGTTCAGGCAGGCAGAAATATGCTCTCTCAAACAGATAATGCCAACCTCACTGCCCCTCCTGGTTGCCCATGTCACTGAGAATGATGGTATTGTCACAGCTTTTTTTTTTTTTTTAATTTTTTTAATGCTTATTTATTTTTGAGAGGGAGAGACAGAGTGTAAGCAGGGGAGGGGCAGAGAGAGAGGGAGACACAGAATCTGAAACAGGCTCCAGACTGAGCTGTCAGCACAGAGTCCGATGCGGAGCTCAAACTCACAAAACACAAGTTCATGGCCTGAGCAGAAGTCGGATGCTTAACTGACTGAACCACCCAGGTACCTCTTTCTTCCCTCCTCCCTTCCTTCCTTCCTTCCTTCCTTCCTTCCTTCCTTCCTTCCTTTCTTTCTTTTTCTTTTCTTTCTTTTTCTTTTCTTTCTGTACCGTGAGGTCACGACCTGAGCTGAAATCAAGAGTCAGATGCTTCACTGACTGAGCCACTCAGGTGCCCCACCCCCTTTTTTAAAACCAATTTTCACTGCCTTCCTTTTGCTCTCAGAAAACCTGAGGCTGGAAGTCCCAATCAGGAGTTAAGTGGCCAAGACCCCAGCTTACCTGTGTGAGGGACTTGGGTTTCAGTACTAGCTTTTCTTCTTACTGGCCATGTGACTTTGAACTAATTTGTCAACCTCTCTGTGCTTCAGTTTCCTCATTTTTATTTTTTAATTTTATCTAAAATTTTTTTTAAAGTTTATTTATTTTGAGAGGCAGAGACAGCACCAGTAGAGGTGGGGCAGAGAGAGAGGGAGAGAGAGAGAATCCCAAACAGGCTCTACACCTTCAGCAAAGGGCCTGATATGGGGCTCAAACCCGCAAAGCCACGAGATCGTGACTGAGCGGAAACCAAAGAGTCAGATGCTTAACTGACTGAGCCACCCAGGCACTCCAGTTTCCTCATTTTTAAAATTGAGATCCAGTATCTACAGGGCTCTGTTAAATGCCCTGTTAAATGAAGTAAGGCAGGCCCAGCATCTACTACATTGCCTGCACACATGCAAGCAGTGCATAATACCATGGACATAATAACCATTTTCTGCCCACTATTTCTTTCCTCCTCCGTGCTCCTCTGCCCCCACCCCATGCTCCCCACCACACACACACCCACACCCCCCCCCCCCACACACACACACACACACATTCTGTCAGAAGAGACTATGGCCTGTGGCTTGGGCCGGGCAGGGGAAGAGAACAAAGCAAATAGGCTGTGCCTTCCCAGTTGTTACATTTCAAAACCTCTGCATCCTTAGAGGAACAAGAAAAGAAACATAATTTGAAGAGGAGGATTCTTCCTTCTGCATGACCCTCAGCAGGATAAAACCCACACAGACTAGAAAAGACTCCTTTAACTTAGGGTGCAAAGATGGTGACGGGGAAGCCGCAGGGTTTCCTGGCTGAAGAGACAGCAGACAGGGCCATGGACAGCTTCACAGACCCCTTCTGCTCCGGCACTCTCGGAGTGGGATATATAAATGATAAGAAAGCTCTAGTCCAGGGGACTGTAACTTGTGTCATAAGGAAATTCTGTAAATGTTAGAAGTTTGGGGTGACTGGTGAGATCAGAAGGATGGAAAGAGAAATTTTTTCCTATGAATCCTTCATTGCTCAGGTTAAGGGCACTCCACAAATGTTTAGAAATAACAAATATCGGGGCACCTGGGTGGCTCAGTCAGTTAAGTGTCCCACTCTTGATTTTGGCTCAGGTCATGATCTCATGGTTCATGGGTTCAAGCCCCGTGTTGGACTCTGCACTGACAGCATAGAGCCTGCTTGGGGTTCTCTCTCTCCCTCTGTCTCTCTCTACCCCTCTCCCATTTGTTCTCTCTCTCTCTCTCTCTCTCTCTCTCTCAAAAATAAACTTAAAAAAAAAAAAAGAAAGAACAAATGTCAAATCATGAGGGTGTGATGGTACATTTTATAGATCACCTTCAAATAATAGTAAGAAAGCCAGGAACTTTAGAAACCTCTTGGAGCCAAGCCTATCACAAAGTAAGGAACACCTAGGGCACTTCCATTCTGTTTTAGGCTCCTGGAATACTAAAAAAATTAATAAATAACAAAAAGGGTGTTTCGGTTATCTATCACAGCCTCACAAACTACACAGCCATTCATTTGCTGTGTAGAGTCTGCAGGGATGGCTCGTCGTCTCTGTTCCACGTGGCATATGCCTGTATTCATCTGGGGGCTTAGATGGGCTGGGACATCCCTGATGGCCTCTCACTCTCCAGAGTCTCGCTCTGGGTGGCCTCTCATCACCCAGTGGTCTAGTCTGAGCTTCCACCATGGGAGTTGGATTGCAAGGTGAAGGAAGGAGCTGCCAGGCCCCTGAGGGCCTAGACCGGGAATTGGCACACTGTCCATTCCATTCCATTCTCCTGGGTGAGGCAGGTCACAAGACCAGCCTGGACTTAAGGGGTGAAGAAGAAACACCACCTTTGATTCCAGGAGCAGTAGGAGCCTACAGAGAAAGGAAGAGTTGTTGACTGTCAGGTTTGGAGATTGTCTACCACACCTGTTAAAACCGTGGTGAGCTTTAAATGTTGACCTTGAACACGTTAACACTTTTCACGCAAAAGTCCGCAATGATGATACGATTAACCTCTTTTGCATATATCCATATTCTAAATTTAATGTGGGGCCCGAAGAGCCCTTCTTGCTTCTCCTGTCTCAGAGTCTGTTGTTCTGGAAACTTTCTTAAGAGTTTGTGAAGTTTTTTCTCTTCCCGAGTCGTGAATGACTATGAAATAGTCATTCACAAGGGCACTCGTTCTTCTCAAGTTCCTGTTTTTCTGATTTTAGGAATAGAGAGGTCACTGGGAACATTCCTGATTGTCTCCCTTCCAGGGTGCCAGCTGCCTCATCTAACCAGTGGCAGCAGGAATCTCTTCCCACACCACCTGACCCTCTAGAGAGTGATTATTAGGGGCTATTAGTCTGTGTATCTGCCTTGGAGTCACCACTCCCTATATGTAGAGGTGAGTCTCACCTGTGGAGTGAAATGATTCTATAGCACGAGGAAATTTTTATTAATGCCAATTAGCAGTGGAGGTGACACATCCTATAGATCAGAAATAAGGAGGATGTTCCAAGGGGCTTTGGGAAGCTTGTATGAGAATTTGGGGGCTTTGGGCATGGTCCCTATCTGTAGCTGCCATGGGGTGGAGAAAAAGACAGACCTGAACAGAAAGACAGCCAGGCCAGGCGCTACAAAGCTGTGTCAGCTCTTTATGATATGACAGAAATTGCTGTGGGATCACAGACTGCTATTTGGGGAACATGCGTTTTTTGGGTTTTTTTTTAAAGCTGTTTATATTTTCTGTAATTAGGTCCTTTTTGTTCTCTGTTAGTGTTTAGTACATTTTTTAAATGCTAGTCTGGTCAGCTGTACTAAGAGGAACCAAGAAAGAGGTTTTTGTCCAGTTTGGACCAGAGTTTTAAAGGGGAAGCAGCTTACGAACCGCCTGACATAGTTGAAACAATGGAGTCATGTTGCCTGAGCGAGAGAGCCTCAGACTGAGGGTATCAGAGTTGAAAACCCTTGTTCAGAGACTCTTGCCACACCGAGATGTATTTATCAAATCTGGGCCCATCTCTCCATCCGCGTAGTCTGTTACTCCTCTAGTGGCCCAGACAAGAGGCAAAAAGGAACCTCAATGAACAATGAGAAGGAAGAGTGCACTGGGATTGGTGGCCCAGGGCTGCGGTGGGTGTTAGAGTTTGCTCTCAAGAATAGAGCTAGCAGGGGCGCCTGGGTGGCGCAATCGGTTAAGCGTCCGACTTCAGCCAGGTCACGATCTCGCGGTCCGTGAGTTCGAGCCCCGCGTCGGGCTCTGGGCTGATGGCTCAGAGCCTGGAGCCTGTTTCCGACTCTGTGTCTCCCTCTCTCTCTGCCCCCCCCCCGTTCATGCTCTGTCTCTCGCTGTCCCAAAAATAAATAAACGTTGAAAAAAAAAATTTTTAAAAAGAATAGAGCTAGCAAACAGAAAATCCAGTATTAGTGGGATACAGGGGAGGAAGGGTTCAATTTGAGCGTGAAGTGCTGGGAGCCAAATAGGAAGGAAGTTTACCAGATCTTTTTTCTAGTTAATGAGGGAGAGGACACCCACCATCTGCCGAGGACCCCAACCATTGCCTAGGAAGGGGACGAGCAAGGGTGAGTGGGCTAGCATGGTCCCCGAAGCAAACTAGGGCACAGGGAGAGCTGAGGTAGATATCTGGGATCTGGAGCAGAGGGGGGACATGACAGAGCATTCCCACGGCAGGTCTGGGGGTAGGCAAATGCTGCTGATTGTGGGCACATGAAGACTGGGGACCACCCAGGCAGCAAGGCTTGAAAGAGTTTATCATTCCAGACCCCACCCCACCCCCAGGCCTGGTTCTTGGGGGCTGCTGCTCAAAGACCTTTGGTAGCTGCAGCTGGGTAGAGCTGGGATTGGGCACCATTGTCACTGTCAATGCCCCAGGTTTAGGTCTGTTCCAGTTATCTAAACCTGAGTAACACATGAGGCTAAACCTTAGTGGATTAAAACAGCAACAATCCTTTATTTTGCATTTCAGGCGGGGCAAGGCAGGGGCCACTGTGCTCCATATGTCTAGGGCCCATGACTCAAATGGCTGGGTACCACAGGGGGCTGGCTGGGCATCTCTCTTCCTGCAGGCTCAGGCCATCTCCCTGCAGTCTCTCCTGTGTTCTCTCCAGCATGGAGTTCTCAGGATAGCTAGACCTAATGGTGGCTCAGGGCTCCAAAATTTCCAGATGCCCAGGCAGAAAGAAATTACAAGGCCTTTTTCATCTGGTTTCAGAAGTTCCAGGATATGTGATTTCTACCATATTCCATTGGTTTAACAAATTCCTAAATTCGGCCCAAATTCAAAGGTAAAAGGTGAAGACCCCACCTCATAGCTGGAATGTCAAAGAATTTGCCATCATTTTTAATCATCTCACCAAGTCCTTAACAAAGTCTCCCCAGTGAACTCCCTGTCTGCAGATTCTCACTGATGGCAGCTGGGAGGCAGCAATGCACAGGGTAGAAAAGGCAGGCGCTTTGGAGGCTGCCAGGTGAGCATTCTTGTCTAGACAGGCTCCACCATTCAGCAACCGGTTGAGCTTGTTAGGTTACTTACCTTTCAGAGCCATGGTGTCCTTGTGTGTCAGATGGGAATAATAATACAATAGGGACCAAGAAAACGTACTTGTCAGTTCTTGTGCAGAACATAACTGACCCACAGATCTGTCCCAGAGGCTGAGATCTGACATCCGTCCTCTGATATTCATCCCCAGCATGGTGTAGAGGCCATTTTCCTGGGGCTGCTCCTATCCCATGACTGAGTGCAAGAGGTCTATTCGTGGGAGATGCTGGACTCCTGGGACAGGCCAGTTTAGCTTGAGGACCCCCTACAGCCTTGCGGAACTCTGTTAGAGCTGCACTGTAGTATAAGAAGCTTCCTTCCACTCAACCTTCCTTCCTTGCCTCTCTACATAGGTCACACCTGTATCCTGGGTCCAGCTCTCTGGCTATGTTCCCTTCTCAGTCTCTTGCAGGGTGGCAATGTGTAGCCCTGCTTTGGCGGCGGGGGGCCGCAGGGGGGGTGTCGGGGAATGGGACAAACAGCCACCTGGTCACAAGGTTGCTGTGAGTTTAAATAATGGGTGTCTGTAAGCACCTAACCAAAGGCTGGCATATAGTTGACATTCATTCAACTAATATTGAGTCCCTGCTGTGTGCAGGCTTTAGCCTGTGTGCCTGGGACATAATGGTGAGCAAAGCAAATAGGAACAGTGTCATGGCCACTTGCTTGAGGCTTCTTACTGTAGCGTCTCACAGCTGAGGGATAAAGTCCCAACTCTTCTAGGGGACACAAAGAGCCTTTCAGAGTCTGACCCTAAGGGACCTAAACACCTCCCACCCTGCACTCTGCACACCTGAACCTAGACTCAGAAGGAATTTTTCTTTCTTCCTTCAATCTTGCTCTTTCACCCCCAATGTCTTAGCACACTTTTTTCCTCTCCTTGAAATACCTCTCACACCCTTGCACACACCCTTGCACACACCCCTTCCACATTCCCCAAGACCCATTTCAATTGTGGGGTCCTAGGTGCCCCCCCCTCCCGGGGGGCAGAACACGCTTGCGGGCACAGATCTCAGCACGCACCTCGGAAGAGCACTTGTAACATTGTGCATGAACTGCTCTAACAGTGTCCTGCTAACTGGTGAGCCTGTCTAGAGCAGGGAAAATGTGGTATCCACCCCGCATCCCCAGTGCTTGGCACTTGGTAGGTCCGCAGTTGACTCGTGCGAAGCGGCTGTGTGAATGGCCGTGGGAGTCCAGGCGAATTTCCGGAGTGACCCGGGCGGGCCTGCGTCGGGGAGGCGGAGGCGCATCTGGGCTCGGCCGCGGTCCGTGAGCCGCAGCGCCGGGGGGCCGCCCGGGACGCGCGCGGCTCGCTCGGGCCGAATCGCGGCGGCCGCCGCGGGGCACATGACTGCGGGCTCAGCCTCCGCCCCGCCCGTTTCCCCGCGCAGCTGCTGGCCGTCGCCTCCCGGGGCTGCGGCGAACCGGGCCGGCGAGCGTCACCGCCCTGCGCGCTCCCTCTCTCGCTCCTGACTAAGCCGGGCCAGCGCCCGACTGCCCGAGCGAGGGAAACCGAAACCGAAGCGGGTCGTCCCCTCCCCGGGCCGCCAGGCAGGCGCGCGGGAGCCGGAGCCCAGCCGCGGAGCCGGGAGCCGCGCGCAGAGCCGGGACCGCGGGCACCTCGGGGTCGCGGGTGTTCAGGCCGCTGCAGCCGCGGCCCCTCCCTCCTTCCTGTCGAGTAGCCGGCCCGCGAGGCCCGGCCCGGGAGCGGCGCGCAAAATGGGCAGGTGCTGCTTCTACACGGTCGGGACGCTGTCCCTGCTCCTGCTGGTGACCAGCGTCACACTGCTGGTGGCTCGGGTTTTCCAGAAGGCCGTGGACCAGACCATCGAGAAGGTGAGGCTGGCGAGGTGTGTGTGTGTGTGTGTGTGTGTGTGTGTGTGTGTGTGTGTGTGTGTGTACGCGCGCGCGCTCCCGTGTTGGGCGGGGGACACTTCCAGCCCACCCTCCGACTGCTGTACCTCCTGCAAAGAACATCTGCACCCCAGCAGACCCTCCCGACGAGAGCCCTCCTTTCCTATTTGTCTTCTCGAGGTTGGTAGGTAAGGGTTCAAGAAGGATGGGGAGGAATAATAGGATAAAATTATGGGTCTAGACTTTTTTTTTTTAAGCTTTCACTTACATTCTATCATTTGCATACCCCTCCACGCCCTCTCTACCCCCCAGTCTCAGCTCGGCCCAAACATATTTCCCACCCACTTCATGAAAAAACAAAACTAAATGAAAAACACCACAGCCCAGGCAGGTTTCTTGGCTGCTTGCTGTGGCCTTTGAAGTGGTGTAGGGCTGTGAATGAGAAGCGGCGTGCGGTCTATTGTGTGCTTGCCTTCCTGGACTGGGCAGGGCAGTCAGCAGAGAGGGCAGGCCTCTGGACTGGGTAACATTTCAGTCCATCAGAGTCTCCGCAGGGTACCTTCCAACTAAGCATGTGGTATCTTGTACCCATCCTCTGTATTGCTTTGTCTCACTTTGGATTCTTGTTCTTCTTAAATTACCATAAACTTCAGGCAAGGATGCATTGAGGTTCTCGAAAGAATCTGAACCTGTCTTTTAGCCTAGATGAGTGGCCTGGAGAGTTGATCATTTCAGAAGACATGTGGGTCATTTGACTTTACCAGTGCTCATTCCTTCTGCCCTTTCACACACATCCACCAATCTGTGTGGAAAGAGGAACAAGAGAGAGTTACTGGGATCACTTTTTCCTTAAAAAAAGAAATAATAATAATTGGAGCAGCCTTTCTTGTTAGCACCGATAACCACAAGTTTAATTTCTGCCACTGGTTTTCACTTGCTGCTGGATGGATTAAAAAAAAAAAAAAAACAGTTTGATCACTGAACTCCCAGTCATGTTGTGTCATCCAGGTGGCAACAGACATGTTCCTTTATTTTTTTTTTAATTTTTTTTTAATATTTATTTATTTTTGAGACAGAGAGAGACAGAGCGTGAACAGGGGAGGGGCAGAGAGAGAGAGGGAGACACACAATCTGAAACAGGCTCCTCTGAGCTGTCAGCACAGAGCCCGATGCGGGCCTCGAACTCACGGACCATGAGATCATGACCTGAGCCGAAGTCGGCCGCTTAACCGACTGAGCCACCCAGGTGCCCCCAGACATGTTCCTTTAATAGAGGTCATGAAAAGCCATCAGTTACTTGAAATCTGGCAGTTAAAGGTAAATTAAAAAAAAAAAAAGTCATGGTAAAGCATAATTTAATTTTAAAGTTTATGTTAAGGAAACATTAAGTTCACATTTTTTATTAAAGTTTACTTATTTATTTTCAGAATGAGAGAGAGAGAGAGAGGGAGGGGCAGAGAGAGAGGAAGAGAGAGAATCCCAAGTAGGGTCTATGCTCTCAGTGCAGAGCACCACATGGGGCTTGATCCCATGAACCATGAGATCATGACCTGAGCCGAAATTAAGAGTCAGACACTTAACCAATGAGCCACTCAGGCACCCCTAAGTGCACATTATTAAGGGAAGATGAAACCCACTGTCTGAGCTTCTCAAAGACCGCTGTTTTCCCTGAGTACCCATGAAGGAAGAAAACTAAACGGCCTCTTTTCTGCTCTTGGCCACCTGTAAATCCATGGCAAGATTGTTTAGGGATATAAACCCTTCCCTGGATGACCAGAGTTAAGCAATGCAATTACAGTCCCTATGTGAATCTTCTTGTGTGGCTTTAAAAGGCTGTTTCAGAAGAGCCCTATGAGAGGAGCTGTCTCCCTGGTGCCTCAGATGTTACCAGCCCTCTGATGCTCTGTGGGTCTCCATTTCATGGACAGGTAGGGAGGTGGCTGTACGGCAGCTTGCCTGGGCCTTGAGTTTGCACTGATACTTGGTGATTGGCTTTTTTATCTGGTTTTCTCTGTGAGGAATGGACTCTGATCAGACTAATAAATCATAGTACAGGGGAAGTGGATTTTCAGAATTGCCCAACCCCGTTAAAGAACACCGTGCAAGGTGGCATATACAATTAAATGACAGGGCTAGTTCCAGTGGACAGGAATGTTGCCAAGTCGGCCAGAGGGCATGCATGACCATCGTTACCATTCTGTTCTCCCCGGTCACCTGCAGTGTGGTGGCCTGGGATAGTGGGACAGAGTAAGGACTCTGCGGTCTACACCCCTAGACATCAGTCCTGGTCCACCATGCTCTAGCTGCATGACCTTGGGCTAGGCTTCCTGATTCTGGGTTTCCCCATCTGTAAATGAGGATAAAAACAACTCACAAAAATAGAGAGGTTGTAGGAATTATTAGGGAAAATGGGTAATTTTCATGGCATATCTTTAGTGCTTTGTAAGTCAGTTTTATTTTTGTTAGAACCCACATGAGCAAAGGAAAAATATATGAGATTTGAAGTCAGACATCCTGTATTCAAATCCTGACCTTACTATTTGCAAGCTTTTTGATTCTGGGCAAGTTACTGAAGTACCATGAGCCTCAATTTCATTTCTTGGGAAAGTAAGGATGTTAGCTATCTTAGGCACAGTGGTGCATTTACCATGAAGCACACAAAGCTTATGCTTGAGGCCCTCACGTGCACAGGCCCTTCCAACAGCCTCCACCTAATTCTGTATCCAAAATTTTCTTTTTTCTTAGGAAGGGTCTCCTCACACTGTATAAGCTTCCCACAAACCCTGCCTCTGTGTGTGCTGTTGTGAGACTGAGGGAGGTCATCTGTGTAAAGCACCCGGGACAGTATCAGGCAGAGGATAGGTGATCAGTTACGGCTGCTGTCATTCTTTCCATTAGTATCATTATGGAACGATTCTTGACCTTAATATAGTTAACTTGACCTTAATATAATGTAATCTAGTCTGATACTCCCAGTTTGGTTTTTTTCGTTTTTTTTTTTTTTTTTTTTTTCATCTTAAGATTTTCCATGCCCTGGGGGCGCCTGGGTGGCGCAGTCGGTTAAGCGTCCGACTTCAGCCAGGTCACGATCTCGCGGTCCGTGAGTTCGAGCCCCGCGTCAGGCTCTGGGCTGATGGCTCGGAGCCTGGAGCCTGTTTCCGATTCTGTGTCTCCCTCTCTCTCTGCCCCTCTCCTGTTCATGCTCTGTCTCTCTGTCCCCAAAAAATAAATAAAAAAATGTTGAAAAAAAAAATTAAAAAAAAAAAAAAAGATTTTCCATGCCCTGACTGGTCTATATCAAAAAAGAAGACAAGAAAGGGGAGAAATTCAAATGAATAGGTTTGGCTAATTGTGAGAAGCAAAGTAACATAATCCCTATTAGAATAATTTGCAGGGAGATTTGAAGATTAAAGGGAGATTTAAATTTTGGCCGGTGAATGGAGTGGAAGGAACCAAGACAATTTGATTCCATTTTTTGTTTATTTTTTGTTTTTGTTTTTGTTTTTTTTTTGAGAGAGAGTGAGAGAGAGAGAGAATGATCCAGGGGAGAGGATCAAAGGGAAAGAGAGAGAGAATCCTAACCAGGCTCCATGCTCATGGAGCCTGACGCAGGACTCAATCCCATGACGCCTGAATTCATGACCTGGGCCAAAATCAAGAGTTGGATGCTCAACCGACTGAACCACCCAGGTGCCCCTGGCTCCATTCTTGGCCTGGCTGGTTACCGCCTTGTATTGAGCAAGCCCTGTAACTCTTTCTGCTTCAGTTTTCTCAATTGCAAAACAGGCACAGTAATGTCTCCCTCGTTGTCTGCTCACACCCACTTCTTAGAGGATATTCTGAGCACTAACCAGGCCTTCTCTCTCAAGCGTTTTGACTTCCTGAAGACAGAGCTTTGCAGAAACCATTTAACCTCTTTTTCCTCCTTGGAACCCGGGAGGGCAGATTTTTACGTTCTGTCTCCTTTGATGACCCCCCTAATTGTCCTGGCACTCAGCACACACCGGTAGGTACACAACAAATGCCTGTTGCCTCACATTTGATCATTGTAGTTGAAAGAGCAGTGTTCTAGGAATCAGCAGAACTTGGTTAACATTCTTTGTTTCTGTCATTATGAAATACTTGGGTGAAGTTGAGAAAGCCCAGTAGCGAATATTGAACCCCTCAAAAAACCTCGGGTTTCTCATTTTGAAATAACACCTGCCTTAGAGTTGTCGCCAGGAGTGAAGTAAAAGGATTGCTGGAAAAAAGCACCTTGCGGAGGGCCCAGATGGTAACATTTGTGACTGTTTTCAGCTATCGTTTTCTCATCTGTGAACTGAAGCTTATGTCGAGAGAAGGTTCCTTCTAGCTCCAGACTTCTGAGATTCTGTGCCTCAGGCGTGTGAGCTTTGTTTAAGAGCAACATTGCAGCTCAGAATATTAAGCTTGCCCTTAGACGCATGGACAGTTTGAACGCCTCCCAGAAATGGGGCTGCAGTGCCAGCCAGAGTCAGGGCTGGTGAAGAAGAAATGGGCTGGCAAGGGAACCAGTGAGAAGAAAAGAGACAGCTCACAGGTTTTCCTTCCTGTGCCCAGGCCAAGGAAGGGTGAAAGCATTCGGTGTCAGGGATGAGATTAACAGGACAAATATACTTATCCTTGGCTGGGACCTGAGGCTCTGGGCAAGCGACATCAGCTAGCCTCTTTTAGGAGCCATGTAACTTGGGAGCCGTTCTGCTGATGCCTCAAAAAATGAGATACGATCACCGTTAAATTAACCAAATAACATTAAAGGTGAATATGTGGGGGTCTTCTTTTTTACAGTTGAATTAGTTAAACATCTTCACGTATGTGTATGTAAAGACAATCACCTGTATCCAATCTTAAAAGGATCTTTCTTGCATCTCCTGAATTGCCTGTTTTCAGGGTTATGACAACTTAGGACCTTAGAATAAGAAAAAACCTTAAGCACCACTTAATCTGTTATTTTACAGTCAAGGAACCTGAGCCCGTGCCAGTTTTTTAAAAAATTTATTTAGCGAGAGGGGGAGAGCAAGCGAGTGCGCGAGAGAAAGCAGGGAAGGGACAGAGAGAGAAGGACAGAGAAAAAGAGAGGGAGAGAGAGAGAGCGTGAGCAGGGGAGGGGCAGAGAAAGGGGGAGAGAGAGAACCCCAAGCAGGCTTCTCACGTCCAATGCAGAGCCCAATGATGGCTCGAACTGATGAACCAGGAGATCACGACCTGAGCCAATATCAAGAGTCAGACCCTCAACTGACTGAGCCACTTGGGCGGCCCCAAGCCTATGTCAGTTTTTAAATATGATGGTGGGTATCAAACTGCCTTTATATTTATGTGCCACTAGAAATGTAAATAACTGACTTATCAGAGGTTGGATGGAGGGGAAGGGGTAGGGTTAGGCATGCAAGCTGGGTCTCCTAAATCACTTTTCCCACCCCAAGCATGAGCATATACTCTGTTGCCTGCAACAGTCCTGATTTATCTACACCTGTTGTCCTGGCGTAATTACTGGCACCCTCTTTTCTTTTAAAAGATCCTTGGTTTGGAGCACCTGGGTGGCTCAGTCAGTTAAGCGTCTGACTTTGGCTCAGGTCCTAATCTCAGGGTTCGTGGGTTCGAGCCCCGCATCTGGCTCTGTGCTGACAGTGTGGAGCCTGGAGCCTGCTTCAGATTCTCTGTCTTCCTCTCTCTCTGCCCCTCTGCTCACATTCTGTCTCTCAAAAATAAACATTAAAAAAATTACAGTTTAAAAGATCCTTGGTTTGGGATACCTGGGTGGCTCAGTCAGTTAAGTGTCCAACTTTTGATTTTGACTCAGGTTATGATCTCATGGTTTGTGAGTTCGAGCCCCACATCAGGCTCTGCACTGGCAGTGTGGAGTCAGCTTGGGATTCTCTCTCTCCCTTTATGCCCCTCCTCCACTAATGTTCTCTTTCTGTGTCTCTCTCTGTCTCTTTCTCTCAAAAATAAATCAACATTAAAAAAAATAAAAGATCCTTGGTCTGGATAATAAGTTCTATCCTCACATACCACATTCTCCTCCACTTCTTAGCAATAAAAGGAGCAAGAAGCTAAGGCCAACTCAAGCTGGCTGCAGAACGGTAATTTTTTTTTTTTTTGTAAAGCTGGAAGAGGAAGCTCCTGGAAGTCTAAGGGTGAGAACCACAGGACAGTAAGGCCTCCTAAGAGTACAGTAGAAACTGGAAAGTTAGCAGGACCCAGACACACTCTGTGTCCCCCCACTGTTCCTCTGGTTGCCCTACCGAATAGTTTCCTCTGTTTACTTGTTGGGCCCGGGCTGTTTACTCATCCAGTGCTCCCTCGGCCCCAACCCCATGTGACACTCCAGCTGCTGGCCTCCCATGGACATGGTTTATCTCTTGGTTTCTCCCTTCCAGATTTGTGACAGAGTAATGTGATTGGCTCAGCACGAGCAGAAATCATAGATCCTTAAACAGAGGCAGTAGTATCCTCGCAAGATTCTTTAACTCTTAAGCAAAATTATCCAACCCCTCCTTGGCTTTTAGAAACATGATCTTGTGATATCAAAATCATATTATGTTTCTTTCAACATCTTACTAATTCATGGTGACCACGAATGCATTCATTATTAATGGCTAAGACAATGGAGTAAACCAGTAGTTGTCATTGTGGTCCCTAGACTCTAGGAATGACATCAAAATCACTTACGGAGTTTAAAAAATACAGATGCAGGGCATGTGGGTGGCTCAGTTAGTTAAGCGTCCGACTTGATTTTGGCTCAGGTCATGATCTCACAAGTAACTGAGATCGAACCCTGTGTGGGCTCTGTGAACCTGCTTGGGATTCTCTCTCTCCCGCTCTCTCTGCCCCTCCACTGTTCATTTGCCTGCACACGTGCTCTCTTTCTCTCTCAAGATAGATAAATAAACATTTAAATAAATAAAGTCAAAATAAAAAATACAGATGCTACCAGCCCTGCTGAATCAGACTCCTTAGGCCTGGCACCCAAGTTGAAAAGCAGACTATGAAGGGGCATCTGGGTGGCTCAGTCAGTTAAGCCTCTGACTTTAGCTCAGGTCATGATCTCACAGTTCGTGGGTTCAAGCCCCACGTTAGGCTCTGTGCTGACAGCTCAGAGCCTGGATCCTGCTTCAGATTCTCTGTCTCCCTCTCTCTCATCCCTCCCCTGTTCATACTCTGTCTCTCTCTCACTCACCCTCTCTCTCAAAAATAAATAAACATTAAAAAAACTAAAAAGTAAAAAGCTAACTATCAAGCCTGTGACTGGTTTGGATGGTGGTTATGGCAGCCCACATCTTCACTCCTCCAGATGGCATTTCCTTTTTTTTTTTAACCTTTGTATTTTATTGTTTATTTTTGTTTATTTTTCTGATAGGAAATACATGCCATTATAAAAAGTCAGATCCAACAAAAATTAATAAAACAAAGATAACTACTGTTAACATATTGTTAATTATTCCATGTTTTTATTTGTGCACACATACTAACAGATATACTTTACAAAAATGAGATGCTTCTGTTCCCACTCTATTTATTCTTAATTTCATCTAGTAAAGTTGACATATAAGAGAGATGATAATTCTAGTTGAGGATATTACTACTAGTGATTACTATTATTCTTCAAGTTTACATTAAAGGAAAGATGGGGGGAGGGGAAGGTTGTTGTTTGTGAGAACCGTTTTTGCTTTCTTGCTTAATAAAGTGCAAGATTTCATTCTGTCAGGCCACAGCAAAGGGGCCATCTGTTCTGCCAGACATTTGCTTGTTTCCTGGGGAAGAATCAGCAGGTGGGATTGTAAGAGCATTAATGAAAACATAGGATGTTGGCCAAGTGACTAGGCATTTATGGCCTGTATCTTCAAGATATGTATATACTATATATACATGGTATACTAAATGAGGGGACCATTTTTCATCAAAACTGGTAACTAGTCAAAAGCAACTGAGGAAAATAAGGCTACTTTTGGTTTTTGCAGTCTATATCTAAAAATATTTACATATATACTTTGGCAGTCATTCATTTATTTAGCAAATATTTACCGAGTGTGGACCATTTGCGAGGCAATGTGCTGGGAGCTGTGGATACAGTAATAAAGTAGACACAGTCCCTACGCTTACAGAATTTATAATCTAATTCAAATTTTTTGGGCTCAGGCCCCTTTACATTCTTAAACTGAAGACCCTAAAGAACTTACATTTGTGTGAGTTATATCTATCAATATTTACAATATTAGAAATTAAAACGGGTAAATTTTTAAAGCACAAGAATACACAAACACGTATTAGCTGTCAGAGAGCAATGACATCATTACATGTCTGGTGACCTCTAGAAAACTGCACTCTACACTCATGAGGGGATGAGCATGAAAAGGGCAACTAATGTCTTAACATTATTAGGAAAATAGTTTTTAACCCTGTGGACCCCCTCAGAGGGTCTTGGGGACCCCCAGGGCCCCTCAGGCCACACTCTGAGAGCTGCTGATCTAGTTTTCATTTAATTAATTATGACAATTTTTAGAATAACTTTAAAAAATCACTTCATATCCCTGTTGTTTCTGTAAGAACAGTTTGGAAACTATGCTATTAATGTCTTCAAACCACCAGGATTTTGTCTAGTGTGTTATACACATGTTCCTTTGGTCTCCACACAAGTCCATGGTTAAAGATGGTAGTTTGGGTCATCAGAGATGCAGGTTCAGCGAATGCCCTGCTTTCCCTGTGTGCTAATCAGACTAGACTAGACCATCAGCATCTCCGTAATTGAATTATTGCATAATTCCCCTCCAGCCTCAGCCCTGCCAGGGATTTTCGAAGGTGGGGGCCCTGCCAGTTTTAGCTTTGTGCCATCGTCCCTACCACCAAGTGCACCGTCACACAAAATGCACGTTCAGTAAATATTACTCGGATGAGTAGAAGGACGAATAGACGAAAATTTACATCTTCGGGGATGATTTCCTTTGCATATTATTGCTCGTGTTGTTCTTCAGCTTCACGCTTTCGTTACGCTCTGTAGACCAGTGGTCATTGATTGCCTCACTATACCTTTAAAATCTAGAAACTTCACCCAAGAACTCAAGTTTCCAACCTCTCTTGAAACATGTGGATGCTGTGCGTGCTAGTCTGTGTTCACAGTCTGAGCAGAATGGGGCTGCCCTTCAGAGGGGACCTCCCTCCTGATTCCCATGGCCCTTCTCATTCCTGTTGGCTCCCTAACTCCGAGGCGCAGGGAAGGTGCCCTTTGTCATCGTGCCTGCCCTGTTGTCTCTCTTAGAGTAGAGAAAAATACCTGTTTGTATCTGAACCTCGTTACCAAAAGAGGAAGGTAAACGAAGGTAAACGAAGGAAAGGAAGGTAAAAGAAGGAAAATGAAAGAGCCCCAGAGGGTCATGTGTTTGGCAAAAATGAAAGCGGGCATATTTCTATGGAGAAATGAGTATCATCGCTAGGGTCTGCCATGCACACTAGTGTGCAAACTCGCATCGTTTCACTCGCCACACCCACCTGGCCCCTTCAGCACTGAGTTTCACCCTCTGTAGAGACAGAGAGGCAGAATACCATTGTTATAATGGTGAGATCACTCTTGCAAGCCTCACTTTAAGAGTAGTTGCTTTTAACACTGTACTTCTGATAATCAACAGTAATGGAAGGGAGAGGAGGCAGAGATAGAAGTAGGTGATGAACGCATCACTTATATCGACTTTGAGAGATACAGTTGCAACCAAACAGGCTGTAAAATAATAAGAGGGGCCCCACAAGTTACACACTGAACCCGGCATGGTTTTCATGGGCCACACTTCTTATGTATTCACGTCTAACATCCTCTTTCTCAGTCACTCCTTCAACCACACCCTCTGCATACACATCTATTTCTCCAATGCCTGGTCCTTTTTTTTTTTTTAAGTATTTATTTATTTATTTAGAGACAGAGCACAAGTGGGGGGAGCGGCAGAGAGAGAGGGAGAGAGACAGAGAATCCCAAGCAGTCTCCACAGAGCCAGCACGGACCCTGATGCGGGGCTCGAACTCACAAAGCTGCGAGATCGTGACCTGAGCCAAAACCAAGAGTCAGATGCTTAACTGACTGAGCCACCCAGGTGCCCCTCACCTGGTCATTTTGATTAAGTTTCCATCTGGTGGCTGCTTTCTCTGTCTTTGGGCTGGCAGTTCTCAACCTTGGTTTCACATTTGTTATTATGTGGAAGCATTTAAAGAGTCCTCCAGCGGGTGTTTGGTAGCAGGAGCTTTTCAGGAAGGCTACCCCATCCTGCTGTCCTGTCTGTCATTTATAGAGTAGCAGCTTCCACATGAACTAACATTTGAATGTCAACTATCAGATCTCATTAGGGGAATTATTACGATTGCAATTAAAGCAAAATGAGTTCATCAGCAGTGACATAAAAAAAAGTCAATGCGTTTGTTCCTGAGTTAAAATAAGGTCAGAGTGGGGCGCCTGGGTGGCGCAGTCGGTTAAGCGTCCGACTTCAGCCAGGTCACGATCTCGCGGTCCGTGAGTTCGAGCCCCGCGTCAGGCTCTGGGCTGATGGCTCAGAGCCTGGAGCCTGTTTCCCATTCTGTGTCTCCCTCTCTCTCTGCCCCTCCCCCGTTCATGCTCTGTCTCTCTCTGTCCCAAAAATAAATAAACGTTGAAAAAAAAAATTAAAAAAAAAAATAAGGTCAGAGAATTAGGGTAGAATGCTAATGGTAGGCTTATTCCTTTTACCTCAACAGAGAATAAGAAAAGGTAAGTAATGGGAATGACTTACATTACTAGGAGAGTCTGGATTGGGTGTGTTTAATTTAACAGAGGAATTTTTATAAATTTTTTTTAACATTTTTATTTAGTTTTGAGAGACAGATAGAGACAGAGCATGAGGGGGGAGAGGCAGAGAGATGTGGGGAACATAGAATCTAAAGTAGGCTCCATGCTCTGAGCTGTCAGCACAGAGCCCGTCATGGGGCTCGAACCCACGAAACCGTGAGATCATGACCTGAACCGAAGTCGGATGTTTAACCGACTGAGGAAGTCAGATGCTTAACCAACTGAGCCACCTAGGCGCCCCTCAGGGAGGAAATTTTTAAAAAACAAAGCAAACCAGCAAACTGGTATTTTGCTATTTGGGGAGTTTTATCAATCTGGAGTCTAGTGAGAATCATTCACATGTTGTTAGGCCAGGTTGCCCATGTTGGCCTGCATTTTCTCTGGGTGAGTTTAGACTGTGTAGATGGTGATGTGGATGCTGAAGTTGTGTCTAATTATTAAGTAGCACTCTGTTGAAAAATCATAAATCCACTTCTGGTCACATCGACTTTCAGCAGCCTGTGGGATGTCCAGGTGGGGATTTTAGGATGGGTCCATACAACAGAGATGATCGAAATAATTTCAGGCAGAAGCCCTTCTTTGGGCTGAATTACTGGGCCTTGCATGTAATTGTCCACTAACTGCTTCATGCATGCCGATTTTGTGTCCTTAGCTAAATTTCTTTGTGAGAACAGGGCCTGTGTCTGTTGGTCATGTAGAAATCTCTCCATATGGGGACACCTGGGTGGTCAGTCGGTTATGCATCCAACTCTTAGATTTCAGCTCAGGTCATGATCTCATGGTTCATAGGTTTGATCCCCGTGTTGCACTCCACGCTGATGGCATACAGCCTGCTTTAGATTCTCTCTCTCTCTCTCTCTCTCTCTCTCTCTCTCTCTCTCTCTCCTTCTCTCTCTCTCTGCCCCCCACCCCTCAAAAATAAATAAATAAACTTAAAAACGTTTTAAAAAGAGGGCGCCTGGGTGGCGCAGTCGGGTAAGCGTCCGACTTCAGCCAGGTCACGATCTCGCGGTCCGTGAGTTCGAGCCCCGCGTCGGGCTCTGGGCTGATGGCTCGGAGCCTGGAGCCTGTTTCCGATTCTGTGTCTCCCTCTCTCTCTGCCCCTCCCCCGTTCATGCTCTGTCTCTCTCTGTCCCAAAAATAAATAAACGTTGAAAAAAAAATTATAAAAAAAAATTAAAAAAAATTAAAAAATAAAAAAAAATTTTAAAAAGAAAGAAATCTCTCCATATATACATATTGGCTAATTAGCTGAAAATAAGTTTTTCAGTTTAAATGATTAATTTGGTTGTTGAGACTACAGATTCACCACACAACTCAATAATCCTTCCAATATTTCTTTAGGTAGTAGTACTACAATACTATGTGTAAAAAAAAAAAAATTCATCATGTTCTACTTGGCTAAAATTTATAAGCAATATCCAAAGTCACATTGTAAAACTGGTTTAGGACCTTACATTGATGTTTAGCGTAACTGGAAAACTCAGTTGATTACAGGGTTTGCCTGGTAACTGTCACAGCCCCAGCAAAATCGTCAGTGAGGAAGAGCAGTTGTTCCCAAGCCACAGCTTTATGTCTAAATTGTGCAAAGGGCTCCTCAGGGGAACTGGTTTGTTGCATTGGGCAGAATTAATGACTTCTTGTGCCAAACATTCTCCAGGCTTGAGGTTAAGGTTATTACTTGTTGGTTTCTGAGTCCTTCCTTTGCAGAGCAAGCTCCCGGGAGTATACAGTTGAATGCCCTGAGGATCTGGTGTAGAAACTAGAAGCGTAAGGTCAAAATGAAGCCCCCGTCTGGACCATTCTAGAGCAGGAGGTTGAGGTGCTTTTGGGGGACTCTTAGCATGAACGGTGGAGAAGCTACCTGGACATAAGGAGCTCAGCTCCCCCTTCCTCAGTCCCTCACTGTCTGTTCCAGCCCCGGGAGTTTACATGACTTCGCACAGCTGCCCTAGTTTCCTTTCCTCCAGAGGGAAGGCCTGACTCCCCAGGAACGTCTCAGAGTCTACGTGAGGGCCTCTCCATAGTTTCACTGTCTCCCTGAGGTAGGGCTGCTGGGTAAAATACAGGATGCCTAGTCAAATTTCAATTTCAGATAAGCAATGAATAATATTTTAGTGAGTATGTGTCATGCCATGTTTTGATTCACTTCAGTGTATCAGTTGTTGACATCTTGCCGTATTTACTTCATCTCTCTCTGATATACTCTTTCTTAAATTATTTGAATATAAGTTGCAGACATCACAATGCTTTGTTCCTGAATCCTTCAGCATGTATCACCTATGAATTAAAGTACTTTGTGACACAACCCTGGGCTTTGCAGACCCACAGACCTGGACTTGACTTACTGGCTCCGTGAACTTGGGATAGCCAGTGCCACCATTTCCTTGTCTGAAAAATGGGAATTCTTGTCTTGCAGGGTTAGCATAAGGCTTAGATGATGGCATAAAGCTCTAGCACAGCCCCCTGACTCCTAGAGATCCAGTAAATAGTAGCTGGCCATTGTGGTAATGGTACCCGAGCTGAATGTCAGGGAAGAAGATAAAAATGAAGAAGGTAACGATAAAGTCGCAACTGTTTTGGAGCAGCTGTGTGTGTGAACTTCCCTCTGCTCTTGCATTTCCCTCCTCCTTCCCTACTTGGTCTGCGTATACAGACACACACACACAACATGCAGCCCACTGTGGGACTGGCAGGGATTCCTTGACACACACCTAGCAATGGAGTGGACAAAAAGAGACACGTTAAAGGTACAGGAAAAGCCAACACTCTTGAGGGCACGATTTGAAAGGAATTAAAGGTGGCGTGAGACCTGGCTTGAGTGTGGACTCAGCTGAGAGTGGCCGGGGGGGGGGGGGGGGGGAGGGGGTGATGGCAATAGGGGTGGAGGCAAGACACAGATGGTGAGGAGAACCCCAGGTCGAAACAGAATCTGCCATCAACGTGAGTCTGGCAGGCTGTCAAGGATCGCTTTCATTGTTAGGCTTTGTATTTGCTTTGTTTAGTTAAGGACTCCCGTGTACTAAATGTTTATTTCTATCTCAAAACTGCCTTAGTCGACTTGAGATTTGGAGGAACAAGTTCAAGTCAGACTGTTATAAAAACAGCCAGTTTTACCCTCTTTTCTGGAAAGGATTGTGCCCTCCTTTCTGGAAACTCTTCTTCTTGTCTTTGGATTTTTGGTTGCCTAAGAGCTGGATGCAAACCAAAGAAGATAAACTCAGGGAGTTAACCCATGTGTCAATTCATGCTGGCTCTTTTGAGGTTCATAATTCTGAGGTGATTTTCTTTTCTTTAATAAATAAGTGAGATCACGAGCCCTTTCTCACTCTGAAAGTCTTCACACACTGGGTGCTTGTCAGGATAAGTTAGCAAGGAATACAGTGTGCTAAATCAGCCATCCTGGCAATAATAGGGAAAGAAACACTGTGAGGCTGAGCGTGGGGGATGGCGGCTCTTGGAGCTTTTGTGGGAGCCCTGACCACAGCTGATGAGGCATCAGCTTCGCCTTTGTTTTGCAAGGACAGAGGGAGAGGCTAGATGAAGTAGGTTCTCTGTGGATCCACGCCTCCTTTCCTTTGGGGCCTATTAGTGACATTTTATAGAATCTGAGTTTCTCAGATTTTCATTAAAAAAAATAAGGGAATAATTATTTTTCTGCTTCTAGAAGTATTTTATTTCTGTTGTAAAAAATCCCAATGCAGAAAAACGTAACAGAGAGAATGGAAGACGCCTTGTAATCCCGTCCCATAGAGATGTGTGCGATTAGATGTTTAGTGTGGATGTTTTGAGATTTTGACGGTAATTAAAATATTGAAACTTTAAAATTAACTGTATTTTACCGCACTGACATTTTCATGTTTGAATTTTATCTGCTAGTCTTGTCCACACATTGTCTTTTTCCGTTTAGCATAGATCATGAGCATGTTTCTTATTTCTGTATAGTCTTCCTAATTTTAATGGTTGCTTTCTACTCCAACCTGTGAATTATCATAATTTACTAAACCATTCTTTTCCGTTTGACATTTTGGTTATTTCTGATTTTATGCTAATTCCTCGTTGTCTCAACCTAAACCGAATTAAAGATAGCGCTGGAAGAGAGGATCATGACTAAAGACTTCCTGCGTGGTTTCTTTTCTCTTTCATTTTTTAACATTCAGCAGATTAATGGGAGTGACATGATTCCTTTTTTAATTAATTTATTCTTTTTTTGTTAAACTTTTTTTATTTTTTTCATTTTTTCATTTTTTAAATGTTTATTTCTGAGAGAGTGCACACTCAAGCAGGGGAGGGGCAGAGAGGGGGGGACAGAGGATCCCAAGTTGGTTCCATGCCGACAGCACAGAGCCTGACGTGGGGCTCGAACCCACGAACTGCGAGATCATGACCTGAGCCCAAGTCAGACTCTTCACTGACTGAGCCACCCAGGTGCCCCTCCTTTTTTGTTTTAAATCAAGACGTGGAACCCTCCCATCCCCACTCAAGATGGCAATAATCAGGATCACAGTTACCATTCATTGAGCATTTTGAGGTGGACTGAGATAAGCTCTCTGCTGAAATCTCATTTAATCCTTACAATCATCCTAGCCAAGCCCTCATTCCCATTTGTGCCCATGTAACCTTCTAAAACACCTCTTGCCTGTGTCAACGCAAAATAGGCAGCATGGCCCAATAATTATTGCCACATTAAAAAACAAATGCAGCCTAGGTAAAGAAAGACTATTTGAAAGGACTAGTGCAGTAGGAGGCAGGAGATGTGCGTTTGGGAGATCTTTTCCCATCTGAGAAGGAGAGTAACAAGGCTGGGAAGGAGAGAAACTTAACCAAATTTGGTTCACAAGCATTTTTTCCTCACCTTTATTGAGGTATGGTTGACAAGTAAACCATGACAAGTATGAGTTGTGTAAGTTGTGTAAATTGTTTATATATTTTGGATACTAACCTCCTATCAGATATCTTGCAAATCTCTTCTCCTATTCAGTAGGTTGCCTTTTTTGTTCTATTGTGGTTTCCTTAGCTGTGCAGAAGCTTTTAATCTTGGTGCAGTCTCAGTAGTTTATTTTTGCTTTTGTTCCCCTTGCCTGAGGAGACATATCTAGAAAAAAAAATGTTGCTTTGGCTGATGTCAGAGAAATTGTTGCCTGTGTTCTCTTCTAAGATTTATATGGTTTTAGGTCTCACAATTAAGGTCTTTAATCCATTCTGAGTTGATTTTTGTATTTGGTGTTAGAAAGCAAAATGAGTGAAGGGGAGTGGGAAATACTGACTTCCAGTTAGGAATGAATAAGCCATGGGAAAAAATCATGGCAATAAAAAGCAGAGGGAAGATAGTCAGTGATATTGTAATAGTGTTGTATGGTGACAGATGGTAGCTACACTTGTGAAGATAGCATTATGAATAAACTTATTGAATCACTATGTTGTACACCTGAAAGTAATGTAACATTGTGTGTCAACTATACTCAAGAAATTTTAACTGTATACATTTAAGGTGTACTACATGATGTTTTGAATAATGTATGCATTGTGAAATGATTATTATAATACTAATTAACATATCCTATCACCTCAGTGTGTGTGTGTGTGTGTGTGTGTGTGGTGAGAACACTTGAGATCTATTCTCTTAGCAAATTTCAAGCATACAATAAAGTATTATTAGCCATAGTCAGCATGCTGTACATTAATAGGCATTTTGTTCCTATTGATCAGTGGGAACCTGTGATTCAACTAATCAATAATGAGGCAAAAACTGGGAATGTGGAGGGTCTGAGTCTGGCCTTTTCTAGGGATAAACAGTGAGGGGAATCTTAGCTAAGTCCTATGGAAGAGTGTTTCTTTGCAGGAAGCCATTTCTTGGAACACAAAAGAGGGGTAGGTTCCTGAACCATTTACTGCTTTCCAGGAGCACTAGGCTCTGGTAAAATTCAACGTTACCAGGAGCTCAGGTTTAGAGTGAGTCCTAGGGTGGGAGGCTGACTCCATCTCCTACTAGCAAACCTTAGGCATTCCCCTAACCTTTGAGCTTTGGTCTCCAGAAGTGTAAAAACAGGGGAAATGATTTTCACTTTGTAGGTTATTAAGGGAGATTACATGAAATAAAGGGCAATATTGTGCCTGGCTCTCGATAATGCTCTGCAGCTCAGAAATCTTCCATGGCTCCCCATTGTATATCAGATGAAATCTAGGCTCCTATGACCCCAACCTACCTCTAAATGAGTCTCTCTACTCCTTATAAAACCATATGCAGTCACACCTAACACTGTCCCCTCTCTGTATGTTTTATTTTCTCATTCTCCACATTCACTACCTTTCTGATTAAGCGGAGGATTCCAGGAGAGATGGACACGGAACAGGCAGGGAGGAAGGATAGTTGAATCAACTCTGGCTGTCCATAAGGTGTCTATGACCTCCCTCTGCTTGCTAAATTTTTATTTTTTCTCCCCGGCTCATTTTAAGGACTGCCTTTCTCCATCTCAGGTCATAGAATCCACTATGTGAACACTCGCGAGACTGTTGTCTGGTATAGTCACTGGCCATGTATCACGTGCTACTTCATGCTGTCGGTTAAGTTGCATGTGTGTGTCAATACTCCCCTAAGTGGAGGCCAAGCTCCTGGCATGCAGAAACCATATCTGTGTTGATGGATATCTCTGACCATGCCTAGCACATACATAGTGTTTTGAGGACTTGCATTCATAGTTCTATCCTTTCCAAGAACCACCATGGGTATAGCACTGGTTTAAATAGGTTTTAGGAAAGGGGGGTCATGGAAGGACACAGATTTTTTTTCTTTCCACCCACAAAAGGAACTGGCTGTACTTAGCTCTTTAGGGTACTGGATTACTGAGAAGATACACAAACTGATAAGGATTAGATCTCTCATGATTATGTGATTCTAACAACACTATTGCTTTCTGGTATCTGAAGGTGACAACCACTTCCTCTGGTATACTTTAAAGGCTCTTTGGATTTGTAGCTAGAGAGCTGCTGTTACGAGGCTTGGCACTTGTAACGCTTGTGACTTTGCATTTGACCGCTTGTCAAATACGGGCAATTGCCTCCTGGTACCCCTCTGCACCCCTCTCCACCCCTTCTGCACCCCTCTGATTGCCTCCTAGCAAGTTCTTCTCACCTAGCCTTTTATAAGTAAAGATGATGGAAGCTGGTGTCTAAGTTTTCTAGAACTGTATTTTGTTGATTGAACTAATGTTTCTTCAAGAACTGCACTGTTCTAGACACTGTGGGGAAGACTAAAGGGGGAGAAAAGGACCCATTTTTGTAGGTTAGCACCTTCTATTTTAAAAAGCTAACAGTTAACTTCGTACATGACCATATTGAATAGACACACTTCCCTTCCCATTTTTGCTTGCTGATATGGCCTGCTTCATGTTGATTCCTGTTAACTTCAGTTTTTACAAGATGTTTTCTGACCTGGCCCCTTTTTTCCTATGAAATTCCTATGTAATGTGTTTTGGGGTTCAAAGAAGGAGATGATCCATCCAGTGAAAGGGGTATTACTCAAGGAATTCACAGAGGAGAGGACATTATTGCCTTGCCCTATTCTGGAAATTTATGGGCAAGAAAAAGAGGTCCTTATTTAATGAAGCCAGACAACTTAAATATCTATCCTCTAGAAGAGAAATAAATTGTTTGTATGTTAGATTTCTCGTAGTTAACATATTAGTTTTCGGTAGGTTAAATTCATGTTACTAAGCTGTTTCTGGAAGCTATATGTGTACTTTATGGTGGAGAAACTCTACCGTATATCTTGTATAACTAAAATGGGTAGTATATTTATAACAGTTGTTATTTTATTTTTGTTTTTTTTTAATGTTATACGCAGAAGTAGGGTTGGAAGGTAGAGAAGAGCCACCCGGGATTCCAGACCTAGCTCTGACATTAAGGAGCTGAATGAGCTTCCGCACACCCCCTTACCCTTCCAGAACCCCCATGTCACCCCTTCTCGACCTCAGCACCCTTTTCAGTTCTGGTGTTCTCTCGCTCTCTGAGCCTGACTCTTCAGATAACTAGGACTCCGGTTTAGGAGATAAGATAAAAGACCACAAGCGTTTTAAAAGATTGCCTGAAGTGACTGATTCAGCTGCTCAGGTGCCGGGCAGAGGAAGATCAGTGCATTCAGGGCAGGTGGTGAGGGCTTCTCCAAGGAGAGTCCGAGCTGAATCCAGGAAGTTGGAGGATAGGAGTTTCATGGTTTGTCTTTAAATTTTTCTGTCTCATCAAGCTGATCTCTTCTCAGCAAATCAGTACTGGTAGTAAAGGCCAAAAATATTTCAATAATGTGTTGTTTGAGTAGAAATCTGATGATTAGACATTTTCAATGGATGCCAAACCACAAATAATCTCCAGTTCCATGGCATGGCCAACTCACGGATGTACATTTACTTTCAGCCCTCCAGATCACCAGCTTTGCTTTGATGAACTTAGGTTTAATGCATTCATTTATCCTAGAGCCACTTTGTTTTGTCCTGCAGAGATAATTGAGATTTTTTTTTTTTTTTTTTTTTGAGAGGGAGAGACCAGGAGCAGGGGAGGGACAGAGAGAGAGAACAGAGAGAATCCCAAGCAGGCTCTGCACTGTCCGTGTAGAGCCCAATGCAGGGCTCCAACTCACACACCATGAGATCATGACCTGAGCCGATACCAAGAATTGGACAGTGAACCGACTGAGCCACCCAAGCGCCACAAGATATTTTCTATTTATAATAGAGCAATATAACTAAGTTTCCTTGCAACATTCCTTCTATTAAATTGTGGCCTGGACTAATAAAATTTGTCATTCTGGGGGTGCCTGGGTGGCTCAGTCGGTTAAGCGTTAGACTTGGGCTCAGGTCATGATCTCGCGGTTTGTGTGTTCAGCTCCGCATCAGGCTCTGTGCTGACAGCTCGGAGCCTGGAGCCTGCTTCCGATTCTGTGTCTCCCTCTCTCTCTGCCCCTCCCCCACTCATGCTCTGTCTCTGTCTCTCTCAAAAATAAATGAACATTAAATTTTTTCTTTTAAATAATAAAAATTTTAAAAATAAAATAAAAAACTAAAATTGACATTCTTTTGTGTGCTGTGTCACAGTACATTTTAGCATGTGGTATCTAACATGTTTTGAAGCCAGTCCCTTTGTCTGTTGTCACTCAAAGCCTCACTGCCAGAGGTGACCTCAGAGAATGCTTCTCTTGCAGTCTAGTCTTATTGTTTCACTGCTGGCCTTGCATTGTCTGTGTCATTTGATCTCATTTTCCTCTTTTGATCTTCTTTAAAAATTGTTTTCAATATCAATTTCTTAGTGGTTATAAAAAATTTGGAAAATACCAAAATTCATCAAGGAGAAAATAACAGTGATCCAGATTCCCAACATTCAAGAGTTAATGACTGTTCATATTTCAGGTTGTTTATTCTCAGTCTGTCCCTTTATCTTTCTTGTGTACTTCAATACTTTTTACTGTAAAAAATGCTGATTTTCCTCCATTAACAAGTTGAGGACTGTTAGGACCTCAACCTACTAACAGTAGGTTTCTGTCTCTTAACCTTGGCCACTGTATTAATCAGGCTTCTGTTGCAGTGCTCCATAACAGACAATTTTCAAATCTCAGTGTCTTGTAACAGTGACATTTATTTCACACTCTTGGTGTGCCCCATGGCTGTAGTTTGAGGTTGGCTGGCCCAGCTGAACTGGGCTGGACTCCAGGTTTCATGTCTGGTCAACACATCACCATTTTAGGTGAAGGATCAACAACTACCTGAAGCATGCTTTTCTCTTGGCAAAGGTGGTTAGTGGAAACTTGCCATGCTTTTTAAGGCCTTAGCTCAAAATTTGGGTATTCCCATCCCACCCACATTTCATTGGTGAAATCAAGTCACTTGGCCAAGCCTGAAGTCAATAGGGTGGAGAAGACTACTCTTCCCAGAGGGAGCCAAGGTTTATTAGGTTGCTAGGGTTTCTGTAACAGATACCACAGACTGGGTGACATGAACAGCACAAGTTCATTGTCTCCCAGTTCTGGGTGCTAGAAGTCTAAGATGAAGGCATCAGTAAGGTTGATTCTTTGGAGGCCTCTCTCCTTGACTTGGAGGTGTTGTCTTCTTCCTGTATCTCCACATGGTCTCTCCTTTGTATTTAGTCCTAATCTCTTCTTCTTATAAGGACATCAGTTATATTGATTACAGCCCACCCTCATGACCCCATTTAACCTGAAATTTCTCTTTAAAGACTCTATTTCCAAATGCAGTCACATTCTGAGATACTAGGCGTTAGGATTTCAATATATGAATTTGGGAGGGGGCCCATAACACATGGTAAGGGTGGGAAACGCAGGAAGGATTGTAGATAAGAAACTCTAAGCAGTTAACATCAGTAAAGCTCAGCTTCCTAATCTTTAAAATGGGTTTGCTAGGGATTGAATGAGAAAATTCACATAAAGCCCCTACTGGTGAAGATGGTAAGGATGGGTACGGTTCTATATCACCTGAAAGAACCAAATCCAGCCTTCTTGGTCCTATTGCCTTGTTGTACCATATGGGCAAGCTACCTTCCACAGCAGTGTATAGTCAGTGGAATCTTCATAATAAAGTCAGTAGGACTTTTGGGTACTCAACCTATGACCTTGGTTTTGCTAACACCATTTCTACCTATGAGCTATGGCTACCACCTTTCCTTTGCCCCAAATATTTATTGAAGACCTTTAATGGCTTCATAGGGCTGTGGGCTTCATATTGACCTAAGACATGGCCCTCCTTCTAAGGGACTACAGTTGAATGCCTATGAAAATAAGTGAGCCAGGAGGTCAGAGCAGGGAGTGACCCTCTCTCTGCCTCTATGTTCAAAGCCAACTGCCTCACACAATCTCTTTTTGGTTTTCTTCCCCAGAATATTGTATTAAGGAATGGTTCCGAGACCTTTGATTCCTGGAAGAAGCCCCCTCTGCCTGTGTATGCCCAGTTCTATTTCTTCAATGTCACCAATCCAGAGGAGATCCTCAGAGGGGAGACTCCCCGGTTAGAAGAAGTGGGGCCATATACTTACAGGTGAGTCCTGACCACATCCCTGCCATACCAACCAGAAATATGGAGTGGCTCCACTGTGGCCTGAGTCCACATCTCTTCCTACGAGCCTCCTCTGTGTGCTGGGTGGGGAGTGCAGGTTTTGGTTAAATTTGTCTGAATGCTGCTGATATTTGGCACATGACTATGACACCTCAGTAGAGAGTGACTGTATGGACTAGGGCCACTCTCAGCCTGTTAGTTTAGAAATGCAGATGCTTCTTCCTGAGCTGGCAGAAGGTGGTTATTGAGCCATGAAGAGCTATTCCCTATCCCCAACCCTTTTAAGGTTGTCCCTTGATTCTCTTTGATGACTTTTAAGGCCTTTGTCTGTCTCCCTCCCCCACGTACAATTTTAGACCAGGTTCTAGAACTCATGGTTGGTCTGTAGACAGGCCTTTCTTGTGTCTTATTCATTCCTTTCCCCACTGGTCCTGGGTATGAGATAACCAACTGTCAGGGTGGGTTAGAGTCTTTGGCAGTGACCACGAGCTCCGAACACTGGGGAAGTAGGAGAACTACTTTAATCATATTTTAGAAGGTTAATAGGGGGAAGTACTCTGGGATCTTAGGGTTAGAGCATTTTCCCTATCGTTGCAATACCCCTCTCCCCCACGTCCCCGCCCCCCTCAATAATCTTTCCAACAAAGTTTCTCCTTACCACATTTAAGAAAAAATAGTAGAGGGGAGTGCCTGGCTGGCTCAGTAAGTAGGGCATGTGACTCTTGATCTCAGGGTTATGAGTTAGAGCCGCATGTTGGGTGTAGAAATTACTAAAAAAAATAATAATAATAAATTTTTAAAATAACGGAGGCAGCAGATAGCAAGATCTTTTTTTGTGTGTGGAACTGCTAAATGGTAAAAAAAATGCCTCAAAATTCTGTTGTAATCTATTGCTCAATAAATGGTTGCTGACTAATTTATATTATGAATCAGTGCTACTCCCTGTGCAAGAATTCAGAGATAAAAATCTTGGTCCCTGCCTCAGGTGCTCATGGTCTAGCTCTGGAGTCGAATGCCTGTTTTGACTCACAGCAGCCACTTACTTACTAGTGTTTTGCACCTCGTTTTCCTCATCTGGAGATAAAAATAGGACATCCACCACAGGATTGTTATCAGGGTTAAATGAGCCAATGAGTCAGTATTGTTAAAGTGCTTAGATTAATGCCTAGCACATAATTAGTGCTAAGTAAGTGTTTGATATGATTATTAGTCTTTGCGGATTGTCTTAGTCTGTATAAATCAATATCCTGATTTGTAACGATGACGATGAACTTGTCATATAAAGGAATTTTAAGTTAAGAAAAAAAGGGAGGATGGGCACCTGGGTGGTTCCGTAGGTTAAGCATCTGACTCTTGATTTGGGCTCCGGTCGTGATCTCATGGTCATGAGATCAAGCCCGGGGTTGGTTTCTGCGCGGAGTGTGGAGTGTGCTTAAATTTCTCTGTCTCCCTCTCCCTCTCCCTCTGCCCCTCTCCCCCTCTCACACGTGCATGCTCTCTGTCTCTCTTTTAAATTAATTAATTAATTAATTAATTAAATAAATAAATAAATAAAATTTTTAAAGAGGAATCTTAAATAAATACTTGGGTCTTCACTTTAAAAATTTTTTTGTATGGGTTTAATACCTAAAGAAACGGTGTACTGGGTAGAGCAGGTCATGTTTCAGGCTGTCCTGCCTGGGGATAATTGGCAGTTGTGCTAGAGATAGGATCTGAGTGTCCTGTTTATCTGTTTTATCGTTTTGCAATTTTCACCATTTTTTATTGTGATTAAAAGAAAATAATATAAATGCATCATAAGTGTGCAGTTCAGTAGAGTTGCGTATATTTTTATACTGTTGTGCAACAAATCTCTCGAACTTTTCGTCTTGCAAAACTGGAACTCTGTACCCTTTAAATAACTCCCCTCCCCCTGTGTCCCAATCCCTAGGAACCACCATTCAACTTTGTTTCTATGAATTTCACTGCCTTAGATGCCTCATATGAATGGAACCATTCAGTATTTGTCTTTTTGCTTTTTTATTTTTTCACCAATTTTTTTAAGGTCGGGGGGGGGGGAAACTGCCTCCATGTAAGAATGAACTCACCTGAGAACTAAAGAAAATCCTAACGATTTTCCCTCTGGGTCTCCTGGACCTGTTCCTATGCTCATTATCCTCATCTGAGAAAAAGACATGCATTCTCATCACACTGCACCCAAAGAAACCCAATACTCCATTAAAATGTCTTCTGGGCCTTGTGTCTGCTAGCTTAATATGCTGTTGTAAGTGTGGTCATGGGACAAATAAATCCTAGAAGTAAAACAGTCTCTGATTGTTACCATACTCCCTCCATGTTCCCATTTTATTTTTTTTTTAAGGTTATTTATTTTGAGAGAGAGAGAGAGAGAGCAAGAGGGGCAGAGAGAGAGAGAAAGAGAGAAAGAGAATCCCAAGCAGGCTCTGTGCTGTCACAGCGCAGAGCCGGGTGAGGGGCTTGAACTCACGAACTGTGAGATCATGACCTGAGCCGAAGCCAAGAGTTGGACGCTTAACCCACTGAACCACCCAGGCACCCCCATGTTCCCATTTTAGAGGGACCAAGAATTACTCGTGAGAAAAGCTCAGGAACATCTTATAGGGGGGTTCATAACCCAGGATGCACAGATTCCTAAGGGGTCCATGGATAGAATTCAAAGTGGTCTGTGACTTGGGTAGGAAAAAAATTATAATTTATTTTCACTAACCCCTCACTAAAATTTAGAATTTCCTTTGAGTATAAATGTAGGCAACAAACCACAGTGGCGTAAGCAGTACCCATGGCTTCATCAGGAACGGAAACACAGATATTGTTGCGTCTCATGATAGCTGTTGCCCAAGATACCGTTCATTTTCATAAATACTTCAAAATTACAGTAATTGTTAGACTTGCTGCTGCATCTTATTTAAAGTATCAATAAAGAAGCATGGTATGTTACCATATCACAGATTTTTTAAATGATACCTGTATTTTCAGCAATTGGTTTCCTTTGTGATCCCGAGAATTTTGTTCTCTGTATGTAAAAACATTCATCTGAGAAAGGGTCGATAGACTTTACCAGACCGCCACAGGGAAGATCAAGAACGCTGAGAGCAGAGCCAGTAGTTTGGAAGGCAGGTTGGTCACTCATTGATTGTTTCATATTTGCTCCTGAGTTTGCCTTCCTGTGGTTTTTCTCCCTGCCCTGGTCGCTCTTCGATTCCACTGCCGAGGTGATTTCCCAAAGGAAAGCCTGGCATTCCCTTCCCTTCCCTACTCAGTCAGGGTCCTAGTGACTCTTCCTGTATGAGGTATCAGGCCTGAGCAATCTGGCTCCTTGTGTATGTCTAGCTTCTTTGTTGTGTTTTAATTTTAACTTAATGTTTTGTCACTCTCAACCTCGGATTTTATACTCTAACCAGAGCTGTCCAGCAGAAATTTACTATAGGCCACATAGGTAATAGAAAATTTTCTAGCAGTCACATTTTAAAAGGGTGAAATTAATTTTAATATTTCATTTACCCCAATGCGATCCCAAACGGTGTCATTTCAACATGTAATCAATATCCAGAATTATTAATGAGATCATTTATATTCTTTTCTTTCCCCCCATGTTAAGTCTTTGTAATGTGTAGCACATCTAATCTTGGACTAGCCACGTTTTGAGTGTGTAACAGCCACATGTGGCTGGAGGCTACCATATTGGACAGCACAGTTCTAACTGTATTCCGGTTGTTTGTAAGTGCCCAGACACACGGCTGTGCCATTATGTGCAGTTCCCTCAGTCAAGAATGAATTCCCTACCACTTCTTTCAGCTCTTTGGTGCTGCTTCCTGAGACTATGGATGAGCTCTCCCTGGTATATGTGTCGGTTACAAAGTGACTAAATGCATTTTAACAATTGGTTACATATTTGTCTTTCTTCCCAATGTACTGAAAGCTCCAGGAGGGGCAGAAACCAAGTCTTTCTTCTCAGAAAATCACGTGCCTGGTGAATATTTGTGAAACAAGTGAATGGAACATCCTCAGCCATGGCTTAAATCCTTAGGACGCAAGAGGAGAAATTGTTCAAATCCACAGAATGCAGGTAGCTCAGCTGGGACCACAGGACTTAATCATGGAAGCCCAGGAGGCAAGGACAGGTTCAAGAAAGAGGAACAGGGTCTTGGAAATGAATGGCTTGGTTTAGGAACAGATGCTCGCATGTGCCGTGCAAACTGCTGGGTGTTCTCCTCAGGGTTGAGTGGGTCCTAAGCTGGAGTTTGCAGAAAAACATGGCTTTTTAGTAGCACTTATGGCTCTTCTAGTGAGCCTTTTGTAGTCATCTAATGGATCTGATTTCTATCACTTGTGATTTAATTATGCTATTGTTTACACAAGAAAGAATACTCCAGTAACTCCTGCCCCAGTGCTTGATAGTTCCATGGGTTCCCTCCCAACTGAGTCACCTGCCTTGATTGTGTGCGAAGGGGCCTGGGGCAGGAAGGGGAAGGCGCACTGGCCTCCTAGTCCTGCAGGTGAGTGCGGAATGGTCTCGGTGGTGGGAAATGTCCCAGAAGAGGACGAGGGCAAGGCCACACTGAGCTGTGGAGGCCCTGAGTAATTTGACATACGGTTCACAGCGGCACATTTCCCCAGAGGTTCACTTATGGATGACTCGAGAATATTCATGTTTTTGGAAAAAGATGATGGCAGTTCTTCGAAGTAGATAAAAACCAGTCAGTCTGGTTTAAGGAATGTAGTGCGTTATTTACATGGGTATAAAGCGTGGGTTGAGCAGCCCCGAAACAGACCTGTCAGCAAGGAGCTAATCTGCCTCATGGTTCTGTTGCTTACCAACATATTTGCCTAAAATGTGTATCCAGTGTATGATATTCATTGGCTTCTGCAGCCTTTTTGAGATTCTTTTCATTTTGTCAGGTTTATTTTTCTTTTTTGCCTACTAATGAACACATCGAAAATTAAAAAGAAAAATTAACTTGTCCAAAGGCTCTTTCAATGAACTTTCATATTTCTAAGACACACTTGCTAAATTTACAATATCCCGCTAAATATCTCCTGTTTGAGTTTCTTGGTTTTGCGGTTTGGATTAATTTCTTTTTTAGGCTCATATTATTGCTTTAATAGTAAAGGAAGAGACATTAGGGATAAATATCTCATAAGTGTTGTTTTGTTTTTAGTTATTCCTTGACCATTAAGTAGTACTGGATTATAAAATAATCAATCTATACAATATCATATGCAGCATTACCTTTAAAAGCATAATCTGTATTTTATATTGTTGACCCTAAAAGTAAAACAACCAGTTATAAAATGGGTTTATTCAGGAATAGCAGAGGAATTGCAGTTCAGGACATGCAGCTATAGCAAACCATAGGCAAGTCTTGAGTTCAAAACAGAGGAAAGTTACTTTATAGAGAAAAGTAGGAATTGGGAGGGGCTGTTTTGAAAGGACGTCCGTTGGAGGGAAAATGAGAGTTCAGGGTCATGATGGTTTCTTATTGCTGACTTGTATTTTCTTACTGGCCGAGCTCATTGCTGGACAAGAAATATTTTTGGTTTCCATCTGCTACCGAGGGCAAGTTGGTAGGGTGTGTGAGCTCCCTCTTCTGGACTCCCGACTTTATTTTAAATTAGGTTACCTTTATTTGGTTTCACATTATTATAAAAATAACATATATAAGCAGTAAAGATAAACTTGAAAATGAAGTAAAGTAAGACAAACTGCTACCATCCATGTTTTCACTATCTCAGAGATAACCAGTGCTTCTATTTTACTGGGTATCTTCTCAGCCATTTTTCCATGGGTGGGTTTAATTTTACATGGTTATCAAATTCTATATACCTATGTATGATATGCATCAACATATACATAATATGTATATTCTACTCACTTAATATTACCTTATAGGTATTTCCCCATATTATGTCTTTGTCTTGTAATTCAACCCAAGTCCATATGCCCAACATGCAGGAAAGCCAGTCACTGATACTTGGAATGTGCCGCAAGGAAAGTGTTTACCGGAGAGGCATCCAAATGAAGAGTCAAGGGGAGGGCAGGTCTCAAATCCCCCTCCCCAAAGGGTTGTGGTTGCATGTATTTAAGGATGTGGGGTCAGAACGTCATGGGGTATATACTTGAATAGAATATGCTGGTTGGAAATAGGGTGAAGGGAGGTGTCTTTCTTCCTTTTGGAGCATGTGTGCACATTCAGGAATCATTGTCTCCTCATTGGGATACATGTTCACTAAATGGCAGAGGAAGCATGGTAAGTGTGTGGAGGGGAGATCTTGGGGTGTGCCATCACAGAGGTTACTTTCGTTCACTCCTGATCCCTTTGGCCCAACCACAAGAATTCTTCCCCATTTCCTCCAGTCTCAGCTACTCTTATTGGTAATGAGTCAACTTCTGCAAAACAAGCTCCTAAATCAATCTGATTTAACAGGGTTTCCTTAGAGTAGAACAGTCAAGCATTTGTTAACTCACCATGTTGGGTTCAGTCTTTACACAAAAACATTTTAATGATGGTAATCTTCAGGAGCTAGAGGGAATATATTATAGCACTTAACCATTTCCTTTGTCTTGGATGTGTAGATGAGCTCTCATTTCATCTTTTGGTTACCACATGGGTTGACTATTCTCCCCATGTTTGCCAGCAAATTGTATTTACACACTCTTAGCTCTTATCTTTTGTCTGCTGCCTATCTGGGTTCCGGTGTGTTCGTGCCACTTTTAATAATGATATTAACTCGTCGTCACATTTGTGGCAACTGTTTTTCTATTGTGTGCCTTTTTAATTTTTAAATTTATGTGTAGTCAAATCTATTTTCTGAACTTTGCTATCATTTCTGAGCTTAAAAAGTCCTGTTCCCTTCAAAGGTTTCATATTCAAGTCTATTTTCTTGTACTTCTCTTGTTTTACATTTAAATTCTTAGGAATCTGATCAGTTCCTTCCTTACAATTTAGCAAAGGTAGGAACTTTGTTTAAACTTTCTAATTGTGTCTTATGAGCCCTTTGGTTCTTTACTCATCTTCAAGACCAGCTATATACATTTTTTTTTTAATATTAAAGAGCTGATAGAAAACTCAGAAATGCCAGGGTTATTGTCTCATTATAAGAGAATACTTACCTCTTTTTCTAAACCTGACTCAAGCTCTTCTCTGATATCACCTTTTTGTTTGTTCCAAGATAGAAACAGAAGTGTCTTTAGATAAATTAGTTTAAAAAAAAAAATCCTTGAACTGTTTGAAAGTAAGAAAAATAGAAAATGATCCCTCCTGCTCCCCACTTTCTTACCTTGATGTCCAGGTCCTTGTGAGTTTTAAATGCACATGGCAGTCCTGGGTGACTGGCCTGCATTAACCAGGTGGGTTGGGGTAACACTTCAAGGATGGGGGACCATTTCCATCTTTAGAAGTGAAGTTGTTTTCTGCACAGCCCCCAACAAATGCAGACTGTGTTCTCCCCGCTCACCCCCAGCTCTTTCTCAGGATTCTGCTTTTGGCTCTAGGTTTTTAATCTTTCACTTAGTTGACAGGGCAGTGGTAACAGGAACTTAAATACAGGAGCTGCTCAGTACTGCTGGGGATGGAAAATATTCTTCTGCCCTTCGAGGTTCTTCTAGCTGGTCTAAGAATTAAATTGACACAAGATAAAGATTATCAGGAGAGTCAAATTTAACTATGTACCTACGAGGGTGCATGTAAGCATGAGATTCCAAAGACAGCCAGGCAAAATGAGGTATATATGTCATTCAGAACTGAGGAGAATCGGTTGGGAGTCTGCGACTTCAAAAGGAAGGAAAACAATTTGCAGGAAGATGAAAAAGAGTAAATTTTTGGTAAACAAATGTCTCCAGGACCACTCAGAAACAATGGGATATAGAGGACTCTGATCTAACAGGCCTTGCCAGATTTCTCCCTGTCATGTCCAGTTCATATTCCAGTGTGAATCTGTGGTGATAGCTCTCTTCCAGGAGCAGGTTCTCTACCTAAATTCTTTTAGGCAGTCAGGGAAAGGTCAAAGCTTCTTCCTGAGTCATTTGGGCCTTGATTGTTTTCAGGGCAAAATAATCAGCATGCCAAAGTGGCACATCTGGAGGCAAGTGGTCCTGAACCCCGGTGGCACCCCTCCTTTGGGCAGCTTCCCCTCCTCTGCCCTTTCTTCCTTGGGAGGCACATCCACTCTGTGATTCACTTCTCCCGTGACACAGCTGTTCAGCTCAGCTGGCCCAGAGCTGCAGGCCGCTCTTTCTAAATCTCCTCTTGTAATGTGTCCTCTTCCGCATGACCACAGTTTTGCTCACTTCTCCATGTAGGAAACACATCCAATGCATTCATGCTGTGCTGCCTGCCCTCGCTCTCTCTGCCTCTATTTGGAATTCCCCCCACTCTCCCACCTAGGGGAAGCCTCCCCCTTCCAGAACCAGCTGCCGCATGATGACAACCTCAGGACTCCCCTTCCGGTGCCCTCCTTCCCTCCTTTGGGTGTCTGGCTAGAGCTTCGGGTCCACTTCAGAGCACTTTCCACATGGGAGGTAACATTGGAACAGCAGTCTTGTCCTCCCATGCTGTACCGTGGATTTCTTTGCAAACAGAAACCAGATCTTCACATCTCTCCATCGCAAGAGCTTCTTGTAAGCCCGCTTGTACATGGTATTAGTAACTAGTGCTTCCTAAGCACTCAGTATGTACCAGGCAGTATTCTAACCAGATTACAAGTTTATGTGGACTTAATGCTCCCAACAACCTTTTAAGGAAGGCATGTTTTTATCTCCATTTTACAGATGAGGAAACTGAGGCACAGAAGCAGTAAGTTCTAAGTCACAGAGCTAGTAACTGAGGAAGCCAAGGTTGAATGCACAGCCTGGCAGTCATCTGTTTACCCATACTTCACCTGATGTGCTCAGTCACTGCTGACAGTAATTCTCAACAAAGAGCAGTGTATGAGTGAAGAACCCAATGGGTGAAAGATAAGGATTATATGACAGTATTGTATGTATCTAGTTTATACAGCATCTCCAAGAAATTAGATACTGCATAGAAGTTAATTTTCCAGCTTATTAAAGGTATTCCTTTTGATTTCCTTATCCTGGGCTATTGTTTATCTTCTGTGATTGGTGAGATTATGTTTAATTGTTCAGGGGTTTAAAAACTTTTTTGTTTGTTTGTTGTTGTTTTAATTTTTTTAATGTTTATTTATTTTTGAGAGAGAGACAGAGCATGAACAGGGGAGGGTCAGAGAGAGAGGGAGGCACAGAATCTGAAACAGGCTCCAGGCTCTGAGCAGTCAGCACAGAGCCCGACGCGGGGCTCGAACTCACGGACCGTGAGATCATGACCTGAGCCGAAGTCGGATGCTCAACCGACTGAGCCACCCAGGCGCCCCAAAACTTTTTTGTTTTATAAAGTAGGAACTCTGGGGGTGTCTGGGTGGCTCAGTTGTTTAAGTGTCTGACTCTTGATCTCAGCTCAGGTCATGATCTCACAGTTTGTGAATTCGGGCTCAGCATGGACAGTGTGGAGCCTGCTTGGGATTCTGTCTCTCCCTCTCTCTGCCCCTTCCTTGCTCCCTCTCTCTCTCTGTCTCTCTTCCTCTCGAAACAAATAAACAAACTGAAAGAAAAAAGTAAGAACTCTGTTTTAATGAAAACATGTTTTTATATGAAATACCTCTAAATTCAATCTTGCATTTTCCTGCCTGATTAAATAGTGCATGGCATATAACTCAACCTTTGCTTAATGTCTAGCATCATCACTGTGATTAAAAAATAGTAAGCCATCATATGAGCCTGTGATGTCCTGGGGCCTTCAACATTGATAAGATTTATTAGATCCACTATATACCATGGATCGTATCAGGCACTTTCAAGTACAGTTCCTTAATTAATTGTCTAGGTCTAAGATTTGCTTTGCCATTTTTTTTTTAACCCTTGCTTCTATTTCTGGAAGTTTCTTCAGTCTTCTTGGACACTGTAGAGCAGTAATCGAGCCCTTCTTGCTCTCAGTCTGCTGTTCAGCTGGAGACCACCCTGCTTCTAGTTGACTATCGTTGATGAGCTGTGGGGGAGACTTGGGTAACCAGACTTGTTTGTATTATTATTATTATTAAAGCCCCTCTCCTTGCACTGTGGCCTCCTTGTGGTTGCCAGAAGACAGGGGGCTTGGGAGGGGAAACATTTTGGGTTTCTTCCATCAGTTGCTATTTTGACAGGGAGGCCCCCCCACCATCCCTTTCCTTGGCCTCTGCAGAGCAGGAGACCACTTCTGATGGCCAGTGGCACCGTGTTCCTTCAGTTAGAACACAGGCCATATGTCAGTCATGCCTCAGGGCGACTGGTGGCTGTGGGAAGTCATGTGGCTAGCTGTGAGTGACCTGACGTGGCCCCTTGGCGCCTGCCAAGGGAATGAAGTATTTTTATAGTTTGGTAATCCTTGCTTTGAACTTTTGAAATTTATTGAGAAAACAAGTCAAGTTATAGTGCTTCAAGTGATTGGAGCCTCCACGATCGATTTCCTTTTAAAACACTAGGTTCTTATGGGCTAAACGATAAAGAAAACACTTAAAAAGTCATCTCCAGAGTCAGTAAACACAAGCCAATGTAAGTGAAGCAGGCTTGGAATTATTCAGGCCTCTAGTTCATGACATCTGGGTTCAGTGAAAAAAACGTTAAAAGCCTTAGCAAGGTTATCAGTTTTCATCATTAGTCAGAAAGCTTGGCAAAGTTGATCCCTGGGCTTCTGCACCTGGGTTGGGTCCCAGCTCTTGGCTCCTTGGCCTAGCTTTCTTTGAGGGCAAGTTTGAGGGCAAGTTGGTTTTCACCCTGGGGACACTTTTTCTATTTCTGGTTCCTTAGTGGTCAGCGAGGCCACCGCGGGGTCCTGGGCCGCAAATACCAAGAACTATGCCTAGAAAAGGCTGTTCCCTTCACCCTCACTACAGGGAGGCTCTGGGACTCACCAGTGGGGAGGGGTGCCCCTCTCTTCAGGCAGAAACCTTGGTGCAGGCAGGGGTTTGCCTTGAAATGTCCTCCTCCAGCTCTAACAAGTCACTTTGCGTTAACTTACGTGTAGAGTCAAGGAGAACCTTGGACGTGGATTCAGGTGACCAGGATTCCACACCTGGTTCCCACACTTGCTGGGGAGTCCTGGGCTAGTTTATCTGAATCTCTGTCAAAGAACTGGGTTGTGATTTCTATATAAAGGTCTTTGGTTATAAGCAAGACAAGCTGTCTCTGGCTAATTTAAATGAAAGGGGATTTATTTGAAGGCTATAAAGTGGGTTACAGATTCCAAGGAGCAGCTGGGAAGAGAGGACAGCTTTAAAGGTCCACATCACAGGAGTGCATGGCTCCTCATGTGTGCACCACAGCAAGAGGAAGCCATCTTTCTACTGTGTTTTGCATCTTTTTTTTTTAAGTTTATTTATTTTGAGGGACTGCCCCCCCCCCACTGCCAGCACAGAGTCCAATGTGGGGCTCAAACCCACAAAACTGTGAGATCATGACCTGAGCCGAAACCAAGAGTTGGATGCTTAACCAACTGAGCCATCTAGGTGCCCCAAATGTGTTTCACATCTTAAGGCTTTGTGCTCAGGATCAGAGGCCTAGGGAATGGAACTGGTCCAGCTTGGGTCCCACACCACCACCCAGTGCAGGAGAGGAAGGAAAACGGGGCTCCGAGCAAAAGAAAAGGAAATGAATGAGTGTCAGACAACCAGAGTCTGCAGGTTTCATTCTGTGGACGTTTATGAAGCACCTGTTGAGGGAGGCCATGTGATACAGTGGAAGAGCACTGTGTGTGATTTAGAACTTAGCTTCAAATTCTGACTCTTCTGATGCCCATCTGTGCCCTTTGTTTCCACATCTCTAAAAGTGGAGCCAAAATACTTTCTCTGTCTGTACCACGGGCTTGCTGTAAGGACTGAATGGAATCAGATGAAATCGTGTGGTTAAACCATTTGAGGAGCTACGCGGGGTCAGATATTTATCTATTGCACATAGCTTCGTGCTTAATGATGAAGAGCAAAGATATCTGTTTTGATGCATATATGTGTATATGTTTGCTTGTTATTTACTTGTCTATTTTTATTTTAAATTCTGGAAAGTGAGGGATACAAGTTTCATTAGCTTGCTTGGAGTACCTGAAGCATCAAGAGAATTCCTTCGTAATCTAAATGATGTCACTAAGCAGTTTACAAAGACCTGGTACAGACAGCCAGCTCCACCAGTGTTCAGAAAAGGCCGGTTGTGGTCAGGAAAGGCCTTGGAGGAGGTGGTGGGTAGCCTTTGTACCTTTGTCAGAATTATAAACTCTTATAGATTAGCCCTGTCCCATAGAAATACAATGTGAATCACATATATAATTAAGATTTTTTTCCAGTAGCCACATCAAAAAAAAAAAAAAAAAAGCGAAAAAGAAACAGGTGTAATTAATCTGAGTATTTTTTATTTTACCCATTGTATTAAAGAACTATTATTTAGGGGCACCTGGGTGGCTCAGTCAGTTAAACATCTGGCTCTTCATCCTGGCTCAGGTCAAGATCTCGAGGTTCCTGAGATTGAGCCCCACGTCAGGCTCTGCCCTGACAGCATAGAGCCTGCTTGGAGCTCTCTCTCTCTCCCTCTCTCTTTGCCCCTCCCAACGCTCTGTCTCTGTCTCTCTCCCTCAAAATTAAAGAAGTAAACTTAAAAAAATAAAAAATAAAAATAAATAAAATAGCATCATTTAAAAACAGGTAATCAATATCAAAAAACTAAGGAGATTATTTTACACTCCTTTTTTTGTGCTGTTTTTGAAATCTGATGTGTATTTTACCCTTACAACACATCTCAGTTTTGATAAGCCACAGTTCTACGGCTTAGCAGACACATGGCTACTGGGTCAGACAGCCTAGTCCTAAATAGAACAGGAAGAAGAAAAGGTAAGCAGCAGAGGGAGAGAAACAATAGACACAGGAATTTTGTGAACATCTACTATGAACCAGGCGGGGCCAGGACTAGCATAAACCATTGGATGAACAAAGTGTCAGGTCCTGTTTTTATTTAGAAGTTTGACGGTTTGTTCATCGTGGATGTTTCTGCATTAATTTTGATTTTTCAAAATGCATTGCAGTATGATTTACCTTCAGTACTGAGTGTTCTGGCACCTCTTTCATTTTGTACACAAGGCAAGTGCCTCACACCCTCCTTACCCTAGTGATGCCCTGGCTCCAGGCCCTTTCTGTGAGCTTTCTAATACCTCATCTGGGGGCATGAACCTGAACCAGACTGAACTGCATACCAAAAACAGGAGTGAACTCCTCTAATGTCCTAAGTCTTGGGCACTTATTTTGTCAAATGAATTTTGAACTGAATTCAAACCAGGAATAAAAAGGCTTTGGAAAAGAAATTGAAATTCAAACTGATCTATGAATTGAAAAATTGGAAAATATTTTGGGAGCAAACTATCACTCCAGAGAGAGTTCAATGGCCTTGATTCCCTGGTCATGGTGACCCTTGACCATCGCATTTCCCAAATTGTAGGGGGAAAGAATGAAAAGGCCAGTGTGTTGAGAGGACTGTATCCCAGGACTTATTTCCTTCCTACATGCCAGCTTTAATCTCTAGTTGTTAAGGGATCAGTATCTGTAAGCTCTCTAGAAAATGATTATAGTGGAATGTCTTATTGAAAATAACGTCCATGCTAAAAGAAAGGTAAAGTATTGCGCTTTTTTTTTTTAATGTTTATTTATTTTGAGAGAGCAAGTAGAGCTGGGGCAAAGAGAGAGGGAGAGGGAGTATCCCATCGGCACTGTCAGGGCAGAGCCCAATGCGGAGCTCAATCCCATGAACCGTGAGATCATGACCTGAGCCGAAATCAAGATTGGATGCTCAACCAACTGAGCCACCCAGGGGCCTCTTGCTTTTTAAAGTGGTGCCTATTTTCAAACAGAATGCTTTTCTTTCTTTTAGGGAACTTCGAAGCAAAGCAGATATTCAATTTGGAGATAATGGAACAACAATATCTGCTGTTAACAACAAGGCCTATGTTTTTGAACGAAATCAATCTGTTGGAGATCCTAAAGTTGACTTGATTAGAACATTAAATATTCCTGCAGTGGTAAGTAGGCATTTTTAGTATCATTATTGTGGCTTGTAAGAGAAAGGAAAAAGCCAAGTTAAAGCTGTTATGGGTTTTACATTTAGGAGTTACTAAGTTATGTTAAAAATATACAGATGTAAAAATATAAGTATACTTTTTACAGTTTCCTTCCTGAAAGTTCATCTGAGACATTTTATTCTGAGGTTTCTCAAGCTAGATTTTTTCAAATGGTGACAAAATGTGAATTTTAGGATTTTCCCTCCCACGGTTTCTTGCTGTGTCTTGGGGATCAGCTCTTGTTCAAATAAACATGTCTCGGGGCGCCTGGGTGGCGCAGTCGGTTAAGCGTCCGACTTCAGCCAGGTCACGATCTCGCGGTCCGTGAGTTCGAGCCCCGCGTCAGGCTCTGGGCTGATGGCTCGGAGCCTGGAGCCTGTTTCCGATTCTGTGTCTCCCTCTCTCTCTGCCCCTCCCCCGTTCATGCTCTGTCTCTCTCTGTCCCAAAAATAAATAAACGTTGAAAAAAAAAAAAATCAAATAAACATGTCTCTAGGAGTTGGGGGGGGGGGAGGGAAGGGAGTGGATAGCCAATAATTTTTTAAAGATTTATTTGCCCCTTGTTTTGGCTCAGAAAATCTAGCAACAGAATTTGCATACACTTCTTAGTTTAGATTTCCATCTTTGATTTTTAAATTCTCAAAATATATACTGATATCCCCCCCACCCTTCCCAAATAGTAGAGACTGGGCTGCTCACAGCCTAGCGGGATTTCACTGTCTGTGTTATGACAATCCCATCCAAGAAAGACACGAGACCCTGGAAACTTTCCTATTCACCCACAGCAACCCCTCTGAGGCTCCCACTCTAACTACAGGGTGACAACAACATATGCAGCTAGCTGGACACTCATGGTGGACTCAGGAGGGAGAAAGTATTAGATCCCATGTTTGGCCCTGCCCTGCTGCCTACTTGCGGGGGAGGGGGGGTGGCGGGCAATCTCTGGCTCCCATCAGAGGGGAAGTGGCGCCCCCTTGTGGCCAAAGATGCCAGTGTATTCACAAGCGTTTTTCTCGTTGCATCTGCAGTGCAGGGAGAATTGGAGAGCTTGCAAGTGGGAACGCTACACTCACACTTACAAAATATAATACTGAGAAAGGAACAATAACTGCAGAGTCTCATTTGTGCACGTGTAGCCAAGGAGGATCTCTCTGGCTGACTTTGCAGCTCTTCAGTCTTAACATTTACTTTTAAGTTTCCAGCCCTTTTTGCTGAAGGGGCCATAGGAGAGTGGGGTGGGAACTCTGCCATCTGAACTTGCCTGTGTTTCTCAGACTGCCATGGAATGGGCCCAGCTCCGCTTCCTCCGGGAGCTCATCGAGGCCCTGCTGAAGGCCTATCAGCAGACGCTCTTTGTGACACACACTGTGGACGAACTGCTCTGGGGCTACAAAGATGAGATCCTTTCCCTCATCAGTGTTTTCAAACCGGAGATCTCACCCTATTTTGGCCTGTACTATGGGGTAAGTTGATCTTTCTTTTTAGATCCTTTTTTTTTTTTTTTTTTTTTTTTTGAGGGAGCATGGATGCACAAGCGGGGAAGGAGCAGAGGGGGAGAAAAAGAATCTTAATTAGGTTCCATGCTCATCACAGAGTCCCACATGGGGCTCAAGCCCACGACCTTCAGATTATAACCTGAGCTAAAATCAAGAGTCTGATTCTCAACCAACTAAGCCACCCAGGCGCTCATAGAGTCTCTTTATTCAGGTGATGAAGGGGCGCTGCTAGCCAGATTTCATCTTCATTTTGAGTGTCTTCCAGAAAAAAAGACCAAAATTGCTTGGAATTCTAGATGTCTTGTAGAGTATGTGAAAAACAAGGAAGTGTTCTAGTTTTTAGGTGGGGGAAAAAACCCTTCTCCCACAATTTCGGCATGCCGCCAGCAGTGACTTTGAATGAGGGCAGCTATGAAAAATACAGAGTATGACTGTGCCATTAATCAGGTACAATCTTTCAAACTATCATAAATTTCAGTGATAGGTGCCAAGTCTTCATTGATGACCTAGGGGCTGAACCCATGCATCAGCCTGACAGAGACAAGAAACTAAGTAGGAACATGATAGTCCATTAGAGGTGGGAGCTACGTGTTAGATTTTCAGACATGTCATTCGTGAAAGAGGATGGATAATTTGAAACTCTGTGTCCCTCATCTATGATTTCTTATGCTTATAAGTGGAATTTTGTGTGGTTCCTTGCAGATTTTATTCACTTTGGCTTGAAATAAAAAATATATCAGCATTCAAGTATTTATTATTCAAAGCATATGTTATTGCTGTATGAGTTTCAAATGAACTAAAATTAAAAGCAATTTTAAAAATCCACATTCCCCTCTATCTGTCCCCCTACCAAGAAACAAAAAACAGAAAGCACTTGAGTAAAATGGATAGTGGGAGGTTGCTAATGACAAACTTAACTCAAGAAGAAAGTGACAGGTTAAGGGTGGGGTCTGAGATTGTGATGAATTTCCTCACCTTTAAATCTGTTGTTATTCTCTGGTTCTCACTACTCAAGAATCTTACTCTCATCCTATTATATCCTAGAGTGTTCCTCTAGGGCAGATGGTGATAATGCTGCCCTGTGCATTCAAGGGTATACAAAACTTAGAAGCCATTCAAACAAAATAGTGAAAAAGTTCTTAACATTATGCAAGAGTCAGGGGTCCTAGAAATAGGGTTCAACTCACCTTGAATCCTTCCCTCTAGGGGAGCAGAATTGATAGATGCTCTCTAGCAGATCCCATCTTGGGGTGCCTGCGTGGCTCAGTCGGGTAAGTGCCAACTTCAGCTCAGGTCATGATCTCTTAGTTCGTGAGTTTGACCCCTGCATCGGGCTCTGCCCAGAGCCTGAAGCCCGATTCGGATTCTGTCTCCCTCCCTCTCTGCCCTTTCTACTGCCCCAGTCTCAAAAATAAATAAACATTTAAAAAAATTTTAGAAGATCCCATCTAAAAGGAGCCCAGCTTCCATAAAACCAGAGGAAGCACTGATTTCTTAAGCTGTGACTAGACATCCCTTCTGGAAAAAAATATCTGGTGAATTTCCAACAGAGATACAACAAAGGTTACTTTAAGGCCCTTCTGGTCCAAGTGGTTTCTGTCCACCTGCAAGGTAGATCCTGTTCCTAAAACCTCAGTATTTTTCAGGTAATTTTTCATTGTATAGCTTGCTTTTTGTTGTTGTTGTTTTTACATTACTGACTTCATCTGACTTCTAACTAAGATCCTTTTGTATCTTTTTAAAATGTAACCCACATTTATGGACTGGTTAACAAATTGGCATTTTTATTTTCCCAAAGCAAGGTTGTATTGTTTTATGTGTTTATTTATTTATTTATTTATTTATTCATCTCGCTGCCTTGCCCTTTGTCGCTCCTTGTAGACACCGTATCTCCACAAAGCTCTGTACCATCGCTCAGTTAGATTCGTACCTTGAGTGCATTTCCCACATCCAGGAATAGAGCATAAGACTTGGAATCAGAGTGCCTCGATTTATGTTCTGACTTTTTCACTTAATAACTGTGGGGCTATTTCTAAACCTCAGTTTCATCATGTGTAACTTGAGGCTAAAAGTATCCACACTTCAAAAATTGTTTTGAAAGGCTAAGTGAGAAGTCCATAAAAATGCTTCATAAACTCTGAATGACAGTACACATGTCAGGAACTGTTACTCCTTTTTCCCTTCATGACTGGCTCCCAAGATGACCCTGAATTAACATGACTGCTGTATCTTTTCCCTTTGGGAGCCAAACAGACTGTCTGCGTGTGATTGGTAAAAAGGCAGTGTTTCTGTTCAGTTTGTCCCATCTGCTCTGGTCAAATACTGATTCTTTAGCCAACGGCACAAAAGTTCACACTTGAGCTGTCATTCATTCAAAGACCAGGATAGGCTGAGGAAGTACCCTCCTTCCGAAAATCTTTCCTTAGTTCTGCTGGTGTCATGCCAGCATCCCCCTCGGATGCCCCAGGCTTGCGTGCCTGCACCATCTGCTCCGCTACATGCAATGAAGAGAGAAACCTTGGTTAACGCGTTGAACGCTCTTCCTTCTAGTAGGAAACAGCCAAACAATTAGTGGGGAGGGACAGCGTGTGAGAACGAACAGGATGAGTGAATGTAGAACATTGGCACAGAGCTTTTGAGAAAAAGGGATCTGGTTAAATATCACATGCTCTTACTTGATATTGTGGGGCCAATCAGCATATTTTTACCTACTGATATTAGGGCACTTCTGTTCTCCTCCACGTAAGAGAGTTCAAGCACCTCCCACTAAGCGTGGGTCTTGCGTGTATAAAATATATAGCTGTTAGAAAGTGTCTTTGAGAGCTCAGCCAGTCCAGCTGGTCCTTCGGTGGAGGGGGCGTGGGGCTTTGCTGACATCACACTAGTGGTATGACTGTGGTAGTCCGTCTCAGAGCACCTCTCCATCTCCTGCCATAATATGTTCCTTGTATCCAGCCCACATCCCTACCCCGATAACACAAAACCTATTTATTCCCGACTGTCCTTCAATAACAAAGGTTCCAGCAAGAGACAGGGAAGCATTCACATGCAGTGTCTGACTCTTGGGCAGAAAACAATTGGCGAGAACCCTTTCTGAATTACTGTGAAACATTTAAATGCTTAACTGCTTTGCTTAGGCTAGATCTGAGTTAAGGGGAGGACTTCAGAAGGTAACATCCCTTCATTTTTTAAATTGGTGGTTCGGCTTTTTTTTAAGTTTAATTATTTATTTTGAGAGAGAGAGAGAGAGAGAAAGAGAAAGCAGGAGAGGGGCAGAGAGAGAGGGAGACAGAGAATCCCAAGCAGGCTCAGCACTCTCAGTGCACTACCAGTGACATGGGGCTGGAACTCACGAACCGTGAGATCATGACCTGAGCAGAAATCAAGAGTTGGTTGCTTAACCAACTGAGCTACCCAAGGGCCTTGGTGGTTCAGCATTTTTTATGTGGAGTATTTGAATTTTTCTCTAAGTTGTTGTAATGTTCACATTGCTGCTCCTAAAGAGAAGTTCTTTCTCATATCTTTTTTAAAATTTTTCTTTTAATGTTTATTTATTTTTGAGACAGAGGGAGAGACAGAGTGCGAGTGGGGGAGAGGCAGAAAGAGAGGGAGACACAGAATCTGAAGCAGGCTCCAGGCTCTGAACTGTCAGCACAGAGCCCGATGCAGGGTGTGAACTCACAAATTGTGAGATAATGACCTGAGCCGAGGTCTTAACCAACCGAGCCACCCAGGCAGCCCTTTGTTGTATCCTAAAGTCATGTAAAACTTCATGTGGGGAGCACCACATGACCATTATGGATGTGGTCCATATTGATATATTGATATAGTTGGCAAAATAATGTTAAGTGACAGAAAGAAGAACCAAAGAAGGCAAAAAACATGAGAAGAGAATTCACAAAGGGTATGAATGTTTTTTAAGGCAGAGAGCTGAATTATTTGAAAAAAAGGGTTCAAACTCAGTGCAAAAAAAGACAAGTCCTATACTTTTTTTTTGGGGGGGGGGGTTGTTCATCTAATTAACAAAGCTTAGCAAAAGTAACTTGAGGAATGTAAACTGATTTACCACACTATTTCCACCACTCTCCAGCTGGATGACCTTGAGCAACTTGATAATATGTATCAAAAGGCTTAAACATGTTCATGTTCTTTTCTCTAGTAATTTTACTTTTATGAGTCAGTGTAGAAAACAAAAATATTGACAAGGTTTTTAGGCATAAAGATACATAAACATTCACACAACATTATTTGCAGTAGCAAAAAAATCAAAATTAAATATCCAACAATAAGAGAATAGTTAATTATTTCTACATAATATTGAGGAGTCATTAAAGTATACCTATGAAGAACTTTTGGTAACATATAAAATATGCTAAGGAAAATACACAATTTGTGTGTGTGTGTGTGTATGTGTGTATACATACACATACACATATATATGTATACAGGATATATATATATATTCACACATATATGTACACATATATGTGTCCATGTATATATATATGTAAACATATATACATACATAATTGTGTTTATGTATAAAAATTGTGTGTATGTATATTACATATATATATCTTAGTTCTATAAACAAATCTTGTGTGGAAAAGATACTGAAAAGAAACATACCAAAATACAAATAGTACTTTCCATTGGTTAGGAAAATGATGAATAATTGACACCTTTTTATACATCTTTCTGTATTTTCTAATGGAATTTATTACTTTTATACTCAGAAGAATGTATTACTTCTATAATCAGAAGAGAAATCTATTTTATTATTTTTTTTAATGCTTATTATTTTGAGAGATAGATGGCGCACAAGTGGAGAAGGGGCAGAGAGGGAGACACAGAACCTGAAGCAGGCTCCAGGCTCTGAGCTGTTAGCACAGAGCCTGATGTGGGGCTCAAACTCACGGACCACAAGATCGTGACCTGAGCCGAAGTCAGATGCTTAACCGACTGAGCTACCCTGGCACCCTGAAAAACCTATTTTAAAAAGAAAATAGAACACAAGTACATTGCATCAACTATCCCAAAATGCATCTGTGTTAATACCCAAAAATATATCTGTGAAAAACCTCCAAAGATAGCCTAGAGCAATGAAAGTAAAACAGTCTTTGGTTATTTTATTATTCTTAGTTTGTCTACAAAGTGCCTGTCATATCATATGCATTTAATAATAAACATTAAAAAATGAAAACAATTATAATAATGGTATTAGAGTGGATGCACCACAAAGGCAGCAATTTGTGTCCATTTTGTTCACTGATATACAGTGCTAGATACATGGTAGGCGTTCGCTAAGTGGTTGCTAATAAATGAATGAGGCCCACAGCCTGGTAAGCAGATCGGCCTGTGGAGTGTGGGGTTACATAGCTGGGCTTCAGTCCTACCTAGCTCCACCATTTGCTGGCTGAGTGATCCGGACAAGTTATTTAACTTCTCCTTGCTTCAGATTTCTCATCTATAGAATGAGGGTAAAATGGTGCATGTCTGTATTAGTTTCCCGTTGCTGCTTTTACACATGGCCATAAATTTAGGGGCTTAAAACAGCACAAATATAATTATCATCTTCCAGTTCTAGATCTCAATAGCCATAAAATCAGGGTGTTGTCGGGGCTGTGTTCCTTCTGGAGGCTCTAGGGGAAAATCCACTTCCTTGAATTTCACAGCTTCTAGAGGCAGCCTGCCTTTTTTTGGCGGGCACCCCTTTCACCATTGCCAAACCAAAAGGGAAACATCTTCACAGTCTCTTTGACCTCTGCTTGTCATCACACCTACTACTCTGACCTGGCCCCTTGCCTCTTTGTAAGAAAACTTAGAGTACCTGGGTCCACCCACGTAGTCCAGGATACTCTTCCCATCTCAAGATCCTTAACGTAATCACATCTGCAAAGTCCCTTTTGCCATGTTAGGCAACATATTCACAGGTTCTGGGGATTAGAATGTGGACGTATTTCTGTCAACCACACTGCTTTATGTGGTGGTTCTGAGGATTTCATGAGATAATTCATACTATAATTTTAGACCAGTGCCAGGAATATTATAAATATTCAATAATTGTTAGCTCTTATTACTTTATTATTATAGAGGAACTAGCACCCATGCTATTTCCCAGATATCAAAGCTCCAACCTCACATAAAGAATTTGTAAAGTTGTATAGATTATCTGTATGTGCCCTTAAGAAGTGTAACTTGGAGAGAATATATAAGTGAAGAAAGCTTTCTTGAAACCCCCAAGTATATATTGGGGCGCCTGGGTGGCTCAGTTGGTTAATCTTCTGACTCTTGGCTTCGGCTCAGGTCACGATCTCATGGTTCGTAGGATTAAGCCATGCTCTGAGTGCAGAGCCTGCTTGGGATCCTCTCTCTCCCTCTCGCTGCCCCTCCCCTGCTCATGCGTGCACATGTGCACACACTCTCTCTCTTTCTCTCTCAAAATAAATAAACAAACTTAAAAAAAGAAAGAGGGGCACCTGGGTGGCTCAGTTGGTTGAGCATCTGACTTCGGCTCAGGTCACGATCTCGCGGTTTGTGAGTTCGAGCCCCGCGTCGGGCTCTGTGCTGACAGCTCAGAGCCTGGAGCCTGCTTTGGATTCTGTGTCTCCTCCTCTCTCTGCCCCTCCCATTCTCATGCTCTGTCTCTCAATAATAAATCAATGTTAAAAAAACTTTTTTTTTTAAAGAAAGAAACAATGGGACTATATTAATACAACTTTCTTTTGTTGCAGCTAACCTACAGTAGGGTCCTGGCCCTGGACTTATGCTTTCTTATTTTTCATTATTGACATATAATTCACTTACACATAATTCACCAGTTTCAAGTGTACAATTTTGTGGTTTTTAGTATATTCACAAGGTTATACAACCACCACCACCACTGTCAAATTTTAGAACATTTTCATCATCCTCCCCAAAAAAACCACACATTTGTTAGCAGTCACTTCCATTTCTCCCCTTCCACCAGCCCTTGGCAACCACTAATCTATACTTTCTGTCTCTATGGATTTGCCTATGAGTCTATAGAACTTTTTTTAATAGTTAAAAGGTTTGTGTCTTTTTTGTTTTGGCTTTTGTAAAGAAAAGTAAGATTATTGTTTTGTTTGAAACAAAACATAAGTAACCCCCCACACCTGCCCAACCTCTCACCTGCCCCGTGGGGTACTGAGACTGCTGGTGCTGAGCAGGAGGCCAGGCTGGCCCAGGCTGAAGGAGAACAGCCAGAACTCTCTGTGTGAGAGCTTCCTCAGAGCCAGAGAGGAAGAGCATTTGGGAATGGAGTTTGGCTTGGTTAGGCAAAAAATAAAATTAAAAAACTGAACACACATGCCCACTATTATACAAATGGTGGCCAAGAGGTTGGAGCCATCTCTGGCAATTGAACATTTCTGTAAATGGAATCATACCATATATGACCTTCGTATCTGACTTCTTCTATTTAGCATTATGTTTACAAGATTCATCTATGTTGTAGCACATATCAGCACTTTATTCCTTTTTATGGCTGAGTAATATTCTATTGTATGGATATACCACACTGTATTCATCAGTTGATGGATATTTGGGTTGTTTCTACCGTGGGCTCTTATGAATAATGCTGCTCTGAACATTTGTGTACAAGTTTTTGTATGGACATTGAGATGTATATTTGGAATGGAATTCTCTTGAATATATGAGTGGAATTGGGGGTCATAGAATTTTGGGTTTGTGTTTAACTTTTTGAAGAACCACCAAACTACTGTCCACAGCAGCTACATCATTTTTCCATTCCCACCACCAGTGCCCAAGGGCCTCGATTTCTCCACATCCTCACCAACGCTTGTCCTTTTCCTTTATTTTTTTATGTTTAAAAAAAATTTTAGCATCATCCTGGTGGGTGTGAAATAGTACTATGGCTTTGCTTTGCATTTCTCTAGTGGCGGATGATGTTGAGCATCCTTTCATGTACTTGTTGGCCATTTGAATATTTTCTTTGAAGAAATGTCTCTTCAAATCCTTTGTTCATTATTTAATTGGGTTCAAACTTTTTGAAACCATAAAGTAGTAGTATGGTTAATATGGCATTTAGTCAAACAGTCACTCTATACCTTAGTTCTGCTTCAGTGTTATGTAGCAGTTAGCCTCAACTAGGTTAGTTTTGTGAAGATTAAGTTTCTCAGTTACTGTATCAGTTAGGGTTCTCCAGAAAAACAGAATCAATGGGAAAGCTCTAGCTACATCTGTAGTATCTATCTATCCAAGAGATTTATAGGTATTAAGGAATTGGTTTGTGCAGTTGTGGGGCAGCAGGTGGCCAGTCTGAAATCCCTAGGACAGGCTGGCAGGCTAGAAACTCAGGCAGGAATTCTACATTGCAGAACTGAGAATTCCTTTCTGTCCAGCAAACCTCAGATTTCGTTTTTAAAACCTTCAACAGATTGCATGAGTCCACCCACGTTATCGTTGGTAGTCTTTTACTTAGCCAGTTGATTGTAAATCTTCATCATGTACAAAATATAGCACCATCTAAATTAGTGTTTGACCAAACAACTGGGTACCGTAGCCTAGACAAGTTGACACGTAAAGTTAACCACCACAATTTCTTAAAATGATCGTGTTCACTTATTTTCAGAAAAATGGGACTAATGATGGAGACTATGTTTTTCTAACGGGAGAAGATAATTACCTTGACTTTACAAAGATTGTGGAATGGAATGGAAAAACGTAAGTGTAATGATTTTTATTTTTAATTATTTTTAAAATTTGAATATACTTTTTGAATATATTTAAAATTTGAAAATTTTAAATTTAAAAAATTTTTGCTTAAATTGCACATCTGCTTATGCGTTATTTCAAAAGAATTTTAACACTGTCATTTTTTGGGTGTCACGCTCTATAAATATGTAAAATATCTTTATAATTACTATTTTATAAATCAGGATTGGGGCAACACACTTTACAGATGAAATATTAGTGCTCTGTAGATTGATCTCAGCCGGGCATGAATTACAAGCGGCAACAAGTTTCACTTTCCTCGTGGTCATTGAATTGATGTGTAGCTGCAACACAGACACTTTAAAACCATTTTGTTTGGGGGCACAGGGAAGAGTTTCTCTTTTTAATTTAATATATGATTGTGTACTGTTTATGTGTTTTTCTTTAAAGATAAAATACATTCGAGTTCACCATTATGGTATTTCAGAAATATATTTTTTTTAACATTACTAAGAAACAAGCTATTTCTAAAAAGGAGCCAAGGCAGTTTGTAGTAAAGCCACGTATAAGACAAGATGATTTCTATGAGAGGAATTAGAAACCTCAGAGAGAAGAAGAGGGTAATTCTTTAGGGACTGAGGCAAGAGGAATTCTGTTCTTGAACATTAAATTTATATCCAAGCTTCCCAGAAAAAAATGGTGTGGAATATAGGGAAACCCTCTGTACTACCATCACAATTTTTCTGTAAATCTCAAACTATTTTTATTTTTATATATTTTTAATGTTTATTTATTTTTGAGAGAGAGAGGGAGAGAGAGCGAGCATGAGCAGGGTGGGGGTGGAGGCAGAGAGAGAGGGAGACAAAGAATCTGAACAAGGCTCCAGACTCTGAGCTGTCAGCACAGAGCCTGACCTGGGGCTCAAACTCGTGAACCTTGAGGTCATGACCTGAGCCAAAGTCGGATGCTCAACCGACTGAGATACCCAGGCACCTCTCAAACTGTTTTTAAATAAAAAGCTTGTTTAAATTTTTAAAAGTACACGTATCCATGTACATAAACGTATATTTGTGCATGTGTACACACACAGACAAACACATACACCAAAATAGATAAGATCCCTGAAAGAATATGGGAGAAACTGGGAACAGTGTTGCCCCTGGATGACCAGGCTTCTGGCCACAGGGAAATTTAGGTGTAAACAGGATATAGCTGGATTTTGTTTTAAACTCAATCTGTTGTTTTCTTCCCCATCTTTCAATAGCAGAGCGTAATCCTTTTAAATACTTAATATAATTATTGATACAATTATAGTATAATGATGTGTTATTTAATATATTGGACTTTTTTTCTGGTTTATGCCTACTCTACCCTCAGATTTTAGGGTTCATACTTAACAGTTTTTGCTGACAAAATTGCAAGTTGTCTATTGTCTCTTCTCCTCCCAAATAGGACGGTAATGTTACCCATTTTGTAATACATTATACCCATCTTCCATGATGTTCTTGCCTTCAACTTGTTTCACGTTCTCTGGAAGCCAAATATAAGCAGAATGTTTATCACTTTATAGTAATTAATTAAATGTACCAATGTATTTTATTAATTTTTTTCTTTTTTCTTTCTTGTGCATTTTTATTGAAATTCTACTTAGTTGACATACAGTGTAAGATTAGTTTCAGGTGTAAAATGTAGTGATTCATCACTTCCCTATAACAACCTATATTGTGCACTCCTTAATCCCCATCATCTATTTTTTATTACTTTAAGTTTTTATTTGAATTCTAGTTAGTTAACATATAGTATAATATTGGTTCCAGGAGTGGAGTTTAGTGATTCATCACTTCCATATAATGCCCAGTGCTCGTCATGACAAGTGCCCTCTTTAATATCCATTGCCCATCTAGCCTATCCCCCCAGCTCCCTCCATCAACCCTCAGTTTGTTCTCTATAGTTTTTTCTTAAGCATTTATTTACTATTTTTGTGTGTGTGTGTGTGAGAGAGAGAGAGAGAGAGCAAGCAGGGGAGGGACAGAGAGAGAGGGAGACACAGAATCTGAAGCAGGCTCCAGGCTCTGAGCTGTCAGCACAGAGCCCAACACGGGGCTCAGACTCACAAACTGCGAGATCATGACCTGAGCCAAAGCCAGATGCTTAACCAGCTGAGACACCCATGCGCCCCATGTTCTCTATAGTTAAGAGTCTCCTATGGGTTGCTTCCCTCTCTCTTATTTTTTTCCCTTCTCTTATGTTCATCTGTTTTGTTCTCTTAAATTCCACATATGAGTGAAATCATGATATTTGTCTTTCTGGGACTGACTTATTTGCTTAGCATAATACACTCTACCTCCATCCATGTTTTGCTCATGGCAAGATTTCATTCTTTCTGATGGCTGAGTAATATGCCATTATATATATGTGTATACACACACACACATACACACACACACACACACACATCACATCACATCTTAATCCATTCATCAGTCAATGGACATTGGAGCTCTTTCCATTACTTGGCCATTGTTGGTAATGCTGTTATAAACATTGGGATGTATGTCTCCTTTCAAATCAGTATTTTTGTATCCTTTAGGTAAATATATAGTAGTGCAATTGCTGGGTCATAGGGTAGTTCTATTTTTAACTTTCTGAGGAACTTCCATATTGTTTTCCAGAGTGGCTGCACCAGTTTGCATTCCCACAAACAGTGTAAGACGGTTCCCCTTTCCCCACATTGTCACCAACATGTGTTGTTTCCTGTGTTGTCCATTTTAGTCATTCTGACAGATGTGAGGTGGTATCTCATCATGGTTTTGATTTATATTTCCCTGATGATGAGTGATGGTGAGCATCTTTTCATGTGTCTGTTAGCTGTCTGGATCTCTTCTTTGAAAAATGTCTGTTCATATCTTCTGCCCATTTCTTAACTGGATTTTTTGCTTTATGGATGTTGAGTTTGATAAGTTCTTTATAGATTTTGGATACTAACCCTTTATCAGATAGGTCATTTGCAAAGATCTTCTCCCATTTCATGGACTGCCTTTTAGTTTTGTTGACTGTTTCCTTCACTGGGCAGAAGCTTTTTGGCATAATGAAGTCCCAATAGTTCATTTTTTGCTTTTGTTTCCCTTGCCTCCAGAGACATGTCTAGCAAGAAGTTGCTGTGGCCAGTGTCAAATAGGTTGCTACCCATGTTCTTCCCCAGTATTTTGATTGTTTCCTGTCTCACACTTAGGTCTTTCATCCGTTTTGAATTTATTTTTGTGTATGATGTAGAAAGTTGTCCAGGTTCATTCTTCTGCATGTTGCTAACCAGTTTTCTCAACACCATTTGTTGAAGAGAATGTCTTTTTTCCATTGAATATTCTTTTCTGCCTCGTCAAAGATTAGTTGATCATATAGTTGTGGGTCTATTTCTGGGTTTTTCTGTTCTGTTCCACTTATCTACGTGTCTGTTTTTGTGCCAGTACCATACTCTCTTGATGATTATAGCTTTGTAATAAAGCTCGAAGTCAGAATTGTGATGTCTCCAGCTTTGCTTTTCTTTTTCAAGATTGCTTTGGCTATTTGGGGTCTTTTATGGTTCCATACAAATTTTAGAATTGTTTGATCTAGTTCTGTGGAAAATGCTGCTGGTATTTTCATAGGGATTGCATTAAATGTGTAGATTGCTTTGGGTAGTATAGACATTTTAACTACATTTGTTCTTCCAACCCATGAGCATGGAATGTTTTTCCATTTCTTTGTGTCATTTTCAATTTCTTTAATAAGCTTTCTATAGTTTTCCATGCACAGATCTTTTACCTCTTTGGTTAGGTTTATTCCTAGGTATCTTATGGTTTTTAGTATAATTGTAAATGGGATCAGCTTCTTGATTTCTCTTTTTGTGCTGCTTCATTATTGGTGTATAGAAATGCAACAGATTTCTGTACATTGATTTTGTATCATGTGACTGCTGGATTTCTGTATCAGTTCTAGCAGTTTTTTGGTGGAGTCTTTCAGGTTTTCTACATAAGGTATCATGTCATCTGCAAATAGTGAGAGTTTGACTTTTTCTTGCCAATTTGGATGCCTTTTGTTTCTTTTTGTTCTCTGATTTCTAAGGCTAGCACTTCCAGTACTATGTTAAATAACACTGCTGAGAGTGGACATCCCTGTCTTGTTCCTGACCTTAGAGGAAAAGCTTTCAGTTTTTCTTCATTGAGGATGGTATTAGCTATGAGTCTTTCCTACATGGCCTTTATGATGTTGAGGTATTGTTCCCTCTATCACTACTTTGCCAAAGGCTTTTTATCAAGAATAGATACTATATTTTGTCAAATGCTTTTGCTGCATCTTTTGAGAGGATCATATAGTTCTTGTCTTCTTTTATTAATGTGGTATATCATGTTGATTGATTTTTGAATATTGAATCTACCCTGCAGCCCAGGAATGAATCTCACTTGATCATGATGAATAGTTCTTTTAATGTTCAGTTGGATTCAGTTTACTAGTATCTTACTGAGAATTTTTACATCTGTGCTCATTCTCCCTTTTAGTGGAGAATTCTCCCTTCATCCTGGTTTTGGAATCAAGGTAATGCTGGCCTCATAGAATGAGTTTGGAAATTTTCCTTCCATTTATATTTTTTGAAACAGTTTGATTTCACTCTTTTTTAAATGTTTGGTAGAATTCCCCTGGAAAGCCATATGGCCCCGGACTTTTGTTTGTTGGGAGATTTTTTTATTTGATTCAGTTTCTTTGCTGGTGATCAATTTGTTCAGATTTTCTATTTCTTCTTGTTGTATCTTTGGTCATTTATGTGTTTATTGGAGTTTCTCCATTTTTTTCCATATTGCCCAGTTTGTTGGCATATAGTTTTTCATAACATTCTCTTATAATTGTGTTTCTATGGTGTTGGTTGTGAGGTCTCCTTCATTCATGATTTTATTTATTTAGGTCCTTTCTGTTTTCTTTTTGATGAGTGTGGCTAGAGGTTTATTGATTTTATTAATTCTTTGCAAGAGCCAGCTCTTAGTTTTGTTGATCTGTTCTAATGTGTTTTTTGTTTGTTTGTTTCTCTATCATTTATTTCTGCTTGAATCTTTATTATTTCCCTTCTTCTGCTGCCTTTAGGCTTTATTTGCTGTTTCTTTTCTGGCTCCTTTAAGTGTAAAGTTAGGTTGTATATTTGAGATTTTTCTTGTTTCTTGATAGGCCTGTATTGCTATATACTTCCCTCCTATGACAGCTTTTACTACATCCCAGAGATTTTGGACTGTCATGTTTTCATTTTCATTTGCTTCCATGTATTTTAAAGTTTCTTCTTTAATTTCCTGGTTAACCCATTCATTCTTTTTTTGTTTTAATGTTTATTTACTCATTTTAGAAAGAAATAGAGGGAGAGGCAGAGAGAAAGGGAAACAGAATCCCAAGCAGGCTCCACATTCTCAGTGCAGAGCCCAATGAGGGGCTTGAAGCCACAAACTGCAAGATCATGATCCAAGCCGAAATCAAGCACTGGACACTCAACTGACTGAGCCACCCAGTCATTCTTTAGTAGAATGTTCTTTAACCTCCATGTATTATGGTCTCTCCAAATTTTTTCTTGTGGTTGACTTCAAGTTTCATAGCCTTGTGGTCTGAAAATATGCATGGTATTATCTCAGTCTTTTTGTACTAGTTGAGGCCTGATTTGTGACCCAGTATGCAATCTATTCTGGAGAATGTTGCATGTGCACTCGAAAATAATGTGTATTCTACTGCTTTAGGATGAAATGTTCCAAATATATCTGTTAAGTCCATCTGTTGTGTCACTCAAAGCCATTGTTTCCTTATTGATTTTCTGCTTAGATGATCTGTCCCTGCTATAAGTGGGATATTAAAAATTCCCTACCATAGTTGTACTGTTATCAATGAGTTTCTTTGTGTTTTTTTTTAATTGATGTATATATTTGCATATTTCCAAGTTGGGGCATAAATATTTACGATTGTTAGATCTTCTTGTTGGGTAGGCCCCTTTATTATGATATAGTGTCCTTCTTCATTTCTTGTTACACTCTTTGGTTTAAAATCTAGTTGGTCTGATACAAGTATGGCTACTCTGGCTTTCTTTGGACATCCATTAGCATGATAACTGGTTTTTTATTCCCTCACTTTCAATCTGGAGGTGTCTTTATGTCTAAACTTAGTCTCTCGTAGGAAGCATTTAGATGGGTCTTGGTTTTTTTTGGGTTTTGTTTCTGTTTTTTTAATCCATCTGATGCCCATGTCTTTTGATTGGAGCATTTAGTCCACTTACATTCAGAGTAATTATTGATAAATAAGAATTTAGTACCATTGTCTTACCTCTAAAGTCACTGTTGCTAGAGATTTTCTCTGTTCCTTTCTAGTCTTTGTTGCTTTTGGCCTTTCTTTCCTGCTCAATGAGTCCCCTTTACTATTTATTGCAGGGCTGGTTTAGTGGTCATGAACTTCTTTAGTTTTTGTTTGTCTGAGAAACTCTTTATCTGTCCTTCTATTCTGAATGACAGCCTTGCTGGATAAAGGATTCTTGGCTGCATATTTTTCCCAGTCAGCACATTGAATATATCATGCCACTCCCTTCTGGCTTGCCAAGTTTCTGTGGAGAGATCTGTTGCTAACCTTATTTGTCTTCCTTTATAGGTTAGGGATTTATTTTCCCTTACTGCTTTCAGGATTTTTTGCTCATCTCCGTATTTTGCAAATTTCACTGTGATGTATCCTGGTGTTGGCCTGCTTTTGTTGATTTTGATGGGAGTTCTCTGTACCTTTTGGATTTGGATGTCTGTTTCCTTCCCAAAATGAGGGAAGTTTTTGGCTATAATTCACTTGAATAAAACTTCTGCCCTCTTTCCCTTCTCTTCTGAGACTAATATGATACAAATGTTATTATGCTTTATGGAGTCACTGAATTCCCTAAGTCTACATTTGTGATCCAATATTTTTCTTTCCCTATATTTTTCAGCTTCGTTATTTTCTATAACTTTGTCCTCTATATCACTTAATCTGCTTCTTCCATCTTTGTGGTCATTACATCCAGTTGGTTTTGCATCTCAGTTATAGCATTTTTTATTTCAGCCTGACTAGTTTTTAGGTCTTATATCTCTGTGGTAAGGAACTCTCCCTGGTATCTTCTATACTTTACTCATACTTTTCTATACTTCTTGTTCTTTCTTTTGGGATGAATTCCTCCATCTTGGCATTTTGTCTAGGTGTCTGTCTTCTGTGTATTAGGAAAACCTGTTATGTTTCCCACTCCTGACAGTAATGTCTGTATTATTTTTTTAAATGAATTTTAAGGTCAGATTGGTTTCCATACAACACCCGGTGCTCATCCCAATAGGTGCCCTCCTCAATGCCCATCACCCACTTTCCCCTCTCTCCCACCCCCATCAATCCTCAGTTTATTCTCAGTTTTTAAGAGTCTCTTATGATTTGGCTCAAGTAATGTCTATATTAAAAAGACATTCTATTCTGCCTAGTGCCTGATGCTTCAGAAAATGTTTCTGGTGTATGTTGTGTGTTATCTGCTGTTGTGTTTTGGCAGCTCTTTCCCTCAGATCAGTCTTCTGCAGAATTTCTCCTTGCAGAATGGGGAGTGTTTGGATCTTGTCCACTGTGTGGCAAGTTTTAATTAGTGTATTTTGGTCTGCTTGTCAAGAGGCTAGATCCTATATCCCCTAGACTGAAACTTCGCAGCACTCTGTGGTCAGTAGACCTGGTGGGTGCAAGGGGTTTGTGCTAGTCTGCTGGGGGAGGAGCCTACTGCTGCTCTGGCTCTCAGTGACACTTGTCCTAGTAAAACACAAAACAAAACAAAACAAACAAAAAACATCCGCAGAGTGCAGTGGAGCAGGGCTTAGTGTAAGAGGCTCAAGCCTCTACTGTGGGCATTGTGCCTCTCTCTGTAGTCTGTCTGTGCTGATGGGTGCAGTGAAAAATGGCATCAGCCAGCTCTCATCCCTGGAGAGGGGAGTTCATGCCTGCTGCTCTTCAGGAAGCCCTCACAGAAGAGCAAACAATCTCTCCCCCATTTGTCCCAGGCTTCCCTCAGATCCCTGCTTCACCCTGTCTGTGTCCCAGCCATCTGCCCACATGGCAGCACAGTGCTCCAGTGTGCCTGCTGGGTTTCAAAACTCCAAATTTTAGGGACCCAGAGTGGCATGGTCCCACACTAATCCTCTGGGAGAGGGTCTCACTGTACTGTGGCTGGTGCCGGTTTGTCCCAGAAGGGCAGTCACTTGAAGGCATGGGGGTTGGAGTTTATGGTAAAGCGCAGCAAAAAGTCAGTGTCTCAGTTATCTGCCCTCAGCAGGCACCTCTGCTCCTCTGCTAATGAATGGGGCAGGTCAGTGGAGCCCACCGACTCTTTTGTCCCTGGAGAGGCAATGCCACCTCTCCCAAGTGCACTCCAGGAAGGGGAACTGTCTCTCCCAGTGTGACCCAGGGGGTCCTCAGAGCACACTGTCTGTTCCCGGGCCTCTGCCTTCCTTCCCCACAGGAGCACCTCTACATCCACCAGTCTCCATCCCCGGGGTGACACAGACCTCTGAAACTTCAGACTTTGGGCTCCACTGCTTATAAAATCTTGCAGTTATCAGCCCCTCTCATTTTCCCCATCAGTGGTCTTGGGGAAGTGTTTTTCTTGTGCAATGCCCTGCATGCTGTGTTGTCTCTCTCTCTCTCTCTCTCTCTCTCTCTCTCTCTCTCTTTCCCTCTCTTTCCCTCTCTCTCTCTCTCTCTCTCTCTCTCTCTCTCTGATCAGGGCTCCCTCCCCTCCGCAGCACCAGTGATTCTTTTCTCCCCCAGATCACATCTCCACACCTCCTACCTTCCACAATGTGGCCTCTTTTCTCCCTATAGTTGTGCACTTTGTTCTCTCAGTCTCAGATGGATTTCCTGGGTGTTCACAATAATCTGGTATTTATCTAGCTGTGTTTGAGGGAGGAGGCAACTATAAGGTGCTCCTACTACTCTGCCATCTTAATGCCTTCCTTAAGAGCTGAACATACCTGTCCTGAGGTCGCCTGTCAGTGAGCTAGCTCTGAACAAGGCTATTGTCATGCTAAATTGAATCAATGTTTTAAGAAAATGGGTATTTTAAGCCTCTGCATCAGATACTCTTTTTTGAAGGAAGGGAAGAGGATGTTTCTGGATGTTGCCTCTATCAGAACTGATTTGGGGATCAGGTGCCTACTATTCCCCCTCTTGATCCAGTCCCTAACCAGCACCCCCCTTGTTTCTGTGTATGAATAAGATTCTGTGGGTAGCTGGCTCCCAATTAAGGCTTGAAAAATCCTGGCCATCTGAAAAAAATCTCAAATCAAATTTGATCATTTGGGGCACCTTGGTGGCTCAGTCAGTTAAGTGCTGGACTTTGGCTCAGGTCATGATCTCACAGTTTATGGGGTCAAGCCCCGCATCGAACTCTATGCTGACAGCTCTGAGCCTGGAGCCTACTTCAGATTCTGTGTCTCCCTCTCTCTCTGCCCCTTCTCAGCTCATTCTCTCTCTCTCTCTCTCTCTCTCTCTCTCTCTCTCTCTCTCAAAAATAAATAAACATTAAAAAAATTTAAAAATTTGATCATCTTGACCCTTTCTTGTGCGTATCAATTCCAGGTCACTTGACTGGTGGACAACGGACAAGTGCAATATGATTAATGGAACAGACGGAGATTCTTTTCACCCGTTAATAAACAAAGATGAAATTCTTTATGTCTTCCCATCTGAGTTTTGCAGGTAAGGACTTTATAAATAAGTTATTTGACTACAAAACCCCTCAAAATGTGAGGAATATATGCAGCTACCCTTAACAGGCATGGCCATTTGTGCTTAATCAGTGATAAATGCTGATGGCATATTGAGAGACAGTGTGGTATAGTGGTTCACAGGCTCCAGAGGTTGACTGCACTGGCTGGTTTGAATACCAGCTCCAACACTTACAGCTCAGTGACCTTGGGAAAGTTATTCAACCACTCTGTGCCTCACTTTCCTCATTGGTAAAATAAGGATAGTTGTCTACCTTAGGAGTTGATATGAGGACAAATGAGTTACGGTTAGTAGAGCACTTAGCCCAGGGCATGTCAGAGAGTAAACAATGTTAAGTGATGGCTCTGAGTTATTATGATATGCTCTGTCAAGCATGAAACTTGACCTGGTCTTCTTCCAGTCAACAGATAACCTCTGTATAGAAGATAAATAAATCAAACTGCTGTCCCTATTTCAGAGTTTATAGGTATTAGCTATCACCTTCCCTTAGATCATTCCTGCTCTCACTTGCCCCGTAAGCTCGCTCTCTCTCTCTCTCTCTCTCTCTCTCTCTCTCCGCCTGCTCCTTCATGATTATGGCTCCTATTTGGGAAGAAGGCATCCTGCTCTCCACCCTGATTCCCATTCCCCCCATCACCATTGCCCTTTCTCCGCCCTTCACCCTCAAACGACCCAAATGAATGGCTGACTCATATAGTCTCCATATCCTCCCCACTCACCCAAGCCAGGCTTTTTATGAAACTTCTCAAATTCCCAAGTGACCTAGCTGCATTTGATGCTGTTGATTCAATATTATCAAGAATTGCTGTTCTGGTGGTGTTTCATAGCTTACATAATTGCACCACCTACCCAGCCAGCCCTGCCAGAAATATTGTTGATACTATAAATCTCCTTTCTCTCCTGCATTGAATCTGCTACCAGGTGCTGGGATGGCTTCTCAGAAATAGCTCTTGTATTGGCCCCCACCTGTCTGTCCCTGCTGCCTGTGCCATGGTTCCCACCCTTCCAGCTCTCCCACAGAAATACCACAGCCCCCCTCTAGCTGGCTGCCCTTGTCCATACATATTTGTGGGAGGACTGAAGGAACAGAAAATGCATTTGAATGCAGTGAGTGAAATAAGACAAACTAGAAAGGTAGTAGGAGGCTTGTTAAAAGATTTGGCACAGAGGAAACACATTCTTATCTGGCATAACCACTTTTGAAGGGCCATTTGGTAATTATTAGTAAAGCCAAAGACATGCAAACTCCATGGTGCTTCACTGTTCTCCTACGTAAGCTCGCTGGCCTGAAGAACCCTTGTATAGACGTGTAAGGAGGCATACACAGAAAAGTCCATTGCATCACACTCTTAGTAGTGAAAAATTGGAAGCAATCTAAGTCTCTATAAAAAGAATATAAACAAATTGTGTATTCATATGATGTAATATCATGTAAGATTTAAAATGTAAGAATCAGACTAGGTAATATTATAAATCTCAATAATGAGATATTATATCAATATTATAAATCTCAATGATGTTGAATGAAAAAGCAAATTACAGGAAAAGAACTCGGTGTACTGTGTATAGAACACATAAAAGTAGCAGACGATGCCACATGTTGTTTATGAATGTGCACGTTTGTGAAAGGATGAACACCGGCAAGGGAGGGATGAACCCCAAGTTCAGGACAGTGGCTACCTCTGGGGATGCAGAGGACTGGAATCAGGAGGACTGGAATCACGAGTGTTATACAGACAGCTGCAGTTATAGCCATAATATATTTTTTATTTACCTGACTAGTATTTGTTGTAAAAGCTATTTATTATAATACTTTCTCTATTTTTCCGTTTGCCTAAAATATTTTATTTAGGAAATGCTATAGGGGTGGGATGTGACTGGGAGGCAGCTCCCATGTTGTCCCAAACCCTGCGAGACATATCCCACCTCTGGTTCAAAGATGAAAAAGCCAGACCCAGAAAGCCATTCCTTTGGGCTTCAGATGAAGGACCACTTGAGACAGTGTCTGTGAGAGTGCTCTGTCACTCAGGCGCTATGCAAATACAAGGGTGGTTAGTATTATGTGCGATCACTGACGCTCAGTAAGGACTCAAGACAAAATTAAGTTGAACTCCATTGAAATAAATGGCTGAAATAATAAACATTGAAATGAATTCCAGAATATGGACACTATTTTTATTTGAGGCAAATGGGTATCAGTATACATTCAAATCAAAGATCTGTCTAATGGGGCACTTTTCAAGTGCTTACAAAATCTACCCAGCCAAGCCCTTTGTGACCTTTTCTGCTTTTGCTTGGCCTCTGCCCTTGCTTCTGCTTCATCCACGCTGGCACATGTCCATGCTGGTCTAGATGACTCTTTTATTTCTTTTGATGTGAGGCTCCATCCTAAATGTCATCTTAATATCCTACCACACATTTTTTTTCTCTTGGCCTTGTTTGGCTGTTACTACAGTTGCTACCTCTTAAACAAATTTCGTTATGATTCACCGTCTGCACTGAGTGGGTTGAGTTCCTTTCAAACTTTGTAGCTTCGTTTACCGCTTTACCCTGTAAGCTTTAGCCATGTTGTACCTGAGAACGGTTGTTAACTCACTGGTTCGGGGCCAGTTACACTGACCAGAGCCCACACTGACTTTTCATTCTTACTTCCTAACAGATCAGTGTATATAACCTTCAGTGACTTTGAGAGTGTGCAGGGACTGCCTGCTTTTCGGTATAAGGTGCCTGGAGAAGTACTAGCCAATACCTCGGACAATGCTGGCTTCTGTATACCTAAAGGAAACTGCCTGGGCTCAGGAGTTTTGAATATCAGCATCTGCAAGAATGGTAAGAGCTCAGAGAAGGGACATACTTATGAGTGTCTAGAATGAAGGGTTAGTGTTCTTCAATAAAAGAATGTTGTCAGCCCAAATGAAAGAGTGATTCTGGCTTTTCAAGAATAGTATTTCACAATATGGCTATAGAATGGTAAAAAAAAAAAAATACTGGCTTTTCTGTAATGCTTGTTTTTTTTTTTTAATTAAGGTCTAATTGATGTATAACATTTTATTAGTTTCAGTATACAATGCAACAATTCAATATTTGTACGTATTATAAAATGATCACTGCAGGGATGCCTGGGTGGCTCAGTCAGTTAAGTGTCGACTCTTGATTTCGGCTCAGGTCATGATCTCACGGTTTGTGAGTTTGAGCCCTGCGTTGGTCTCTGTACTGACAGCTCAGAGCCTGGAGCCTTCTTCAGATTCTGTATCTCCCTCTCTCTCTCTCTGCCCCTCCCCCACTTATGCTCTGTATCTATCTCTCTCAAAAATCAATAAACATTAAAAAAATTTTTAAGTCTATTTTGTCTGATGTAATTATAGCTACCCCAGCTTTCTTTTGATTTCCAGTTGCATGGAACACCTTTTTCCTTCCCTTTACTTTCAGTCTGTGTGTGTCCTTGCATCTGAAGTGAGTCTCTTTAAGCAGCATATGGATGGGTCTTACATTTTTATCCATTCAGCCACTCTGTCTTTTAATTGAAGAGTTTAGTCCATTTACATTTAAAGTAATTATTGCTAAGTATAGACTTATTGGCATTTTGTTCATTATTTTCTGGCAGTTTTGTAGTTCCTCTGTTCCCTTCTTCTTTCTCTTGTGTAATGCTTTGTATTTCTAGAATGCCCTGTTGTGTTCTTTCTGCGCAGTAGTTTAGAAGTCTTTTTTTTTTTAATGTTTATTTTTAAGAGAGAGAGAGAGAGAAAGAGGGAGCATGAGCAGGGGAGAGTCAGAGAGAAAGACACAGAATCCTAAGCAGGCTCCAGGCTCCAAACTGTCAGCACAGAGCCTAACACAGGACTCAAACTCATGAACCGTGAGATCATGACCTGAGCTGAAGTCAGATGCTTAACCGACTGAGCCAGCCAGTCACCCCTAGAAGTCTTAATAGTTATAATGGCTCATGTTCACTGAGCACTTACACTAATCACTGTTCACTAGTTGTTGTTCTAAGTAGTTTACATATTTACATTTAGTTAATACATGTAAAGCACGAACTGATTTTATGGTGATAACAAAGCTAAAAAAGAAAAGTGGAGAACTTGGTAATGAGAAAGTACGTATCTTGTTAAAAATTTAGTGATGATTTCAAAGCAGAGTTAGTTGTATACCCTGACTGCAAATTTCCCAGTGTTTCTGAATGTCTGAGCTATTCTACTTCTTTCCATGAATGAAGCAGAATTATCAGTGGTATATTAACAAAAGCCTTTTCTTCATCTTAAGAACTGACTTTAACAATCATATGTTGCAAAATTATTCACAATATTCTTACTAGATTGGCATCCAGAGGCCTCTTTTTATAATTGTGGAAACCAGAGCTCAGACAGGGAAGATGATTTTTATAAAATTCTTATTTCTGAGAAAATCCCTACTAGAACTTAGGGACTTCTCCTGTTGCTACTGTGATACTTCTTAGGCTACAATTCCTCTTTAAAGTTTCTTTGGAGAAATTTTGTAACCTCTCTCTCCTGAATAAAGTTGTCTTTATCTCCTAAATAAGGTAATGTGCTAATTTTTTCCCCTCTTACCTAATTTTCTTGAAAAATCTCTTTTTGGGGTAAGTCTTCAGTCAGCAGTATACCTCACTGTCTCTGTCTGATAGAGCAGTGGCTTCAAAACCTGGCCTTGCATGAGGATTATCTGGAGGGTTATTAAAAATATATGTCCCAGGGCCCACATACTAGGCCCCAGAACCTGTATTTTTAACATGAGCTCCAGGTGATTCTCATAAAGATGGTGCCTATGCAGTTGGGAACCACTGTGCGGGGACAGTGGACATAAGACCAAAGGCAAATGGGAACAAGTGCCTGCTTCTGCCCTCTCCTGCTTTCTTACTGGGGGAATGGCCCTGAAATAGCACCCTGCCCACTTAGTCCATGTGCCTCTGGCTCAAGGCACAAATGCAGACGTATTTTTTCTCATTGTTTCGTTAACATTCTGCTTCCTCAAGAAGTTGATGTTAGAGTCAACAAAGATTCTACTTAGCAACACTCAACAACTACAGTCCATTTCTCTTGTGTCTTATGTATTCCCAGATGTGGACGGAAAAGTTAAACTCTCTAGAATGATCCTCAAGGGTTTTGAATCCCCCCGGACAACATTTTGGATTGTGGGATGAGTGAGTGCTCTGGAGTCAGTAGATCTGGGTTTGATTCAGATTCTGTTTGTTAGCATGTTAGCCAAGGTGATTAAGGAGGATTCTAGACTTCAGTCTTCTAATCTGTAATATGGGGGTGATGATAACTTCCTTGGAAAGCTGAGTGAAGGTTAGACATAATGTATACAAAACACCCAAGACGGTGTATGGCTCTTACTGAATTCTTAATAAATCTTTGAAAATACATTTAAAAATTTTTTTTTCAACGTTTATTTATTTTTGGGACAGAGAGAGACAGAGCATGAACGGGGGAGGGGCAGAGAGAGAGGGAGACACAGAATCGGAAGCAGGCTCCAGGCTCTGAGCCATCAGCCCAGAGCCTGACGCGGGGCTCGAACTCACGGAGCACGAGATCATGACCTGGCTGAAGTCGGACGCTTAACCGACTGCGCCACCCAGGCGCCCCTGAAAATACATTTTAAAGATCATTGTAGGTCACAAAGAAGGAAATTATGGCTTTGTGAAACTGTTTAGTGAACAGTTTCTTCCTAAACAAAACACATGGATGTGACAGATGATATGTATCTTGAGCCATGGCTAGTAGATATGTAAGCAAATCTAAATTATTTGGCAATAAGTTAACTTCTCCAAATATATGTTTCCATGGCAGCAATTATTGGATCCCTCTCTCTTCTTCAATAGCATAATCTACAGTAGGTTTCCTTTAATAACTTGTTTTCCTATTTGTGCCTTTTTGAAAAAAAAATCTTATTGAAATATATATGACATACTGCATTACATTAGTTTCAGGTGCACAACGTAGTCATTTGACAATTCTGTACATTAATGTTCCCCACAACAAGTATAGTCACCGTCTGTCACTATACAAGGTTATTACAATATTATTGACTATAATCCCTATGCTGTACTATTAGTCTCTGTGACTTATTTATTTTATAACTGGAAGTTTGTACTTCTTAATCCCCTTCACCTATTTCACCCAACTCTCCCAGCCACCTACCCTCTGGCAACCACCAAATTGTTCTCTATTTATGAGTCTGTTTGTGGTTTTTTTGTTTGTTCATTTGTTTTGATTTTTAGATACTGCAAATCAGTTGAAGTATATGGTATTTGTCTTTCTCTGTCTGACTTATTTCACTTAGCATAATATGCTCTAGGTCCATCCATGTTGTCACAAATGGCAAGATGTCGTGCTTTTTATGCCTTAGTAATATTCCATTGTATATAGATAACACATTTTCTTTACTTATTGCTCTACTGATGGATGCTTAGGTTGCTTCCATACTTTGGCTGTTGTAAGTGATGCTTCAGTGATCATAGGATTGCATTTATTTTTTAACATTAGTACTTTCATTTTCTTTGGGTAAATGAAACAGGTGTGAAGTGATATCTCCTTGGGGTTTTGGTTTGCATTTCTCGGATGATTAGTGATGTTGAGCATCTTTTCATGTGTCTGTTGGCTATCTAGATGTCTTCTTTGGAGTGATGTCTATTCAGGTCCTCTGCCCATTTTTTCAACAGGTTATTTGGTTTTTTGGTGTTGATTTGTATGCATTCTTTATGTATTTTGGATACTAACCGGATATATTCTTTGCAAATACCTTGTCAGTAGGTTTCCTCTTTGTTTTGTTGATGGTTTTCTTTGCTGTGCAAAAGGATTTTGTTTTGGTGTAGTCCCCATAGTTTATTTTTGCTTTTGTTTCCCTTACCAGAGGAGACACATCTATAAATATGCTGTTAAGGCCTATGTCCAAGACATTACTGCCTATGTTTTCTTCTAGTTTTATGGTTTCAGGTCTCATAGTTAGCTCTTTAATCTGTTTTGAGTTTATTTTGGTGTATGGTGTAAGAAAGTGGTCCGGTTTCATTTTTTTACACGTAGCTGTCCAGTTTTCTCAACACGATTTATTAAAGAGATTGCCTTTTCCCCATTGTCTGTTCTTGCCTCCTTTGTCATAGATTAATTGACCATGTAAGTGTGGGTTTGTTTCTGGCCTATTGTGTTCTGTTGATCTATGTGTCTGTTTCTGTGCCAGTTCCATGCTGTTTTGGTTAATATAGCTTTGTAGTATATCTTGAAATCTGGGGCTGTGGATACCTCCAGCTTTGTTTTTCTTTCTCAAGATTGCTAGGGCTACTCAGGGTCTTTTGTAGATTCATACCCATTTTAGGATTATTTGTTCTAGTGCTGTGAAAAATACCATTGGTATTTTGATAGGAGTTGCATTGATTCTATAGATTGCTTTGGGCATTATGGACATTCTCTATTTGATTCTTAAAATGAATAGGGAAAAATAAATAAAAGAAAAAAAATGGAGTCTTCATGTGGTCAGACCTTGATCTAGTCAGAGGCTGGGCAGATAGCATGACCAGGCAAAGTCTTAAAAGTCTGTATCAACATATGCAGGAGAAGAAAGCCTGTCTTAGGTTAACCAAGAAAAACAGAAAAGCAAGCAATAAGTGCTTTCAGATGAGATTTCCTCATTCATTTAGAATTCTGCCTTCATCACCTGACAGCTGGATGTCCCTGGGTCAGTTTTGTAACTTCTCTGAACCTCACCGTCCTCAAATGCAAAATGAAGATAATAGTTTTAACTTAATAGGGCTACTGCAAATGTTAATTAAAAGAGTGTGTATGAAGCCTTTGTATTTAATAGGTTCAGTAAATACTGAATAATAAATAATTTAGCCATGACTTCAATATATACTGTGGGATAAAATAATGTTAGGGTAAATGAGATGTTAGGAAATGAAGTATAAATCCCAAACTAGGAGGCGTTGAATGGAATTTTAGCCTGCCCCTCTCCCCCACCCACATTTACTTATGTATAGAATTTCCCCCTCCTTAGGAACCAGGTTTGTAGTCAGGAACTTTATATCCATCTTGGACTTTTAAGAACCATGTCATTCGTCTCTGTTTTCCTTAAAATGCAGGTGCACCTATTATTTTATCTTTCCCACACTTCTACCAAGCAGATGAGAGGTTTGTTTCTGCCATAGACGGCATGCATCCCAATAAGGACTATCATGAGACATTTGTGGACATTAATCCTGTGAGTACCCACGTCTTCCTGGTAAAAAGCATGCATTTTGTTCTCTCTACACAGTATTTACCAGTTTAGTCCGGAGCACTGTGAATATTCTGTCTTCCTTTCATATACATATTCAAATGGAGAAAACTCAGCTCAGTGCTTGAGATGCATAGTCTCATGGCCTTACAGGCTGAACTCAGTGGCTCTAATATGCAGAAATATTTGCAAACCTGCTTTAACAAAAACGCAACTGTAAAAATCCCATCACGGGAACAACTGAGATTGGACCCAAGTAGCCTCATCAATGTTCTGTTGCCAGCCTTGGGCCTGAACATACATACATTCTCCTACTACTGAACAGATCAGCAAAGCTGAAGACATTCTTCTGCTTACTGCCAAGGAGTGTTTTGGTTGAAATTTAAATATATGTATTAGCTTCACTGACTTTTGGCAGGCCTCTTTCTACAGGCACTTTTGAGAGTTTATTGCATGATATTATTAATTTAAAAGGCATTAGATATACATATGCTTTAATCCTGTTTTCAAAGAGGAGAAAAACTAAAACCATGAGAAAGCCTCTCATGGAAGGAACTGAATGAAAGGCCAGATACCTTCCTTCTTGAGATTTTGAACACATGGAACAGCAAAGAAAAAGCAAGAATAGTCGTTGACATGGCAGTGTATGGGCATTTCACTCTTCTGTGTGAGAAAGCAGTGGTCTTATCTTTTTGTGACTAAGATCAGGTATTCCCCCCCCCCTTTTCTCTCTTAACCTTCAGTCGGTTCCTTCTCCCCAGCTGCACTGTGGGCAGGTGCTTGTCCCCAAGGGCTGGGCGCAGTCCCGTAACCTTAGTGCAGAGGCAAAACTGCTGTGGGGGGACGGCTGCTGGCGCCGCTTTCCCAGCTTTGACGGGGGCTGTCCTGACCACACCAGGGACCACTCTCTGGCTCACACCTTCCTCCTGCCAGGGTCACCTAGGGTCTTGCTATCCAAAGTGGCAGCATCCTGGGTGCTTGCTAGAAAGACCAATCTCAGGCCTCACTCCAGACCTACTGAATCAGAATCTGCATGTTCACAAGGTCCCCAAGAACTCACATGCAGATTGAACTTTCAGAAACATTGGTCTACCAGACACCTAACCCCGTCCGCAGCTCTCATTCTGTTCCGGGGTCTGTTTTCCCTTGTCTCAAACATGGCAGTGGTCCCCCTGGTTATCAGCACCACGCAGAAATGGTGCTCTACTGAGAAAAACTATGTGTTTTTAATAAGTCCTAATGTTTTCTTTCCATGTCTCTGATTTGCAGTTGACTGGAATTATTCTAAGAGCTGCCAAGAGGATCCAAATCAATGTTTATGTGAGAAAGTTTGACGACTTTGTGTAAGTTTCACTTCTTTCTGTAGAGGCAAAGGATAGTTGTGCTGTACTGACTTTCTGATGGGGTTCATCCAGGAGACAGCCCACTTTCTAAGTCTGCTCACTCCTGCCCTTCAGGGATGAAGCATAAGCAGCATTTGTGTGGGGGGGGGGAGGGGGGTTGAGAGAGAGTGTCAGTGGGGGAGGGGCAGAGAGAGGGGGCCAGAAGGTCTGAAGCAGGCTCTGTGCTGACAGCAGCGAGTTCGAGCTCAGTGTGGAGCTCGAACTCACAGACCCCGTGAAATCGTGACCTGAGCTGAAGTCGGATGTTTAACCGACTGAGCCATCCAGGCGCCCCTATAATCAGCATTTCCATAGGCCTTGGTCTTGGAATTAACTTATTTAACCAAAGATGTACAGAGTGCTTTTCACGGATCACATGTTGTTCTAAGTACTTTACATCCAGTAACTCATTTATTCCTCACAGTAACCCTGTGTAGTACCCCCGTTTTACAGATGAGGAAACTAAGGCACAGAGAGGTGAAGTAAGGCTACAGAGTCTGTTCTTCCCCACTCCATGCAGCCCTTCCCTTGCCACCACTCCAGTTGCCTCCTTTCCTGTCTTCTCACTGCTCCCACCCAGGACCAGCCACAGGCTCCGGAGCTTAAAATAGGCTCCCGAGTCCAGCCTTTCCTCCCCACACTCCATCTAAAAAAACACTACTTAATTAGGATTACTAAGTATAATATCCTGCTCAAACTTTCAATGGGCATTTTTTGGATATGAGAACATGCATACGACTTAATGTTAATGAAAAACAAATTGCAAAACTATATATAATATATCATGTATCTATTCTTTCTTTCCACTTATCTATCTGCCTATCTATCTGTAAAACTTGATTTCCGCCATCGGATTTGCCAGCTTTAACCCCATATGTCACAGATCATTCTAGAACACAAATGTGGTTTGCACGAATGCATTTTGTCATACACATACACACGTGTATATTTCTGAGGTAGTCTAGTATAGTAGTTAAGATCTAGAGCCTTAGAGGGGCGCCTGGGTGGCGTAGTCGGTTAAGCGTCCGACTTCAGCCAGGTCACGATCTCGCGGTCCGTGAGTTCGAGCCCCGCGTCTGGCTCTGGGCTGATGACGGCTCAGAGCCTGGAGCCTGTTTCCGATTCTGTGTCTCCCTCTCTCTCTGCCCCTCCCCCGTTCATGCTCTGTCTCTCTCTGTCCCAAAAATAAATAAACGTTGAAAAAAAAATTTAAAAAAAAAAAAAAAGATCTAGAGCCTTAGAATCAAAATGGAATTACAATCCTGGCTTCACCTTTTGCTCATGTTGGTCCTGGGCAAGTGACTCTGAGCCATAATTTCCATGTCTTCCACGTGGGACAGTGATGCCTACTGCATGAGATTACTGTAAGAATTAAATGAGACAGTGTCCCCCAAACACCAGGTGTAGGGCTGGTTCTTGGTAGAGTGCTCTGAGCTCTAGTGAAGACAATACTTAGTGGTCTGCTCACAAAACATTCTGAGAAATGGTAGCGTTTCTCAGTGGTAGCATTGTTCTGCTGGCTGTGGCCATGCCTCTGATAACTCTTGGGAGAATAGTAATCATTTTTGAGAATTTGCTTTTATTATCTTGCGTTTTGATATAAAAAAAACAACTTTACATACACAGGCAACACTTGGAATTGTTAGACTGACAGACTGGAATCTAACTTCTGATTGATAAGTGTTGGCAAAAGTAACGAAGAAGTCTTCATAAGTTCTGGGAAATTTAATGAAATAAGTGTGCTAGAATTTTCATATAAACTTATCTCTCCAGGCCAGTTTTCTATCACACTGAGGATGTCTGTAAAATAATCTCATATTTTGTCTTTTTTTAATTGAGGTATAACTGACATACAACATATTAGCTTTAGGTATATAATGACTCGATATTTGTATATATTGCAAAATGATCACCACAATGTCTAGTTAACGTCTGTCACCATACTTGGTACAAAATTTTTTTTCTTGTGATGAGAACTTTTAAGATCTACTCTGCTTAGCAACTTTCAACTGTGCATTACGGTATTATTAACCATAGTTGCCATGCTGTACATTAGATCCCTGTGACTTACTTATTGTATAACTGGAAGTTTGTACTTTTTGACTCCATCCATTTCGCCAACCCCCCAACTCCCAACTTTGGCAACCACCAGTCTTTTCTCTATGTGTGTAAGCTTGGTCTTTTGTTTATTTGTTTTAGATTCCACACAAAAGGGAGAATAAATAGTATTTGACTTTCTCTGATTCGTTTCACTTAGTGTAGTGCCCCGAGGGTCCATTCATGTTGTCACAAATGGCAAGATTGCATCCTTTTCTATGGCTGAATAGTATTCCAGTGTGAACATATACCATGTTTTCTTTATTTAATCGTCCATCGATGGACACTTTGGTTGCTTCCTTATCTTTGCTACTGGAAAAAAATACTACAGTGAATATAGGGGTGCATATGTCTTTTCGAGTTAGGGATTCATTTTCTTTGGCTAAATACCCAGAAGTGGAATTGCTGGATCGTATTGTAATTCTGTTTTTAATTTTTTGAGGAATCTCTCTACTGTTTGCCCTAGCAGCTGCACCAGTTTACATTCTATCAACAGGGCACATGGATTCCTTTTCATCCGCATCCCCACCAACATTACTACCCTTTGCCTTTTGATAATAGCCATTGGAACAGGTATGAGGTGATATCTCACTGTGGTTTTGATTTGTCACCTTTTGTCTTTGTAGTGAAACGGGAAGCATTAGAACCATGGTTTTCCCAGTGATGTATATCAACGAGGTAAGTCCTGGGAGGGAGCCATGGGTATGATTTACTTGTGGAAGCTTGGAAAACTTCCATTCAGATGTCGACTCTTATAGCTATGTAATTTAAGATGTAAGAAAGGGGGAAAGGTGATTTTTAAGAACCTGTTTGTCCTCAGAAAATTTCTCTTTATATGTTCACATGAAGTTTGAGATTTAAAAATGACAGAACAAAAATTTCCCTTCTCAAGAATATTATCGGGCAAAACTCTCTTCTGGGAAGCTGGTTATGTAAGAAACAAAAGGCAAAGGTAAATGAAGCAATGTCAGACACTGCTGAAGCAGAAAAAATAGGCAACACTCAGATTTCCAGTTAAACCTTTCTTTGCATCTTCTCCATCTTTGAACCCCTGCCAGTTTGTAAAATGTAATCAGTTTACCATTCATTAGTAAAGGAGGAGGAAAAGAGAGTAAAATTAAAATGATTGGCAACATTACATGAAGGTTTTGTGTAAGGTGATTAAAGAAATGATTGAATAAAACATGATACATTCTCATTCATTTCAGTGATATATGGTTGCCTTATATTTTATAACATCGAAGTTGTTTTTGTTTTACTTTCTGGTGACCAAACATATCATGAATTATAGGACACAGATCCTATCTTAAATTTATTATTTTTTTTTTAGTGTCTATTTTTGAGACAGAGAGAGACAGAGCGTAAGTGGGGGAGGGGCAGAGAGAGAGGGAGACACAGAATCTGAAGCAGGCTCCAGGCTCTGAGCTGTCAGCACAGAGCCTGACGCAGGGCTTGAACTCATGAACCTCGAGATCATGACCTGAGTGGAAGTCAGCTGCTTAACCGACTGAGCCACCCAGGCGCCCCAACACAGATCCCATCTTAGTTCAAACAAAGAGAGTTTCCCTGAAGAAATATTTCTTTCACACTGTACCCACAGAATTTTTATCAGTAAACATTAAGTATAAATTGAAGTTTTGTAAATAAAAACATATTCGGAAAACTCAGAAAACACCTATTTAAGATACCTGTGATAAATTCTTTTCTGAATCACATACATTTACTGTAGTAAATCTCCTCAGTTTCCGTCTCTCTTCCACCCAGTTTTGGGAGGTTACATGCAGGGGTTTTCCCTCTCCAATAAATTCTTGGTTGCCTTACATCTGTTGTGAAGAGCAGCATCTTTAAGTTTTTATTTTTTTCTCTGTTCCCTAAAAAATCTTGTTCTGTATAGGAAATTTGGTAACTGAGTTGGCAAGAAAAAGGAAAATTAAAGAAACTTTCACAAAACCTGAGTCAGAATGGCACTGTTTTTGCTTTATTGTACTCAACAGTATATTGCAAAATTGTCTCTGATAAGAACTTTGTAAAAAATAATTTAATGTTTTCTAATTTGTAAAACTAACATGTGCTCTTTACAGAGCTCTTGGAAAACTAAAAATGTATATTTTAAAAGTAAATCACCATACAAATATTGAATCATTCTGTTGTACACCCAAAACTAATATATTGTTATATGTCAATTTTACTTCAGTTTAAAATTTTTTTAAATATTTACAACTGAATCACTGATAAACTGTCCCTCAGAGACAAGTACACTTTACATCTGCTTATATTGCCTCTTAGTACTTTTCTAGTTTTGATATTAAATACTTGAGACCATACTGCAGATACAGTTTTATAACCTATTTTTTTTCATTTGGCATTACTTTGATAGCTACATTTATAAATTTTTGAAGGGTTTGTGATTACAATTCTAAGACAAGGCTTTTATTGTTTCACAGGAAAAATTTAGGCAATATATACCAACTTATAGAATATATTTGAAATTGCTCCAGGGTCATCACTCTTACTGCTTGTGGAGAGGTCTATCGAGACCTCTGGTCTTGATTAGTAGAGATTTAACCAAGACACTAATTATACTTTCCACATACCATTGTTGGAATGTTTCATTCATTCAATCAACTGACATGAAAGCAGGGCTTTTTGTTTTTAATTTATTTTCAATATTTTATTATTTATTTTTGAGAGAGAGAGACAGAGCATGAGCAGGGGAGAGGCAGAGAGGGAGACACAGAATCTGAAGCATCTCCAGACTCCAGGCTGTCAGCACGGTGCCCGATGCAGGGCTCAAACTCACGAACCCCAAGATCATGACCTGAGCTGAAGTCGGATGCTTAACTGACTGAACTACCCAGGCACCCCAATGGGCTTTTTGAAAATGAGGAAGGACCCTGTACTGCCAGCTTATGTTCATAGTTGTGGCATATTTGAACTCCCCCCCACCCCGCCCCCAACTCAACCTTTGCTTTGCTTAGCTCTTTTGTTAAAGACCATATTGAATCCAGGGAATTATGGAGTAAAACTTTGTACTTTTGGTGCCTCCTAGAAAGAACTTGACTTTATCCCAGAAAAAGAAAACATTATACTTTGAAGTGACATTGGAGCCTACTCTCCCACCTTCTTTTTCCAGAGAAGGAGACTCTGACTCTGATGGGTCTTGGCCAGTTATTGGAAGTACCAACTCTAGAAGCCCACCCTCTGCCTCAGTCCAGTGCAGTTTCAGCCTAAATTATGCCCCACGTCCCATTTGTTGCCATAATTTTTATGAAATTAAGCTCTCCAGACACCCCACCCATGACAATTTAAGGAGATAATATCTTTGTTCTGCATCCATCAAGTGTTATTCTAGAATATTTTCTTGGTTATCAACACCCTCTGGAACTCTGGTGAGCCTCAAGACATCCCTGAACACTTTCTATCGAGACCTCTGGTCTTGATTACTAGAGATTTAACCAAGACACTAATTATACTTTCCACATACCATTGTTGGAATGTTTCATTCTTTCAATCAACTGACATTAATTCAGTACCCACTACGTGCAGAGTGCTTTCCTAATGTTGAGGTGACCGAGATGTAAACCTTGCCTTTGGGAACCTCACAGTCACAAGGAGACCAAACAGACGGCTATAAGGCAGAGTGCGCAGCGATGGGGGATTTTAGGGAGTGATATGGAAGTGCAGTAAAAGGACCTTTAACTAGGCCTGAGGTAGCCAGAGAAAACTTCTGGATGGAAGTGATGCTGAGTTGGATTTTAAAGGACGAGTTAGAGTTGTCTGATACAAAAGATGGTATTGTCTCATTATTTCTGAATACTTTTTTCCCTACTATTTCAAACTACTAGTTTGAAAGTAAGACATGTCTTCAGGAAAAAAAAAAAAAAGGAAGATGTAATGAATAAATGCCCCCTCTGGTTATCTAATTTATAAATGGATTTTCAGTATTTCTGGTTAGCGACAGAGAAACTTCCCCAAATCGTGTTTAATGATTTAGAAGGAAGATACAGCAAAAACTTTACACCCTGGATATTTAGTAATCAAAGGGATACTATTTTCTTGCCTTCCAGAGTGTTCTCATTGATAAAGAGACTGCGAGTCGACTGAAGTCTGTGATAAACACTACTCTGATCATCACCAACATACCCTACATTATCATGGCGCTGGGTGTTTTGTTTGGTTTGATCTTCACCTGGCTTGCATGCAGAGGACAGGGATCCATGGATGAGGTGAGCAGTGGTTGGAGGAACTTCTCTATTACTGGGTAACCTTACCTGAGGAAGCTAACGGTGCTTCACTGAGGGGCTGTCAACTGGCTGGCTCATTAGGGTGGATTCTGAGGTTTTATGCTGGGCACAGTGATTTCATGGTTATATTACTACTAAACCAAATGAGAGGCAAGGGCAGTGTGTCAGAGGAGGAGGAGTAATGGAATGGTACTGTCCAGTATTTGGGGCTCTCTTGGCGGGCATGAAATCACTGTGAGTAAGCTTAATGTTTCTGAAAATAACCTGAAAGGAGAGGAGTATTTAGCAGCTAAACATCTGGGCTTTGGTGTGTCAGACTGCCTATATTCAAATCCCAGTTCTGCCACTTCATAGCTTTGTGACCCTAGAAACTGTGCCTCAGTTCTGCATCTGTAAAGTGGGATAATAAGAGAGCCTCCCTTAGTGGTTTTTCATGAGGATTAGAGGAGACAGTAGACAGAAAGCATTTGGCCCAGTGTTAGCACTTACAGTAAGAACTCAATAAACATTAATTATGTGATGCAACAATCCCAAGATTGTAGAGCAAGGCAACCAGAGACCTGCTTGGAAAGAATCCATAATATATCAGAAGATACCTGTCACTGAGTCATCACTGCATAAGAAACGATTGGCTCAGGGAAGTAGTAACTTTCCTGGAGAGAAGGGAACATCATCAAATGGATGGGATAAGCAGAGTTACGCTGGCCTCCCTAAGTGACCAGCAGGCCAACCCAGCTCAGCCTTCAGTGAGTCTTTTCTGTGAGAGCCTCTCTTAAATTCTCAGCAGCTTCCCTTTTTGCAACAAAGGCTTTCTCCCCCCACTCCTAACTGCTTCAAATATGTGTCTGAAGCAAACGTGAAGTAGGAAATGAAATAGGTTGAAACCAAATGAGTCATATTACCTCAGATTTCCCTAGGTTCTACATTCTTCCACTATTTCTCTTAACCTGAGGCATTTATTCTGTCATTTCTAGCTATGGATCTCACTTCCCGTCTGACTTTATACAGTCACTGAGATTTTCATAAGCACAGGTGAAAGCCTGTGTAAATGTTATCACTGCTCCTACAATGAACCATTTTCGTGTATTCAGCAAGTGGGCAATGACTGAGCACCCATTACTCTGAGACGTTGTTCTCTGGTAGGTTTCAAATCAGGAAGGAGCAAATTCAGTGTAGTCTGATGAGAGTTATAGTCCGGGTCAATACAGGGAAGGGTACTGCTCTGGTATCGGGGGTGCAGGTGGTCAGAGCAGGCTTCTTCAAGGTCAGGGCTGAATGGGAAAGAAGAGGCAAGCCAAGAGAGAAGGAAGCAGAGTGTGACGACTGCCCTCCTGTCAGTCTCTCCTCCGTCCATCTTCCTCCACCACCCTGTCCCCCAACTTTTCACTTCCTGGGAGAAGTTTCTGATGTGAATACCTGACTTCGCTGTCCCCTCTCTTCTGAATCTCAGGGAACCGCAGATGAAAGAGCACCCCTCATACGAACCTAACTGTGGCCCGAGTTTGGGGAAGGAACCGTGTGAGCTGTCCTAACCTGGACCACAACGTGAGGAAACTATCCACGTCTTCATGGGCATGGTGCCTGCTGCAGAGAGGAGGGAGGAGACCCCGTGCTGGCAAGCGACGAGAGCATTCCGGCAGGAGGTTAAAGAACAGACTGACATGGTTGGCCATTAGGCTTTATAAAATTGTTTTGTTTTTCATGTGTCTAGCAAGTATTTAATAAACTCTTGTATAGTAATTTTTGTTGTTGTTGGGTGCTGGTAGCTCCAGAATTCTGTGACCACCGTTGTGGTTAAAATATGTCTGCATCACTTGTTAACGTTCCTTGGTCTAACCTTAGTAAGTATGCTTCATTTACCAAACTTTGTGCTCAAAATATATAAATACTATTTTACGTTGTATTCCTCCATTCATTTCACCCCCAAAACAGAAGTAAATACGAGTTCGGAACCCAGGGTAAAATAGCCTCATTCAGTACATCACTAAAATGCATCTAGTTTCCTCTTTTTAAAAAGTTACATAATTATATTTCATATGCTAACCTTCAGTTCATAATTCCTCCAAGAAAGTAATTCAGTCTTTTGACTTTCAAACTGTCTGGGAACCAAGCAGGGAAGGGGTTGGGTGGGGTGAGGTAGGCAGTGGGGCAATAACCCTCAAGTTGATTGATAGTGATAAGCGCCTGTGGATTTTTTACTTGTACTTTTGTGAATCGAGAGAATGCACAAATAATGTTGGTGAGGACAAGTACAGATATTTCATATGGAGTAGAAGGAAATGCTAGTTATGACATTTGTGGGTAGTTTGTTGTTTTTTTTAGTCAGAATGATCTTGATGTGGAAAGGTGCTTCTGGGAGGTATCATCAGTAACTGATTTTTTTCCTCCAGTCATCCTTGCCAAATATGATACTGTATTAATTACAATACTATTGAGTAACTTTGCAAAATTATTTATGAATATGGGAAACCCATTCATCCACAGCCTGAGTTACACATACATTTTGGGAAGTCTGACTGCACTAACAAAACGTTTCTTCTGGGGAAGTTTTCTTGGGAACTTTGAAATTGTTTTTGTAAGTTGTTTTTCTTTCCTCACATTTGGTCCCTTCCAGTGTTCTGTGGGTCATTGTCACTCACTGAATAGAGAAAAATGTGCCCTACACTTCCTGTGACAATCATTTTGCTGACAGAATGAATGATGGTGTTTTAAAATATTGTACAGAAAATGCTTTAAAGAAAGGTCCCTTGGGATCCAGAAGCAGCGTCTTCTCAGAAGACCTTTTGACTTTCAGTGCAACCTAAGTCAGTCAGAGGATAGGAACCGTCGTATGTCACAAAATCCAAGCCCGTTTAAGAGCATTTTCTTTGAGTAGTGAAGTTCAGTATTCATTTTTGATTAAGAAACCTACATAGTTATCCAGCAAAATGCACATAAAATTTCTTAACAACTGAATCATCTTACAGGATTTTCTGTATAAAATTGGATTTCAATGTAAGCAAATGAAGAAAAAAGCCATGGGTTTCACAAATACAGCTTCTGATCCCTGTGTGGAGGTAATAAATCCCATTACTTGCCCCAATTTCCTTCTGTCTACACTAAAGCAACATGTGACATATTCCCTTCTTGAAGGGGCAGTTCATTAAACCTTCAGCTTCTCTATAAATTAAGAAATATTTTGTAAATACTCTAAATCACCAAAATGTAAAAAACTAAATTGAAAATATTGTCAGTAATACCAAATACCTAGATTTTTTAAATTTATCAATATTTAACTATGTAATTGGCACACCTTATTCTTTTATGCACCTACTTATCCACATATAAGCCAGTGTGTATTTATTGGTTCATCTTGTTATCAGGATATAGTCACTTGTGAGGAGGAAATTTTTCAATACTAGGAATGGTAACAGTTGATATACACTTTAAACTGAATCCCACACATGTGGGGAGATCAAACACATATTACTTCCATACGATTCTAATAGTTATTTGGCTTAAAATCACATTTGATATTATCTTTCTGAAAAATCTGTGACAAACCCAGAAACTGCAGTCAAGATTATAGATTGATTAAGAACTTATGTGCCTATTTGGTCTTAGGTTGAAAATAAACTATTACTCATGCTTATTCTCTTGGAGCCATTATCCTGGAAAGGCCTCCAAAGTCTTTGTGATTGTCATAATCCCAGAATGTGTGTGTCCTGTACTATGATACTCACTAGGGAGAAACCAGAGAGAGGTTACCTCACTTCTCTTAGGGAAAATTGGGAATTGAACACAGGACAAGAAATGGGCTTTGCCACTTTTAGCTCAAGGCTTTTCCTACTGGACTTTATTTCCTCATGTTCTAGAATGATCACTGGTCAAGTGGAGCAAGTACTATATGACTAACCCCTATTGGGGTTTTTACCTAAGGGAGACTAGTTGTTTGTTTGTTTTTTTTTTTTTTTTTTTTAATTTAAATTGCTTGAGATAGGAGTTCTACAAAAGGTGACCTTCACACTTGGCCCTCTGGGCATTATTACTAGAATTAATTGCTTGTGGCTATTAAACAGAATACTGACCAGAATGCTCTTCATGTAGCTTAAATAGGTGGTTCATTTCATGTGATTCTTGACATGTTTATTTCTACCCTTAATGCAATGAAGTATTTCACTAATAAAACTGTTTATATGAAATTGCACTGGAAATTGTTATGTCATCAGATGACCAGTTGTCTCTGGAGTTTCATTTGTTGTTTTTTGTGTTGTTGTTGTTGTTGTTTTTAATTTTAGAGAGAGATCGCGGCGGGGAGAGGGTCAGAGGGAGAGAGAGAATCCCAAGCAGGCTCCACTCTTAGCGTGGAGCCTGATTCAGGGCTCCATCCCATGACCTTGGGATTGTGACCTGAGTCAGAATCAAGAGTCAGACACTCAGTTGACTGAGCCACTCATGTGCCCCTGGAGTTTCATTTGAAAGATGCTTTTTTCCCTCTTGACAAATGCAGGCCTGAGTCTCACCTCTTGGGCCACTTATGATGTCCATTCCGTTGTGGTGGACAGTTCTAGGCAGCCTGACAAGTCGCACTTGAAGGGAGTCCCACAATGTGCTCCTCTGCCCCAGGGCTTTCTCCAGAGTCCTGGAAGCCCCTCAGGAGCACTGGGGGGTTAATAGGTCCAGGTATTGATCCTCAACTAAAGGTAGGAGTCAGCTGATAAATGCTCCAGTCCTCAGAGGGACAGTTCTCAGACTCATTCTAGGTAGTTCCTCAACTAGGATTGCCCACAGTAGGAACTCCTTCCCATTATTGTTTCTTCCTTCCCTGTGTCACTCCTCCCATCCCCTCACTGCTACTTTTTCCCAAGTAACCCACCTGTGCTAACATTCTTCTTATTCAGGCCCGCTTCCAGGTAAACACAAACTGAAGGCATACAAGTCCATCCAGAAGGGCCCAGCAGGGTCAGAGAGCTATGGGAGGGGTCCTGGACCTTTGTTTCTATAGACATTTGTCCTAAAATGATTAGCCCCCAAATTTAGACTACCTTTAAAACCTTTCCCATCCCAGTAATATTGCGTCTTATTTCTGAAATCAGAGCAAATCCATTTCAGCCATCACATATCTAGCTCAGTGTTACAAATGTCATTATGTATTGAGGACACTTGATCACTAGCATATATGCTTTCAAGGAATCCCAAATCTAAAACAGTATGGAGTTTCCTCAAAAAATTAAAAATAGAACTACCCTACCACCCAGCAATTGCACTACTAGGTATTTATCAAAAGGATACAGGAGTGCTGATTTTAAGGGGCAAATGCACCCCAATGTTTATAGCAGCGCTATCAACAATAGCCAAATTATGGAAAGATCCCAAATGTCCGTCAACTGATGAATGGATAAAGAAGATGTGATATATATATGCAATGGAGTGTTACTTGGCAATCAAAAAGAATGAAATCTTGCCATTTGCAACAACGTGGATGGGATTAGAGTGTGTTATGTTAAGCAAAATAAGTCAGAGAGATAAATATATGATTTCGCTCATATGTGGAATTTAAGAAACAATGAACATAAGGAAAGGGAAGCAAAAATAAGATAAAAACAGAGATGGAGACAAACCATGTCTCTCAAATACAGAGAACAAACTGAGGGTTGCTGGAGGGGAGATGGGTGGAGGGATGGGCTAAATGGGTGATGGGCATTAAGGAGGACACTTGTTTGGATGAGCACTGGGTGTTATATGTAAGTGATGAATCACTAAATTCTATTCCTGAAAACATTATTACACTACATGTTAATTAACTTGGATTTAAGTTTTAAAAAAAAAAAAGGAATCCCAAATCTGATTTTTGCTGGCTTATGTCATAAGGGGAGTTCTGTGTATCTATTTCTGCTTGCTCAAAGGTATATAGAGACATCTGGAACTCTGCAACATACCAAGCCTAATTATTTCAAATCAAGGAGTAAGAGAGATTCAGAAAATATATTTAAAAGAATGCTAATAAGGGTGACATGTGTTACCAGGTATTAAAACATATACACACCCATGAACAATAATTAATAACGTGTGGTAGAGAACACAAGAAACATGGATACACATTTATCACAAGATGAAGGCCCCATTTCCAATAATAACTATAGTCTTTCATTTATTCAACTAATATATTTATTTTTTAACCTTTATGGAGGTATAATTTTCATGCCATAAAATTTTAAATGTAAAACACAATGATTTTTAGTAAATTTACTGAGTCATGTAGTTTTAGAACATGACTACCTCACTAAAATCCCTCTGTTCCCACCTGCAGCCCTAAGCAACTGCTAACCTACATTCTGTCCCTATAGATCTGCCTTTTCTGGGCTTCTCATAGAAGTTAAAGTGGGGTGCCTGGGTGGCTCAATCAGTTAAATGTCTGACTCTAATCAAGAGTCAGCTCGAGTCATGATGACTGAGCCCCAAGTTGAGCTTTGTGCTGGGATTTTGTGGAGCCTGCTTGGGATTTTCTCTCTCCCTCTCTACCCCTCCCCCACTCACGCACGTGTGCACTCTCTCTCAAAAGAAATAACTATTTGGAAAAAAAAAATCATACGGTGTGTGGTCTTTAGGGCCTGGCTTCTTTATACATTATACTTTAAAATAATGCATTCAGGGCACCTAGGTGGCTCAGTTGGTTGTATCCAACTCTTGATTTCGGCTCAGGTCATGATCCCAGGATCGTGGGATTGGTCCTGCTCTGCTCAGCAGAAAGCCTGCTTGAAATTCTCTCTCTCTCTCTCTCTCTCTCTCTGCCCCTCTCTGCCATTCATGCTCTCTCTCTAAACTAGAATAGAATAGAAAATAAAATGAAAAAAATAAAATAAAATAAAATAATAAAATAAAATAAATGTATTTTTTATTGGGCAGCCACTTTATGCCGGGCACTATAAACTAGGCTATTGGTAATCACAAAGAGATATCTGGATCTTAGAGTCTAGTGGGGGGGGAGAAGCAACCAAATAATTATAAGTGTAAAATTTCAACTAAGTTTCATGATGCTCTAGAACACGGCTTAGAGTCACAGGAAGGTTTCCCTAAGGAAGTAACATCTGACTGAGACTGACGAATAGGTGTTAATTAGGCAAAGGAAGCATTTAGGCGTTTCAGATAGAAGAAGGAGGTCATGCCCAGCAGCAGGAAGGAACATGTTTACAAATGACTAAGAAGATGTTTGCTTGGAGCTCAGAGAAGGAAGAACAGTAGGAGATAAGGTTGGAGAGAAAGGCAGGGGCCAGATCAACTTGGATCTTATTAAGCCATGTAAAAAATTTTGGTTTATTTTAAGACCCACAGGAAGCCACTGAAGTATTATAAATTGGATTGAGGGGGTGGGGGAGACATGGGAGACATGGCAGTTTTGTTTAGAAAGACCTATTCTAGCTGCAGGGTGAATAAATTGGAAGAGTCTATGTGGATGCAGGGAGGTCAGTTAGGCAGTTGCTGTATCAGGTGGGTCCCTTTGGGGTCTCCATTGGTATGCAGGATGGATATTGTCTGGGTGTTGTGCACCAGCCTCCAGGGTGAATTCCACAAAGCTGCATAGCAGGGGCTAAATAATGGGCTTTATTGGGGAAAATAAAAATGTATAGGGCCAGGACAGCAAGAAAAAAGGCAAAACCCCTCAATCCTCCTGTCATCCCACGGAGAGGCAAGCCAAGGGCCAGAGTACCGTTTGGTCTCAGTACGGAGCACATATCTGCCTTCTAGTCCCTCTTTTTATGGGGCAAGCGTGAAGAAGCAGTCTTGTCAATGGAGGAATGTACAAGCCACTGAGCAACAGACAGTTTGGATTTGGGGTGAATGCTTTGTAGAAATTGTCTGGGAATGTCAGCTGCCCATGTAATGTCACCATCTCCACTGCTAGGGTAAAGAAGACACTGTTTCCATGGGACTCGAGTTTGGGAGCAGTCCCTTTCCCCAGGAGAAGGGGGAAGTCGTAGCCACGCCAGCCTGTTCACCAGGCAACCCAGAATAAGGTCATAGTATAATAGCCCTGCTCGCTGTACTGCAGGGGCCACTGCAGTGTCTAGGTAGGGGTTGGCAAACCTTTTCTGTAAAGGGCCAGATGAAAAATAGTTTTGGCTTTGCAAGCCTCTCTTGTCCCAACCACTCAATTCTGCTCTTGTATCATAAAAGCAGTCATAGACAACATGTAAACAAATGGACGTGTCTGTGTTCCAGTAAAACTCTATTTATGGGGCGACTTGGGTGGCTCAGCTGGTTTAGTGTCCAACTCTTGATTTTGGCTCAGTTCATGATTCCAGGGTCATGAGATCGAGCCCTGTGTCAGAGTCCATGCTGAGCATGAAGCCTGCTTGGGATTATCCCCCTCTCTCTCTCCCCCCGGTCAATCTCCCCCCTTTGTGTGCTCTCTCTCTAAAAAACAACACCCCCCTCCAAAACTGTATTTACACAAAAAAGTTGACAGTGCACAATTTGGCCATCATTTGCTAATCCCTGGCCTAGGCAAAAGATCATGGTAATTTTTTTTTTTTATTATTATTTTTTTTCAACATTTATTTATTTTTGGGACAGAGAGAGGCAGAGCATGAACGGGGGAGGGGCAGAGAGAGAGAGGGAGACACGGAATCGGAAACAGGCTCCAGGCTCTGAGCCATCAGCCCAGAACCCGACGCGGGGCTCGAACCCACGGACCACGAGATCGTGACCTGGCTGAAGTCGGACGCTTAACCGACTGCACCACCCAGGCGCCCCAGATCATGGTAATTTGAATCAGGGAGATGGCAGCGGAGACAAAGTATTTTAGAAATGTTTAAAGATAAAATATGTAGGACTTGGAGAATATGGGAAAGGCAAGGAACAGGGACATGTCAAGGAACTCATTCATCCATTCTACAGTATTGACTAAGGTCTGTGGGGATGGGGGGAGGCATTCTGCTAGCATTCGGGATACAACCAGTAAAAAAAAAAAAAAAAGTTCCCTGCCCTCATTTAGCTTATATTAAATAGGGGAATCAATAAATAGGTGGTGGTAATTACTAAGAATATTTAAGTAGCCATAGTGACAGGAGTTGAATGTGCTAGTTTAGAAAGGGTGGTCAGGGAAGGCTTCTTATGGAAGAAATACTCACCCATTGTTTTCCATCCCTGATCCTTCTCCCCTTCCATCCGTTATTTCTGTGATTTCACTCTGCTGGTTTCTCCTAGCTCTCTGGCCAAGCTCTCTCAGGCTCCCTTGAAGGCTGTTTGCTTTCTTTTTTTCTTTTTCTTTTCTTTTCTCTTTTCTTTTCTTTTCTTTCTTTTGTGTTTATTTATTTATTTGAAAGAAGAGAGAGTACAAGCAAGGGAGGGACAGAGAGAGAGGGAGAGAGAGAATCCCAAGCAGGCTCTGCACTGCCATCACGCTGTACATGGGGCTGGATCTCACGACCATGAGATCATGACCTGAGCTGCAATCAAGAGTCATACGCTGAAACGACTGAGTCACCCAGGCACCCCTGCTCCGTGCTTGATACTGTGCTCAGCTGCAACGTCTTCTCACTTGATACTCTTCCTGACAATTCCAGCAACTCCCTGACTTCAGGCACGACCCAAACACAGGTCTCTGTTCAACCTCAGTTGCACACACCAAACACGTGCTGGATGTCCTCAGCCACTGACCTCAAGTCTGGAAAGTTAAGAAAGGAATACATTTTTTCTTGTCTTCGTTCCAAATTCCCATCACAATCTACCCAGTTGTACAAGTCAGAAACCAGGGACTCTTGCTAGACTCCTCCTATCCCTTCCCTCCACATCCCATCAGTCAAGTCCATCTGCTGCCATCTCCCTTCCTGCTGTCCTCCTCCCTGTATCAGCACTCTCACTGGAACACATGCGATTACCACTAATACCAAGATTTAATTTTTTGAATAGGTAACACATTTATATTCTCAAGCGAAAAAGGGCTTTATGGGATAAGTCCTCCACCCATCTCCCAGACACCCAGTTCATCTTCCCAGAGGCAAATAATGTTATTCACTTGCTTATATATATCTTTCCAGGAATATTTTATACAAAAATGTGTATTTCTACATTCCAACCCTTTTTTGTCATCTAAATTGTAGCACAGCATAGACAGTGTTCTAATTGTTTTTCATGTAATTTATCTTTTAGATCTATCTTTTCAGTACATAAAGAGCTTTACTGTTCCCATTTCAGGTCTGAATAGCATTCCTTTTCATAAATGCAACTATTTAAGCAAACCCATTTGTTTCCAATCACTTGTTATACCTTGTATTTCATAACTTTGCCTAATCATTTATAAGATAAATTCTTAGAAGTAGCATTGCTATGTCCAAGGATTTCCAATTTTGATAGACACAACGGCTTGTTATTGTTTTTCTTTTAACAGGTATACAAGCACATGAATTTCAGAATCAAATAATTCTCTCGGGTTTATTAAAAAAAAAAAAAGGAAATAGACATCATTCTCAAAGGCACCTCTGTTAGGTTTTTTGTTTTGTTTTTAATTTACCTCCATGACTAGGTAACAAGCTGCTTCAGTAATTTTCATGAGTTTTAGCATTATGCATTGACCCTACACTACGGAGATGAGGATTTGGCCTACCTATCCAGTACTCATTACACAGTCGCATTCATCCCCACGCACATCTTTTTTTTTTTTTTTTTTTTTTTTTTTTTTTTTTGAGCGACAGTGCCCGGCGCGCCTGTGAAAAGGGGAGGGGCAGAGAGTGGAGTACAGAGGCCCCGAAGCGGTCTCTGCGCACCCATCAGAGAGCCCAATGCGGAGCCCGAACTCACGAACCCAACTGCTTGTTAACGCACACCTTCTCCAAGCCTTTAAGGGCTTTCAGGCGCCAAGCAGCCGCTAATTTGCCAGCATTTCCTCTCAGTTGTGACGCTCCACGCCACGTGAGGCCGCTAAGCCCCCGGAAGCTGGCGGGCCGGGGGGCGTTCCCCCTCCAATCCCCGCCTCCTGCGCCTTGCCTGCGCTCCGGTCTCTTTGGCTGGGCCAGAAAAGAGGCGGGACTCCGTTATCCGAGGGCAGTTTCCCGCCGGACCGAAAAGCCGAGAGCACCTAGTGTCGCGGGAGCAGTGCTTTGGTCCCCTGCTCCCGCGACATGGCCTTCAACTTTGGGGCTCCCTCGGGCACCTCTGGCACCGCTGCAGCCACCGCGGCCCCCGCGGGTAAGTGATCCTCCCAGACCTTCTCCCGGGGAGAAAGGGAGGCCTCTGGTCAGCCCCCTCGGTCCGAGACTCTCCAGTCCGGCGAACCTGGGGTCTCTTGGCCACTTGGAGACTTTAGGTGCCTGGGAAAAGGGCGGGCTGCGGCAGAGCGGGCCCAGGCGGCTCCTGAGGAGGCCGCTACGGAACTTGAGGCCCAGCCTGTGGCTCCCACGCCGTGCGTGGATCCCTGCAGTGCCCTGTCCTCCTAGGGTTCGCTTCCCGCCGCCGGCGAGTCGGACTCGGAGAGACTGGAGGGCGGCTCCTCTTTCCCATTGCCGGAGACCCGCCCTGCCCTCCCCACCTCAGCCTCCCGGACCCGCGGGAATCCCTGCTTAGCTCCCGCTGCTGGGCTTGGTGAGGATAGGGCTAGGGACCCCGGGGCGGTGCCCTGCGGCTCCTTTGGTCCTGACCCCTTTGGTCCTTGCTGCGGGACTTCACGCTCCTGCTCCTTCCTCCTGTCCCCACCTCCTCCGCTTTCTTAACTCGTTTGGAGCTAAGTCAAGGTTTGTCTTTGCTCACTTCTGTGAAACCTGCTGACTCTTCTAATCCTCTTGCTTTCTTTTCTTTTTCTTCTTTCCCATTTTAAAATTTTGTTTCTTTGCCTACACGCCTATCAGGATTTGGTGGGCTTGAGACTGCCAACTCCACCGCCAGTGGGTTTAATTTTGGGGGTTTCGGATTAACTGCTAATCCTGCAGTGAACTTTAATATTGGCAATTTCGGTGTTTCTACTACCTCGGCGACTCCGTTCAATTTTGGTAACAGTCTGGCAAGTGCAGGTAGATACTGCGGGTCGTATGTGTAACGAATGTTGGGAGCCGGAGTCCAAGAATATTTTGTGGTTCCTAGTTTGGGAAAGAACACTGGCTTGCCTAATGAGGAAAGGAAATTCACTTTCTAGTGTGGAATCAAAAACATTTGTATCCAGTTTTGACTGCCTTAAAAGATTCGGTTTTAGGAAGTCTTGCAAGTTATAATGTTCCTTTTTTAAGCTTGCATTTAATTAAACAGAATATACCTTCCAAGTGATGAAAATTTCGAATGGATTATTATTTTGAGTAGATTATGTTTTCCAAATTATTACGTATCTCTTCCAAAATAAAAGCTCAGCAGTCAGGCTCGTTTTTCTGGGATTCTTGGACTCCTGCAGTCATTTTTTTTTTTTTCATTTTTCCTGCATCTTTCATTGGAATTTCATTTGATTGTCCTTGTGTTTCCCAAGAGAAACAAGTCTTATACGAACAGCAGTAACTTGCCTTGTTTTTTATGGTGTGTAACAACAATAATGTATTTCTTTGGTCAACTCCAGATTAGGACACATTTCTATAAGATTTGTAGTTATGGAAAGAGCCCCCAATTTTTTACTGGATGTTTTGAGAAATGATCAGAGCAATTTATTGTCAAGTAGCATTCAGTTCAAGTAGGTAGGCTAGACATATTTGCATTCAAAGAGATAATTAGGAAGATTTTAGTGTCTATGTGGATTGAAGCTCCTTGGAAATTAGCAAAACACAAACTATAATGTGTGTATATGTGTATATAAATTTAAAATAGGTCTATGTGTCCTTTACATACAGTCACCCTATAGAATAGTCTTGTTCCTCTGCTGCTCGTATATGAATTTCTTGTCCATATTCTCTTACATTATGCCACTTATGCCCGTGCCAATTATATGCATTTGGTAAACATTATTATTTATTCTCTAAAATTTACTTGGGAAGTCTGGTGTTTGTGCAGTATTTGTTAGCACAGTGCGAAAATCATCTTGGCATCTGGTTTGAAACCTTTTGAAGAATACTTGAAACCTTGAATTCCAAAGATAAAATAATCCATTATTAAATGATCATGTATCACTGCCATTTGGTATGTTTACTTTTCCCTGTTTGCTTAAAATTGGCACTGGGTAAAACAGCAATATTATTTTGAAATTTGTGTTTCTGAACAAAGCCACCCAGCTTGTAATTCAACAACAGTAAATAAACTTGTTGGTATTTGCTTGATTTCATGTTCATTTGGAGTTACCACTGTTAAGTGTTGAGTTGTGATAATATAACTGTATTTTAACTATATATATGTTCATTAACTGAATCTTCAGCAAAGGGATAGAAACCCTTGTTTATTTTGTATCTTTGCAGATCCACTATTACGAATAAACATTTTTGGTATTATGAAACATGATAAGATGCTAATATTTTTATTGTGTAGCCAATCCAGAATATATCATAGTTTTTCTATGGAAGTGAAGAATAATGAAAAAGATTGAGAACAGTGTTCTGTACTTTAGGTGATTTTTATCAAAATGTTTATAGTTTGCAATACTACAGTAGAACCTACCTGGTTATGGCTGCAACATGCAGTCTATTTGTGAGTAATTTTCCAAATTAAAATTATATGATATCAAAAGGGTTGGGTTTTTTCCTTGTATCTTTTATATAACATGAATCCCTGTCTCTTATACTAGAAATATATGAGATTAAAAATTAGAATTCCAGAAAACCTGTGGCATAACTCCGAGATCACTAATGGTTCAAATATTTTTCTTAAAAGTCTTTTTGGTATCACCTTGGTAATCAGGGAAAGACTGACAATAAGGGAAAAAACATAAAACAATTTTAGCTCGTCTGTATTCCATTCCATCCATATGTCAAGTTACATATGGTTAAGATTAGTTTCATCTCTAAACTTAAATCTAAAAATGAAATTTGTAGATCTGTTAGTTGCCAACTTGGTCCAGAGGGCTGTGCTAGTTCTCTCTTTCCTAGTTTTTCCCCCTTCACTCTTCCTTCAAGAAACACATTCTTGTTGTAGGGAGGTCAGTATGTTTCCTTGGGAAAGTTGGTAAATTTTCATGAAGACTAAGTAGAAAGGAAGCTAAAATAGAACCTAAGTTAATTCACCAAAGCCAAAGTTTCAAACTGGCACCACAGTCTGCTAATACGATTTGTTTAGCACGCTACTTTAAAAATATTTGAATTCGTTCTAAAAAATTAATTAGTTAATTAGGGTCTAAAATTCTGTAAATTTCACAGAGAAAATCTAGATCTTCGGGTTTTGGGGTGGGGGGGAAATGGGAATAAACAACATTACTACCTTTCTCCTGTGGCAGTATTCTGCTTGAATTTAGAAACTGCTTCCATTTTTAAAAACTGTTCACATTGAACAGTTCTACCAGTCAGTAAACACCTGGTCTATTTCACTTATTAATGTTATCAGCCTAAATCTTACAGGCATTTGAATTTGCAACTCCTGCTCTAAAAGTATATACATAGTCATTTTAGAGTTTGTTAAGCATGCTAGTAGGCTTAACATGTTTTCTCAGCTGTGACTTAAGGGTATGTTGAAGAGTATGTATTGCATTGTGCTATTTCTGTTTTAAATACTTAGTCACTTCTTGCAACATTTGACTTCTTGATTAGTAGTATAGTTTTTTAAAAATTGAAGTTGAAAGTAGAGGAAGGAAAAATTAGATCAATAGATTTTGTCTCTATATGTGGCAACGACATAAAATAATTTGAAAAATAAATGTATGTAATATAAAAGATTCTGTCTGTTTTATTTATCCTTTTTTAATTAGTTGGGTTTGGAGGATTTGGGACAACATCTACAACAGCTGGTTCTGCATTCAGCTTTTCTGCTCCAGCTAACACAGGCACTACTGGTAAGAGGACATCGTACGCCATTTGTAGAAATGAATGAGCTAGAGCTTGTTTTTTTGGTTAACTTATGCAATTTTAATTGTTCCTTTAAAGGACTCTTCGGTGGTACTCAGAACAAAGGGTTTGGATTTGGTACTGGTTTTGGCACAACAACTGGAAGTAGTACTGGTTTAGGTACTGGTTTGGGAACTGGACTGGGATTTGGAGGATTTAATACACAGCAGCAGCAACAGCAAACTAGTAAGTATAAGGGGCCTTTATCTTACTTTATATGACTTTATATATAAAACTGTAAGATATAGCTGACATCGAGTGCACTGTTCAAAACACTTTAATGATACCTTTTTTTTTTTTTTTGAAAATTTATCAGTATGTTCCATAAGATTCCAAAAGCTGCTTCTCATGTCAATATATAATAGCAACTGGGGAGAAGACTGATTAGCAGGATGAGGATTATAAAACTTCTGTGTTTAGTAACAGTCTATGTACGTTTTTGTTGCTAAAAGTAACACAAAAGTAAATCTGCATAAAAGTACAGCTTAATGAATTGTATATATAATAAGGTGAACACCCTTGGAACCAGTACCTAAGTCAGGAGGTGGCCCCTGGCCAACCACTTGAGAAGCCCTCTACATTGCCCTCCCAGTCATTTCCCAATCAGAGGAACTATAGTCCTGTCTTTCATGGTGATCTGTTCTTTACTTTTCTTTACAGTTTTGTCACGTAAGTGTGTAAACAGTATTGTTTAGTTTTATGTGTCTTAAATCTGTGTAAGTTCCCCTGTTAGCCCTCCCCCCTTTTTTTTCTTTTTCCTATTTGTTAAATCAAACCATTTTTCCTGTAGAGTTTTTCAAGTCAGGACTCTACTGGATTGCATTCCTGTGGTATAGTTTAACATATTTCGTTGTTTTCTGTGTTTTTTGTAAATTGGGTTGGATATAGGCACTTATGTATGTTGATAGTTGTTTTTTGTTTGGTTTCAAGACTGCTTTATGGATAGTGTTGTATTCCTTTTTTTTAATGTTTATTTGTTTCAAGAGAGAGAGTGAGCAGGTGATGGCCAGAGAGAGATAGAGAATCCCAAGCAGGCTCCACACTGTCAGTGTGTAGGGCTCGATCCCACAACCATGAGATCATGACCTGAGAAAAACCAACAGTTGGATGCTTAAACCGACTGAGCCACCCAGGCACTCCAGTAGTGTTGTATACTTTATCAAGAGGTATATAATGTCTCTCTTTTTCATTGTATAAGCAGCAGCCATCCGTTAATTCATTAGGGGTTGCAAAATGGTATTTATTCCAACCCTATGATTCCTTTTCCGTGTATTTGTTGGAATACTTTAATAACAAGAAACTTTATCCACTATTTGGTTCATCCTTTCCCATATTTATTATTAGTTTTCAAAATAAAGAGTTGGTTCCCTATCATTCTCTAAAGGAAACCAATTAATTTTTCTTATAATGTTAGGAACTTAAATATTTCAGCTACCGATATTTGTATTTTTTTTTTTCAACGTTTATTTATTTTGGGGACAGAGAGAGACAGAGCATGAATGGGGGAGGGGCAGAGAGAGAGGGAGACACAGAATCGGAAACAGGCTCCAGGCTCTGAGCCATCAGCCCAGAGCCTGACGAGGGGCTTGAACTCACGGACCGCGAGATCGTGACCTGGCTGAAGTCGGACGCTTAACCGACTGCGCCACCCAGGCACCCCCGATATTTGTATTTTTTAATCTGTTGCAGTTATTATCCTTATTGATGCTTAAATGTTGCATCTTTGGCCAAAGATGCAAGCCTCTTCAGACTGGCTCTCAAGTCCTTTGACACAACGTAGAATTAGTCTTTTATTTATTTGTTTTTTAAAGTTTATTTATTTATTTTGAGAGAGAATGGTGAGGAGGGGCAGAGAGAGGGAGAGACAGTGAGAATCCCAAGCAGGCTCTCCACTGTCAGCACAGAGCCCAATGCGGGGCTTGAACCCATGAACCATGGATCATGACCCGACCCAAAATCAAGAGTCGGATGCTTAACCAACTGAGCCACCCACGCGTCCCTAGACTTGGTTTTTGATAGCTTCCTTACTATCTGGTATGGCAGTGTGTTCCAGGGTTCTCTTGTATGGGCTAATTTATTTAATTCTCATGAGAATCCTATGAAATGGTACTCGTGGTATTTCCATTTTATAGGTGAAGAGGGATTGTGACTTTTCCATATACCTCCCAGGAAGTAGTATAGAAACATGAATGCGAGTTTTTTTGACTTCCTACGTAATGCTCTTTTCACTTTTCCAGTCTTCTACCTCTTAAATCACTTTTGCTTCACTTTTCTTAGGTAACTTGATTGATTGGCTAAAATTCATCCTACTAAAGTTATTCAAGATTAGTAGTTATTAAACATAAATTTAAGGAATTGTGTAGCCAAAAGGACGAAGATAATAATAGTCTCAGAATTCTTTCTAGTATTCTAATCATTCCTCTTTTCTGTTATCTTCCTGCAAAAATAGAAAGTTTGTTGGAAATCCAGGTACTTTGGAAGAAGAAAGGGAAAGTGAAGTTCTTTTGAAATTTTCTTTAAAATAATATCTCTCCAACTATCCGTTACTGTAGTTAAACTTGCTTTGGTTAGGAAAAATGGGAAGTTGAATTTGGTGCTATTCATTTGTATAATGAAAGGGGCTTATTCAGTTATGTAGCAGCCACTTACTGACTGTATGTTTGTATGTCAGGCATCGGGTATATAAGGTTGAAAGCCACAGTCCCTGCTTATAGTCTACAGGGAGGTAGAATAACGAACATTTAATTAGAGTAATAAACTCCAAGTTATAAAAAATACACATATGTTTGAAAGCACTAAAACAGACCCCTATAAGGTACTATGGAATACAGAGGAAGAGCTGAGTCTTGAAAGAATTAGTTGGATAAAGTCAGGAAAGGGTATTCCATGTAGAGGGGTAACTGACAGAAGCATCAGTGTATGGCATAGCATGATGAATTTGGGACCTGCTGTAAGGAGTTTTGAGCTTTATCTGCGAAGATTATGGAGCTGTTGCCTTACTTTTCAAACCCCCGCTTGTATGAGGTGCTTGCTGTCTGGCTGTTCCATCTGAGATGTGTTTAATTTCAGTTACCTGCTGACTTCCTGGACAGTACCTCTTATTCAATGAAAACTTCGGCAACTGGCTCTCAGTTTTGCTTTTCTTTTCAACTTCTGTCTGGGTTATTTAAACATCACATGGCTATATACTGAGATAGCCATGCCATCTAACTTTTATTCCAGAGACTTCTTCATTTCACTTAAACCATAATTTTTACCCTGGACCTTGGCAACATCTGAAAATGTTCAGAATCACTAATGTGAACATCCCACAACCTATTCTTTTAGCCTGCCTTTTTAACTACTTCCAGTGTAGCTATTCCTAGACCTCATTAGGACCTTTAGACAGTGACATTTTCATTTAGACCATTTTCTATTCTTCCATCAGCTTCTTGTCTATGCTCTCTAATTAGCTTAGATTCCATAGCCTGCCATTTCAGTCACTGATTGTCAGTATGCTAAACTTCTTCGTCATTGTATTATGTGCCTGAGTGGGAAAAAAATCCAAGCTGGTGTAAGCCCAACTGTCTGTCTAGATACTGCTTGAGAAAATCACATAATACAAAGGAATAAATAGTATCTCTAAATTCTTTTTTTTTTCAACGTTTATTTATTTTTTTGGGGACAGAGAGAGACAGAGCATGAACGGGGGAGGGGCAAAGAGAGAGGGAGACACAGAATCGGAAACAGGCTCCAGGCTCTGAGCCATCAGCCCAGAGCCTGACGCGGGGCTCGAACTCACTGACCGTGAGATCGTGACCTGGCTGAAGTCGGACGCTTAACCGACTGCGCCACTCAGGCGCCCCTAAATTCTTTTTTTTTTTTTAAACATGTTATTTTACTTTTTGAGAAACAGAGAGACCATGAGCAAGGAAGGGACAGAGAAAGAGGGAGACACAGAATCCAAAGCAGGCTCTAGGCTATAAGCTGTCAGCACAGAGCCCGATGTGGGACTTGAACCCATGAACGCAAGTTTGTGACCTGAGCTGAAGTCGGACGCTCAATCGACTGAGCCGCCCAGGCTCCCCGTTAATTTTTTTTTTTTAATGTTTGTTTATTTTTGAGAGAAAGAGAGCGCAAGCAGGAGAGGGGCAGAGAGAGGAGATACAGAATCCCAAAGCAGGCTCCAGGCTCTGAGCTGTCAGCATACAGCCCAATGTGGGACTAGAACTCGGGAACCATGAGATCATGATCTCTGCTGAAGTTGGACACTTAACCGACTGAGCCACCCAGGCGCCCCGGTACCACTAAATTCCTAATCGCTGACCTAAGTTGGGGTCTCAGCACTGCCTGGTAATTCTACAAAGTTTCTATTTTGTTTTTATGTTTATTTATTTTGAGACAGAGAGAGCACACACGCAAGCAGGGGAAAGGCTAAGAGAGTCTGAGGCAGGCTCTGCATTGACAGCACAGAGCCCAACATGGAGCTCATCTCATCAACTATGAGAGCATGACCTGAACCGAAATCCAGAGTCCAACATTAACCAACTGAGCCACTGACGTGCCCCAGATTGCTGAAGTATTTTAAAGCAAATCCCAATACGTCCCCTCACTGTCATTTTACTATGCTTCTCTCTTTAAAAATATGGGCATCACTCCAACTTGCTATTAATAATTCCTTGGTATCCTCTAATACCTAGTTCTTAATCACATTTCCATTTATGTTTCATTGAAGTTTTCTTCAGCTGGTTTACTCAAATAGTGATCCAAACAAGGTCTCCACATTTATTTTCTTGTTGTGTCTCAAGTTTCTTTTTAGTATAGAGTGTTCCCTTGCTCCTTTTTACCCCCTTCATGAATTGTTGGAGAAAGTGGGCCACTTGTCCTATGAAATGTCCCCCTTTCTAGATTTGTATCCTTGTAGTATCATTTAACTTTATCCCCCACTTTTCTGGTTAATGAAGTTAGCTTTAGGTACTTTATATTCAAGTTTGACTTTTTGGCACAGATACTTTGCCAGTTGTGCTACGTGCTTCATACTATATCACATTGAAAGTTTTTTCCCTCTTTTGGTGATGCTAAGATTGATCTTTGGGTTCAGGTGGTGACAGCCAATCTGTCTTGTAAAGTTCCTCATCAGTCTTTAACCTAATGGTTTCATTCATTGATGATCATTGCCTCAGTCAGTTATTTTATTAGGAGTTGCAAAATGGTGATCTCCCATTTCTGCCCTCCCTTCCACACTAAAATTCTTCTGTGAAACAAAGGTTTTCTCCCCCCAGGTGACTGTTTGGTCACCCTGAAATAGAATTTGTATAGGAAGAGTAGGCTAAAAATTTTTTCTTTAATTTTTTTTATTTTAGAGAGAGAATGCGAGCGGAGGGGAAGGGCAGAGGGAGAGTGGGGGAGAATCTTAAGCAGGCTACACGCTCAGTGCAGAGTCCAACACAGGGCTGTATCCCATGACCTGAGCTGAAATCAAGAGTCAGATGTCCAGCTGACTGAGCCACCTAGGCGCCCCTAAAAATTCTTTTCAATTGACAGTTTTTATAAGAAGTTGTTGTTGGCCTGATTATTTCCAGTGGTGTCCAAGGAATTGAATTTTAAGTTTTTGATCTTTACTTTTAAAAACTGTAATTTTGAATGCATGAGTTTTCATAAATTGACTATGCTTGAGTTGGTTGCATTCATTATTCTTTTTGATGCTCAAATTATCACAGTTTTGGTCAGTACGAGCCCTTGAACAATACCCTGGTCTGTTATTTCTTACCTTATTGTTTAGTACTCCTTATTGCTTCCACTGGTTCATCTTCCCCCTCCTTTTGGCCAGAGGTTTGCACATGCTGTTCATCTTTGCCCCTACCTCATGGCTTGGCTGACTGCTTCCTTTAGGCCTTAGTGAAATTCTAATGGAGCAGTCATCTCTTGTCTCCCTCCTCCCCCACCCGACCCGACTTGATTAGCTCCCTCATTCAGTACTCTCATAGCCTCTGTATTTCTCTAAGGAACTTACCACAATTGTAAATGTTTGTTTGATGTGCTGAGTTTGTTTACCATTCTGTCCTTAGTATTTAGCTCTGTGTCTAACATTTAGGGGATACTCAGTAAATACTTGTTGAATGAGTGAATGAATGTATGTTATCAAAGATAAAACCAGAAGAGACTATGTATTGTGAGGAAATCTAAGGGAGAAGAGCATTTCCTAGGAGGATGTGTGTTCAGTGAAAGTTGAAGATTTCTTTGGGAGCTAAAGGAACAATCTACAGCATGAGGACCCCGAGAAGGTAGAGAGGTATGAGAGGTCTAATAATGCTAAGGGGTTGAAAAGAATGTATTGAACTTTATAATTTGAGTTCCTAAGTGCCTTCCAGCGAGTGAACTCTGAGTAGACTAGTGTGGTTGTAATCTAGTGTGAAATGTAAAAAGGCAGCTAAATGAATCAGTACAGATCATAGTTTATCTCATTTAAAAGTTGAGGAGATTGGGGCGCCTGGGTGGTTCAGTCGGTTAAGCGGCCGACTTCGGCTCAGGTCATGATCTCGCAGTCCGTGAGTTTGAGCCCCACATCGGGCTGTGTGCTGACAGCTCAGAGCCTGGAGCCTGTTTCAGATTCTGTGTCTCCCTCTCTCTGACCCTCCCCCGTTCATGCTCTGTCTCTCTCTGTCTCAAAAATAATAAACGTTAAAAAAAAAAAAAGTTGAGATAAAACCTAGGAATTTCTTAGCCAAGGCTACAATAAATACAATAAATATTGAGCTTATAATACCAGAATTCAAGTCTTGTGGCTTCTAGTCCAGTTCTTTACAGTGTTTATATGTGCCCATTCGGGAATTTATACTATTCATCTAGGGGGGTAATAGTAGCCCCTCTCTAGCCCTGTAGAAGCCCCAGTGACCATATGGTACTTAAAATCTTTAGACCTGAAAGAAACTTAACTATCACCTAATATAGTGGCCCTAAAACTCAGATCATTTTGGTAATATTTTCATGATTTTTCTCTTACCTACTTACCATTTGTGTTATTAAGAATTTTCTTTAGGGGCATCTGGGTGGATAAGTTGGTTAAGTGCCCGACTTCGACTCAGGTCATGATCTCATGGTTCGTGAGTTCGAGTCCCGTGTTGGGCTCGCTGCTGTCAGCACAGAGCCTGATGTAGGGCTCAAACTCACAAATTGTGAGATTATGACCTGAGCCTAAACCAAGAGTTGGATGCTCACCCAACTGAGCCACCCAGACTAGGTGCTCCTAGACTTGTTCTTTGATAGAAAGTGAGGTAAGCAGATGTGAGGCATTAAAGGCATACTGGCACCCAACCTAGACTTTTTAAAATGTATTATGAGAACAGAGAAAGACAGATACCATATATTTTCACTCTTATGTGGATCCTGAGAAACTTAACAGAAACCCATAGGGGAGGGGAAGGAAAAAAAAAAAAGAGGTTAGAGTAGGAGAGAGCCAAAGCATAAGAGACTCTTAAAAACTGAGAACAAACTGAGGGTTGAAGGGGGGTGGGAGGGAGGGGAGGGTGGGTGATGGGTATTGAGGAGGGCACCTTTTGGGATGAGCACTGGGTGTTGTATGGAAACCAATTTGACAATAAATTTCATATATTGAAAAAAATTAATAAATAAAAACAAGGAAAAGTAAATATAGGGCAAGCAGCAATCTTTGCCACATCTAGTGCCTAGTGGTGAGCATATTACGGACACTCAATAAATTCTTCTTGATTGATTAAAAAAAATAAATAAAATAAAATGTATTATGAGATAATTAAAAGATATTTTTTTGTTAGGTGAATTAGTCCATTTAGTGACTCAGCTGTTGCCTGATAGCTATAATTTCATGTTCTGGGGATATTTGTCTCCCACTTTGGAAATATTGATCTGATCTAACAACTTCACCCATTTTGTTGGAGAAATTGTAGCCCAGAGAGGTTAAGTGACTTACCCAAAGCTATACAACCTGCTAAAGCTTTAAAACAAAAAAAAATTTTTTTTAAGTTTTTTAATTTATTCTGAGAGAGAGCACATGAGCAGGGGAGTGACAGAGGAGACGGGAGAGAATCCCAAGCGGGCCCCGCACTGACAGTGCATAGCCTGATAAGGAGCTCAAACTCACAAACCCGTGAGATCTTGACCTGAGCCGAGATCAAGACTCGGATAGTTAACCAACCAACTGAGCCACCCAGGCGCCCCATGACCTGTTAAAGCTTTTAGTTTAGAATCTTGATGATTAGTTCATTTGTTCTTTTTGTTATATATTTCTTTGTTATGAGAGAAGGAAAAGTGATTGTTAAGTTGATACTGATAAAACACTGATATAATGATTCTTGCTGCTTGTTTCCTCCAATTTGTGTTTATTATACACATTTAATAGCAATAAAGGTTTAAAAAACAATTCCACAACTTCACAAACTTTACTTTTCCATTTCATATCCTTATGCATTCTTTCTTTTTTTTTTTTTTTTTTTTGGGGGGTGGGTCTAATATGGATCCACCTTGTATACTGGTAATGGAATTACTTGTATGAAGAAGATAATCATTAGAAAAGCAAGTTAACATTGTAAGGATTGTCCTAGTATATTAGTTTCCTAATGTTGCCATAACAAAGTATCACAGACTTAGTGGCTTAAAACAACACAGATTTATTAGCTACAGTTCTAGAGATCAGAGATTGAGAAATGGGTTTCATTGGCCTAAAATCAAGGTGGTGGTAAGGCAATTTATGTACATAAACCCTGTGTTACTTCTTCAGGCTCCAGGGGAGTATCCATCCCCTTGCCTTGTCCAGCTTCTAGTCTTTCTCTCCATTTCTTGGCTTATAGTCCCTTCCTCCATCTTCAGACCTCACTTTGACTCTGACCTCACACTTCCCTCTTTAGAACCTTCATGATTGTGTTGAGCCCACTCTGATAATCTGGGATAATCTCAACTCAGTCTCTAAATTTAATCACATCTGCAAAGTTTCTTTTGCTGTGTAAGGTAACATAGGTTCTGGGGATTAGGATGTGGACATTGTGGGAGTGGGGGAGGTTGTGGGGGGTATTATTCTGCCTACCATATCTAGGTTCTGAATTGATTTTTTCTCTTGAAATACTAATTATGGGGTACACTTTTAGCATTAGGTGGTCTCTTCAGTCAGCCTACACAAGCTCCTACCCAGTCCAACCAACTGATAAATACTGCAAGTGCTCTTTCTGCTCCAACACTGTTGGGAGATGAGAGGGATGCTATTTTGGCAAAATGGAATCAGCTGCAGGCCTTTTGGGGAACAGGAAAAGGATATTTCAACAACAACATTCCACCAGTGGAATTCACACAAGAAAATCCCTTTTGCCGATTTAAGGTATTAGTACTTCTTTTGATCCTTACTTGAAGAGTGTGTAAGAGAATGTAGTGTTTGGATTAAAATAATACCAAGAAAACAATTGCTTGGTTTTTAGCACTCCTTGAACACGGTACAGTTATGCTTTTGCTTTAAAAATATAGAAGTTATTAAAATGAAGTGATTTCTTACATATATGTGATTGAAGGTGACCAGAATATGACTAAAGGAAGGTGTGATTAGAATAGAACTTAAAACTGAGGAAAAAGTGTTAACAGAAGGGGAGTGGTCTGCTTGGCATCTATAAAGGGGAGACCCAAAATTAGAATTTAGTGGTATTCATCCAACACTGTCCAGGAAAGTACACCCTAACCAGCAGACAGAAGTAGATGTTCTGTTTGGCATGTATAATTCTCTTGGCACTATTACAGCTGGATGCTAAAGCCATTGAAACAGTGTAGTCTATTTTCTTTCTGATTCCTTGCCTACCAAACAACCTTTTCATTTGAATTTAACTTCTCAGAGATTCTGTTTCATCAGCTAGTGAGAGTATTTAGGTCAACTTGATGGTGTATTTTTCATAACAAATTAATGTATTGCAATCCAGCTTATACTTCAGCCACTTTGGCAAAAAACCAAGCAAACCCACTTTTTGCTGCCTATGTCAATCACTAATCAATATGTACATAAGCTCTTGTTTGGAGCTGCAAGGCTGAGGATCAGACCCTTTGAACATGGTTAAACAACAAAAGTGACTAGCATACCTTATTAAAGAACATCTCTTTATCTCATCACTTAACAAAAAGTTTTTGAGTGTTTATAGTTGAAATTTTAATACTTCTGTTTAGTGAGAGCTATACAGTGGACATTTTTTTAAATCTGATGTATAACATACATATGGTAAAATGCAAACTAGTGTAGAATGAATTTAAATTAAAAAAAAATTTTTTTAGTGTTTTATTTTTGAGAGAGAGACAGAGCATGAGCAAAGGAGGGGCAGATAGAGAGGGAGAAACAGAATCCGAAGCAGGCTCCAAGCTGCCAGCACAGACCCTAACATGGGGCACGAACCCGTGAACCTCGAGAACATGACCTGAGCTGAGGTCAGATGCTTAACCAACTGAGCCCCATTTTTAAATTATTTTTTTAGAGTTGCATAAGTGGTGACCAAAGAGAAGACTTCTATCTAAAAGAGTGCTTAGAAAGCCATGGTTTGTCATATTTAATATTATATTAAAAACTAACATGCTTCATAAAGTTTTGTATTACATGAAACTATAAAATGAGGTAGATAGTCCTTATAATATTTTTAAATTTGACAGTGTTATTCTACTTTAGAAGTATTTATATTCAGTAAGTCATTTTTTTATATATCTAAAACTTAGTTTAAGATCCTGTAAGTATATAGTAAAATAAATTAGATCTTGGTCCATGACTTTTGCAGTTACTTTTACAGTTACATGCAGAATTGTTTGATCAGAGTTCAGAAACACCCAACGATAACAAATATCAAAGTTTTTCAGAGGAGAAAGCTATTTGGTTACTCTGTTGGAGAGGAAATTTAAATTTCACTTTAAGTTTATATTTTTGGTTAAAATAGTTTCTTTTCATAATTGTGTGATGCTATAGGGCACAGAGTGGTGGGAAGAATCATTATTTCCTTCTTTAGCAGACATTAAGCTGTTTTCCTTGTTTAGGCAGATATTTAAGATATTAAACTTCTGATTTAAAATCTACATATTTTTGATATTGTTTATTTTGTCATTCTACAGGCAGTAGGTTATAGTTGTATGCCCAATAATAAAGACGAAGATGGGCTAGTGGTTTTAGTTTTCAACAAAAAAGAAACAGATATTCGAAGCCAGCAACAGCAGTTGGTAGAATCATTGCATAAAGTTTTGGGAGGAAACCAGACCCTTACTGTAAATGTAGAGGGTATTAAAACACTGCCAGATGATCAGTAAGTATACATTAAATGTACTGTTATTTCTGTGTGCCTGGGTCCAGAAAGCGTGATCAACAGTGTTTTTGTTGATAAACGCAAATTAAATCTTAGAGCAGAATGTTATTTCTCAGCTAGTGACCATTCAGTATTGACAGCAACATTTGTTTAAAAACTTTTTTCTAATCTTGGAGTTCTTAACCCACAGGATGCTAATAATTCCTTAGATTTTCCATTCAGAAACAGGAAGAAACATTAATCATGGCTGTATGCCCACAAAGATGTTACTGGAAAGTGTGATTACTATTCATGTCCATTCATGGCTAAATATGACTGACTTACTTCCCTTCCCTTTTCTTGTATATAATTTTCATACTTAGTGGCGAAAACATTTACTTGAGGATATTTTGGGTTAGAAGAATTATTATCAGTGAGATATAATAACTGAGATCAGATAAGCTTCAACAGAATCTCCAAAGTACTTCTCAATCTGGAAGATATAGGACTTTGCAGCTAAGCAAACCTTTTACAAATATATGTCTGTCTCATTTTAACTTTATCCTTTAGGTTGATTTTAGAGGTGAACTTGTGAAGTAAGGGTTCTTATTTTCCAAGATTTAAGAAAATGCTATTTTAATTCTCTTGTAAAACAACGATCTTTGAATTCAAGTAGCACCTTTCTAAAATCACATGCTGTAGTGATACTTGGAGCTATGAGTTAGTTGTGTGCTGTTTTATAACTTAATATTTTTCCCCCAGGACGGAAGTTGTCATTTATGTTTTGAGCGTTCTCCAAATGGTACTTCAAGAAGAGTTCCAGCTACACACTATATGCCCATTTTGAACAAACTAATATAAAAACACAGTTGCAGCAACTTGGTTGTAACCCTTTCTATGACTAGAACAGAACTTTCTCCAGCACAGATCAAACAACTTTTACAGAATCCTCCTGCTGGTATGTTTAGAATCACAAGAGTTGAGGAAAGGATAGATTTAGAATATATATATGCTTCCTCTATTTTGGGCGATAGTAGTTAGTTATTAATAAAATCAGTGTGTATCATGTCTGCTATTTTGGGGACATAGTTTTGAATGTTTTCATTGTACTAATCATTGTCGCTTAGCTTTTTTTTTTTTATCATGGTTAATGTGTTTGTTAGAAATTTTGGGAAATGTTGAACTAAAGAAAAATAGTCCATAAGCTACCCAAAGGTAATTCACTTTTAATATTTTTATTTTTTTCTAGCTTATTTGTTGTTCTGAGTATTCAAGTAAAATATGTGCTCTCACCATAAAAGATAGTAGATAGCATAACTAAATTGAGACAGATCCTCTTTATCTCCTTCCACAGAAACAGCTACTATAATAATTGTTGTACACATGTATGTACATGGAAGTGCTAAAAAAAAAAAAAGGGATTCTGCACTGTACATTTACTGCAACTTGCCTTTTCAGTTACAGTATTTCTTAGCACTTTGCATGTTAGTACATGAAAATATTCTTTTTAAAATCTACATGGAATACCACGGATGTACCGTACTTTACTTTTAAGTCATTTCCACCTTTTTTTATGATATTAACATCCTTGTAAATATGTCTTAGAACATGTGGATCTGTATTTTTTTAGAATAGATCCCTGGTAATGAAATTTTTGAGTCAAGATTGTGTATATTTTATGTATTGTTAGATACAAATTGCTCTTCAAAGAAAGTTGTACACATTATAACACAAAGGTGTTTCTTCTCATTTTTCATTTTTCTAATATTTTCTCATTTTGATTTATTTTTGCCTACAGTGGAGGTTGTCAGTCTTTTTAATTTTGCCACTCTGATTGGAAAAACTTCTTACTTTGATTTGTATTTCCCTGATACAGTAAAATTAAAGCTAAGTAAATTGATTACTAAGTAACAAAGTATGTTTTACTAGTAAAACATCTTTTTGTATGTTTATTAGCCACATGTTTGTATCTTTTATGAATTACCTATTCATGTCCTTTACCCATTTTTTTTATGTTTATTTTGAGAGAGTGAGCATGTGTGCAAGTGGGGAATGGGCAGAGAGAGGGGGAGAAAAGAGAATCCCAAACAGGCTCCCACTCATAGCCTGAGCCCACTGTGGGGCTCAATCCCACCAACCATAAGATCATGACCTGAGCTAAATCAAGAGTTGTACGCTCAACTGACTGAGCCACCTGGACACCCCTGCCCATCTATTTTCCTATAGGTTGTAGGTATTTTCTTTCAATCTATAATATTTTTTTAAGCTTTATCCTACAAATATTTTTCATTTTTGTAATGGTTATATTTGAGAGTCATTTTTTATCACAGCTTTTGAGTTTTTTGTCTTACTTTTAGGAGGCCTTTCCCATACAAATATGAAAATGGAGAATAGTTTTTATTTTTTTGATTTTGGTTTTGGTTTTTGTTTTTTTTGTTTGTTTTGTTTTGTTTTGTTTTTCCAGAAAAAAATATTTGTCTTTTTGGTAGGTGTTGATCCTATTATTTGGGAACAAGCCAAGGTGGATAACCCTGATTCTGAAAAGTAAGTATATCTTCATCTTGTTTTCATATAAAAACTAATATTTGCTATTAGGGAAGCCAACAAATACCAACTATTAATTACAATTCTTACCTTTGAGTTGAATTTCAGTTTCATTGCTTTTTAAAGAATGTTCACTGGTAAGGCAGTGTAGTGTAGTGTAAACATTGAAATCTGAGTACCAGTCCCCTAATTATACTTGCTTTTAAAAATACAACTTCTGACCGAACTTTATTTCCTCATTTGTAAAATAAAATGAGGAGGTTGAATAAAATCATTGTGATTTAACATGATTGATTTCATAGTCCTTGATCTGCCTTTGAACCCTAGAAATGTATTGTTAAATTATGTGGATGTTATTATGAAAACCCTAATTTCTTATACTTTGTAATAACAGTAAAAGGCTTAAGGTATGAAAATTAACCAGTTGGATTTCTTCAGGTTAATTCCGGTACCCATGGTGGGTTTCAAAGAACTTCTTCGAAGACTGAAGGTTCAAGATCAGATGACTAAGCAACATCAGACCAGATTAGATGTAAGCATTTAGCTTCATTCTCTGCTTCTAGGAGTAGTAAAAGAGATTATAGACACTTCTTTTTACCATGCAAATTACCGTTTTGTTTTACAGGGAAACAATATAGTTAGTGTACACTGTAAGTTAACAATTATAGTTTTGTGCAAGTACTTAATATAGAGCCTCCAAAATATGTAAATCTTATTTGATACATTTTAACAATGAATTTAGAATTGTTAGCATTGCTATTAGTTTGTAATTTCCATTTCGAGCCTGAGAATGCATACTTTCTTAAACAATTATATTTATGAGGCCTTACCAAAATGAAGGCTACAGTTATGATTCTTTATGTTGGCGTAGTATAATTGTAGATTGATGAAGCAAATTTAAATTACTGAATGCTTAAATCTACTTAATGTTTTATTAAGTAGACCTAGTAATCAAATACTTAAAAGTTCTTGAGGGTTACCTCCACATTCTCGTATGTGGAAATCCTGATAACATATTCACTCAGACTGAATAGTGAAAAGCTTCCTGCTGTATGAAGCAACCCATTTCACTGTCAGCTAGCTCTGATAAAAATTCTCTTTCTTACATTGATCTAGTATCTGCCTTGGTATAATTTATACCCTTTTTCCCTGGCATTGCTTTGTAAGCGATAGCTGTGCTTCCTGTGATAGCACTGTAGATATTTGAACATTGTTCTTTTGAACAATTCTTCTTTTTTAGTATTCCCTTCTCTGGCATGTAAATTCAAGCATGTTTTTTGTTTGTTTTGTTTTTAAGTTTATTCTGAGAGAGAAGGAGAGAGAGAGACAAAGTGAGTGGGAGGGGCAGGGAGAGGAAGAGAGAATCCCAAGCAGGCTGTGCACTGACAGTCCCAATGTGGGGCTTGAACTTCCGAACTGTGAGATCATGACTTGAATTGAAACCAAGAGTGGACGCTTAACTGACTGACCCACCTAGGTGCCCCCAAGTCGTTTTTCATGTGACATGATTTCCAGCGCCTTCATCATCTTAGGCTGGACACACTGAATTTATTCCCATCACTTTTAAAATGAGTTACAGTAGTACTACAAATAGGGTTTGACCAAAGTTCTTCAAAGTAAGACCACAGAAGCTATTACTTGCCTTTAGTTTTGACAGTCTTGGTAGAGGTTTGTCAATTTTATTGATCTTAGTAAAGAACCAAGTTTTTGGTTTCGTTGATTTTTTTTTTCTGTAGTATTGTTAGTAATTTCATTAATCTCTGCTTTTAACCATTTCCTTCATTCTGCTTGCTTTGGGTTTTTCTCTTTTTCTAACGAGACCTTTCCTTTCTAATATAGCACTTTAATGCTGTTAATTTCCTTCTAAGCACTGCTTTACCTCAACCGCGCAAATTTTAATAATGTTATAGTTTAATCTCCGATGCATTAAAGATATTTTCTAATTTGTGGAATTAGAACTTAGAATTGTGGAACAGAACTCCACACTTATGGGAGTTCTGTTTGACTGTTGGATCTTTTTGACTAATAGATTATTTTAGAAGTATGTTTCATTTCCACATCTTTGGAAATTTTCCTTTTACTCTCATTGATTTCTAGTCTAGTTAGTTCTATTATTGTTAGAGAACTTTGTATGATGTCAATTTTTTTAAGGTGTTTAACCCACATGCCTTTGAATAGAATGTGCATTCTGCTGTTCTGGGTGAAGTTTTCTGTCAGTGTCAGTGAGATCCAGTTGGTTAATTCTTCAGTTCTACTATATTGATTTTTCTGTTTAGTAGTTCTATTGTGAGGGTTGAAGTCTTGACCTAGAATTGTGGGTTTTGTCCTTTGCTCCTTTCAGTTCTTTAAGTGATTGCTCTTGGGCCTTTCTCAGTGGATGGAAGGTGGGGTAATGGTGTTGGTGCTTTATCCCCCGGGGCACATTTGGCAATGTCTGGAGACTTCTTTGGTTGTTAGAACTGGGTGAGTGCTGTAGGCATCTACTGAGATGAGGCGAGGGTGCTGATAAACATCCTACTGTGTACAGAACAGTGCCTCCGCAACAGTTATCTGGCCCAAATCAATACAGTGGTTCCCCGCTTAACCACCATCTGGAAGCAGATGATCGTCCTGATGAATCATCAGGTCAGTAGTAGCCTAATGCTGTGTCACAATGCCTGTGTCATTCACCTCACTTCATCTCATCAAGTAGGCATTTTATCATCTCACATCATAAGAACAGTAGTGCAGAACAATATTTTGAGAGACCACATTCATGTAACTTATTCCAGTAGGTTGTTATAATTGTTCCATTTTATTGTTAATCTCTTACTGTGCCTAATTTATAAATTAAGCTTTATCAAATATGTGTATGTATAGGAAGAAACATTCTATATATAGGATCTGGTACCATCCATGGTGTTAGGCATGGGGGTTGTGTGGATGAGGGGTACTGCTATAGTACTGGAGCTGAGCAAACCTCTAGATATTACAGTGTGTCTCCTCCATCAGAACTAAAAGGCTTTTCTTGGAGTTGTCAGCATTATGCTCACTTCTCAGTTTTGGGCTTTGTTGAAACCTGTGCGGTGTGCCAGAATTGGGGGAAATGGTAACCTCACCACCAGTTCAGTGATACTTCAGTTCATGTCTCCTTCCCCAATCCTCCTGCCACTATTTATTTTTCAAATAGTTGCCCGTGCAGTCTAAGTTTTATAGCTATATTCAGTAGGTGAGATAAGAGTGGCATATACTAAAGTCCATCTTGTCCAGAATCAAATGTTTCCTATCTTGGGATACCTAGGGGGCTCAGTCAGTTAGGCTTCCGACTCTTGATCTCAGCTCAGATCTTGATTATGAGTGTCGTGAATTCAAGCCCCACGTTGGGCTCCACACCAGGTGTGGAACCTACTTTAAAAAATATGTTGGGGGACGCCTGGGTGGTTCAGTAGGTTAAGCATCTGACTTCAGATCAGGTTATGATCTCATACTTCATGAGTTCGAGCCCTACATTGGGCTCTGTGCTGACAGCCTGGAGCCTGCTTCACATTCTTTGTCTCCCTCTGCCCCTCCCTGGCTTGTGCACTCTCCCTCTCATAAAAATAAACATTTAGAAAAAGTTATTCCTATCTTTTCCTAGTTTTTATGTTGGATTTATCTTTTCTTTACTGAATTTCAGGAGTTCACTGTTTACTCTAGATTTTAATCCCTAGTCTGATTTAAATGGTACAGATGTCTCCTACTTCTCACCTTTCTGCCAACTCTGCTTTTTGGTGTCCTCAGTTGAACAGAAATCCTTAATTTTAACATAACAATACCCACTAGTTTCTTGCCTTGTGTTTTTCTTCTTGGGATTTTGCTCAAGAAGTCATTCTTCAATCCAAGGTCTGAGAGTCTCCTACATTATTTTTCTGACATTTTATTTAGAATTTAACCTTCCACATTGGGGTCTTCTGTCTTCATGGAGTTTGACTTTGTACAATAAGTGGTATGAACCCAACTTTATTTTTCTCTAGTGGGTCAAGTTTGCCAATGTCATCCATAAATAATATCCAGTGTTATTTTACCCAGTGATTTATCAAATTTATCCAACCAAATTCCCATATATGTGTATGTTATCTATTCTGTTCTTAAGTCAGTTTTACCTTTTTCTCTCTTTTTTTTTTTTTTTTTTTTTTACGTTGTGGCTTTGTAGTGTATCTCAATGTGTGGTAGAGTGAATCTCTGATCTTTGTTCTTTTCAGAGTTGTTTCATCTTTATGGATCTTTACTGTTCTGTAACAGTCTCAGAATCTATTTGTCAAAATGCTAGAATTTTAGTTGGAACTGCATTAAACATATTTGTAGAGAATTGAATCTTAATAAATTATTCCATTATGAACACACTATGTTCTTTTACTCACTGAGGTCTTTACTCATTGAGGTAGTCTTTTGAAACAGTTTAAAAAACTTTTTTCTTGAGGTGGGGGGAAGGAACAGAGAGGTAGAGAGAGCATCTTAAGCTGGCGCCATGCCCAGCACAGATGCAGGGCTCAGTCTCACAACTCTGAGATAATGACCTGAGCCAAAACAGAGTCAGATGCTTAAGTGACTGAGCCACCCAGGTGCCCCTTAAATATTTTCTTTAAAAACCTTGTGCCTTCTGGGGCACCTGGGTGGCTTACTCAGTTAAGCTTCAACTCTTAATCTTGGCTCAGCCATGATCTCACAGTTCATGCTTTCGAGCCCCACACCAGGTTCTGCACTGACAGCATGGAACCTGCTTGGAATTCTGTCTCTCTCAAAATAAATAAACTTTAAATAAAGAACTAATAATTTTAAAAACCCTGTGCCTTCTTTCTTGGGTTAACTCCTTAGATTGTTTTAGTGTTTGTGAATAAATACTAAATGGCAACCATTTCTACTTTTCTTAGTTATTGTTGGTTGAGAAGACCACTATATTATTCTTGCATCTGGAAGCCTGTCAACTTTTTAAAACTGGGGTGGAGAAAGTGCCTAGGTTATGTAATATAAAACATGGCCACCTAATTTTGTTCCTTCAGCATAACCTGTCACTGTAAAGTTCCCTTAAAAGGCAGTGGACTAAATGTCTTGCACAATCTTCTTCTTACCCTCTTTTCTTATAACATCTCAAGGCAGTGCCACAGAATGACTATGATAGGAACGGTTATGGGATTCAGGTTGGGTAGCTTTAATGAAATGAGTTTTTAACTCTGTCTGTAAGGTTAAGACTTCTGTTAAGGCAGAACAGTAACGATTTCAGGCCAAAGAGCAAATCCATGATGCCAAGGCATAAAAATGTATTAGGTTGTATAATAAATATCCTTCCTTTCCCCTCCACTTTGATCACTCTCTCTAAAATATTCAGCACTTAATACTGGACTATACTGTACTTTTCAGATTGTCTGTTAAGGCCACTCCTGGATGTGACTTCATAGATACTTTTTCCATTCAGGGCCTGGTTGTTGGTCCTATACCTTAATATTTTTCAAGTATAGGTTTTATTTTTCTATAAACTTTGCCTCATCACTAAATTTCCTAGAGCTCTTAAGAAGCCTTTGAATGGTACTTTTTAATTTTATGGGTGCGTAGATGGGAAGAACTATAAAGACAGATGTAGAGGTGTTTATATTTTGAAAGATGAATCTCCGTCTCATCTTAGAATCAAATTTTGCATATAAACCTGATAAATATTTGTGATGTTTATACTCACCTTCAAAACTTTCTTTTGAAAAACAGATCATATCTGAAGATATTAGCGAATTACAGAAGAATCAAACCACAACTATGGCCAAAATTGCACAATACAAGAGGAAACTCATGGACCTTTCCCATAGAACTTTACAGGTAGTAATTTGGAATTTTTTTGAACATCTGTAAGATTATATGTGTGATAGTGCCGGATAGAGAAAAACACACTGAAAGGAAGGAATAGTAATTTGAAACTGTAAGTACCAAACTTTCTCAGTAAAATCTAGAAGTCAGATGAGAGGTCTCATAGGAGTGGGTGAAGAAAGTAAATGTATTCTAAAATTCACATCTTATTGAGAGGGTAGAAGCAGTGAAGAAGTAAATCATCTTGGAGCACAGAAAGCATGTATCTAGTTCTCATAAAAGTAAAAGAAAAATATTTGATTTTCAGTGCTAGAAAAGGGAGTATAACTATTAATGAAACGGCCAGATGAAAAACAACAGTGGAACTTCAAAATTAACAAGAGGGAGTAAAAGCATGAATAGCAACAAAACTGAAATTTTAAACTATCATGAAAACAGAAACATTAGGTACCAGAATCAATTGAATATATCAAGAGCTGTATGCAGAATAAATTTGTAGCATTTAAGCTTTCACTTAAAAAAAATTTTTTTAAATGTTTATCCACTTTTTGAGAGAGATGGAGACCGAGCATGAGTGGGGGAAGGGCAGAGAGAGAGGGAGACACAGAATCAGAAACAGGTTCCAGCCTCTGAGCTGTCGGCACACAGCCTGATGTGGGGCTTGAACCCATGAACTGCGAGATTATGACCTGAGCCTGAGCTGAAGTCGGACACTTAGTTATCATCCTTAAAATACAAACGCAAAGAATAAGGAACTGGTACTTATCTTTAGAAGTTAGAAAGACTCTCAAGAGAAGCCAGTGAGAGAGAAATACAGATGTGAAATAAGTGAAATAAAATTATAGTACAGAGAATAAATCGAAAGCTGTTTCTTTGAAAAGATCTTTGAAATGGCTAAACATCTCATAAGGAAAAGGAGAAAGGAAACATTACTACAGACAAGAGAACAGAATGAGAAAATACTGCATGCAATTCAGGGCAACAAATTTGGGAGCTAGAGAAAACATTAATTTTGGTGATTTCAATTTTGCTAAAAAATCATCTACATAGGTGCAGAAATCTTAAATGGACAAATATATAAATGAGAAACTTCTTAAAGATCAACCATGGAAAAATACCAAGGCCAGATGTTTAACTGCTTAACTTTGTCTAACCACTAAAGAGCTAATTCCTTTAGACAAAAGGAAAAATCTATAGACCATTTCCTCATTTAAAATCACTTTGAGATATAATTCACCCACTATACATTTCAGTGTATATAGTTCATTTATTTAAAGTGTATATAGTTAGTGGTTTTTAGTATATTTAGTCTGTGCAACATTGCCACAGTCAATTTTATGACATTTTCCTCACCCTAAAAAGAAACTTCATTCCTCGTTTCCATTTTGTTATGCATTTCGTTTAAAGCGTTTTTCAGCTCCTCGTGACTGCTCCTTAGTCCCTTGATCTCTGTAGCAAGAGATTCTCTGCTGTCCTCTATACTGTTTTCAAGCCCAGCGATTAATTTTATGACTATTATTCTAAATTCACTTTCTGTTATATTATTTAAATCCTTTTTGATCAGTTCATTAGCTGTAGTTATTTCCTGGAGATTCTTCTGAGGGGAATTCTTCCGCTTGGTCATTTTGGATAGTCCCTGGAGTGGTGAGGACCTGCAGGGCACTTCCCCTGTGCTGTGGTGTATAACTGGAGTTGGTGGGCGGGGCCGCAGTCAGTCCTGATGTCTGCCCCCAGCCCACCGCTGGGGCCACAGTCAGACTGGTGTGTGCCTTCTCTTCCCCTCTCCTCGGGGCGGGATTCACTGTGGGGTGGCGTGGCCCGTCTGGGCTACTTGCACACTGCCAGCCTTGTGACGCTGGGGATCTGGCGTATTAGCTGGGGTGGGTAGGCCAGGTGCACGGGGGCAGGAGGGGCAGGCTTAGCTCACTTCTCCTTAGGTGATCCACTTCAGGAGGGGCCCTGTGGCAGCGGGAGGGAGTCAGATCCCCTGCCTGAGGTTTGGCTCCGCAGAAGCACAGAGTTGGGTGTTTGCGCGGAGCGAGCAAGTTCCCTGGCAGGAACCGGTTCCCTTTGGGATTTTGCCTGGGGAATGGGCGGGGGAGATGGCGCTGGTGAGCGCCTTTGTTCCCCACCAAACTGAGCTCTGTCATCCGGGGGCTCAGCAGCTCTCCCTCCCTTTGTCCTCCAGCCTTCCCGCTTTCCGAGCAGAGCTGTTAACTTATGACCTCCCAGACGCTAAGTCGCGCTTGCTGTCGGAACACAGTCCGTCAGGCCCCTCCGCTTTTGCAAGCCAGACTCGGTGGCTCTGCTTGGCCCGGGAGCCGCCCCTCCGCCCCCTCCCTCCCGCCAGTCCGTGGAGTGCGCACCGCCTCGCCGCCCTTCCTACCCTCTTCCGTGGGCCTCTCGTCTGCGCTTGGCTCCGGAGACTCCGTTCTGCTTATCCTCTGGCGGTTTTCTGGGTTATTTAGGCAGGTGTAGGTGGAATCTAAGTGATCAGCAGGACACGCGCGGTGAGCCCAGCGTCCTCCTATGCCGCCATCTTCCCTCTCCCCTCAAGAAACTTCATTCCTATTAGCAGTCACTCCTCATTTCATCCCAAAACCCTGTCCAAGCAACCACTTTCTGTCTCTGTGGATGTGCCTATCCTGGACACTTCAGATAAATGGCATCAAGAGATGTGGTCTTTTGTGACTGGCTTCTTTCATGTAGCGTAGTATTTTTAAGGTTCATCTGTGTTGTAGCATGTAGTATTACTTCCTTTTTATTGCTGAATAATATTCCATTACATGAAAATACCAATATTCATCAATTCATTAACATTTTGGTTGTCTCCCCCGTTTGGATATTAACATATGTTGCTATTAACATTTGTGTACAAATATTTGCGTGGATGTGTGTTTTCATTTTTCTTGGGTACCTAAATCTAGGATTGGAATTGCTTGGTCGTATGGTAACTCTGTTTAACTTTTGGAAGAATTGCTGAAAACTTTTCCAGAGCAGTTGTGCTACTTCACGTCTCTGCTTCTGGTACCCCCAAATAAAATCTATTCATGTACATTTCTAATAAATAGAGATGCAGATTATGCTAAGAGAAAGAAGCCAGATTTCAAGGCTACAAAAGGCATGATTCCATTTATATGATGTTATGCAAAAAGCAAAATGAGACAGGTAACAGGTCAGTAGTTGCCAGGGGCAGGCAGGTAATAAAGGGAGAGCAGTGACAACAAGGAGTAGATGGAAACGTTCTGTACCTTGATTGTGGTGATGGTAACAGGACTTTGTCAAAATTCATAGTAACCGAGCACCTAAAATGGGTGATTTTCTTACATGTGGACTACACCTCAATAAATGTGACCAAAAGCAACATAAATGCAAAAAGGATCCAACTGTTTATCAAATCCTAAAGGAATATACTGTGATGAAGTAAGGTTTATTTCAGGAATGCAGGGTTGGTTTTATAACAGGAAATCTATCATAAAGGAAAAATATAGAGACTGTTACCAAAATTAACAGCAAATATTCAAAGAATATTCCCATTCAGAAAGTAATCCCCCATTCCCATTCAAAAAATCCCATTCAGAAAGTAATCCCCCCCCCCCCAGAAAAAGTAATATCCATTATCTTGGAGGTTTTCATAAATATAACAAGGTAATTAGGTAACTAATATAAACATTGGACAAGATTAAATTGTCTTTTTGCTGATGGCATGATTGTAATACCTAGAAAACTCTTATGAGAAAACCAGAGAATGTGGTTAAAATTGCTAGATACAAGATAAATGTACCCAAACCAGCATACCATTAGTAAAAACAGGAAAATATTATTGTGATGTAAAAATTGTAAGATACTTAGGAATAAATTTATGAGAGAAGTACAAAATCTGAATTCGTCTTTACAAAATGACATATAAACCATATTTAGATGAGAAGATTTACTATCCACTTTATAAAGTTTGAAAATAATTTCCAACTTTTAAAGACTTGATCAAGAAATCTTTCAGTTCCTCAAGAAGGATAAGTGTTTTCAGAACAGCTTTTGGGGGAACAAAAAGGAAATAGTGAAGGGGACTTGCAAGACTTTAGAACCTATCTTAAAGGTTCTGTGACAAATCAGTGTGGGACTGGCATAAGATTGGACAGTAAAGATAAACAGAACAGAATAGAGAATCCAGAAATAGATGCCGACTACATCTTCATGTTTCATATGATGAAGGTGGTATCTCAATTCAGTTGGTTTATTTAATAAATAATGCTAGAGTAACTGGCTGGGAAAAAAAGAAACTGGACCTCTGTATCATACCATAGACAAAAATAGGTGGATTAAAGATTTAACTAAAACATTTATGAAGCTACATGCATGACTGTAGACATTGGAGAGATTTTTGGCCAGAAAGCCAGAAACTATAAAATAAAATTGGCTAATTAGAATTTTGCACAGCAAAAGATATCAGAAGCTATTTGTCAATAGTCATGTGAGAGATACCAGAAAAAGAAAATTGAATTTGCAAATGGGGATTATTCGTACTATACAAAGAGATTGTTTTTTACCAAAAAACTCACAGTATGGGCAAAAAATGTGTAAAGGCAGTTCATAGAAGAGCGAATGCAAAGTAGTTTTTGACTATTAAAGGATGCTCCTTTAACTTTTCAGGGAAGTACAGATTAGAGAAGAAATGTGAGCTCCATTCACTCGTCAGTTTGGGGAAAACTTGAATAACTTCTTGCTGATAGCAGTGTGGGGAAAAGGGTACTCTCATGTGGTTTATGAATTTAAATTGTAAAACAATCTAGCAGCTTTTGTTAGACTGAAAACACGTGCTTTTAAACCCAGCGGTCTCATTCTTGGGGGTCTAGATCAGTATCTCTCTCTATAAAAGTTTATTACTAGAAACAGAATATATACCCCTCAATAGGAGGAATAACTGAATAAATTATTGGTTATTAATGCATGACAAATTAAGCAGTCATTAAAAACAAATTAGAGGCATGTCAATATTCTAATGTAGATTGCCTAATAAAAATGGACAAACCTAATCCAACTCTCAAACTGTTAAGATTCCTACTGTAAGTGTATTCAGCTGGTTTCTTTCAACAAATAACTGTAAGAAAATTACTTGCATAACTAAAAAGAGACTCATGATTCTGTTGGTATTGTTGGTGGATTTTCTTTATATAGGTCCTAATCAAACAGGAAATTCAGAGGAAGAGTGGGTATGCCATTCAAGCTGATGAAGAGCAGTTGCGAGTTCAGCTAGATACAATTCAGTGTGAACTGAATGCACCTACCCAGTTTAAGGTAGGCATTTATAGGACCATAGTGCTAGAATTTGTCAGTCTTCAAAAAGAGGAATTATGTATACTTGCTTTTATTAAGTATTTTGTTCTCTTTAATCAAAACTTCTTTTTTAAAGTAGATTCTTAATGATGTGGTTTTGGCTTACGTTAATGTTTCACATAATGTACAGAGGGAGAATTACACAACTTTATAAGAGTAGTACCCATCCTTTTAAAAGAAAAAATTCTCTTTTAGAAGTGGTTGCTGTCATTAGCAGTTGTAATTTGACTTGGTCTTATTTTTAGGGCCGACTAAATGAACTGATGTCCCAAATCAGGATGCAGAATCATTTTGGAGCAGTCAAATCTGAGGAAAGATATTACATAGATGCAGATCTGTTACGAGAAATCAAGCAGGTAAGTGCACTAGGGCTAGGGTGCACATTTTAAAAGGAGAATTCACTTCACATCTGTTAGGCTTGCTATTACCCAAAAAAAACAGTAAATAACAAGTATTGACAAGACTGTGAAGAAAACAACTTTTGTGTATTTCTGGTGGTGATGTAAAATGGTGCAAGTGCTGTGGAAACAGTTCCTCAAAAAATTAAACATCTAGCTGATACATGATCTAGCAGTTCTACTTCTGAATATATACCTAAAAGAATTGAAAGCAGGGACGCACATATGTTCTTAGCAGCAGCATTCACAATAGCCAAGATGTCGAAGCAACTCAAGTGTTCAAAGACAGATGAATGGATAAACTAAATACAGTGTGTATGTATGTATGTATGTATATATGTGTGTGTATATATATACACACACACACACACACATACATCGTGGAGTATTATTCAGCCTTAAAAATGAAGGAAACTAACACTCACTACAACACAGATGAGTCTTGAAAATGTTACGCCAAATGAAATAAGCCAGTTTAAAAGGATATAGTATAATTATATAGTACACTTATACAGTGTAATTCAGCTCATAGAATGGTCGTTGCCAGGAGCCTGAGGGGAGGGAGAATGGGGAATTAATATTTAATGGGTACAGATTTGGGGAAGATGAAAAAGTTCTAAAAATACAGATTGTAGTGATTTTGCATAATGTGAATATACTAATGTTACTGAACTGTGTGTTTTTAAAAAGGGTTAAGATGGGTATTTTTGTGTTTTGTATATTTTATAATAAAAGATGAGGGGCGCCTGGGTGGCGCAGTCGGTTAAGCGTCCGACTTCAGCCAGGTCACGATCTCGCGGTCCGTGAGTTCGAGCCCCGCGTCGGGCTCTGGGCTGATGGCTCAGAGCCTGGAGCCTGTTTCCGATTCTGTGTCTCCCTCTCTCTCTGCCCCTCCCCTGTTCATGCTCTGTCTCTCTCTGTCCCAAAAATAAATAAATGTTGAAAAAAAAAAATTAAAAAAAAAAAAAAAAAGATGAATTCAGTTAGTGGAGGCACCACAGTTCCCTGCACCCTGCTACTCAATTTGTAGGTGGCAACAGCAACACACTAGAGGTCATTACAAATGCATCATCTCAGTCCTTACTCCAAACTTACTTAATGTACATTTTATTAAGATCAGAGTGATTTGTGTGTACAATTTGAGAAGTAACTGCTCTGTCCTCTATGCCCAATATATGTCACATATAAATTGTAAATATGTACCAATCATTGATCTCCTCAGCCCTCAGGGGACCCAGGTGGAGGTTGGGGTGGCCAGAACCCCCAACCACTTTTAGCTCATCTGGTGTGAAAAGTTTGGAAAGTACGGCTCTAGTTTATTTTCCTCAGTATAAATACAGATTGATTTAATGAAAGCTGTCTAACCAGTGACTGTATCTAAAGGTATTAAAATGGTAAATTTTGAGGAACATCTTAGGGGCTGTTGTCATGGCCTGGGGTATTTTTAGATGGTTATAATTGTCACCTACAAATCCAGTTTTATTTTGTGCTTTAGAAGGGATATTGCTATATTATACAACTAAAATCCAGTTTGGCTCCTAGGTTCTTGGGACATATACATCCACTTGATTATATTCCATTGTAAATAACTACAAAAAACTAGCTGAGAAAGATTCCAGTATATTGATAGAGTGATTATGCAATAAAGTTTAGAATAACATGAACACTTGGGACTGGATCACAGCTCATCACCTAGTTTAGGACCTTGAGCGGGTTTCTTACCTGCAACTCAATTTTTCTATCTGTAGAGATGCCGTAATGCATCCCCAGAGTGCTTAAAAAAATTTTGTTAATACCCATGAAGCTCTGAAAACTGCCTTAACACTTGGATGCTTTAAAATGTTAGCAATTGTAGTTCTGTTACCATCATTATATACTCGGTACTTCAAAACATGAAAACTTTTAGTTTTCAGAATTATTTTGCTAGTCCTCCATATCTGAATACCTTCTTGCATTATATTTTAAAAATCTATATCTTCTGTACAATTTCTATACTATAGGTCATAGAAATGTGTTAGCACAAGCTGTAGTATGAAATATTTTAATATGCATGTCCACTCTATTTAGAGCAGCTACCAAGTGCTGTATTGCTAGTAAAATAGTGAAAAAGTCCTTTTTCCTGTGCATAGTTTGCAGTTTAATGGATTAATACATTAATATATATTTTAATTCCTTCTAGCATTTGAAACAACAACAGGAAGGCCTTAGCCATTTGATTAGCATCATAAAAGATGACCTAGAAGATATAAAGTTGGTAGAACATGGATTGAATGAAACCATCCACATCAGAGGTGGTGTCTTTAGTTGACAATTCACAAACTTATGTTAAGGGTTTGTGAAACGTATCTTCTTGCAACATCAGGCCTTCCTTAAGAATGAAACTGACCACATGGAGGGGAGAAAAAGAAAATCCTCTCCTGGCTTTTGAGGAGGTTACTGTCAAATTATTTTCATCAGATCTGAAACAACATCCACTTCACAGCTGTTCAAAGATAGCCTTCGAAAGATTCATACCTGAAAGCTGTTACTGTAAAAGAGAAGTACATAATTAAGAAAAGTATGTGCCGCTGTACATTTGGACAACAGCAGTATTCTTAAAACTAATCAGTGTTTAATGATTATTCTCCATTGAGCCTGTACTCTGCTTTCCATAGCAAGTAAATATGAAATACCTACTTTGCACATAACAAAATAAACTGTGTAACTATTTGGCTGTTGGAGCTTTGTACTTCAGAATGTAAATGTACGTCAGTTTTTATATATTTGTGAATTCATCTGTGGGAGGAGTAAAGGAAATCCAAGAGTATTTAATGATTGTGGTTATCTTTTCATCCTATAAAGATTTGAAAATATATTTTTATATTATTTTACTTATTTGGAATTTACAGAACACACTTAAGCAATTAGGATATAACAGAATTACATTTTATCATTTTTGCAACTTTTTTTGCTTTTTAGATCTTTTTATTTCTTAAAAAAAATGATGAAAACAAATAAATTCTTGATTGTAATTACTTTTATATAATTCTGTCTGATGCTTTATTTGGCTCTGGGAAAATAACCATGTCCTCACAAGTATTAAATCATAACCGCAATTTAAGAATTCTAGTCTTGAGTTTGATTTTTCCCTCCTAAGGAAAATGTACCAATGCTGACCTAGTTTGACTAGGTTATGGCAAGTAAAACTTATTTCAAGTGTCATCTATGGTAAAGAATCCCCTGGGGCACCTGGGTGGCTCAGTGCAGTTGAGCATCTGACTTTGGCTCAGGTCATGATCATGCGGTTTGTGAGTTCAAGCCCCACATCCAGCTCATTGCTGTCAGCCTGTCAGTGCAGAGACAGCTTTAGATCCCCTGTCCCCCTCTTTCTGCTCCTGCCTCTCTTGTGTTCTCTCAAAAATAAACATTAAAAAAATTACTTAATGTATCATTCAGAACTGAAAACACTAGAAAAATCTGAATTAGACATCATGATATGAAATGATTTTTTTTTTTTAACAGATTATTTTGAACAATTTCTGACTACAAACTTCACCCTGGGCTGTATGTTGACCCCTCTTGTAGTGCTTCAACTTTTCATTTCTGTCGTGCTTTGGCTTGTAATGAGAAGTGTTTTGAGAAATAGGCCCATGCATCTTGCCACACTGTGTTTATGGGGATGGTGAGGGATGTGATTATCAAGAGGCCATCCTCTCAGATCTCACTGAAGGAAGTTCTGTCCAGCTGTAAACTAGGTTAAAGTTGTGTAGAAGACTGGGAACTTCAAAAATGATTCTTTCCAAGTTAGGTGCTGAAAATTTCCAGCCACTTTTGCCAAGTTAATGCCATGCAAACTTGCTATATTCTCTTCCATCATACTTTCCTACTCATTGTGGCAATTCCAACAGTCCCAAAAGAGGAATTTGTCTATTTTCCTGTGTTTTCTTCCTCAGCCAGAAAACAGGCAGTCAGTCCCATCCTCATCCATGTAGCAGAGTATGGAAGGAGTTTCTGGCCCTCTGTATACCCTCCTACAGTAGGGAGTTGTTGATGTAACTGATGAGAATTGTTACTCACTGAGCCACATACTCTAGTGGACAGACTGCGAGTCACGCATGCTATGTTCACTTCTCTTGCCTTTCGTTTTCTGTGCTCTGATACTCTTAGGCTAATTGCACAAGGTAAATACTCCTAGACAGGGCCAGTCAGCCTCCCAAGTTTCAATCCCACTAACTTCATGTGTTAAGGCAGGCTTATTACCCTTATTCATATAGGCTGTTAGGTAACTGGACTTGGTCAAACTACAGGTGTGGTCCAAGCAAGTAAGTCAAGTTCCAGTTTGGGTGGGTAGGAGGAGGAAGGACCCAGTTTGGCCTCAGGACTAAGCTGTATTCTCCAGCGCTATTTATACAAGTTCTGTGTTTAATCTTCAACTGGCTAACAGTTCTTGCAGACAGTCGACTCAAAATTCTGAACATGAACAGAGGCAAACAGAAGAAAGCACACTGAGACTGCAGGGAAGATGACCACACAGGAGGATCCCAGGCCCACCTCCTCCCACAGACACACTGAGGATGCAACTCACTCTGAAAATGACCTGAAGACTAGCAAAACAGCTCTCCTGCAGCTAGGGATATAAAAAAAACCACACTGAGAAGGGTTCGGGAGGCGAAGATGAACCTGAGAACCAAACAGCTAGTGTGGTGACCCACAAGGAATGGAGGTCTTCCCTGAGGAGTGAGGGGATCAGACCCCACATGGGACACATGGAGTGCTTCCAACCCTGGAGACATGCACTGGGAACATGAGCCCCCATAACATCTGGCTTTGAAAATCAGCAGGACTTCTCTGGGAGACTTGGGAGGGCAACAGGAAACCCATTCCACTCTTAAAGAGCCAGAACCCTATATCATTAGGTTCAAGACCAAAACAGAGGCAGCAGTTTAAAGTGTCTGGCTTGTATCTGAAGTCTTTATTGACTAATTTTAGGCTACGTGCTGGAGGGGAAGGGTTCCGTAGACACTTTCTCCATGAATGGACATGCTGGTGCACACAATTTTTCTTGCCCTCCTCTTTAAGCCTAGCTGGCCAGCCGCTGGCAGGAGCTAGTATTTACACTCCATCTACTTGGCTATTACTGCTTACCTAGCCCTGGTGTTCTCCTGTGGACCTGCCCCAGCAGGCTCTCTTTGACAGTAGCTCCCACCAAGCAAAACTCAGCAGGCAGCCTCCTTGTAGCCCTGTGCCCCTCCAAAACCTATCCTGCCCCAGGAAAGTGGGGGGAAGGACCAGGCCCTGTCTTCCACCACACATGCAGCAGTTGCAGCCAGCCGTACCAGGAACTAACCCCACTCCATCAGCACACCCATTACAGCTACAGCCACACCTCTTAGCCAGCCAAGCAGGGACGAGCCCTGCACACCAGTCTGCCCACAGCAGTCATGACCAGTCATTGCAGCAGCCCTGCCCACCTGTGTACCTGCAGCAGCGGCAGCCAGGCCTCACATCCACCTGTGCTGGGGGCCAGCACCACCCACCAGTACACCCTCAGCTGTCCTGGCCCAGTCACAACAGGAGGGTGCATGCAGCCCACATGGGACACCCTCAGAATGCCTGGTTCTGGTGACCAACGGGACTATGCTACCGGACCCCAAAGGATGACTTCTACATAAGGTCACTACTTTCAAGACCAGGAGATGCAGTTGACCTACCTAACACTCAGAAACAGAGTCAGACAAAATGAGACAATGAAAGAAAACAAACCTCAGAAAAAAACTACATGAAACAGCAATCTACTTGAGTTCAAAGTCATGGTGATAAAGATGTTCACTGGACTTTAGACAAGAGTGGATGAACTCAGAACTTCAACAAAGAAATAGAAAATATAACAACCAATAAGAGGTGAAGAATTCAGTACTGAAATAAAAAATACATTAGAGGGAATCAACAGCACGTTAGAGGATGCAGTACAGATCACTAATCTAGAAGACAGGGTAGCAAAAACCACTGAAGCTGAACAGCAAAAAGAAAAATTTTAAATGAAGTTAAGATTAAGTGAGCTCTGCAACAACAAGTGTACTAACATTTGTGTTATAGGGATCCCAAAAGAGGAGAGAAAGAGCCAGAAAACTTATTTGAAGAAATAAAAGTAGAAAGCTTCCCTAATCTGGGGAAGGAAAACAGGCATCCAAGTCCAGGAAGCACAAAGAAACCCCTAACAAAATAAACCCAAAGAGGTCCACACTAAGACACATAATAATTAAAATATCAAAAATTAAAGATAACATCTTAGAAGCAACAAGGGAAAGCAACTACTTACATACAATGAAGCCCCCATAAGGCTATGAGCTGTCTGTTCACCAGAAACGTTGCAGGCTAGAAGGGAGTGGCAGAATATATTAAAAGTGCTACAAGGGGGAAAAAAAGGTACAATCAAGAATATTCTACCCAGCAAAGTTATCATTTAGATTTGAAGCTAAACCAACCTTACAAGAAATGTTAAAGGGACTTCTTTAAGGCCATAAATAGAAAATTCTGAATGAAAAATATTTCACTGATGAAAGCAAACATATAGCAAAGGTACTAGATCACTTATAAAGCTAGTATTGTAGGTTAAAAGACAAAAGTAGTAACATCAGTTATATCTACAATAATTAAAGGATACACAAAAAGATGTAAAACAGGCCATCCTAAAACATGAAGGAGGCAAGTAAAAATGTAGTGCTTTTAGAGTATGTTTGGATTTAAGTGACCATTAACTTATAGATCTAGATTACATAGAATCTAGATATTGTATATGTACACAATGTTATACATGAACATCAAGGTAGCCACAAACCAAAAACCTGTAATACATATACAAAAAATAAAGAGGAATTCAAGCATAACACTAAAGAATGTCATCAAATCATAAAAGAAAGCAAGATAAGAAAAAAGGAACAAAACTACATGAAACAACCAGAAAACAATAAAATGGCAATTAAGTTCATGCCTACCAATAATTAAATGTAAAGAGACTAAATGTTCTAATCAAAGACAAAAGGTGATGGAATGGATAAAAAGACAAGACCCACCTACATGTTGCCTACAAGATATTCACTTCAGACCTAAAGACACACAGACTGAAACTGAAGGGCAAGAAAAGGATATTCCATGCAAAAGGAGCCCTCCTCACCCAAAAAACACACCAGGGTACCAATACATATGTCAGATGAAGCAGACTTTAAAATAAAGACTATAGGCTGGGAAGATGGGGGAGTAAGAGGACCTTGAGCTTCCTTAGTCCCCCAGATACAATTAGATAACACCCATATCAGAATAAATAACCCAGAAAATTACCTGAAGACTTGGCAGGACAAACTCCACAACTAAGGCAGGGAACAGGCCACATCAAAGAAGAGTGAAGATGTGGTCTAGGAGCAAAACGGACCATGCCCATCCACACAACTGGTGGTGCAGAGAAAGCCGGAAAACAGACTTTCACACCAGGGAGCCCATGAATGAGGAGGACAAATCTCCATAATATTTGCCTCTAACAGTCAAAGGTGCTGAATATTTTGAGTTCTTAAAACCAGCAGGACTTAAAGCCTAAAATTTGAAAAATCAGTGGGTTCAGCTCAGAAAGCCTGGATGGCATTAGGACATTAGAAACAGCACAACAGCCTACACAGATACAGCTTAGAACTATCAAGTTGAAAAACAATGGGGAGCCGATGGGAGGAAGAATGATTTGATCATCTCATCATAGCCAGGAAAGACAAGGATCACAGGGAGAGCCCTCCAAGAACAAAGGAGCTGGCAGGCACCATTTCCCTCTTCCACGCCCACCCCCACCCCAAACAATGGCCACCTGGGAAAACCAGCAAGGTGCTGACACTCCTTACCTAACTTACTAGCACCAAGCCCCATCCTCCATTGCTTGGGTGGATCCGCCCTCCCCAGTCACATCTGCCTGAGTCCTGGTGCCATGGGCCCCTCCCCGAGAAGACCTGTGCAAACCCTGCCAACACCACCTGTCCTGATCCACCCGTTTTCCAGGAACTCAGTTCCCCATGCAGCAAGGGGGTAGGTCTCATTTTGCAAGCAGATCACTGCACACCTTGCCACCCACAAGAAGCAAAGAACCTCTGAAGACAACTGGACTGAAGGAAAAAGAGGCCAAGACTCAACAGCAGAGCACACATAACACACATGGGAGACACTCCCTAAAGCACCAGGCATTGGGGAACAGGAGACACTGCACTTCAAGGCACCACAGGACATCTTCATAAGGCTATTATTGTTAAGAACAAGAAAGTAGCTGACTTTCCTAACACATACACAGAAAATCAGACAAAATAAGGAGACAAGAAACATCTCCCGAATGAAAGAAGAGGACCAAACTACAACAGACCAAAATGAAATGGATGTAAGTAATATGCCTGATAGAGAATTTAAAGTAATTATCATAAAGATACCCACTGGACTGGAGAAAAGAGTAGAAGACATCAGTGAAACCTTTAAAACAGATAAAAAAAAAAAAAAAAAAGAACCCATCAGAGATAAATACAATTAATGAAATTAAAAATACACTTTATGGAGGGGCACCTGGGTGGCTCAGTCAGTTAAGCGTCCGACTTCGGCTCAGGTCATGATCTTGCAGCTCGGGAGTTCGAGCCTGGAATCAGGCTCTGTGCTGACAGCTCAGAGCCTGGAGCCTGCTTCGGATTCTGTCTCCCTCTCTCTCTGCTCCTCCTCTCTCTGCTCCTCCCTGCTCACATGCTGTCTCTCTCTAAAAATAAATGTAAAAAAAAAATTTTTTAATACACTTTATGGAGTAAATAGCAGGCTAGATGAAGCAAAGGAACGAATTAACAACCTGAAAGACAAGTAATGCAAAGTGACCAAGCTGAGAAAAGGACAGAAAGAAAATTATGTGAGCTGAGAATAGTCTTAGGGAACTCACTGACTCTATCAAGTGTAATAACATCCACATTAGAGGGATCTGAGAAGAAGAGAGATAAGGGGGCAGAACATTTATCTGAAGAAATAACAGCTGAAAACTTCCCTAATTTGGGGAAGGAAACAGATACCCAGATCCAGGAGGCACAGATTCCCACTCTCTCCAACCCAAGGAGGTCTACACCAAGACACACAGTAATTAAGCTGGCAAAAATAGCAATGAAGAAAAAATGTTAAAAGCAGTGAAAGAAGATAATTCTATACAAGGGGGAACCCCCCTAAAGCTATCAGAGGATTTTTCAGCAGAAACTTTGCAGGCCAGAAAGGAGTGGCATGATATGTTCAAAGTGCTGAGAGAGAAAAATCTGCAGCCAATAATACTCTATCCAGCAAAGCCATCATTCAGAGTAGGAGAGATATGGAGTTTCTCAAACAAAACTAAGGAGTTCATGCCCACTAAACCGGTCCTACAAGAAATAAAGGGGACTCAGAATGTAAAGAAAGACCATAAGTGAGAGTATGAAAAATAAACACAAAAGCAGTGAAAATAAATATTTCTGTAAAAATCTGTCAAGGGATTAAAAAAAAAAAACAACAACAAGGAAGTAAAATATGACACCATATAACTAAAATGTGGGGAGGACAGGAATAAAGAACAGGTTAAAACTTCAGTACCATCAACTTAATATAGACTGCTATATGCAAAAGATGTTATACACAAGCCTACTGGTAACCACAAATCAAAAACCAATAATAGATATGCAAATAATAAAGAGAAAGGGATCCAAGTATATCACTTAAGAAAGCCAAAACCATGAAAGAGAGCAAGACAAGAATTAGAGAAAATCTACAGTAAAATCACACAAGTAACAAAATGGCAATAATACATGTCTATCAATAATTACTTTGAACGTAAATGCACTAACCATTCCAATCAAAAGACACTGGGTGACAGAGTGGATAAAAAAAAATAAGACATCTCTATGCTGCCTACAAGAGACTCATTTCAGCCTGAAAGACTCCTGCAGATTGAAAGTGAGGGGATGGAGGGGGTGCCTGGGTGGTTCAGTCATTTGGGTGTCTGACTTTGGCTCAGGTCATGATTTCCCAGCCTATTATGTTCGGGCCCTGCATCGGACTCTGTGCTGCAGCTCAGAGCCTGGAGCCTGCTTTGAATTCTGTGTCTCACTCTCTTTCTGCCCTTCCCCTACTCACACACTGTCTCTCAAAAAATGAATAAATGTTAAAAAAAAATGAAAGTGAGGGGACAGAGAAACATTTATCATGCAAATGGATGCCAAAAGAAAGCTGGGGTAGCAATACTTTTATCAGACAAATTAGACTTTAAAACAAAGACTACAACAAGAAACAAAGGACACTATATAATAATAATAATAAAGGGGACAATCCAATAAGAGGATATAACACTGTAAATATTTAGGCACCCAATCTGGGAGCACCCCAATATATAAAACAGTTAATAACAATGTTAATAACAGTTAATAATAATGATCATAAAAGAAATCATAGCAATACAATAACAGTATGTCCACTTACATCATCTGAACAAAATCAACAAGAAAGCAGTGGCTTTGAAAGACACACTGGACCAGATGGACTTAACATACCTATTCAGAACCTTCCATCCTAAAAGAACACAGTACATTCTCTGCAAGTGCACACAGAACATTCTCCAGAAAAGATCACGTATTAGGACACAAAACAAGTTTCAACAATTTCAAAGGAATCAAAGCCATACCATGCATCTTTTCTGACCACAACACCGTGAAGCTAGAAATCAATCACAAGAAAAGACATGGAAAGACCACAAATACATTGAGGTTAAATAACATGCTATTGAACAATGAATGGGTCAACTAAGAATTCAAAGAAGAAATTAAAAATTACATGAAACCAAATAATCTGAAAACAACCCCATAATAAGGAAAAACAAAAAAAAAAAAAAAAAAAAAATCTTGGGATGCAAAAAAAAAGGGGTTCTAAGAGAGAAGTTTAAAGCAATACAGGCCTACTTAAGAAGAAAATCTCAAGTAAACCACTTAACCTTACACCTAAAGGAGTTAGAAAAAGAACAAACAAAACTCAAATCCAGCATAATAAAGGAAATAATAAAGATTAAAGCAGGAACACCTGGGTGGCTCAGTTGGTTGAGCATCCTCTTGATTTGGCCACATCATGATGCCAGGGTCGTGGTGGAGCCTGCTTAAGATTCTCTTTCCCTCGGGGCGCCTGGGTGGCGCAGTCAGTTAAGCGTCCGACTTCAGCCAGGTCACGATCTCACGGTCCACGAGTTCGAGCCCCGCGTCGGGCTCTGGGCTGATGGCTCAGAGCCTGGAGCCTGTTTCCGATTCTGTGTCTCCCTCCCTCTCTGCCCCTCCCCCGTTCATGCTCTGTCTCCTCTGTCCCAAAAATAAATAAACGTTGAAAAAAAAATTTTTTTTAAATAAAAAAAATAAAAAAAAAAAGATTCTCTTTCCCTCTGCCTCTTTCCCCCACTCTTTCTAAAAATTAAAAAAAAAAAAGAAGAAGAAGAAACATTAGAGCAGAAATACATGATATAGAAACTAAAAAACAACAGATCAATGAACACAGTTCATTCTCCGAAAAGATCAACAAAATTGATAAACCTCTTACCAAGACTCATAAAAAAGAGAAGATTCAAATCAACAAACCTCTAATGAAAAAGGAGAATAACAACCAACACAGCAGAAATAAAACAATTGTAAGAGAATGTTTTTTTAAAAACCTACATGCCAACAGACTAGACAACTTAGAGGAAATTAATAAATTCCTAGAAACATATAACCTACCAAAACTGAATCAAGAAAAAAGAAAATGTGAGCAACCAATTATCGGCAATGAAATTGAATCAGTAATCAAAAAACTCCCAAAAAACAAAAGTCTAGGACCAGATGGCTTCACAGGAAAATTCTACCAAACACTTAAAGAAGAGTTAATCCATTTTTCTTGACCTATTCCAAAAAATACAAGAGGAAGGAAAACTTCCATATTCAGTCTATGAGGCTAGTATCACCCTGATACCAAAACCAGATAAAGACACTACAAAAAAAAACTAGAGGACAATAACTCTCATAAATATAGATGCAAAAAATCATCAACAAAATCCTGGGAAACTGAATCCAACAATACATTAAAAGATATAACAGGATCAAGCTGGATTTATCCCAGAGATTCAAGGGTGGTTCAATATTTGCAGGACAATCAACATGATATGTCACATCAAGAAGAAAAAGGATGAAAACTGTATGATCATTTCAACACATGCAGAAAAATATTTGACAAAGTACAACATCCATTCATGATAAAAACCCTCAACAAAATCGGCCTAAAAGGTACATACCTCAACATAATGAAGACTTCTATGAAAAAGCCACACCCAACATCATATTCAATGGTGAAAAATGGAGAGCTTTTCTCCCCCAAGGTCAGGGAACAGACAAGAATGTCCACTTTCGGGGCGCCTGGGTGGCTCAGTCGGTTAAGCGTCCGACTTCAGCTCAGGTCACGATCTCACAGTCCGTGAGTTCGAGCCCCGCGTCGGGCTCTGGGCTGATGGCTCAGAGCCTGCTTCCGATTCTGTGTCTCCCTCTCTCTCTGCCCCTCCCCCGTTCATGCTCTGTCTCTGTCTCAAAATAAATAAACGTTAAAAAAAAAATTTAAAAAAAAAAGAATGTCCACTTTCACCATTTTTATTCAGTACAATAGTGGAAGTCCTACCCACCGCAATCAGACAATGAAAAGAAATAAAAGGTATCCATGGTAAGGAAGAAGTAAAGCTTTCACTATTTGCAGATGACATGACAGTATATGTAGAAAACCCTAAAGACTCCACCAGAAAACTACTAGAACTGATAAATTAATTCAGTAGTCACAGGATACAAAATCAAGGTACAGAAATTTGTTGCTGTCCTATATACTAAAAATGAGACATCAGAAAGTGAAATTAAGAAAACAATCCCATTTACAACTGCACCAAAAAATGATAAAATATCTAGGAATAAACTTAAGAGGTGAGAGATCTGTGCTCTGAAAACCATGAAAAACTGCTGAAAGAAATTAAAGATGATGCAAAGAAATGGAAAGAAATTCCATGTTCTGGATTGGATGAATAAATACTGTTAAAACGTCTATACTACCCAAAGCAATCTACAGATTTAATACAATCCCTACCAAAATACCACCAGCATTTTTCACAGAGCTAGAACAAACAATCCTAAAATTTGTATGGAACACAAAAAACCCTGAATAGCAAAAGCAGTCTTGAAAAAGAAAAACAAAACCAGAGGTATCACACTTCCAGATTTCAAGTTTTATTACAAAGTGGCAGTAATTAAAACAGTATGGCGTAGGGGCACCTGGATGGCGCAGTCGGTTAAGCGTCTGACTTCAGCCAGGTCACGATCTCGCGGTCCGTGAGTTCGAGCCCCGCGTCAGGCTCTGGGCTGGTGGCTCGGAGCCTGGAGCCTGTTTCCGATTCTGTGTCTCCCTCTCTCTCTGCCCCTCCTCCGTTCATGCTCCGTCTCTCTCTGTCCCCAAAAAAATAAACGTTGAAAAAAAAAAAAAACAGTATGGCGTAAAAACAGACATACGTAAGAATGGAAAAGAACAGAAAATCCAGAAATAAACCCACAAGTATACGGTCAATTTATCTTCAACAAAGGAGGAATGAATATGGGAAAGAGTCTTTCAACAAATGCTGCTGGGAAAACTGGAAATATGCAAAAGAATGAAAATGAACCACTTTCTTTCACCAGACACAAAATAAACTCAAAATGGATTAAAGACCTAAATGTGAGACCTGAAACAAAAGTCCTTGAAGAGAGCATAGGCAGTAATTTCTGATATCAGCCGTAGCAGTATTTTTCTAGATATATCTTCTTAAGCAAGGGAAGTAAAAGGAAACATGAACTGTTGGGACTTCATAAAAATAAAAACCTTCTCCAACAGTGAAGGAAACAATAAAACTAAAAGGCAAACTACTGAATGGGAGAAGATATTTGCAAAATATCATATCCAATAAACAGTGTCTAAAATATATAAACAATGGATCCAACTCAATACCCCAAAAACAAATAATCTAATTAAAAAATGGGCAGAAGGGGGCACCTGGGTGTCTCAGTCAGTTAAGCATCTGACTTCAGCTCAGGTCATGATCTCACAGTTCGTGAGTTCGAGCCTGGCATCAGACTCTGTGCTGACAGCTCAGAACCTGGAGCCTGCTTCAAATTCTGTCTCCCTCTCTCTCTCTGCCCCTCCCCTGCTCATGCTCTGTCTCTGAACAGTAAATAAATGTTAAAAAAAAAAAAAATGGGCAGAAGACATGATCAGACATTTCTTCAAAGAAGACATACAGATGGCCAACAGACACCTGAGAAGACGCTCAACATCACTCATCATCAGGGAAATGCAAATCAAAACCACAATGAGATATCACCTCACGTCTCAGAATGGCTAAAATCAAAAACACATGAAACCGTGTCAGTGAGGAGGTGGAGAAAAAGGAACTCTCTTGTGTTGGTGGGAACACAAATTGGTGCAACTGTTGTTGAAAACAGTATGGATGTTCCTCAAAAAATTAAAAAATAGAACTATCCTAAGATCGAGGAATTGCACTACTGGGTATTTATCCAAAGAACACAAAACCACTAATTCAAGGGATACATGCACCCCTATGTTTATTGCAGCATTATTTACAATAGCCAAACAGGGAAGCAGACTGTCCACTGACAGATGACTAGATAAAGATGATGCGGTGTGTGTGTGTGTGTGTATATATATATGTATATATATATGTATATGTATATATATATGTATATTATATATGTATATGTATATATATATACACACACACATATGTATATACACACACACATATGTGTATATACATACACACTACTATATATATATATACATACATATATATATATTAGAATATTATTCAGCCATAACAGAATGACATCTTGTCATTTGCAACAACATGGATGGAGCTAGATGTAATGCTAAGCAAATAAGTCATTCAGAGAAAGACAAATACCATATGATTTCACTCATGTGGAATTTAAGAAGTCAAACAAATGAGCAAAGGAAAATAAAGAGAGAGAGAGAAACTAAGGAATGGACCCATTTTTTTAAAAAATTTTTAATGTTTATTTTTGAGAGCGCGAGCGAGAGAGAGTGAGAGCACAAGCAGCGGAGGGGAGAGAGGAGGGAGACACAGAATCTGAAGCAGGCTCCAGGCTCTGACCTGTCAGCACAGAGCCCAATGCAGGGCTCGAACCCACGAACTGTGAGATCATGACCTGAGCTGAAGTTGGACGCCACTTAACCAACTGAGCCACCCAGGTGCCCCAAGGAACAGACTCTTAACTACAGAGAACAAACTGATGGTTACCAGAGGGTAGGTGGGTAGAGTTGAGGAAAGTAGTGGGTAAGGATGAAAAACTACACTTACCCTAATGAAAAAATTAAAATAATTAAAATAAAAATAAGTAGGTAAATAAATAAAATGAAGACTGTTAGAAGGAACAAAGGCATTAAATAATGAAAAGGGGATCTTTCCAACAAGAGGGTTTAACAATTGTAAATGTGCATCCAATGTGGGAGCACCTAAACAAATATTAATAAACCTTAAAGGGAGAAACTATTTCTAATACAATAATAATACAATAATAGGAGATTTTTATTTTTAATTTTTTTTAATGTTTATTTATTTTTGAGACAGAGCATGAATGGGGGAGGGGCAGAGAGAGGGAGACACAGAATCTGAAACAGGCTCCATGCTCTGAGCTGTCAGCACAGAGCCTGACGCGGGGCTCGAACTCACGGACCGCGAGATCATGACCTGAGCCGAAGCCGGCTGCTCAACCAACTGAGCCACCCAGGCGCCCCAATAATAGGAGATTTTAACACCACACTTACATCAACAGATCATCCAGACAGAAAATCAATAAGGAAAGAGTGATTTTGAACAATATATTAGGCCAGATGGACTTAACAGATGTATACAGATCATTCCATCCAACAACAGAATATACATTTTTTTCAAGTTCACAGGCAACATTTTCCAGAACACATCACATGTTAGGCCGCAAAACAAATCTCAATGAATTTAAGGCGACTGAAATCATATCAAGTGTCTTTTCCAACCATAACAGCATGAAACCAGAACTCTGTTACAAGGAAAACTTGATCAAACATAACCACATGAAGACTGAACAACATCCTACTCAATAAACAATGAATGGGTCAAGAAAGAAATCAAAGAGGAAATGAAAAATTACATTGAGACAAATGAAATGGCAATATAATGGTTCAAAATCTTTGGGATGCAGCAAAAGCATTCTAAGAGGGATGTCTATAGCACTAAACCTATCAAGAAATAAGAAAAATGTCACACAATCTAACCTTCCACCTGAAGGAACTAGAAAAGAACAAAGCCCAAAGTTAATAGAAGGAAGAAAATAATAGATTGGAGTAGAAATAAATGACATACAGACTAAAAACAAAATACAAATGATTAATCTAACTAAGCAGGTTTTTTTTTAAGTTAATTTATGTATTTTGAGAGAGAGAGACAGACAGCAAGTGGAGGGAGGGGCAGAGGGAGAAAGAGAAAAAGAAAAGAGAGAGAGAGAGAGAGAGAGAGAGACAGTCTCAAGCAGGCTCCATGCTGTCAGCACAGAGCCTGATGTGGGGCTTGAACCCACGAACTGTGAGATCATGACTTGAGCCAAAATTGAGAGTAGAATGCTAAACAACTGAACCACCCAGGCGCCCCTGAAATGGTTTTTTGAAAAGATAAATAATACTGATAAACCTTTAACCAAACTCCTCAAGAAAAAAAGAGGAACCAAATAATCAGAAATGAAAGAGAAGTTACAAAAGACCCCATAGAAATACAAAGAATCAAGACTACTATGAAAAGAGTGTTGTCAACAAATTTGACAACCTAGAAGAAAGACCTAAATTTCCAGAAACTACAATCTTCTAAGATTAAATCAGGAATAAGCAGAAAATGTGAACAGACCAATTACAGGTAATGAAATTGAATCAGTAATCAAAAAACCTCTAACATAAAAAGTCTAGGACCAGATGGCTTCATAGGTGACTTGTACAAAACATTTAAAGAAGAGTTAATACCTATCCTTCTCAAGCTATTCCAAAAAATATTAGAGGATGATTCCAAATTCATTCTCGGAGACCAGCATCACCCTGATACCAAACCCAGACAGAGATAGTATGAAAAACATTAAAAATTGCAAACACCCCAGAATAACATAGATGCAAAAATCCTCAACAAAATATTCATAAATTGAATTCAACAGTATGTTATAAAAAAAAAAAAAAAAGGTTTCCCGGCTTCTTGGAGGGGAAGATGGCGGCGCAGGAGGACGCTGGGCTCACCGCGCGTCCTGCTGATCACTTAGATTCCACCTACACCTGCCTAAATAACCCAGAAAACCGCCAGAGGATTAGCAGAACGGAGTCGCCAGACCCAAGTGCAGACGAGAGGCCCACGGAAGAGGGTAGGAAGGGCGGCGAGGCGGTGCCCGCTCCACGGAATGGCGGGAGGGAGCCGGGGCGGAGGGGCGGCTCCCGGGCCAAGCAGAGCCACCGAGTCTGGCTTGCAAAAGCGGAGGGGCCTGACGGACTGTGTTCCGACAGCAAGCGCGACTTAGCGTCTGGGAGGTCATAAGTTAACAGCTCTGCTCGGAAAGCGGGAAGGCTGGAGGACAAAGGGAGGGAGAGCTGCTGAGCCCCCGGATGACAGAGCTCAGTTTGGTGGGGAACAAAGGCGCTCACCAGCGCCATCTCCCCGCCCATCCCCCAGGCAAAATCCCAAAGGGAACCAGTTCCTGCCAGGGAACTTGCTCGCTCCGCGCAAACACCCAACTCTGTGCTTCTTCGGAGCCAAACCTCCGGCAGCGGATCTGACTCCCTCCGGCTGCCTCCAGGGCCCCTCCTGAAGTGGATCACCTAAGGAGAAGCTAGCTAAGCCTGCCCCCCCTGCCGCCGTGCACCTTGCCTACCCACCCCAGCTAATACGCCAGATCCCCAGCATCACAAGCCTGGCAGTGTGCAAGTAGCCCAGACGGGCCACGCCACCCCACAGTGGAATCCCGCCCGCCCCTAGGAGAGGGGGAAGAGAAGGCACACATCAGTCTGACTGTGGCCCCAGCGGTGGCTGGAGGCAGACATCAGGACTGACTGTGGCCCCGCCCACCAACTCCAGTTATACACCACAGCACAGGGGAAGTGCCCTGCAGGTCCTCACCACAACCAGGGACTATCCAAAATGACCAAGCGGAAGAATTCCCCTCAGAAGAATCTCCAGGAAATAACTACAGCTAATGAGCTGATCAAAAGGATTTAAATAATATACAGAAAGTGAATTTAGAATAATAGTCATAAAATTAATCGCTGGGCTGGAAAACAGTATACAGGACAGCAGAGAATCTCTTGCTACAGAGATCAAGGGACTAAGGAGCAGTCACCAGGAGCTGAAAAACGCTTTAAATGAAATGCAAACAAAATGCAAACCACCACGGCTCGGATGGAAGAGGCAGAGGAGAGAATAGGTGAACTAGAAGATAAAGTTATGGAAAAGAGGAAGCTGAGAAAAAGAGAGATAAAAAAATCCAGGAGTATGAGGGGAAAATTAGAGAACTAAGTGATACACTAAAAAGAAATAATATACGCATAATTGGTATCCCAGAGGAGGAAGAGAGAGGGAAAGGTGCTGAAGGGGTACTTGAAGAAATAATAGCTGAGAACTTCCCTGAACTGGGGAAGGAAAAAGGCATTGAATCCAAGAGGCACAGAGACTCCCTTCAGACGTAACTTGAATCGATCTTCTGCACGACATATCATAGTGAAACTGGCAAAATACAAGGATAAAGAGAAAATTCTGAAAGCAGCAAGGGGTAAAACGTGCCCTCACATATAAAGGGAGACCTATAAGACTCGTGACTGATCTCTCTTTTGAAACTTGGCAGGCCAGAAAGAATTGGCACAAGATTTTCAGGGTGCTAGACAGAAAAAATATGCAGCCGAGAATCCTTTATCCAGCAAGTCTGTCATTTAAGAATAGAAGGAGAGATAAAGGTCTTCCCAAACAACAAAAACTGAAGGAATTTGTCACCACTAAACCAGCCCTACAAGAGATCCTAAGGGGGACCCTGTGAGACAAAGTACCAGAGACATCACTACAAGCATAAAACATACAGACATCACAATGACTTCTAAACCTGTATCTTTCTATATAACACTGAATGTAAATGGATTAAATGCGCCAACCAAAAGACATAGGGTATCAGAAATGGATAAAAAAACAAGACCCATCTATTTGCTGTCTACAAGAGACTCATTTTAGACCTGAGACACCTTTAGATTCAGAGTGAGGGGATGGAGAACTATTTATCATGCTACTGGAAGCCAAAAGAAAGCTGGAGTAGCCATACTTATATCAACAAACTAGACTTTAAATTAAAGGCTGTAACAAGAGATGAAGAAGGACATTATATATAGTTACAGGGTCTATCCATCAGGAAGAGCTAACAATTATAAATGTCTATGCGCCGAATACCGAGCCCCCAAATATATAAAACATTACTCATAAACATAAGCACCTTATTGATAAGAATGTGGTAATTGCTGGGACTTTAACACCCCACTTACAGAAATGGATAGATCATCTAGACACACGGTCAATAAAGAAACAAGGGCCCTGAATGAGACATTGGTTCAGATGGACTTGACAGATATATTTAGAACTCTGCATCCCAAAGCAACAGAATATACTTTCTTCTCGAGTGCACATGGAACATTCTCCAAGATAGATCATATACTGGGTCACAAAACAGTCCTTCATAAGTTACAAGAATTGAAATTATACCATGCATACTTCAGACCACAATGCTATGAAGCTTGAAATCAACCACAGGAAAAATTCTGGAAAACCTCCAAAGCATGGAGGTTAAAGAACACCCTACTAACGAATGAGTGGGTTAACCAGACAATTAGAGAAGAAATCAAAAAATATACGGAAACAAACGAAAAATGAAAATACAACAATCCAAACACTTTGGGACGCAGCGAAGGCAGTCCTGAGAGGAAAATACATTGCAATCCAGGCCTATCTCAAAAACAAGAAAAATCCCAAATACAAAATCTAATAGCACACCTAAAGGAAATAGAAGCAGAACAGCAAAGGCAGCCTAAACCCAGCAGAATAAGAGAAATAATAAAGATCAGAGCAGAAATAAACAATATAGAATCTAAAAAACTGTAGAGCAGATCAACGAAACCAAGAGTTGGTTTTTTGAAAAAATAAACAAATTGACAAACCTCTAGCCAGGCTTCTCAAAAGAAAAGGGAGATGACCCAAATAGATAAATCATGAATGAAAATGGAATTATTACAACCAATCCCTCAGAGATACAAACAATTATCAGGGAATACTATGAAAAATTATATGCCACAAATTGGACAACCTGGAAGAAATGGACAAATTCCTGAACACCCACACTCTTCCAAAACTCAATCAGGAGGAAATAGAAAGCTTGAACAGACCCATAACCAGCGAAGAAATTGAATCGGTTATCAAAATCTCCCAACAAATAAGAGTCCAGGACCAGATGGCTTCCCAGGGGAGTTCTACCAGACGTTTAAAGCAGAGATAATACCTATCCTTCTCAAGCTATTCCAAGAAATAGAAAGGGAAGGAAAACTTCCAGACTCATTCTATGAAGCCAGTATTACTTTGATTCCTAAACCAGACAGAGACCCAGTAAAAAAAGAGAACTACAGGCCAATATCCCTGATGAATATGGATGCAAAAATTCTCAATAAGATACTAGCAAATCGAATTCAACAGCATATAAAAAGAATTATTCACCATGATCAAGTGGGATTCATTCCTGGGATGCAGGGCTGGTTCAACATTCGCAAATCAATCAACGTGATACATCACATTAACAAAAAAAAGAGAAGAACCATATGATCCTGTCAATCGATGCAGAAAAGGCCTTTGACAAAATCCAGCATCCTTTCTTAATAAAAACCCTTGAGAAAGTCGGGATAGAAGGAACATACTTAAAGATCATAAAAGCCATTTATGAAAAGCCCACAGCTAACATCATCCTCAATGGGGAAAAACTGAGAGCTTTTTCCCTGAGATCAGGAACACGACAGGGATGCCCTCTCACCGCTGTTGTTTAACATAGTGCTGGAAGTTCTAGCATCAGCAATCAGACAACAAAAGGAAATCAAAGGCATCAAAATTGGCAAAGATGAAGTCAAGCTTTCGCTTTTTGCAGATGACATGATTTATACATGGAAAATCCGATAGACTCCACCAAAAGTCTGCTAGAACGGATACATGAATTCAGCAAAGTTGCAGGATACAAAATCAATGTCCAGAAATCAGTTGCATTCTTATACACTAACAATGAAGCAACAGAAAGACAAATAAAGAAACTGATCCCATTCACAATTGCACCAAGAAGCATAAAATACCTAGGAATAAATCTAACCAAAGATGTAAAGGATCTGTATGCTGAAAACTATAGAAAGCTTATGAAGGTAATTGAAGAAGATTTAAAGAAATGGAAAGACATTCCCTGCTCATGGATTGGAAAAATAAATATTGTCAAAATGTCAATACTACCCAAAGCTATCTACACATTCAATGCAATCCCAATCAAAATTGCACCAGCATTCTTCTCGAAACTAGAACAAGCATCCTAAAATTCATATGGAACCACAAAAGGCCCGAATAGCCAAAGGAATTTTGAAGAAGAAGACCAAAGCAGGAGGCTCACAATCCCAGACTTTAGCCTCTACTACAAAGCTGTAATCATCAAGACAGCATGGTATTGGCACAAAAACAGACACACAGACCAATGGAATAGAATAGAAACCCCAGAACTAGACCCACAAGCGTATGGCCAACTCATCTTTGACAAAGCAGGAAAGAACATCCAATGGAAAAAAGACAGCCTCTTTAACAAATGGTGCTGGGAGAACTGGACAGCAACATGCAGAAGGTTAAACTAGACCACTTTCTCACACCATTTACAAAAATAACTCAAATGGATAAAGGACCTAATGTGAGACAGGAAACCATCAAAACCTTAGAGGAGAAAGCAGGAAAAGACCTCTCTGACCTCAGCCGTGGCAATCTCTTACTCGACACATCCCCAAAGGCAGGGAATAAAAGCAAAAGTGAATTACTGGGAACCTTATGAAGATAAGAAGCTTCTGCACAGCAAAGGAAACAACCAACAAAACTAAAAGGCAACCAACGGAATGGGAAAAGATATTTGCAAATGACATATCGGACAAAGGGCTAGTATCTAAAATCTATAAAGAGCTCACCAAACTCCACACCCGAAAACAAATAACCCAGTGAAGAAATGGGCAGAAAACATGAATAGACACTTCTCTAAAGAAGACATCCGGATGGCCAACAGGCACATGAAAAGATGTTCAGCGTCGCTCCTTATCAGGGAAATACAAATTAAAACCACACTCAGGTATCACCTCACGCCAGTCAGAGTGGCCAAAATGAACAAATCAGGAGACTATAGATGCTGGAGAGGATGTGGAGAAACGGGAACCCTCTTGCACTGTTGGTGGGAATGCAAATTGGTGCAGCCGCTCTGGAAAGCAGTGTGGAGGTTCCTCAGAAAATTAAAAATAGACCTACCCTATGACCCAGCAATAGCACTGCTAGGAATTTATCCAAGGGATACAGGAGTACTGATGCATAGGGGCACTTGTACCCCAATGTTCATAGCAGCACTGTCAACAATAGCCAAATTATGGAAAGAGCCTAAATGTCCATCAACTGATGAATGGATAAAGAAATTGTGGTATATATACACAATGGAATACTACGTGGCAATGAGAACGTGGCCATGTAGCAACGTGGATGGAACTGGAGAGTGTAATGCTAAGTGAAATAAGCCATACAGAGAAAGACAGATACCATATGGTTTCACTCTTATGTGGATCCTGAGAAACTTAACAGGAACCCATGGGGGAGGGAAGGAAAAAAAAAAAAAAAAAAAGAGGTAGAGTGGGAGAGAGCCAAAGCATAAGAGACTGTTAAAAACTGAGAACAACTGAGGGTTGATGGGGGGGGGGGGGGAGGGGAGGGTGGGTGATGGGTATTGAGGAGGGCACCTTTTGGGATGAGCACTGGGTGTTGTATGGAAACCAATTTGTCAATAAATTTCATATATATATATATATATATATATATATATATATATATATGAAAAAAAAAAAGGATCATTCACCATGATCAATTTATTTTGAATTTATTTCAGGGATGCAAGGACAGTTCAATATCTACAAATAAATCAACATGATACATATTAAGAAAATGAAGGAGGGGCACCTGGGTGGCGCAGTCGGTTGAGCGTCCGACTTCAGCCAGGTCACGATCTCACGGTCCGTGAGTTCGAGCCCCACGTCAGGCTCTGGGCTGATGGCTCGGAGCCTGGAGCCTGTTTCCGATTCTGTGTCTCCCTCTCTCTCTGCCCCTCCCCCGTTCATGCTCTGTCTCTCTCTGTCCCAAAAATAAATAAAAAACGTTGAAAAAAAAATTAAAAAAAAAAAAAGAAAATGAAGGATTAAAATCGTATGATCATTTCAATAGATGCAGAAAAAGCATGTGACAGAATTCAACATCTATTTATGATACAAATTCTCAACAGAGCGGGTAGAGAGGGAATGTACCTCAACAGGCCACATGTGACAAGCCTATAGCGAACATACTCAATAGTGAAAAGATGAAAGCTTTTCTCTAAGGAACAAGACAACTTATTTTGTTGTCTAATCAACTAATCAACTGGCTAGTACTAGCTGAGAACTAATTAAGTGGTCTAATAAACTAATAAAACTCTCACCACACTTACTCAACATAGTATTGGAAGTCCAAGCTGCAGCAATCAGACAAGGAAATAAAGGCATCCAACTGGTAAAGAAAAATGAAACTGTCACTACCTGCATGACACTATATAAAGACACCTTAATACGCCACCAAAAAACTACCAGGACTAATAAATGATTCAGTAAAGTTTCAGATACACAATTAATAACACAATCTATTGTTTCTATACACTAATAACAAACTATCAGAAAAAGAAATTAAGAAAACAATCCCATGTACAATTACATCAAAAAGAATAAAATACCTAGGGAATAAATTAACCAAGGAGGTCAAAGACCTGCACTCTGAAAATTATTAAGATATTGATGACATGAAGAAACTGAAGATGACACAGATAAATGGAAGATTTTCTGTGCTAATGAACTGGAAGGATAATGTTAAATTTCCATACCAACCAAAGCAATCTACAGATTGAGTACAATCCCTATCAAAATGCCAACAGTATTTTCACAGAACAAATAATTCTAAAATTTGTATGGACCACAAAGGATACGAAATAGCCGAAGCAATCTTGAGAAAGAAGAACAAAACTGGAGGTATCACGCTACAAATATACTACAAATATAGCACAAATCTATTGTAATCAAAACAGTATGGTACTGGCACATAAAAAGACACAAGGATCACTAAATAGACAGAAAGCCCAGAAACAAACCCATATATATATGGTGAATTAATCTGTGATAAAGAAGGCAAGATGCACCACAAGGAAAAGACAGTCTCTTTAATAATGGTACTGGGAAAACTATAAAACTACATGCAAAAGAATGAAATTGGACCACTTTTTATACCACACACAAAAATAAACTAAAAATGAATTGAAGACTTAAATGTGAGACCTAAAACCATAAAACTCCTAAAAGAAAACATAGAGGTAATTCTGGACAACAGCCCCAGAAAATATTTTCCTAATCTGTCCCCTCAGGCATGGGAAACAAAAGCAAAACTAAACAACTGAGACTACATAAGATAAAAAGGCTTTGCACAGCAAAGGACCATCAACAAAACAAAGAGGCAACCTATGGAATGGGACAATGTATCCGCAAATGATATATCCAATAAAGGGATAATTTCCTCCCCCCCCCCCACCAAAAAAGAACGAATTCATACAACTAAATGCCAAGAAAACCACAGATTAAAAATGGGCAGAGGATCTAAATAGGCATTTTTCAAAGAAGACATACAGATGGCCAACATACACGTGAAGAGAGATGCTCAACATCACTATATCAGGAAAATGCAAACCAAAACCACAATGAAGTATCACCTCATAACAGTCAGAAAGCCTAGTACCAAGGAGACAAGAGATAACAAGTGTTGGCGAGGATGTAGAGAAAAGGGAACACTTCTGCATTGATGGTGGGAATGTAATTGGTACAACCAGGATGGAAAACAGTATGGGGGTTCCTCAAAAAAATTAAAAACAGAAATACTATATAATCCGGTAGTTCCACTACTAGTATTTAGCCAAAGCAAGCCAAAACTCTAACTCGCAAAGTAATATGCACCCCAAGTTCATTGTGGCATTGTTTATAATAGCCAAGGTATGGAAGCAACTCAAGTGTCCACTGATAGATGAATGTATAAACAAGTTGCGGTATTTATATATACAATGGAATATGACTCAGCCATAAAAATAATGAAACCTTGCTGTCTGTGATGACATGGATGAACCAAAGGGTATTTAGACTAATTATGTCAGACAGGGAAAGACAAATCCATATGATTTCTTTATATGTGCTAAGAAACAAAACAAATGAACAACAAAACACAGAAACAAAGTCATAAATACAGAGACCTGGTGGTTGCCAGAGGAGGTGGGGCAGGGAGGTGTGGCAAAATGGATGAAAGGGATTAAAAAGGTACAAACTTCCAGTTATAAATAAGTCACAGGGATGAAAAACAAAGCATAGGCAATGTAGTCCTAATACTGTAATTAACTTTTGTGCAGTGATAGCTGGTAACTACACTTACTGTGGTAAGCATTTCATAATGTATGTAATTCTTAAATCACTGTTGTACACCTGAAACTAATATTCTGCGTCAATTGTAATTAACATTTTAAAAATAGGGGTGTCTGGGTGGCTCACTTGGTTAAACATCCGACTTCAGTTCAGGTCATGATCCCTCAGTCCATGGGTTCAAGCCCTGTGTGGGTCTCTTGGATAGTTCAGAGCCTGGAGCCTGCTTCGGATTCTGTGTCTCCTTCTCTCTCTCTGCCCCTCCCCCCGCTTGTGCTCTGCTCTCTCCTCGCTCTCAAAAATAAACATTTTAAAAAAATTAAAATTAGATCTAAAATAAGCCAAACAAGGGGGAAAAAAGTGTACAGACTTTTTAAAAAGCACATTGAACCGCTAACACCTAGTTTACATTTTTAGTTTTTCTCTGATCTTTCAAGTGGACTTAAATCCTCTTTGAAACATTGCAAAATGTAAACAAGTGCCAGTTATCAAAGCCCAGGCCTAAATAAGTCACTATTCAACCACCACAATATCTTGGGGGAAAAGGATACTACACTGTATAACCACATTTTCCTTGCTTATTTAGCACATATATTCATTCACTACTGTCTACTTCCCTGGGTTAATATGAGATTTAACTCAGGGACTATAAAATGAAACACTTCGTTAATGACTGTGTTTATGTAAGTGTTCATAGATTGAGGGAAGATGAAGAGATTGAGGGATGATCTATTTGAAGTTAAAGTTTGATCACTGAAAGATGAGTAAAAGAATCTTTAAAATTCTAATTCAGAATTAAATTCATGTTAATCACTACAGTATTGATATTTTAATAATCTGGCAATTCTGAAATTATATCCAACAATCTTAAATTCTTTTATTGAATTCAAATCAGAAGTATACAGGTGAGTTTTTGCAATCATAAATTATATAGAATAAATGAAAAATGAATTCTATGACATATCTGGACCAACTCTGAATTTGCAAAGTAATAACAATGTGCAGTCCTCATGTTATCAAGTGACTTTGACCAAAAGTGAAAAATACATCATTCCTTTTGATGGTTTCCTGTGGGATCCCTCAGATATTTTAAGTAATAAAGAATGTAACAGACTACAGAGCAACAAAGAGATTTACAGCAGAAGCAATGATTAAAATGATGAACGTTGCCAATGGTGGAAGGAGCATTTTGCCAGAGGATGCAGAGGGATGGGTTTTGGGACCTGGAACTGGAACTGGAAACCGGACCTGGAGCTGTTAAATGAGAAGACACAGTGACTGACACGTCATTTCTGATACTGAGTTTTATCCACCTAAACCATGCAGACATTTAGCCTGAGTCACAACTTAACTAAAATATTTCTAACCAGAAACAATGTTGAAATAAATACAGTTCATTACAGATTTCAGGCTACATTTTCATATATACCATCAGGGTATGCTGCTCTAGTTTCATCGAGGATTCCATAGCCTTTTTATATCTATGCAGACAACATACTTTGTTGTTGTTTGTTCAAGTTCTCTAGAATTTCATAGCATTTTCTGTTTTCATTTTCTGTATATACATGCAAGGTAAAGTTTAATTCTGTGTTTATTTCCAGTAAGGCTATATCTAATATATATATGCCACCAGCAACTAATAAATGATTAAATACAGCTGCACTTTTAAATGCTGAGTCCTGCCAGCTGATAAAATAAATTAACTTTTCCCCTCCATACATGAAACACTGTAGAAAATGGCTTCCCTTACATAGGAACTAGTGAAGAGGAACAGTGCAGTCCATCCATGGGAGGATGATGTTTCACATGATAATTCAGTTATCCCTTAACTAAATTATGGCCATATTTTGGTTTAGACCATACAAGGGAGAACTAGGAAGTATACAAATGGGATCACCACTCAGATTTCATACATGAAACACAGAGAAACAGGAAATAAATTTTGTAAGTCTTTAACTCACATTATCAATTTACTTGCCATGCATTTGTATGTATACAGATGGGGAAATGGAGAGGCAGGTGTACTCATACATTAGTTTGTTACTACGGAGCCGTGGTTCTCAAGGAAGCAGTACTGTCCCCTAGGAGGCAGTTTGGGAACTTGTCAGAGTATTTTTTGATAGTCACAATAGTGAGGTAGAAGTACAGAAGGCAAGATGGATGCTGTCCAATGCTCTGGACAGTGTTTGCACAATGAAAAACTAACCCACTTCCACACAAACTTCAAATGCACTGCCAAACACACATGTAAATTAATAATCTATTTATAATGCTTAAACCCAGAACCAAAATCAATTTTATGTATAAACAAGTATTTTGGATAGTTTTAATAAACATTAGTTTCCATCTAGTTTCTACTTCTTCTCTTTCATTTTCTTATACTTGCATAGAATAGCTTCCAGTCTTCTCTTAAATCCAATTTGTGTTAAGTAAATACAATCATCTGTCCATTATGTCTTTTAGTATAATGTAGGCACTTACATATTGAAATGTACATAATTTTGTTATAAATTATAATTAAAAAATTATACGGATATTTTTATGGGTGCGGGTGGGTCTTCTTATCTATGAATGGTACTTCAGGATAGTATAAAGGCTTTATAAATACTTGTTATAAAAAGGGAGAAGTGGGTTGATAGGGTTGAGAACCACCACTCTAAACAGAACACAGTTGAAAATGACTGCTTAAGAAATAGAGCCCAGTTGCTCCCACCATATACACACAAGAAGCATTTGGATATGACATTATATTCCGTTATTATGATTCCTGAAACTCTTGAAACTTTGTTCCTGTTATTGAAGAAAAATAAATTTGTCACTTCTTTTATATTGCAGATCAGACACTTATCAACTAAGGAAATGAAGTATTTCTTACTAGGATTGCCGATATCTTCCTGACTTTGGTCTTCTAAAATAGAAAGATTTTGAGTTAGTTGCATTGTACATCTATATATCCAGAAAGAGAAAAATCTGACTAAATGATTAAGCAAACATGGTTATCTCTGAGAATGGGCCTGCAGGGCAGGGTATTGGGCTTATATGTATGTGTGGGGTTGGGGAAGGGTTTAATTTTTACTCACTTGTGCTCTTTGAAATTTTGTTTACCTTGTATGTACATGTGTTTCCATTAAAAGAAAAATTAAAATTTTATTTACAAAAAAGTACTTTTTCTGCACATTGAACTAAGATTCCCAAGTACAACATTAATACCAACTATTTACTGAGTGCTTTCTATGTGTCATGCATTGTGTAAACGATTTATGTAATTGTCAGATTTCTTACAGTCCCAGTAGATATAGTTATCAGTATTATACAGATGTTCCTCAAAACTTGCACAAAATCACAGAGGCAATCAGTGGTAGCAATGTCTGATTTCAAAGCCTCTGTTCTCCATTACTATGATATACCACCTCAATTACAATGCTGTGCTAGCATTGAAATACTACAATATTGCCATATTTTGATAGTTTTGAAGACAAATACCCATTCCAGGAGCCCAGGATAGAGGCGTATTTTTTTTATAACTAAATCTGGCTGGAAGACAAGTGTCCCATGACAGAAAGTGAACAAAATTTGAAAAATGTGAGTCCTGGTTTTCTCTTTCTAGTCCTTTACAGGTTCCTTAAATTTCCTATATTCCATACTTTCATCTCTGAAATGGCAATAACAATATTTATCTTAACGATTAAACGAGATCCTGTGTAAATGTTTTGACACTTTTAAAAAGCTTGCACTACACACAGCTTTCTAGGAGAGAGCACAATACAAAACATTCCCAGCAAAACCTAGTGGCCTCTCTGGAGGACATGGCAAGTGCAGTGAGGAACACAGAATGACTGGTCTCATGCTGTAGGCTTCTCATACACACTTCTCTGATGATGCTGTTCCTGTTACTACAGATCCCCTCACAGTAGCCACCTGACCCTGGGAAGCCTCCTGTTCCATTCTGCAATAGACATGTGCAGCTGGAAGCCAACTCTTCCAGTTGCCAGTCAACTATCTTTTTCTTTGCTTAGCCCAGAGAGCCATAATAGCAGCCTGCTGCTCACAGTGAAAGGGGTTCTCAATATTTTCTCCCTCTGGCTTGCACACTGGGGTATCAGAGAAGCTGTGCAGCCCAGGTGTCTTCCTTAGCCCCCTTAAGACTGAGCTAACTGAATGATCATATTAAAGGACTCAGAACCCCATGGTACCTCCACCCCCAAAAAAGAATTTATTACCAGGTTTTTCATCCAGTTGCACCACTTTTATTCCTAAATGAGAAAGAATTTCAGATAATAATAATAATAAAGACAGCTACAACTTACTACTATTTTAACTATTTTAAACTACCATTCATTTTGCCAAACTTTATCTCATTAGGACTTTAATCAGTCCTGCAAGACATAAATTTTCTTCATTTTACAGATGTGGAAGCGGAAGCAGAAGCACCAGCACAGGAAAGTGAAATAGCTTACATAAAAAGTTACCCTGTGAAAATGGCAGAGGAAAGACTTCATTAACCTGGGTCTGTCTATACAGCCTGTGTTCATTCCTGACACCTGGCTCAGCAGCTGCCTTTCAGATAACCACTGTATCTCAAAGGAGCCAATGAAAATACTATGCAAACTCGGGCCACTGAGCTGAAGAGTTGTAGACACACAAGGTGTGTCATCAGTGTTGTTAGAGGTTCACTTCAAAGTTGTAACCAAATAAATGTGTGACACAACACGGCAAATCCGGGGGAAAAATGAAGTTTGGGGGCCTTTCAACATTTTTCCTCCTCTGTAAGCATATTTTCTGAGCCCCTTCTGAGGAACTTGACAGGAAACACTATACAGTTTCTCTGGTCACAGAAGCTCAAGGCTCCTCAATAGCCTTGTCCTCACCACAGCCTCACACTGTTTAAATATCTTTTTTCATGATTATATTTTATGGGTAGGCTAAATGTGCCATGGTAAATAAAACTGGAAAAACACTTAAGGAACCAAAGTCTTCAGGAATAATGGGTACTTGGCCGTAAGTTAAGAGACTTGGGTCCTTCACTCACTTACGTGATCTTGTGCAAAGTACTGAGGCTCCCCTGCATATCTAATGGTGACAACTGTTAACTAAACCCCCCAAATGGGCAACTTATTCTCTCATATGCCAACCACTGCTTACCAGGTAGTGAAAAAGTTTCTGGAATTTTCATTCCTAAACGAGAAAGAAGTTTTCAGTGACTTACAGTTTGCTCCAATGAGTACGTTCTCCCAACTCTTCTTGTCTGATGAGCTTAAGTGATACAAATGCCAAAGCTCCCACTGCACTGTGATTCCTGGCTTTTTATTTAAAAGTTATGGCTATGAGAGCCCTTACTGTGCAAATCCACTTCAAGCTTAGAGAAGCTTTCTGCCATGGCTTGTCTGTATGCTAGAAGACTGTATTTTGTTACCTGGAAATTCTAGATGCTGAAATGTTAGCCAAAGCAAATAGTCAGCGTCTTCATGACGCTGAATTTTCTGAGTAACTTAAGCTATAGAACCTAGAAGGTGCTGGCCTGCATGCCTCCAGGTCCCAGCAGCCTTGCCTTCAGCCATGCCCCTAACAAGCTAAGTTTCCTGCTCTAGGAACATATGAATGCTAGGGAAGAAAGACACTTTTTTTCCTCTCTACTCTCCTCCCCAGCTAAATCTTAGTAGAATGGCTAGCAGTAGGCTGTAAGGGAAATGTTAATGAATAATAGTCTCATGAAGATATATTTCTTAATGCCTGGGGGAATTCTTCTCACCTCATACTTCGACCCAAAGAGTAAAAAGAAAGCTGTCTTACCAGGTATTTGCGTGGGTTCATGGCTCATCATACCTCAAGACAAAAATAAATATTAGTGTTAATCAATTGCCTTGCATTGTGAATGGTCCCCTCTGTCTACACCTCCCCCATCTCCAATCCTTAAAAAAAAAAAAAAAAAAAAAAAAAAAAAAAAAAGGGAAAAGAAAACTATCAACAAAAACACCTTTTTTTTTTTAAGTTTTATTTATTTTTGAGAAAAAGAGAGCAAGGGAGGGGCAGAGAGAGAGGGAGAGAGAGAACCCCAAGCAGCGTCCATGCTATCAGTGCACAGCCCCACATGGGGCTGGAACCCACAAACTATGAGATTATGACCTGAGCCAAAATCAAGAGTTGGACACTTAACCGACTGAGCCACCCAGGCACCCCATCTTTTTTTTTTAATTAAATTAATTAATTTATTTTTTAATTTTTTAATTTGAGAGAGAGTGAGCACATGCACAAGTGGGGGAGGGTCAGAGAGAGAGAGAGGGAGAAAATCCCAACAGGCTCTGTGCAGCCAATGCATAGCCTGACACGGGGCTCAATCCCACGAGCTGCGAGATCATGACCTGAGTGGAAATGAAGAGTTGGACGTTTAACCAACTGAGCCACCCAGGTACTCCCCCCCACCCCAAACACCTTTCAATGGCTCTTCATCCTCTGACAAAGCAAGCCCACTATTTAGCCTGGTCTTCAAGAACTTTCATGATATGGCCCATATATCTTCAATCAATCTTTATAAGGCAGTCCTAGCACATTGGCTTTTAAACGAAATAGTGCCGGGTCTAAGAGTCTGCTTGGTCTAGTACTATTGTCATTATAATTATTAGTTCTGTGATTGGGCAGGCTTCTAATCCCTCTGAGCTTCAATTCCTTATTTATGCCAAAAAATACTTACACTGTAGGTTTGTAGTAAATGATAATTAAAGGAGATACATCATAAAAGTGCTTAGTACACTGCGTGGAACATATTAAACATTCAATTAATGGAGTCCCTCTGTTCTGGCTTAACTCATTCCTCAAACTCTTCCATGTCCAACAATGGCCTTAGTCCTAGAAGTCAGTCCTCATGTCACCTCCTAACCTTATAGCCAGTCTCAGAGGGTATGGAAAAAGATCACTTACCAGGTAAGACAGTGGTCTCCTGGCTTTTCGTTCCTAAAGATGAGAGCAGAAATTGTTTAGTGAAAAATACAATCAACTTGAAAATTAATGTAACCTTATATTTATATGGCTTTTTACAGTGGAAAACTAAAAGCTCTGAGAGGTGGCAGGGGACAGGGGCCTGGAGTCTGACTTAACGGTGAGAACAACTATGGCTAGTGACCCAGGAGCTCTCTGAAAGTAAGCAAAACTTGGGGCGCCTGGGTGGCGCAGTCGGTTGGGCGTCCGACTTCGGCCAGGTCACGATCTCACGGTCCGTGAGTTCGAGCCCCGCGTCAGGCTCTGGGCTGATGGCTCAGAGCCTGGAGCCTGTTTCCCATTCTGTGTCTCCCTCTCTCTCTGGCCCTCCCCCGTTCATGCTCTGTCTCTCTCTCTGTCCCAAAAATAAATAAACGTTGAAAAAAAAAAAAAAAAGTAAGCAAAACTTCCTCTCAGCTCTTGTTGATTTTTTTAAGATTCAGTCCAAAGACTCTGACCTAGATTTATTTCTTAAAAATAAAACTTCTTGATTACATACATTATAATTACAGATAATTTGGAAAAACACAGGAAATTATTAAAAATTACTCAAAATCCCAGATTTCAGAGCTACTCATGCTCAACATTTTTGGTATATCTCCTTTCAATTTCTTTGCTATGTATAATGTATGTCCATATACATTTTTAAGCATTTTTCCCAACTTTATTGGTGATGTAATTGATAGCACTGTAAGTTTAAGGTGTACAGCATGATGATTTGAATTATATGTATTGTGAAATGATTACAATTAACATCCAGCATCTCATATAGTTATTTAAAAAAAGAATGGAGAATTTAAAAAAGCATCTCATGTAGTTATTTTAAAAAAGAAAGAATTTTTCCCTTGTGACAAGATCTACTCTCTTAACAACTTTAAAATGTGCCATACAGCAGTAGTAGTCTAGTCATCATTCTTTACATTACATACCCAGTACTTATTTATAAGTGGATGTTTGTATCTTTTGACAGTTAAAATGAAGTTGCCATTACAGTCTGTACACTGTTTTACATCATATTTTTACTTGCCACTATAAGCACTTTCTCATGTCTTTAAATATTTTTCAAAAACATGATTTTTAAGTTGCTTAGTGTTTCATAATATGGATATTAGTTAACAATACCCCACTGTTGGACACTAAGGTTATTTATAAATTCTGGCTACCATCACAGTGTAAACATTTTGCACACAAATCTTTATATTTCCTTAGGACAAATATCTAAAAGTGTTAAAACTAGGTTAAAAGGCATGGACATTTTTAAGGCTACATACTATCAAACTGCCCTTCAAAAAGTTCCAATTTACAATCTTATCATTAATTTCTTAGGGTCCCTGTCTCAGCACCCTTGAGGACATTTGAGTAATATCATTATAAAAAAAAAAAGACAAAAAAAAAAACCTGGAAATGAGTTGTACTTTGAAATACACTAAACAATCAGATGTATATAGTTAACAGCATTTATTACTCAGATTGCTGGAAGCAGAAATAAATACACAAAATCATTTTAATTTAGAAAAAAATAATGCCATTTTTTAATGCTCCTGCCCAACACCCTAACCCTAGGTCACAAGAGTTTGTGAGTAATTAGTCATACCTTCCTCTACCCCTGTAACAGCTAACCTTATATAAAAGCAGAAAATATGCTCTTTAGAACTAATTCCTCATGTCATGTCTCTAACTGCTCTGTGGGTCATCTTGGAGATAAGACAGATAGGTAAGAGAGAGAGCTGCTGTGTCATCTTTACAAAGAATGTCCATCTGTAACTCAGGAGGGCTCTGATATACCAAACAAGTACGCTAGTGGGTTCTGCCTTCTTCCGACTTTTCCTTACCATGCCATGCTTACCTGTTTCCATCACTAAGAGAGCCATATTGCAAATGAAAACCCCCAGAGTTTATGAAAATGTCTTACCAGAGTCTTCAAGATTCTGATTTTTCTCACCTAAGTTATAAGAAGAAACTTATCCGTTTTAGTGATAAAACAAAATAACTGAGAATTACTATACTTACAACAAACTATTTTCAGGTATGATAGCCATAAAGAATCACTTGGTACATCCAGTCAACTAAAGCTACTAAATGTAAGCCAGAGTCTAAATGTACCTAATTGGAACCTTCCTCTGGCCCCCTTTATAAAGAAAAATCATCACATATAGCAAATCTCTGGGGGATCTCAATGAGCTAGAAAAATGTCTATCTTGAAGAGTTAGCTGAAATCTCTGTGAAATGACCAGTAAAACTTGTGGCTGCAATGGGCCAATAAGAAGTGTTGCAAAGCAAGTCCTCAAGGGCATAAAATGCTTCACATCAGGACAGGAAATATCTGCTAAAAATCAAGTAAATTGCATACTTAAGAAAAAGCCAGATGCTGTTCTCTCATCAATAAAGAAAAACATACTGTAGCTACATGGGCCAAACACATAATAAGGAACTTAAATGCAAAGAAGTGATCTGAGTCATATCACCGTAAGTGGAAACTTAGGGAGGAAAAGCATCTAATCACCTAGATACTTTAGTCAAATGATAGCAAATATCAGCATCTCTGACAGATGCAAATGAGTAGCTTTTCTACTTTCATCTGGATGTGTGGTGCCACACAGGCTAATTTCAGTGACTAAATACAGAACTATACATAAGAGGTCCTCAGACCTGTCAAAAGCAACTAGCTCTTCAGGTCTACTCCCCTGAACGTTTCCATATTCTTCAGATCTCCAAAGACCCAACCCCTCTCATTTGTAGGAAGGTAAGTTTCCCCAAAATAGATACCCCCCCCCCCCCCGCTTATCTGTCAAGTTACTTCCCTTCCTGTCTGCAAAGTACTCTTTCTTCAGCTAAGAAGTGAATTTGCTAACAGGAAAGAGCTGCTAAATATTAAACATCCATTTAAAGATTATTTTTAAAAATTAGAGCACACTTACCAGGGTTGTAGATATAGATGGGTTGAGAATATTCTGAAATACAAACACGTTTTCATTACCTAAGTACTATCATCAGATTTAAATAAATGTCAGGTTCACTCTATTTTTAAATGCTTGTTAATAAGAAAGATTCAGGTTGGCTTACAAAAATACAGTAATATGAGAAATTTAAGATTTTAATCTCAAAGCAAATGGATATGGATTTATTTTAATTACATGAAGAATTCATAGAAAAACTAGCCAGGAAGACAGCTAGAAGCAGACCGTTATTCTCAAACTTTTTAGCAAGGAAATCTTCAAAAGGATCCACCCAAAGCATGCATTAGCCTAAAGCATTTTCTGGAAACCTTGGTTCAAATCTATTGGGCTTATCTGATAATGCTATTCCTCGTAGAAATCCTGTTTCTCTTCCCAAATCTTTCCTATGGTCCTCTGAGAAAGATTATTTTTGTTACCTCCTCTTATTTTTCACTGAGAAGCAGAGACAAACAAACCATATTACCATTCTGTCCCCCCCTGATTCCCTCCTTAAGCCAAATGCACTCTACTTCTTCCCTTTGTCAGTCTCCAAGATGTTATTTCCTAAGATATCAAAATATAAGACTATGAATCTAGCTCTGTGCATAGGAATCATGTAGGGGCATTTAGAAGTCCTTAAGCTCCTACATGGACAGGCTATGGTGAGAGTAGCATGGTCCCTGAATGCCCAAGGCAAATGCTGTGTTTGAGAGCACAGCACCAGGCGTGGCTAGGGGTGGAGAGTAAGCAGCAGAGGCTCCTGGGCCCTCCACCTGACACGGTGGTGGTGGCGGCGGTGGCAGTGGTAGCAGCAGCAGCACATCTTAGCCTCAAGAAAATGATGGCTGATGGTATGACAATATGGTGGGGTGGCTCTGCCGCATGCCTGGGAGAGGAACACTGATAAAATTCCCCTTAGAAAGATAATACTTTAAAAGCATATCTTACCCATGTTCTCAATACAATTTTCAGCTTTTAGTCCTGAAATATGAAGATACAGCTTTGTTAGACACAATCTGCCTTAGTAAAGATTTCAAATTGGTTTCATGGCTACTGATAACCTAATTTGTCAGCTTTAGTCTATCAGATCCACAATTTGGTGGGATTCAAAATGCAGAACAATTACATTTTTGTATTTATACTACAGCCACCAAACAGTATGATCTTTGATAAAATATCTAATGCTTCTGGAATTAAGTTTCCTTAGCTGTACCTTTTACTGGGAATTTGCTTCAAATGACCTCTAAATACCCATCCAAGGCTAACATTTTATGATTCTATTTTATGATTAGTCTGCAAAAGTTAGGAAAAAATTTACCCCTCTGTTCAGTTAATCTTCTCTTCAGATACTAAATGTCCTCAACAGCAAACCTATCCTTTTACTATGACAATTCCTATTCACTGGAGAAAGAGAATCTCAATCAGGTCTTCTAGATCCTTGAATATATAAATAAAGATCCTTCACATTCATATAAGGCAACAAGTTGGTCTACCCCAAACATTAATCTATGGTCTGTTCCAGAACACTGACCTATATATATATAAGAAAATTCTACAGTTTTTGGAGAGCAGGAATATGGCACCTACTAGTGTATCTTTATAAGGTCCTAGTCCATCTCCTTGGTGATGCCCTAGAAAAAGTCACCAGTGCTGCAGCAACAACTCTGATATGCCCAACTATGGTTATGGCAAGAACTTCAGTGAGAGGATGTTTAGATTTGGAGCCACCATGAAATACAGAGGGCTTCCTAGAAAGTCACATGAGGATCTAGAGTCCCATGGTCTCTTCTCCATGTTTGGTTAACTCACTGATCTAATCTGGATATTCAGCTACCTGAAGATGAATCTTTCCATCTAAAATGGAGGAGGGGATCCCCAAGATGTCTGGCTTCACTATGAGAGATGCACTTTTCCATAATCTGCTCTCAAATCCTGTACCATCTTGTGTAGGATTTGAACCAAGAATCTAGGTGTCTTGGTCCAGTTTCCACTGGTCAAGGAAATGGTAGGGATCTGTTCAAATCTGGATGGTGCCCTGAGGCTAACCTCAGGTGTCTGACTAGACTGAAATTTTTGTTTATCTATTTATTTTGAGAGAGAGGCGGAGAGAGAGTGAGCACGCACGTGCACACATCCAGGGGAGAAGCAGAGAGAGGGAGAGAGAGAATCCCAAGCAGGCTCTGCACTGCCAGTGTAGAGCCCAACACGGGACTTGCACCCACAAACCGTGAGATAACGACCTGAGCCAAAACCAAGAGTCAGACACTTAACAGACTGAGCCATCCAGGCGCCCTTAGACTAGACATTTTTTTTTAATTTTTTTTTAATGTTTTTATTTATTTTTGAGACAGAGACAGAGCATGAGCAGGGGAGGGTCAGAGAGGGAGGGAGACACGGAATCTGAAACAGGCTCCAGGCTCCGAGCTGTCAGCACAGAGCCCGACGCGGGGCTCAAACTCACACACCGCGAGATCATGACCTGAGCCGAAGTCGGACACTCAACCGACTGAGCCCCCCAGGCGCCCCTAGACTAGACATTTTTTAAGAACAGTCTAGAGACTAATACAAAATATTGCTTTAGCAGGAAATGAGTAAGTGCAAGCCTTACTCAGAGGACTTAGTTGAGGGTGAGGTAAAGGTGAGGGAAGATGTGGATAAGAAAGCTATTGGTATAACAGAAAGATTCAGCCAGGGGACTAGACACTGGGGGATTTTAAAACTTTTATCTTTCGTCTGTACCACACATTAGAGTATATTTCTCAAAGTGTAGTCTTCTAATCACATACTTAAGAATCATCTGGGTGCTTATTAAAAAGTACACCAGGGCCCTAGCTAGGACTACGGACTGATACAGAATTTCTGGGGGTGATGCCTTGTATTCTGCATTTTAAACAAGAAATCCCAAGTGATTTTTAAGCACAAAATTTTTGAGAGCCTCCAGTAATAGAGAATGGATCTTCTTTAATGTTTAACACAGATCCATTTATTCAAGACTGCATTTCTCTTCCCCATTTGACTGAACTTAATTTTCCATTAGTTTTTTAACAGCAAAAAAGTAAACTATTTTGGGTTAAAAGAGAGGAGACTGGTGCAGAAATAAACAGGAGAAAGCACAAATATATAGAGAATTAAAGAAGGGACTATAACCACAGATTTGATAGGTGTAAAAAAAAAACCCACAAGATTACTGTGACTAGATTTACACCAATAAATTTGAAATATAGAACAAATGCCTAGAAAAACAGAACTTATTAAAACTCAAGAATAAATAGAAACTTGAATGGTACTATAACCATTAAGTAGTTTAAATTTTTTCCATAAAAAAAATACAAAGATAATTTGGTTTTTACAGAGTACTAAAGAGGAGGGTGCTGTACAGAGAGAACCCCAGAGATCTTCAAAGGGTTTCCTTTGAATACTGAGCAAAATACGGATCAACTTATGTGATCGGGTATGGGGAAACTACCTGAGGCCAGGGAAAGAATCCATGAGAACACAAATGGTGCCTATTTCTACCAGTCACACTAGAAAACCTTGCAAACTGCCATTTTAGCAGAGAACTCTACAGTAAGAAGACTCAGAAACAGTCCAGACAACAGTAAATAAAGCCCTCTCTGGAGTTCCCTTTCTCCTTCAGATCCCCAGAAATTACAGATGTCTGTAACCAAACTCAGAGCTGATTGGAATTTCCAGCAACAAGACTAAGGCAGTATTTGTTAATCACTGGGTTTCTGCACATAAGCATTTCTTCCCTTTGGGAGATGCTACTGCTTGCCTGTTACTGGGACTGAGACTGTCTCACTGCAAGAAAAGTCATGTCTCTCCAACCCACTATCTTATCATGCGATGGGCTCTCCCTGAATTTAAGTTCCACCAGTAAGATAAAACCCCAGAAGTTCCATGGTCCATGGATATTTACTTCCAATTAAGAGCCAAACCTGACTCCTAAGGCCTTGACCACTTTCACAAACAAGTGGCTGTCTATGGGACCTGCAGTCTCCAAACAGTGGCGGAGGTGTCCGTGAATGCTATAGCAAATTCACAGGGCTACCAAAGGATATTTTAAAATTTCAGGACAAACGCAGATGTACTTGGTATCTGTCAGGCACAGCAAGAACTACAACTTGAAGTGGAACTCAGTTGCAAAGTCATCCCATGTCAATATTCTGTTTGATGGACATATTTGCAAGGCTGGGTTTTCGGCAATTATGACAAAAAGCAAATATATGTGAAAAATCAGTGTGGATCAGGAAATAAGTGGTGTCTAATCTGATTGCAAAGTCTGACAAACTGTGCAGTGTTAAACAGGCATATATATCCCATTAGCAAGTTACTGTAGCTAAGAATGAAATAATCTTTAGAAAACTGTTTATGTATATTACTTTTTCAAACAGTTAGTAAGGTGTCAGAACATAAACACTTACTGAGTTGTTTGACTCTATAAATGGAACCTTTTAGGTATTTCTTTTAGCATATGGACACTGTCAAAACAATTATGACAACACTAGGAACACCATGAACCAAGAAAATCTGAGAACCTCCACATCAGACATCACAAAAGCCTTATGTACTCCTTTACCCTGAACTACTGGCTCAACGGAGACCTTAGCTACAAGACTTCACACCTGAAAAGACAGCACAGTTCTCTAATAAAACAGCCTTCCCCCAGGTTGGGCACATCCAATGGAGTGCTGCATCCATCCATTATAATAATTTATTCATTTTCTTGGATGCTCTTGCGAGTAGCTGAATTTCAAATGGTGATCCTGGAAGGAAGTACACTGCCCTGGGACTGACTAAAATCTACCTTTATATACATTCATGTGCCAATCCTAATGCTCTAGACTGTATGATCAGGCCCCTGAGACACTGAGAACTGGATTACTAAAGATAAAGCCATATGTAGTCCCTCTCTACATAAGCAAATGCATCAAATACAACTCAAGAACTCAAGCTTTATGCTACATGTGTACATGCTTATATGAAGTGAATGCACCTAGAGAAAAGCACCTGGGGACTGGCAAAGCAAATCAGGCATGTGAGGCCATCATCTACTATAGCTTCTGGCTCTCTAAGCAAATCTACCACAGTAAGGAAGTCATTTATAAAGGATTAGGACCTCAAACGAAAAATTCTATTAGCCTTCCAATGAAGATCTCTACAAGACTGACTGGTTGGCTGTCTTGAGATATTTATAAGTTGCATTAAACCATGCTAACCTCTGTTAGCTAATTTTCCAAGTATCAAGGAATTAGGTGTTAAAGAATGAGGTGAACTGGAGGAATAGCATACTCTCCTCCTTTCTGTGTGGGTATGCTTGTTCTGACCTCAGTGGATGGATAGACATTCACACAATACCTGCTTTTACTTCAGTAAATCAATACATATTTCATATGACCTCAGCAAACAAATAGATCATATTGATTAGATCAAAACCATGAGTACATGAAACTGGAGGTTGACTTTGCTTCCAGTGGTTCTGTAGCTAGACTCCTTTGCCACAGAGGTCACCATGGAACTGATTATTGTGGAAAAATGACAGCCAATCTGGATCATCCTCAAGAGGAAGTGACCAACTGTAACAGGATGGGATTATGGTAGGCAGCTTCTGACATGGTTCCCAGTGATCCTGCCTCCTGGTACTCACGCCCTTATATAATCCTCTCCTCTTGCATGTGGACTGAGCCTAATGACTTGCTTTTAGCAAACAGAATACAGCAAAGGTGATGAGACGTTACTTCCATGATTAGGCTGTGAAAGACTATGACTTACTGGAACTTTACTCCTCTCAGGGGAGGCTAAAAAGGAGTGTTAATCAGAACCAGTGAATATACTTATGTTTAATGAGCCCTCAAGGGCTAGGGGTGGATTTATGAAAACTAAATTTGGACAGTCCTACAGGTTTATCTTCCTTCCCTCTTTTGATGGCTTAGCAGAGAACTGGCTCAACAGGTCTCAGTAAGATTAATAAAATAGACTAAAACCAGCCACTGGAATCCAGGGGCTCCTCTGGAGTAAAAGTAACAGGGTTACTTTTCCAGCTAAAGAACCTTGATATATTCCCTGCCCCCATGACTCTACCAATATGTAGAACATATTTACATATATACAATCTTGACCCTCTCTATAGAAACACTGGCCAAAATGCCAGATGATCTATGCCTAGCCTGTTCAGTAAAATAATGAGAGATCAGAGTATGATGTATATTGTACTATCTCTCGAAGTTTCCTTCCAGTAAATCTTATATTTGCACTATAAGGCACAGGGAATCCCAAAGCTATGGTTTTCTACCAGGTATCATAATTCATCTATAGTTTTCTCAATCCAGGTACAATTTTCCAATGGGTCATTTTTAAAAGTAAGGAATGTAGCATGATTGTACCATTCACATTCACATTCTACGTTTATCAAGTTTTCTAGGAAAACGGTACAGAAGAAGGTTAGCCTGCAGTAATTTCCCCATGCGAAAGGAGTAAGGATTTTTGTTCCCATTTACCCCACAGTTCACTCATACAATCTTTGATTAAAACCAAAATTAGGGGGCGCCTGGGTGGCGCAGTCGGTTAAAGCGTCCGACTTCAGCCAGGTCACGATCTCGCGGTCCGTGAGTTCGAGCCCGCGTCGGGCTCTGGGCTGATGGCTCAGAGCCTGGAGCCTGTTTCCGATTCTGTGTCTCCCTCTCTCTCTGCCCCTCCCCTGTTCATGCTCTGTCTCTCTCTGTCCCAAAAATAAAAAAAAAAAAAAAAAAAAAGTTGAAAAAAAAACCAAAATTAGTACTTTTGACCACCAGAAAATTGTACTACACCAATGTTTTCTCCAATTCATAACCAACTGACCTATTTTTTGGGTGGTGGGGGGGGATAACTAGTTTTTGTAAGGCCCACAATAAATTTTTACCTTGGAAATCATACACAAGTTTAAAACCATTAACACAGAACTATATTAGAGCTAAATTTAGTATAATTTTTTATCCCTTCTAGAAATACATTTTTTTCATCCAGAGTTATATTCAGTGACATTGGAACAAGGTTCTGATTATATCCGTCTGGCTTGAGTTTTTAAAATCCCTGCTTATTATCCAAAAAGCCTAGCTTTGGGGCGCCTAGGTGGCTCAGTCACCTAAGTATCTGACTTCGACTCAGATCATGATCTCACGATTCATGAGTTTGAGCTCCATGTCAGGCTCTGTACTGACAGCTCAAAGCCTGGAGCCTGCTTCAGATTCCCTGTCTCCCTCTCTCTCTGCCCCTCCCCTGCTCACACTCTGACTCTGCCCCCCCCCCCTCAAAAATAAATAAACATTAAAAAAAACCTTAAAGGGCGCGTGGGTGGCTGAGTCAGTTGGGTGTCCGGCTTTGGCTCAGGTCATGATCTCGCTATTCCGAGTTCGAGCCCCGAGTTGGGCTCTGTGCCAATGGCTCAGAGCCTGGGGCCTGCTTTGGATTCTGTGTCTCCCTCTCTCTCTGCCCCTCCCCCACCCACGCGCGTGTGCGTGCACTCTCTCTCTCTCTCTCAAAAAGTGAATAAACATTAAAATTAAAAAACAAAACCAAAAAACTTAAAAAAGAGCCTACCTTTATTATTCTTTTTCCTTAGCTCAAACTAGTTTATACACATTTCTGTTTTTATTTTTTATTTTACTTATTTTCTTGTTTCAAGTTTTCATTTAAATTCTGGTAAGTTAATAGGTAGTGTAATACTGGTTTCAGGAGTAGAGTCTAGCGATTCATCACTTACATATAACACCCAGTGCTCTTCACAAAAAGTACCCTCCGTCACCAGCCCACCCTCAGTTTGTTCTTTATAGTTGAGAGTCTCTTATGGTTTGCCTCCCTTTTTTTCCCCCTTCCCCTATGTTCATCTGTTTTGTTTCTTAAATGCCACATACAAGTGAAATCATATGGTATTTCTTTCTTTCCCTGATTGACTTATTTCACTTAGCAGAAGACTCTCTAGCTCAATCCATGTAATTGCAAATGAATGCAAATTTCATTCTTTTTGATAGGTAATGTTCTATTATATGTGTGTGTGTATACACACACACACACACACGCACACACACCACATCTTCTTTCTCCATTCTTCAGGTGATGGACATTTGGGCTCTTTCCATAATTTAGCTATTGTTGATAATGCTGTTATAAACATCAGGGTGCATGTGCCCCTTCAAATCAGTATTTTTGTATCTTTTAGGTAATGCATAGTAACACAACTGCTGGGTCATAGGGTAGTTCTATTTTTAACTTCTTGAGGAACCTCCATACTGCTTTCCAGAGTGGCTGCACTAGTTTGCATTCCCACAAACAGTGTTAAGAGGGTTCCCCTTTCTCCGCATTCTCACCAACGTCTGTTGTTTCCTGTGTTAATTTTAGCCATTATGGCAGGTGTGAGGTGGTATCTCATTGTGGTTTTGACTTGTATTTCTCTGATGATAAGTGAAGTTGAGCATCTTTTCATGTTTCTGTTAGCTACCTGAATGTCTTCTTTGGGAAAATGCCTGTTCATGTCTTCTGCCCATTTCTTAACTGGATTACCTTGGGGTGTTGAGTTTGGTAAGTTCTTTACAGATTTTGGATACTAATCCTTTATCAGATATGTCATTTGCAAATATCCTCTTCCATTCTGTAAGTAGTATTTCAGTTTTGTTCTTTCCTTCATTGTGCAGAAGGTTTTTTACTTGATGAAATCCCAATAGTTCATTTTTGTTTTTGTTTCCCTTGCCTCCAGAGATGTGTCTAGTAAGAAGTTGCTGTGGCCAAGGTCAAAGAGGTTGATGCCTCTGTTCTCCTCTAGGATTTTGATTTGTCTCATACTTAGGTCTTTTATCCATTTTTATTTTTGTGTATGGTGTAAGAAAGTTGTCCAGTTTCATTCTTCTGCATGTTGCTGTCCAATTTTCCCAACACCATTTGTTTAAGAGTCAGTCTTATTTCCAGTGGATATTCCTTCCAGCTTTGTCAAAGATTAGTTGACTATATAGTTATGGGTCCATTTCCAGGTTTTCTATTTTATTCCATTGATCCATGTGTATATTTTTGTGCCTATCTCATACTGTCTTGATGACCTATAGCTTTGTAATACAGCTTGAAGTCTGAAATTGTTATGCCTCCAGCTTTGCTTTGCTTTTTCAAGAATGCTTTGGACTCTAAGGGTATTTTCTGGCTCCTACAAATTTTATGATTTGTTCTAGCCCTGTGAAACATGCTGGTGGTATTGTGATAGGGATTGCATTAAATGTGTAGATTGCTTTGGGTAGTATAGATATTTTAACAATATCTGTTCTTCTAATTCATGATCATGAAATGTTTTCCATTTCTATTTTGTCATCTTCAATTTCTTTCATAAGCTCTCTAGTTTTCAGAGTACAGATCTTTTTACCTCTTTGGTTAGGTTTATTCCTAGGTATCATATGGTTTTCTGTACAATTGTGAATGGGACTGATTACTTGATTTCCCTTTGTGCTGCTTCATTATTGATGGATAGAAATGCAACAGATTTATGTACGTTGATATATTCTGCAACTTTGCTGAATTCGTGTATCAGTTCTAGCAGTTTTTTGGTAGGGTCTTTCGGGTTTTCTACATAAGAATATCATGTCATTGTGAAAAATCAAAGTTTGACTTCTTACTTGCTAATTTGGATGCCTTTTCTTTCTTCCTGTTGTCTGATTGCTAAGGCTAGGACTTCCAGTATGATATTAAATAACAGGAGTGAGAGTGGACATCCCTGTCTTACTATGGGGCTTAGAGAAAAAGCTCTCAGGTTTTCCTCATTGAGGATAATATTAGCTGTGGGGCTTTTCAATATGGCTTTCATGATGTTGAGGTACATTCCATCTATCCCTACTTTCTTCAGAGTTTTTATCAAATATGGACACTGTATTTTGTCAAATGCTTTTTCTGCATCTATTGAGAAGATAATGTGTTTCTTACCTTTTATTAATGTGGTGTATCACATTGTTTGATTTGTGGATACTGAACCACCCCTGCAGCCCAGGAATAAATCCCACTTGACTATGGTAAATGGTTCTTTTAATGTGTTGTTGGACTCAATTTGCTAGTATCTTGTTGAGAATTTTTTCATACAGGTTTATCAGGGATGAATTCCCTGTAATTCTGCTTTAGTGGGGTTCTGGTCTCATTTTGAAATCAAGGTAAATGTGGCCTCATAGAATGAGTTTTGAAGTTTTACTTCCATTTATATTTTTTTGGAATAGTTTGAGAAGAGGTATTAACTCTTCTTCAAGTGTCCGGTGTAATTCCCCTGGGAAGTCATCTGGTCCTGGATTCTTGTTTGTTGGGAGCCTTTTGATTACTGATTTACCTTCTTTGCTGGTTACGGGTCTGTTCAAATTTCCTATTCTTCCTGTTTCAGTTTTGGCAGTTTGTATATTTAGGAACTTCTCCATTTCCTCCAGAATGCCCAATTTGTTGGCATGTAATTTTTCATAACATTCTCTTATGATTGTTTGTATTTCTATGGTGTTAGTTGTGATCTCTCCTCTTTTATTTGTGATTTTATCTATTTGGGTCCTTTCTCTCTCCTTTTTGATAAGTCTGGCTAGGGATTTACCAATTTTATTAATTCTTTCGAAGACCCAGCTCTTAGTTTCATTCATCTGTTCTACTGGGATTTTTTTCTATATCATTTTTTTTATCTTTATTATTTCCCATCTGATGGCTTTTCTAGGCTTTAATTTGCTGTTCCTTTTCTAGCTCCTTTAAGTGTAGGATTAGGTTGTTTTTTTGGACTTTTCTTGTTTCTTGATGTAGGCCTGTATTACTATATACTTCGCTCTTAGGATCACCTTTGTTGCATCCCAAAGGTTTTGGACTGTCATGTTTTCATTTTCATTTGCTTCCATGTACTTTTTAAATTTCTTATTTAATTTCCTGGTTAACCCATTCATTCTCCAGTTGGATGTTCTTTAACCTCCATGTATTTGTGGTCTTTCCAGAATTTTTCCTTGTGGTTGACTTCAAGTTTCATAGCACTGTGGTCTGAAAATATGTATGGTATGATCTCAATCTTTTTGTACTAGCTGAGGCCTGATTTGTGACCCAGGATGTGATCTACTCTGGAGAATGTTCCATATACACTCAAAAAGAATGTGTATTCTGCTGCTTTAGAATGAAATGTTCTGAATCTCCATTAAGCCCATCTGGTCCACTGTGTCATTCAAAGCCATTGTTTCCTTGCTGATTTTCTGCTTAGATGATCTGTCTATAACACCCATAGTAGGGGGTATTAAAGTCCCTTACTATTATTGTATTATTGTCAATGAGTTTCTTTGTATTTGTTATTGGTTTACACATATATGTATACATATATATATGTACATCCAAGTTAGTATATAGTGCAAAAATGATTTCAGGAGTAGAATCCAGTGATTCATCCCCTACATATAACATTCTGTGCTCATCTCAACAAGTGTTTTGGTAGTTTATATGTTTCTAGGAATTTGTCCATTTCTTCCAGATTGCCCAATTTATTGACATATAATTGCTCATAATAATCTCTTATTAATGTTTTTATTTCTTCAGTGTTAGTTGTGATCTGTCCTCTTTCATTCTTGATTTATTTGGGTCCTTTCCTTTTTCTTGAAAAATATATATATATTTTTAATGTTTATTTGAGAGGGGGAGGGGCAGAGAGGGAGGGAGACACAGAATTGGAAGCAGGCTCCAGGCTCTGAGTTGTCAGCACAGAGCCCAACGCGGGGCTTGAGCTCATGGACTGCGAGATCATGCCCTGAGCTGAAGTTGGACACTTAACTGAGTGAGCCACCCAGGCACCCCCTGGGTCCTTTCCTTTTTGATCAAACTGGCTAAGGGTTTATCAATTTTGTTAATTCTTAAACCAGCTCCCAGTTTCACTGATCTGTTCTGTTATTTTGATTTCGATAGCATTGATTTCTGCTCTAATCTTTATTATTTCCTATCTTCTTCTGGATTTGGGTTTTACTTGCTTTCTTTTTCCAGCTCTTTAAGGTGTAGGATTAGGTTGTGTATCTGAGACCTTTCTTCCTTCTTTAGGAAGGCCTGGATTGCTATATACTTCCCTCTTATGACTGCCTTTGCTGCATCCCAGAGGTTTTGGGCTGTTGTGTTATCATTTTCATTAGCTTCCATGTACTTTTTAATTTCTTCTTTAATTTCTTGGTTAACCCATTCATTCTTTAATAGGATGTTCTTTAATCTCCAAGCTATTTGTGGTTCTTCCAAATTTTTTCTTGTGGTTGATTTTGAGTTTCATAGCATTGTGGTCTGAACATACGCATGTCATGATCTTGATCTTTTTGTACTTCTTGAGGGTTGATTTGTGTCCCACTATGTGATCTACTCTGGAGAATGTTCCATGCGCACTCAAGAAGAATGTGTATTCCGCTGCTTTAGGATAAAATGTTCTGAATATATATTAAGTCCATCTGGTCCAATGTGTTGGTCAAAGCCATCGTTTCCTTGTTGATTTTCTGCTTAGATGATCTGTCCACTACTGTAAGTTGGGTGTTGAAGTCCCCTACTATTATGGTATTATTATCAATGAGTTTATGTTTTGATTGATTTCTATATTTGGGTGTTTCAAGTTTGAGGCATATGTATTTATAATTGTTAGCTCTTTTTGTTGGATAGACCCCTTTATTATGGTATGGTGCCCTTTTTCTTCTCTTTTTAGAGTCTTTGGTTTAAAATCTAACTGGTCTGATGTAACTATGGCTTCTCTGGCTCTTTTTGACATCTATTAGCATTAGAAATGGTTCTCAACTCCTCACTTTCAATCTGGCTGTGTCTTTAGTTCTAGGCAGCATATTGAGGGTCTTAATATTTTTATGCAATCTGATACCCTATGTCTTTTGATTGGAGCATTTAGTGCATTTACATTCAGTGATTATTAGGTAAGAATTTAGTGCCACTGTACTACCTCTAAAATCAGGGTTTCTGGAGATTTTCTCTGTTCCTTTCTAGTCTTTGTTGCTTTTGGCCTTTCTATCCTATTCAATGAGTCCTCTTTACTATTTATTGCAGGGCTGGTTTAATGGTCATGAACTCCTTTAGTTTTTGTTTGTCTGAGAAACTCTTTATCTCTCCTTCTATTCTGAATGACAGCCTTGATGGATAAAGGATTCTTGGCTTCATATTTTTCCCAGTCAGCATATTGAATATATCATGCCACTCCCTTCTGGCTTGCCAAGTTTCTGTGGCGAGATCTGTTGCTAACCTTTTTTGTCTTCTCTTGTAGGTTAGGGATTTCTTTTCCTTTGCTGCTTTCAGGATTCTTTGCTCATCTCCGTATTTTGCAAATTTTACTATGATATGTCCTGGTGTTGGCCTGCCTTTGTTGATTTTGATGGGAGTTCTCTGTGCCTTCTGGATTTGGATGTCTGTTTCCCTCCTCAGATGTGGGAAGTTTTCAACTATAATATGCTCAAATAAACCTTCTTCCCCTTTCCCCCTCTCTTCTTCTGGGACTCCTATGATACAAACGTTATAATGCTTTATGGAGACAATGAGTTCCATATGTATACATTCGTGATCCAATAATTTTCTTTTCATTTTCTTTTCAGCTTCATCATTTTTCATAATTTTATCTTTTCTTAAATGTTTATTTGTGAGAGAGAGAGAGAAAGAAGGAATGAGTAGGGGAGGCGCAAAGAGACAGAGAGACAGAAGATCTCAAGTGGGCTCTGTGCTGACAGCAGACAGCCCAATGCAGGGCTTGAACTCACAAACTTTGAGTTCATGACCTGAGTCAAAGTCCAACACTTAACTGACTGACCCACCCAGGCACCCCAATTATTTTATCTTCTGTATCAGTTATTCATTCCTCTGCTTCTCCATCCTGGTCATTACAGTCTGTTTAGCATCTCGGTTACTGCATTTTTTATTTAGGCTAGTTTTTAGGTCTTTTGATCTCCATGATAAAGGACTCCCTGGTGTCTTCTATACTTTTCTCAAGTCCAGGTAGTACCCTTATGACTGCTGTTTTAAATTGTGGTTCAGGCATATTACTTATACCTATTTTGATTAGATCCCTGCTCATGACCTCTTCTTGTTCTTTCTATTGGGAAGAATTCCTGCAGCTTGTCATTTTGTTTAGATCTCAGTCTTCTGTGTGTTAGGAAAGTCTGTTATGTTTCCTGCTCCTGAGAGCAAGAGCTGTATTAAGAAGTCATAGGCTGGGGGCGCCTGGGTGGCGCAGTCGGTTAAGCGTCCGACTTCAGCCAGGTCACGATCTCGCAGTCTGTGAGTTCGAGCCCCGCGTCGGGCTCTGGGCTGATGGCTCAGAGCCTGGAGCCTGTTTCCGATTCTGTGTCTCCCTCTCTCTCTGCCCCTCCCCCGTTCATGCTCTGTCTCTCTCTGTCCCAAAAATAAATAAACGTTGAAAAAAAAATTTTAAAAAAAATTAAAAAAAAAAAGAAGTCATAGGCTGTTCAGGGCTTCAGGATACACCTCAGGAAGTGTTTTTGGTATATGCTGTGTGCACTGTTGTGTTTTGGCTGTTCTTTTCCTTAGGTCAGTTCTCTGCAGTGCTTCTCCTTGCCTACAGTGGGAGTGTTTGGCCTTGTCTAGTGTGTAGAAAATTTTAACCCTGTGTGTTTTTATCTGCTTGTTTAAAAAGGCTAGATCCTTGGGCACCTGGGGTGGCTCAGTCGGTTGAGTGTCTGACTTTGGCTCAAGTCATGATCTCACGGTTCGTGAGCTCGAGCCCCGCATCGGGCTCTGTGCTGACAGCTCAGAGCCTGGAGCCTGCTTCGGATTCCGTGTTTCCCTCTCTCTGCTCCTGCCCTGCTCACACTCTGTCTGTCTCTCAGAAAGTAAATAAACATTAAAAAAAAATACTTAAAAAAAAAAAGGCTAGATCCTATTTCCCCTAGAGCTGAAGCTTTGAAGCATTCTATGGTTAGTAGACTTGGTACTTGTGCTGGTCTTCTGGGGTAGGGGCCCACTGGTGCTCTGGCTCTCAAGTCCACAGTTAAAAAAAAAAAAAAGACATTCAGAGTACAGGGAGGCAAGGGCTTGGAATAAGCACCTCAAGCTTCCACTAGTTTCTGTGCCTCTCTCTGAAGCCCACTGGTGCTGACAGGAGGGGTTAAAAATGGTGTCAGCCTATTCTCATGACCAGAGAGGGGAGTGTGCACCTGCTGCTGCTCAGGAAGCCCTCACAGAAGGCGAACAATCTCCCTTCTGGTGTCTCAGGCTTCCATCAGATACCTGCCTTCACCTTTTCTAAAACAGCCTACCTGTAATTATTACTTTGAGAGGTTTTGTCCCTGAGATCCCATTAGCTGTTTCTAGATAGCAGCAGAGGATGCTGGTTAGATTCCAGTTTAGCATTAAATCTATACAATCATTTGCAGTGGCCTTTGTCAGAGCTCTCCAAAGAAATCGTGCCTGTGAGCCTCCACAAATGTCTCTCCTTGTGGCTGGTTTGAACATTAACTTGCTGTGCAGCCTCTGCCTGACCTTGTGGGGATGCCCACAGTGGCATGCATATTCCTCTCTTCCCTCCTCACAGGAGCTCATATTGCACTTCCACATGCAGATCTGAGCCCTGGCTCATTCTTAGTCAACCCAACGGCTCCACCCATTTTGTTCTTTATAATCCAATTCACAACCAACTCTGTGGGTTCCACTGCCCATCTTTTGTCTATCAACCAGATATCAGTGATTAATTTGGCATATAGCTAATGCAGCCAGGGCTTCTGTGTAACCAATGCCTCCACAAATGGCATTTGGCTGAATGCATCAGGAGCACCAAAAGTGGTATCATTTTGTCAGCCTAGCTTCAAATGGGTTTCTTGGCTATAATGTGGTTTAGGTGAACAGGTTTTGGGGTGGGTGGTGGGGTCCTAACTTGTAGCATTCACTGATTTCCATGGTAAAACTCTCAACCATGGTTAACTTCAAACTCCTGTGATATATGAGGAACTGGGAAGAGATGTATGCCCACAATCAGCTCCCAAGAGCTGGTATGAACCAGCTCTAACTGGCTTGGTTTTTGGACAGATCCATTGTATGGTTGATGAGGGGAATGGGTACTTTTCCCCCGCAATGCAAATTTACTCGCTCTAGTCTTCATCTGTCCTCTTAAGGTGAATAGTTTCACTGACTTGCAACTCAGGTCCAGGATTAGGGTGAGGCAAATGAGGTGCCTATGAGTGCAAAATTTAAAAGGCACTTACTCAGGATCATGCAAGTTTGCAGATGGCACAAGTGTATGATCCTAAGAATAAGGACCTTCCTTAAATTTTGTGCCCCAGGCACCTCAATGACCACACAGTTTCTGCCATTAAATCAAAAGCAGATCAGCCTCCCACCCTGGCATGATGTCTTATCAGCGCTTCCCTACCTGTTCTTTTTTATCTCATAGTGCCTTGGACATACTGAATCAAAGTCTAAAAGTCTATCCCACTTCTGAAGCCCTACTGTAATACTCATTCTGCTTCATCAGTGGTTCTGGTTTTGGGTTCAGCTAGACCGTCACACTGCTAAGACCCAAAAAGGCTCTCCTCCCACCTGTTTACTTAGTTTGGCAGAAGAATAGAAGGCAAGGAACACTGCACACTATTTAGCAGCAGGGCAGCAGCAGATACATACCTTTGGCGCAAGTCCTCACAGCTGCCCAAGGCTATTCTTTAATCCCAGAATTATAGCTCAGGTACAAGGAAACACATTTATACAAGTGGTTAGAGGAACCATTCTAGTTTAGTAGCCTCATGCCACATAAAGACGATGATATCTTTGAGACCAGTCCATGAGTGCAGTTTCAGGACTCAGCAAGAAAAACACCTGGGTATGTCATACCACATTCAGGAATGCCCAAAACTATGGCTTCCCCCAAGTATTTATAGTTTATTCACAACCCTCCCAGCTCAGATGCATTTTTACCAATCAAGGGCTATGTTTACCCTTACACAGTGTTCCATGTTTACACAGCTGCCATTCGACCTTCAACAGATTACAGAGAAACAGTGTGAGGAGAAGAGCAACAGGAGGTCATTCCCACAGGATAATGGAGAAAGGGTTTTGTTAACCTTTCACTCACATACACCAAGCCACAACATCATTAAATTTCAGAATGCTGGGGATAAAGAAAACATTGTAAAACCATCCAGAGAAAAGAAATAAGGTCTCATTCAAAGCTTTAGTAATTAGAATGGCTTCATACTTTTTAACAGCAGCATCAGAAACCAGAAGACAATGGAAGAATAACTCCAAAATTCCAAGGAAGATATTTCCAAAACAGAAATAGAAACCTATACAAACTATTATTCAAGCCTATAAGTAGACTTTACAAATATGTAAAGTCTTAAAAATTTCCCTCAATGTCCCTTTTCTCAGAAAACTTTTAGAGAACCCATACCCCTGCCAAACAAAGGAGTAATTCAAGAAAGAGGAAAAAAATCTAAGATATAGAGGACTCCTCACAGGGAAGAAGCAAAAGAAAGTCTCAATAATTGTGAGGAGAGATTTTAGACTATTCAATAGCAGGCCTAAAGAGTATATCACAGACCAGTTTGATGGGAGAATCCAGAAGGAGTATATTCAAAAAAAAAAAAAAACCCATAAGAGTGTCTGATATGTCTGATGTATTAAGAAGAGATTTATATTTCAGGGCACCTGGGTGGCTCAGTCAGTTAAGTGTCTGACTTCAGCTCAAGTCATGATCTCATGGTTCATGAGTTTGAGTCCCACATCTGGCTCTGGGGCAGCTCGGAGCCTAGAGCCTGCTTTGGATTCTGTATCTTCCTCTCTCTGCCCCTCCCCTGCTCGCACTCTCTCGCTCTCTCTCTCTCAAAAATAAACATTAAAAAAAATTTTTTTTATAACAACAAAAAGAAGAGATTTATATTTCTAAGGATTTGGGGATGAATTATTGATGGGATACTAAAAACTAAGGATACAAAAAAACTAATAACTCTGGGTAAAAGAGGTATTTAAAAAGGTACCAGTCTTTACTACAGTGGAAGACTGGAAAGGGGACATACACAAACACTGAGGAGGAGGATGGTGGTTATCACATATGTTTGGTTTACTGCTATAAGAGCTATTTCAAACTCCCTTCTCTCTTGCCTCCCTACCCTTGAGAGGAAAAGCTAATTACCTTCTTTCCATATTTTTCTTCAAGTTATAAATTACCAAGTAGCTATTCTGGTTAATGATACAGAATCAGAAATCTACTAGCAGTTTCTGGGAAAGCTTTTACTTTCCTTATTAAACAGGCAGATTTAGCGGCCATCCGGATCCCTTCCCTTTCTTTTTGTCTTGAACATGGATTGAGGCCTACAGCTGCAACAGTCACACTGCAAATACGAATCCATAAACCCAACATGCTAAGATTGGTGGAACAGAATAGAGTCTGAATTACTGATGATGTAACTGATGAGGTCTAAAAATCTAACAATCAAGAGATAACATTCTGAAGCCTGTTAATTAAAAACTTTGGCGGAAAAATTAAAAATCGATACCACTGAGGAGTGAAAATTGGGGACAGGGAGTGGTGGGGCAGGGAGCTGCTATTTTTCATTGTAAGCCTTACAAGCAGGATTATGGACCAGGTACTTCTTTGTTAGCAGGACTGTTCTGTGCATTTTGTTTAGAAATGTCCTTGGCATCTACCCATCAGATACTACTAGTAGCAACTAGGGATAACCGTGACAATCAAAAAATTCTAGTTATTGCCAAATGACCCAGCAGGGCAAAACTGCCCCTGGTTGAGAACCGGAGCCCTACAGTATTTTATTTCTTTAACCTTCTAGACTGCTAGAAATGTATTCTTTTGATAAAATTACATTTCAGGAAAAAAAAAAAAAACCTAATTATACGAAAGGAGGTAGACTGAAGACCATCAGCATCATTTCTCTTTTAAAATACCTTAAAGTTTCTTTTCTGACCTTTCCCTGGGGCTAAGAATCCCATTCCTTCCCTTCCAGACAAGCACAGAGAGAACAGAGATACTTACCACCTAGAAATGCACACTCGTAATGGCTGCAGGTCTTGTTTGTGCTTTGAAGGATAAGGTTATTGCTGGTCCCATCCTGTGACACGTTAAAAATCTCATTCAGAGGTATTAAAATAATTCTTTCACTTTCTTTATCAAAAAAATTTTCAATGGCAACTCCAAAGCACGCGTGGATGGTTAACAGAATGTGTTGGTCATCAGGAGCTTGAGGCTTGGCTGAATATGCCAGAGTGAAATGGCCCAATCTGGCTTGGTTGAGCCCTCCAAATTTAAATGAGGTGTCCCGGCTTATACTATACACCACATTTTTGTAACTTTCCTCACAAGGTCTTCTCAGCAACTGCAGGGCTTTTGTCAGGTAAAAATGAAAAGCTTTGAACTGGAAGTCATAGACATATTCTTTTCGAGAGAGACCAGCCATCCTCACAGCTTCATTGAACATACGGTAAAAAGCAGTCTGCTCTCGAGCTTCCGAAACATACGCCATCAGTGCTATTCCATGGTTATCTTTAAAACTCATAGGGAGAAAGATCTGCGTCTTCCTGGCTTCCCACTTCACTTCTGCATTTTCCCACACAGCCTTCAAGAGTGCATGGCTTGCTTTTTCCTCCTTGAGCAGCTGGGGAACATATTTGACTTCCATTCTGTCAGTGCATTTCAGGTATTCATCATCAAATGCATTTTCTGCCATGTCTAACATTTCAGCCTTCACCTTCAAAAGGAAAAGGAAAAGGAAATTAACACCCTTGAAAGAAGATATTTGCTGTATATCATTGTCGCTCATTTACTGTCCCCACCCTCTCATGCCCTGCCTAGAATTTCTCCCTTGCTTAGAAAACAACTTTGGACATGACTTTTATGTAGGAAGTATATTCCATTGCTACTGATAACTCCTCTCAGCTGTGACCTATTTGTATTAAATAGTAAATGTGAGCAGTGAGAAGTATGGCAACAATTATGCCTGTAACTCATTCATTTGAACCTTATGATGCAGAGGAAAGAATGAGTGTGAAAGTGAAGAAATGAGTGGCAGTCCTGGTTTTGAACAATATTCTTAGCTAGATTGCCTCAACTCCTTAAGACTGCTAAATGAATCAAATATCACGTGTGAAATACTATATATGATAAACACATAATTGTAAATATTCCTTCTCCCTTGTCTATGTGGTTTGAGTAGGACTGATTCTGCACCTTTGGCTCCAATGATAAGCAATGATGCAGATTTAAAAACCAGGGCACTCGCAGCGGGGAGGAAAAAAGCTTTCTTCCTCTGTATTCATAAGCTCTAAGGATAATATTGGCTTCAGGCAGTCAACAGTTATCCTTTTAGTTCCATGGAGAATCCTGTTTACAAATAAAGCCAACAAAGGAAGCTTTGCAGAGCTAAAAGGTAGAGAGACAAGGCCCTGATAACATTAATTAAGGACCTGGGTCTAGCTGTACCTGAAGACTTTATTCTACCTCAGTTATAAGTATCAATATATTCCCTATTTGCTTTAGCTAGTTTGAATAGGGTTTCTGTCATATACAATTGAAAAGGGCCTAATATATCTTTTTTTTTTTTTTTAATTTTTTTTTTCAACGTTTATTTATTTTTGGGACAGAGAGAGACAGAGCATGAACGGGGGAGGGGCAGAGAGAGAGGGAGACACAGAATCGGAAACAGGCTCCAGGCTCTGAGCCATCAGCCCAGAGCCTGACGCGGGGCTCGAACTCACGGACCGCGAGATCGTGACCTGGCTGAAGTCGGACGCCCAACCGACTGCGCCACCCAGGCGCCCCGGCCTAATATATCTTTAAATGATACATATAACATAATAAGCAGGGTGGTGAAATGTAATTAGCACTAGCCTAGAGCCAGACAGATCTGAGTTCAAATTCCATAAATAGGTCTAGTTGGATATGAGAAAGTTACTCGATATTTCTGAGCTTCAATTATTTCATCTAAAGGAAATAATATCTTAACTGCAAAACTGTCGTGTAAAGAATTAATGACAAAATGAATATATGCAAAGCCCCTACCCACAATGCCTACCACATACTAAGCCTTCAAGAAACTGTGGTTATCTTCATTATTTTATGATAGGAATACATGAACTACTATATGTTCCTCAAGGATTTGTATCACATTTACCTTTTCAATTCCAAGCTTCTAGCATAGCAACTAGCAAAATATTCAAGTGAACTAAATGAAAACCCTGTACTCTGGCCTATAGATCAAAACACAGAATGAGCAAATATGCCCACGGACACCATTTAAGGATATCTACAAACAAAAGGATAATGCCCTTACCATTTTCTCTTTCCACTATCCTATACTTGCAATAGTACATTGGCTACATAAGCTGCAACCTAAGCTGGAGACCTCAGTTGAAACGTTAAAAAGATCCTTAGCCAGGGGCTGTTAAAGCTGCATCCTCCACGTGAATGAGTCTTATAAAGTGTGTGAGTAGTGTGTGTGCATGAAAGTTTGTGGTGGGGTGAGGGAAAGAGTTAAGGGCAGGGAGGGAGGGGGAGGGGAGAGAGGGAGAGAGGGAGAGAGGGAGAGAGAAAGAGAGAGAGAGAGAGAGAGAGAGAGAGAGAAATAATCGATTTAAGAAAGCAAAATAGATAACCCAGGTTGGCTATTCGCTTCCTAACATCACTCTTCTCTCCCTCACAAACTTCTTAAAAGAAATGTCTACCCTTGTCATCTCCATTTCATTTCCACTCGTATCTCAATCCTTCCTAATCTGGCTTATCATTCCCATTCCTCCACCCAAACAGCTCTCATTAAATTTCATATATTGGAAATAAATAAATAAATAAATAAATATCAAAAAAAGAAAAAAAAAAAGGAACACCTCTTATATTCTTTTGAAGACCCAACATATCCTACTAGCCATTAAATGCTGGAGTTTCTTAGGGATACTTTTTTTTTTTAATGTTTATTTATTTTTGAGAGACAGAGAGAGAGCATGAGCAGGGGAGGGGCACAGAGAGAGAGAGAGAGGGAAACACAGAATCAGAAGCAGGCTCCAAGCTTCGAGCTGTCAGCACAGAGCCTGACGTGGGGCTCGAACTCATGAACCGCAAGATCATGACCTGAGCCGAAGTGAGATGCTTAACCGACTGAGCCACCCAGGAGCTCCTGGGATACTTATTTTTTAACTCTCAACTCTACTCTTAGGCAATTGTATACATGTCCATAGTTTCAATTATCATCTAAATACCTCTGACCTGTCCTTGTAAGTGCCAAACCTGTATTATCAACTGCCTACTTAGTAATTCCACTTGAATTGCTCAAAGACCCTTCAAATGTTAATAGTCTAAGACCAAACTTATAATCTTACTGACTACAACCACCAACAACAACCTGGTCCGTACACAGAACCATCTATTCATTTTTTAGTTTTCCCAGATATGCTCCTCCCAGTCACCCTCTGGAATCACTCCATCACTAAGACCTAACAAACTTCTCCAGAGTGTTTTCTGTATGCCAATCACGAAGTGTTCACATATATTAATGAACTCATTTAATCTTCATGGCAACCCTGTGAGGTAGGTACTGTTATAGTCCCTTCTTAAGGATGAGGAAAGTAAGACAGATTAACCTGTCTGAAATTGAGATTTGAAGCCAGGAAATCTGGCCCCAGAATCTGTCCTTTTAAACAAAATGTCCTGTTTCCAGTGATAAAAACCACTGACACTGACGCAGCTCTTTCAGAAGACTTTAGTTTTCTCCTTGTAACAACTCTTATGAAAGGATAGACAGACAATTCATAACACCACTTTACAAATGAAGAGACTGTGCTAGCATCAGAAACTGTCTTTATTACCAGCTACAAAATATTCTTCTGGGGAAGTCCTTGAGACCCCTGAACTCCTGGGTCTGTCGGTCAGTTTCCTGATGTGGGAATTTGAGCTACAGGAGATCAAATCACTGCCATCTCCTACCCAAGAAAGGTACTTTTCTCTGCAGCACAGAACGTACCACAAGGTATCTTGGGCACCGATGCCTGATTTATCTTCAAGACTTAACATATTATAAGACAGCACACCATGAAATGACTTCCCACATTCCTCACATCATATCAGAGGCACATCATATCATATCCAGTATGTTCCAGTCTTTTCCGCATGCCTCTAACCAGTCTCCACAGGTTTAATTTTAGACATCCAGTCTTTCTGGCCCAAGGCCACAGTTGATTGTGTGTTCTGTACAGTGAGTGCCTTGAGCAGTGAAAAAGTTCACAAGTGCCACCACCATTCAGGGACAACTGAATGGACATTAAGGGACATGTCCAAAAGGCTACATGAACACACTGATTATATTTTCTTCCTCTGATTCATCCACTGAAACAAAATCCCAAACTAAGGAATTTAATTACCTCAAATTTCCTACAAAAATATTATTAAAAATGTGGAAATGGCCTGAATGTTCACAAAAAGAAATTGGTTAAACAAATTACAGAACATTCACAGAACACACATGAAAATTATGTTACAAAACAATGTTAAAAATGCATAGCAAAACCCCAGGGAGATACCACTTCACATCCATTAGAATGGCCATAATAATGGGGGGGGGGGGGGAGGGAAATTAATGTTGGCAAAGATGTAGAGAAACTGAACCCTCATACATTGCTGGTAGGAATATAAAATAGTGCAGCCACAGTGGAAAACAGTTTGGCAGTTCTCAAATATTAAAACATAAAGTTACCGGGGCACCTGGGTGGCTCAGTCGGTTAAGCGGCCGACTTCGGCTCAGGTCATAATCTCACGGTCTGTGAGTTTGAGCCCTGCGTCGGGCTCTGTGCTGACAGCTCAGAGCCTGGAGCCTGTTTCAGATTCTGTGTCTCCCTCTCTCTGACCCTCCCCCGTTCATGCTCTGTCTCTCTCTGTCTCAAAAATAAATAAACGTTAAAAAAAAATTTAAAAAAACAAACAAAAAAAAACCCCATAAAGTTACCATATGACCCAGAAATTTTACTCACAGGTATATATCCAAGAGAACTGAAAACATGTTCACGTGAAAGTTCATGAAAATTCAGAGCAGGATTATTCATTCATAAAAGCCAAAAAGTGAGAACCCAAATGTCCATCAATATATAAATGGAGAAACAAAATGTGGCATAATCACACAATGGAATTACTCAGCTCTAAAAAGTAATGAAGTCTAGTATATGCTACAACATGAATGAACCTTGAAAACAATACACTAGGTGAAAGAAGCCCCACCAAGGGCCAGATACTGCATGATTCCATTCAGGTTAAATTTTCAGAATAGGCAAATCCAAAGAAACAGAAAGTAGATTAATGGCTGCCAGCGGATGCTGGGAAGAGGGAATTGGGACTGACTGCTAATAGCTACAGGGCTTCTTTTTGGGGTGATGGGAATGTTCTGTAATGAGATAATGGTGATCATTGTACAACATAGTGAATTTACGAAAACCACCATATATTATGCACTTTAAAAGTGTGCTTTTTTAATGACATGTGAATTATTCCTCAATTTAAAAAATCATACTGAAGCACAGGCAACAGAATATACAATGATTCCACAGACAAGGGATCAGAATATTAAATTCAAAAATAACATTTTAATAATTTAACATATTTTAAAGAAGAGACTTCAAATCATTAGGCATTCAGTAGCGATGTGAAGCAAGCATGGTGGGGAAAGAAATCAAATGAGATATCAGTCTCATATATACATAAAAATATGTTACAGAATGCTCGAAGATTCAACTGCAAAAAATAAAATCATGAAAGTACTATCAGAAAAAAAGAACACTAGATGTGAGAAAATGGTCATTACGTAGTTCCATAAAATACACATAACCAAACACTGCACTGTCGTCTTATTTGAACCAAATACATATTTTAAGAATATTTAGTGACAAAGACATTTGTAGCACAGTAGTAACTTAAAAAGCAAAAAAACAGTATGCACACTGTGAACCCATTTTTCTAAATTACACACACACACACACATACACACAGAAAAAAACCAAGAAGACTATATACCAACAGATTAAGACTCTTTCCCTCTGAGTAGAGGGACTGTGGATGATTTTCAGTTTCCTCTGTTTGCTTAATTTTAATTTTTTCAACTTTCTACAGTCAGCCTGTATCAAAGTGTAAAATGAAAAAATAAAAGCTACTTGTAAAAAACAAGTTTACCTATTCTATCCGCTCTCATTTCCATCATCAACCCACATGGATGCCTCAGGCAACATTATATCAAGAGTTCCCATTCCAATGACCACATACTTCCCATTCCAAACATTACCTGGAAAATGTCCATTAGAATCACCGCTGCCAGCAGCATGGTGACCATATCAAAATGTCCTGTCTTCATTTTTCTCTTCTAAATTAAAAGGGAGAAATTCCAATTTAGTTGTCTTAAAAAAAGAGGTTTAGGTATGTACAGCAGGATGACACACTATATATATTTTCATTCACGGTGAGAGTATCATGATGGTCAGGAAGTGATCATCAGTAAGTTTCCAATGGCTGTAAGGGCCATTATAATTTGTCTGGTGGTCTAACACTCTCATTCTACAGATGAGGAAGCAAAAGCTCCAAGAACTTTAGCAATTTGCTCAAAATTAAATCTATCCATTTCCAGTCATGTTGTCTCTTCTACCATAGTCAGTCACTGGTAGTCATAATTTCTTCCTGTCTCTAAGTTTCTCCTCAGCATACACAAGAAATAATATAAACTAAAAATCACCATTTTAGATTGGTGATCTCCAAGTTCCCAGTTTCCAAAAGGTCTCCAGTAGTTACTGTCCATGCACATCATGCATTCTCTTAACGTCTTTGCAAACCAAGTCACACATATTTGGGTAGGATGGAAGGAATGACGAGCCCAGTAGTGGTACAAACCAGAGAGTTACCAAGGGGTCCTCCTTCCCGCAAATATTTACATTCAAAAGAAGCTCAAGGATAAAACAAGTGTCTTGCATACATTGCTGATGGTGGGAATGAAAATAAGAAAAAACTTGGTAAGCAACAATTCTAATAAGATTATACAACTCTATTGGCCATATGCCCAATCCTTGTCCCGATGTTTATGAGACTGAAAGGGGGTAAACAGGAGGGTAAGAGGCCCTCAAGAGCTGAAGCTCTCTCACAGCCATTAAATGAGTCAATTAAAGGTTGGTCTACAGTTCCTTCCACATACCTACAACAAAGTTGACATTACTGGAACTGAACCGAGACCTCTATTTTATCCTACCATTCACCATATTCTGGCATCTGCAAATGGGAATGAAAAGCACGGGGGAAAGGAAAGTCTTCCCTTTGGCCCCACATTCCTATTTTTATTCAGGAGCAGCTTCTTTCACTAGAGATATTAACATATACTACCAAAATGTCACTTCTGTGTTAAACTTCACTTTCTAAAAATGATTCAAAATATAATACTTGATAGATAATTGTCATGAGGCAGTATGTGCCAAGCAAGCTCTGAATTAGGGTTTTCTTGAAAATTCTTTACTTCCGTAGTTTGAGTGTAAATAAGTCAAAATGTTTACCTGGCTTTTCTTTTTCTGCCTGTGGAGGAAGTTTAAATGATGCTAGGTCTCAAACTGTTTCCCCACTCTTTCAGTTGTGGTAAGCGTGTCTTCAGGATAGGAGGTTGTTGACAGTGAGAGCTGAGAAGGGAATACTTTTCTTTTTATAAACACCCCCAGCAGTAGCCTGGCAGTGGCACATTACCCCATTTGTGTCCTGCTATTTATATCTGGCCCCCACACTATCCTTTGGAATCACTGCTGTTAACACATGAAATCTCCAAGAGGCTTGTAAAGCCACAGCAATTCCCTCTAACCACACACCATGTTCAGTTCTGAACCCTACTGTAGGCTTCTGAGAGTGTGATCACCTCCCATTCCTAACCCTTTGACTCTGAGATGTCGAACTAAAGCAAGGATTTTACCCTAGCAAGATGGTTCACATAACTAGGGGAACTTGCTGTGTTAATCTCTGGCAATAATGATGACTATCACCATTCACTCACCCAGCTTACTATTTTTCAGATACTGTGCCAGCTGCTGGGATACACAAGCACGTAAAACAAAGTACTAAAAAGTACTCACGATGCGATAAAACACATTAATATGCATACTTAACCAAAATACATGTTAAAAACCTAAGTGAATTTTAGAAAAAGTCTAGTGAGAACACCAAGAAGGGAAGGATTTGGTAATACTTGGAACTGTAGCTCTCATTTGAGTATGGTACACATAGTAAATATATTGACTGTAACGCCAAAGAACACTTAGAGTTTATGGACTATAGATAAAAAACTGTGAAATGTCCTAGGAAATTTATGCATATATATAAATCAAAATACATTAAAAGAATGTATTGGGATAGTACACTATGTATAATGGCCCCAACCTGGAAACCATCCAAATGGCTAACAACAGTAGAATGGATACATCGTTATATTCATACAATGGTATTTTGTATAGCACTGAAAATGAATAAACTCTAACCATATGCAAGAAATGTGGATAAATCTTAACATTTATGCATTTAAGTGACTGTATGACTTAATTCATACAGAGTAACAAAATCAAGCAAAACACATCTATAGCATTAGAGTCAGAATACGGTTACTCTGAGTAGGAGGTATTAACTTGAAGAGGAACAAGGAGAGCATTTAGGATGCTGGTTTTAGTTCTGGGTGTTGACTATGCTGATATATTCAGTTTGTGAAAATTACTAAGCTATACATTTATGTGTATTTTCCTCTGTACGTATACATGTATACATATATTATTACTCAAGTAAACATTTTAAATAAAGTGCACCCATTTTTACAAAACCCATCTCTAATCTTCAGCCTTCAAAACCTCTAACCTCTTCCCACCCCACTGGCTAAGCAATTTAAGATACAATTTAATACACTGAATGGACTCCCAGCAATAACATCATTAAAGAAAAAAGTTTGGTCAAAAGGAAAAAAGAGGGTTTGTACACGTTTCAAGCATTATGTTCACACTGACACTGTTTTAAGTCTCAGGCATGTGAGCCTACGGGAAATGCAGTAGTGGAGTTTTCCTGTCTTTGAAGCTGAAGCCTTCCAGATTCATCTACATATCACACAAAAGACAAAGTTCACCAAAAAGAACATAACAAACACCACAGGAAGTTCAAGGCAGGACTGGCCTTGTTTATGCCCAATACGGTTTTGCTCCACTCCTGTTTTATTCCAGTTATGACCTTTTTAAAATTAAGTATAATTAACATACGATATATTAGATTTAGGTATAACAACATAATGTTTTGATATTTGTATATATTACAAAATGATAAGTCTAGTTAATATGTTACCATACAGTTATAAATTTTTGTGTATGTGGTAACTTTTAAGCCTTACTCTCTCAACAACTTTCAAATATGCAATACAGTATTACCTACAATCACCATGCTGTAAATTACATCCCTAGGACATTTATTTTATAACTGGAAACTTGCACCTTTGACTCCCTTCACCCATTTCACCCACCACTCCCAATCCTCAACTCTGGAAACTACCTATCTGTTCTCTGTATCAGGGAGCTTGGTTTTTTTAGTTTTGTTTTGTGGTGGGTTTTTTTTGTTTTTTTAGATTCCACATATAAGTGAGATCATAAGATATTTGTCTTTGACTTATTTCACCTAGCATAGTGTCCTCAAGATCTATCCATGTTCTCACAAATGGCCAGGTTTCATTCTTTTCAATGGCTGATGATATCCCATTTTATTTACATAGGTGTATATATGTATGTGTATGTATACACACACACAATTTCTCTATCCATTCATCTGTTGTTGGACACATAGTTTGTTTCCATATCCTGGCTACTATAAACAATGCTATAATGACATGGGGATGCCTATGTATCTTTCCAAGTTAGTGTTTTGTTTTCTTCATATAAATATCCAGAAGTGAAATTGCTAGATCATATGGTAGTTCTATTTTCAGTTTTTTGAAGAACTCCATATTGTTTTTCATAGTGGCTGCTCCAATATATACTTACCACCAACAGTACACAGAGATCTTTTTTCACATCCTTTCCAACATTTCATGTTTCTTTTTTTTCCCCCTGTAGCCTGACCCCTTTCTTCTTTCTGACTGTAGCCATTCTAACAAATGTGAGGCAATAGCTCACTGTGGTTTTTACTTGAATTTCCCTGATGATTAGTGACTTTGATGGTCTTTTCATTTACCTGTTGGCCTTCTGTATGTCTCCTTTGGAAAAACGTCTGTTCAGAACCTCTGCTCATTTTTAAAACTGTTTATTTTTTTACTGTTGAGTTGTAGGAGTTTTTTAAATATATTTTGGATATTAACCCCTTATCACATACATGATTTGCAAATATTCTCTCCCATTTAGTACATTGCCTTTTCATTTTTGTTAATAGTTTCTTTTGCTGTGCAGAAAATTTTTAGTTTGAGGTAGTCCCAATTGTGGACTTTTGCTTTCGTTGCCTTTGCTTTTGGTCTCAAATCCAAAATTTACTGCCAAGATCGATATCAAGGAGCTTATTCCCTAGGTTTTCTTCCAGAGTTTTTATGGTTTATTTTCTTACATTTAAGTCTTTAAACCATTTTGAGTGCATTTTTGTGTATGGTCTAAGAAAGTGGTCCAGTTTCATCCTTTTGCATGTGGCTATCCAGTTTTCCCAACACCATCTATTAAAGATACTGTCCTTTCCCCATTGTATATTCTTGGTGCCTTTATCATAATTTAATTTACCATATATGTAAGCTAATAAGCCTCTCTCACAGAAAGACTTGCCTCTTGCTGTGGTAGCCCGTGGGGCAGTAGCTATTTAAGAACTCTATCTCTGGGGGCGCCTGGGTGGCTCAGTCGGTTAAGCGTCCGACTTCGGCTCAGGTCACGATCTCACGGTCCGTGAGTTCAAGCCCCGCGTCGGGCTCTGGGCTGATGGCTCAGAGCCTGGAGCCTGCTTCCGATTCTGTGTCTCCCTCTCTCTCTGCCCCTCCCCCGTTCATGCTCTGTCTCTGTCTCAAAAATAAATAAAAACGTTAAAAAAATTTTTTTTAAAAAAAAGAACTCTATCTCTGTAAGGTATAGTCTCATGGGACCTAGGGAATGCCACCACCAAACCTAGGTGATGTAGAGGCATCCCCTGGTAGCAAAAATCAGGGCACCAGAGAGTAATGTAAGCTCCTTTATAGAAGATACTGGAAAGCTGGAACAAGGGAGAGAACAAAGAATGCATCTATTGGCCACTGTTCTCTAAGAGCGGTTATGGAGCACACCCCGCCCATGTGTGCCAAACCGAAAGCCTGCCCCTCAGTCCAAAGCTCCTGGACAAACAGGTCTTTCTCAGAAACACTAGGTGTGTGTTTCAGTCTGCTATCTCTGCACCTCCCCAGAAGTCCTCACAATGTTCCAGGCACTGAGATACAGGGGGTAGATCAATGAACAAAATAAATAAACACCTTGCTCTTGTCAAGTTTATATTCTTGTGGCAGAAGGGAGTCAAATAACAAAACAAGCAAATTATAGGAGTATGTTAGAATATATTAAGTACTACTGTTTTTTAAAAGTATTACAAGGGAGACTGGGAGTACATGAAGAGTTTACAATTTAAATTCAATGATTAGGGAGGACTCACTGAAAAGGTAATATGTGGGCAAAGATTTGGAGAAGGTATGGCAGTCAGCTACGAAGACTATGGTGGAAGAGCAGTCAGGCAGAGGCAATACAAAAGGTCAATATGGAACATCAGAATAGGTAACCACAGAGTGGTAGGAGATAATAAGGTCACAGAGGTAAGGGGGGGGGGTGGTTGTGGAAAGATCATATAAACCTTTGCAGGCCATTGTAAAAATGCTGGCTTTTATGCTAAATGGAAGGGAGAAAAAGTTTGAGCAGAGGTATGACATGATCTCACTTATTTTTCAAGAGGCTCACTCTGGCTGTTATGGGGAGAAGAGTCTGTAGGGATGAAGTAGGAAGAGCAGCTTGCAGGTTATTATAATAATGAAAGCAGAGATTACGGTGGTTTGAACCAGGATAGTAACAGTAATGGTAGTCAGGGTGTGACTGACTGGGTGCCTTGGAACTGGTGGCCACACTGGTCTGGAGGAGGGGCTGTCTGGTTCAATCAGCGTCAATCCCGCTTCTGTAGATACACAGGTACCAAGTGCTGAGGGGCGTGGTTTGTTGTAGGTGGGTCCCATCTCCACTGTGGGCCTGCCTACTGTTCCCTGAAGCCCCACCTTGTTGGTGAGGGGGAGAAAAATGGCCATACCCAGTCTCTCTTCTATGGACCATGTGTCCCAAGCCACTGTGTTCAGGCCATCCTTGCAATGCTTCAGGCGTGAACCAGGTGGTCTGTCCCACTCCGACCACTCCCACGCTTCCCTGGCACTCAGCTGGGATTTAAACCCTGATGTCTTAAAGATTCCTGCTCCATGAGTCCAAAGGATTAGCACAATACTTTGAAATCCATTCACATTGTTGCATTAATCTGTAGTTCTAAAACTGCAGTGATGGCTGCACAATTCTGTGAATATACTCAAAACCATTAAGTTGTATATTCTAAACAGATGAGTTGTATGGTATCTGAATTACATCTCGATAAAGCTGTTTTTTAAAAAGGCATGACTTGTTGATATATGCAACAACAAAGATGAATCTCAAAAGCATTATGCTAAGAAGTCAGTTACCAAACTGACTATATGGTATGACTATATGGTATGACTATATGGTATGACTATATGGTATGACCAGACTATATATGGTATGAAAATATTTAAATGACATTCTAGAAAAGGCAAAACTGTTGTGACAAAAAGCAGATCTGTGGGGGAGATCCAACAAGGCAGAGAAGTAGGTTCCCTTGTCCCTCAAACACAGCAGTATGGAGGCCAAAGGACTTTGAATTCCAAGAGTCCAGGCTGCAGACTGACAAAGATGTCTCCAGGGGCCCATGGGGACAACTTGGCAGGCCATAGCTGTGTGACTGCAGAATGGAAGAGATAAAACACGCCAGGTAGGCACAGATGGGAGGGACCCCTTCTGGGGAGAGACAAAAGGAAGAGAAAGAGAGGCTGGGGAAGCACAGGACTGTATCTGGATGAGAGAAAAACCATGGACCAGGACCACGAATCAATCTCTAACTGTGGGGCTTTCTCTGGACTGGGGCCAACTGCCCTGTTCAAGCACCTGGGGAGGAGAGGAGCCCAGGACTAACTAGTTCAGAGGTGCAGTCCATAGTGGGAGAAAGCAATCCCCTCCCTGGAGTGCTGTGGGAAGAAGGTATATAACCATTTAGAGGACAAACACTGCCTGCTCCCACCAGCCAGAGGCCATATATCAGTGGCATGGAGTGGCATTTCCCCAAAACCAGGACTCATGGAGCAGGAATCTGTAAGACATCAGGGTTTAAATCCCAGCTGAGTGCCAGGGAAGCAAGGAAGTCGTCAGAGCAGGACAGACCACCTGGTTCATGCCTGAAGCACTGCAAGGATGGCCTGAACACAGTGGCTTGGGACACCTGGTCCATAGAAGAGAGACTGGGTATGGCCATTTTTCTCCCCCTCACCAACAAGGTGGGGCTTCAGGGAACAGAAGGTGGGCCCACAGTGAAGGTGGGACCCACCTACAACAAACCACACCCCTCTGTGCCTGGTACCTGCATATCTACAGGAATGGGATTGATGCTGATGAACCAGACAGCCCCTCCTCCAGACCAGTGTGGCCACCAGTTCCAAGGCACCCAGAGGTTTTGCATTTCCTGATTTAAGTGTTGGACAATTCATGTTCTATATTATATATATTTAGTTCCCCACCCCTTCTTCCTATTCTCCTTATTTCTTCCCTCCTCTACTCTGGTTATTCTGGTTGTTGGTTTGTTTAAGCAGACATATTTAATCTATTCTCTTTATTTACACCTGTTCTATATCTCCTTCTTTATTTTCCTCTCTCTCACTCTGGATTAAGCCATTTGGTTTCTCTGCCTGGTGAATTTTCATTTCTTTTTCCCCACCCCTGTCATTTCTCTCTTTGTATGGCCTCTTCCATCAACCATGCCCCTACACCATTGTTTTGCTGTAGCTGGTGTTTTTGTTTGTGTGTTTGTTTTCTTTTCCAGGGCTACTTCTATGAACAAATCAAAGCACACCTGGTTGAGGGTCCAAAACATCACTAGGAGTAGGGAAATAAACAGAGAGCAAGTAACAACTCCAAAAAACAACAACAGAGAGCAAGTAACGCATGCCAAAAAACACCTCTTGAAGGGCCAGGCCCTGGACAGTGTATAATCCCTCTTTAATACAGTAGTGCTTGCAGGTGCAGGACACATAACAAGCTTTTAAATCACATAAAGGACAGAAAACTAGCCCAAACAATGAAACAGAAGAATTCTCCTCAAAAGAAATTCCGGGAAGAAATGACAGCTAAAAAATTGATCAAAACAGATATACACAATATAACTGAACAAGAATTTAGAATAATAGTCATAAGATTAATCATTGGGCTTGGAAAAAAGCATATAAGACAGCAGAGAATCTACTGCTTCAGAGATTAAGGAACTAAAAAAATAGTCATGATGAAATTAAAAAATGTTGTAAATGAGGTGCAAAATAAACTAGAGGCAGTAACAGTGAGGACTGAAGAGGAAGCAGGGAGAATAAGTGAAACAGAAGATAAAATTATGGAAAAAGATGAAGCTGAGAAAAAGAGAGATAAAAAAAATTCTGGACCACAAGGGAATAATTAGAGAACTAAGTGATTCAATGAAATGTAATAATATCCGTATCATAGGAGTTCCAGTAAGAAGAAGAAGAGAGAAAGAAAGGGGTGGAAGGTGTACTTGAACAAATCATAGCTGAGAACTTCCCCAATCTGGGGAAGGAAACAGACATTGAAATCCAGGAGGCACAGAAAACTCCCTTCAGATGTAACAGGAATTGACCTTCTACATGACATATCATAGTGAAACTGGCAAAATACAAAGATAAAGAGAGAATTCTAAAAGCAGCTAGCGACAAATGGGCCTTAACCTACAAGGGTAGACACATAAGGGTAGTAGCAGACCTATCTACTGAAACTTGGCAGGCCAGAAAGGAGTGGCAAGAAATTTTCAATGTGCTGAATAGGAAAAATACGCAGCCAAGAATCCTTTATCCAGCAAGCCTGTCATTCAGAAAGGAGGAGAGATAAAGGTTTTCCTAGACAAAACAAACAAAAAACCTGAAGGAGTTCATCACCACTAAACCAGTCCTACAAGAGATCCTAAGGGGGACTCTGTGAGTGTAATGTTGCAAAGACCACAAAGGACCAAAGACATCACTGCAAGCATGAAACCTACAGATAACACAATGACTCTAAATCCGTATCTTTCAATAATAACACTGAATGTAAATGGACAAAATGCTCCAATCAAAAGACACAGGGTATCAGAATGGATTAAAAAACAAGACCCATCTATTTGCTGTCCACAAAAGACCCATTTTAGACCTGAGGACACCTTCAGATTGCAAAGTGAGGGGATGCAGATCTATGATGCTACTGGAAGTCACAAGTAACCTAGAGTAGCCATACTTATATCAGACAAACTAAAGGCTGTAACAAGAGATGAAAAAGGGCATTATATCATAATTACAGGATCTATCCATCAAGAAGAGCTAACAATTATAAATGTCTATGAACCGAGTTCAAGAGCACCCAAATATATAAAACAATTAATAACATAAGCAATCTTATTGGGAAAAATGTGGTAATTGCAGGGGACTTTAATACTCTACTTACAGCAATAAACAGATCATCTATATAGTAAATAAAGAAACAATGGCCCTGAATGATACACTGGACCAGATGGACTTGACAGATATATTCAGATATATTTTCATCCTAAAGCAGAATATACATTCTTCTCAAGTGCACATGGAACATTCTCCAAGATAGATCACATACTAGGTCACAAAACATCCCTCAATAAATATAAAAGAACTGAGATCATACCATGCACATTTTCAGATCACAACGCTATGAAACTTGAAATCAACCACAGGAAAAAGTTTGGAAAGAACACCCTACTAAAGAATGAATGGGTCAACCAGGCAATTAAAGAAGAAATTAAAGAATATAGGAAACAAATTAAAATGAAAACACAACAGCCCAAAACCCAATGGGATTCAGCAAAGGCAGTCCTAAGACGAAAATACCTTGCAATCCAGGCCTATCTCAAGAAACAAGAAAAATCCCAAATATAAAATCTAACAGCACACCGAAAGGAACTAGAAGCAGAACAAAGAAACCTCAAGGCCAGCAGAAGAAGAGAAATAAAGATCAGAGCAGAAATAAACAATATAGAATCCAAAAACACAGAACAGATCAATGAAACTAAGAGCTGGTGTTTTGAAAAAATAAACAAAACTGATAAACCCCTAGCCAGACTTCTCAAAAAGAGAGAGGACCCAAATAGATAAAATCATGAATGAAAATGGATTTATCACAACTAATCCCTCAGAAATGCAAGCAATTATCAGCAAATACTATGAAAAATTATATGCCAACAAACTGGACAACCTGGAAGAAATGGACAAATTCCTAGACACCCACATGCTACCAAAACTCAAATGGGAAGAAATAGAAAATTTGAAGAGACCTGTAACTAGTGAAGAAATTGAATTAGTTACCAAAAATCTCCCAACAAATTAGAGTCCTGGGCCAGATGGCTTCCCAGGGGAATTCTACCAGACATTTAAAGCAGAGTTAATACCTATCCTTCTCAAGCTGTTCCAAAAAAACAGAAATGGAAGGAAAAGTCCCAGACTCATTCTATGAAGCCAGCATTACCTTGATTCCCAAACCAGACAGAGACCCCACCAAAAAAGGAGAATTACAGGCCAATATTCCTGATGAACATGGATGCAAAAATTCTCAACAAGATACTAGCAAATCGAATTCAACAGCATATAAAAAGTATTATTCACCATGATCAAGTGGGATTCATTCCTGGGCTGTAGGGCTTGTTCAATATTCACAAATCTATGTGACCTATCACATTAATAAAAGAAAGGATGGGAACCATACGATCCTATCAATAGATGCAGAAAAAGCATTTGACAAAATACAGCATCCTTTCTTAATAATAAAAACCCTCAAGAAAGTCGGGATAGAAGAAACATACCTAAACATCATAAAAGCCATTTATATATAATGAGCCACAGCTAATATCCTCAATAGGAAAAAACTGAGAGCTTTCTGCCTGAGACCAGGAACACGATAGGGATGTCCACTCTCACCACCATTGTTTAACATAGTGTTGGAAGTCCTAGCATCAGCAATCACACAACAAAATGAAATAAAAGGCATCAAAATTGGCAAAGAAACCAAACTTTCACTTTTTGCGAACGACATGATATTCTACATCAAAAAACCGAAAGACTCCACCAAAAGGCTGCTAGAACTGATACACTAATTCAGCAAAGTTGTGCAGCAAAGTTGTACAAAATCAATGTACAGAAACTGGTTACATTTCTATACACCAATAATGAAGCAAAAGCAAGACAAATCAAGAAATGGATCCCATTTACAACTGCATCAAGAACCATAAAATACCCAGGAATAAACCTAACCAAAGATGTAAAAGATCCATATACTGAAAACTATAGAAAACTTATGAAGGAAATTGAAGAAGACACAAAGAAATGGGAAAACATTCCATGCTCATGGATTGGAAGAATAAATATTCAAATGTCAATACTACCCAAAGCAATCTACACATTAATGCAATCCCAATCAAAATTGCACTGGCATTCTTCTCAAAGCTAGAACAAACAATCCTAAAATTTGTATGGAACCACAAAAGACTCCAAATAGCCAAAGCAATATTGAAAAAGAAAACCAGGGGCCCCTGTGTGGCTCAGCTGGTTAAGCATCTGACTTTAGCTCATGTCATGATCTCACGGTTTGTGAGTTTGAGCCCTGCATCAGGCTCTGTGCTGACAGCTCAGAACCTGGAGCCTGCTTCAGATTCTGTGTCTCCTTCACTCTCTGCCCCTCCCCCACTCACCCTCTGTCTCTAATATGAATAAACATTAAAAAAAAAAAGAAAAGAAAACCAAAGAGGGAGGCATCAGAATCCCAGACTCTAGCCTCTACTACAAAGCTGTAATCATCAAGACAGCATGGTATTGGCACAAAAACAGACACATAGACCAGTGGGATAGAATAGAGAACCAAGAATTGGACCCACAAATGTATGGCCAACTAATCTTTGACAAAGCAGGAAACAGTATCCAATGGAAAAAAAGACAGTCTCCTTAGCAAATGGTGCTGAAAGAACTGGACGGCAACAAGCAGAAGAATGAAACTGTACCACTTTCTTACACCATATACAAAAATAAACTCAAAATGGATGAAAGACCTTAATATGAGATAGGAAACCATCAAAACCCTAGAGAAGAAAACACGCAACAACCTCTTTGACCTCAGCTGCAGCAATTTCTTGCTTGACACATCTCCAAAACAAGGGAATTAAAAGCAAAAATGAACTACTGGGATCTCATCAAAAAAAAAAAAAAAAAAAAAAAAAAAGCTTCTGCACTGCAAAGGAAACAATCAACAAAACTAAAAGGCAACCGATGGAATGGGAAAAGATATCTGCGAATGACATATAGCATAAAGAGTTAGTATCCAAAATCTATAAAGAAATCACCAAACTCAACACCCGAAAAACAAATAATCCAGTGAAGAAATAGAAAGACATGAATAGACACTTCTCCAAAGAAGACATCCAGATGGCCAACAGACACATGAAAAGATGATCAATGTCACTCATCATCAGGGAAACACAAATCAAAACCACATTCAGGTACCACCTCATACTGGTCAGAGTGGCTAAAATTAAGTCGAGAAACAACAGATGCTGGTGAGGATGTGGAGAAATGGGAATCCTCTTGCACTGTCAGTGGGAATGCAAACTGGTGCAGCCACTCTGGAAAACAGTGTGGAGGTTCCTCAAAAAAATAAAAACAGAATTACCCTATGACCCAGCAATAGCACTACTAGGAATTTATCCAAAGGATACAGAAGGGCTGATTCATAGGGGCACATGTACCGCAATGTTTCCAGCAGTGCTTTCAACAATAGCCAAATTATGAAAAGAGCCTAAATGTCCTTCAACTGATGAACGGATAAAGAAGATACGGTTTAGATATACAATGAAATACTACTTGGCAATGAGAAAGAATGAAATAATGTCACTTGCAGCAACATGGATGGAACTGGAAGGTATTATGCTAAGTGAAATAAGTCAGAGAAAGACAGATATCATATGTTTTCACCCACATGTGGATCTTGAGAAACTTAACAGAAGATCATGGGGGAAGGGAAGGGAAAAAAATCGTTACAAATAGAGAGGGAGGGAGGCAAACCTTAAGAGACTCTTAAATACAGAGAATAAACTGAGCATGGATGAGGGCTGGGGAGAGGGGAAAATCGGTGATGGGCATTGAGGAGGGCACTTGTTGGGATGAGCACTGGGTGTTATATGTAAGCGCTGAACCATGGGAATCTACCACAAAAGCCAAGAGCACACTTTACACACTGTATGTTAGCCAATTTGACAATAAGTTGTATTAAAAAAAAAAAAAAGATCTGTGATTGCCAGGGACCTGGATGGAGGGAGAAGACTACAAGGGGCATGAGAGAACTTTTGGGGGGGTAAAGAAGTGTTTTATATCATGATTGTTTTAGTGGTTACTTGATGATATACATTTATCAAAAGTCAGAGAGTTGTACACTTACAATATATAAATTTGTATAAATCATACCTAAATGCAACTGATTTTTAAAAATAGACAACAATAGGGGCACCTGGGTGGCTCAGTCGGTTAAGCATCTGACTCTTGATTTCAGCTCAGGTTATGATCTGACCATATGTAAGATCAAGCCCCGCACTGGGTCTGCACTGACAGCATGGATGGAATCTGCTTGGGAGTCTCTCTCTCTCAAAATTAATAAACATTTTTTAAAAATAAAAACAACAAATTCTTTCATATTCCTTGGAATGTCTTTGGTACCCCATGAGTTATTTGTATCCCAATTTGAAAACTACTACTGGAAAGCATCTGTAATATTGTAATGGCCCATAGATGAGGCTGAAAGGAACTCAGGGCTGTGATCAGATAATGCAAAGTATATGTATGTGTATTAGAGAGTGGAGGCCAAGCTGGGGCATTACAGCAGTAAAAGCAAATTACCATCATCCAAAGAAAACCAAGCAGGATCAGATGCCTCAGTGCAGGCCAGTGACCACTAGAGGTCAGCACCAGAACAAGTACCTTTCCTCCAATGGCAGGATTTTAAATTGCTCTTAGGAAGGACAGAAGGGGAGGAAAAAATTCTAAATTGAACTAAATATTTACTCAAAGAAGACTATTTCGACTTATAAATGACTAAATTTTAATTGGCAAGATTAACGTTTCTACCATTAGTGGACACAAGGGTTTGTGAATTAAGTTGAGTTCCAATACAGAGAAATACGGTTTGGTTTCCTTGTTGCATATGGTTTCCCCTCTACATTGCTGGCACTCTTCTGTTAGGGGAAACTGTTGTCTGTTCTCTGCTAGCTCTAGTGGTTAGGCTGGTCTCTAGCACTGGTGACATTTAATTTCTGGTTCAGTACTAAGTATTTTCTATCGCTTTGGGGGCCCAGTTGGCATTGAGTATTCTAAAGAACATTTTCTTTAATTTCTTTAAATTATTACTTTATTTCTTTTATTATTATTTATTTCTTTAAATTATTCTTTAAATTATTACTCATCTATTACCACAGATGAGTTTCCTTGGCTTTGTTGGGCATCTTCCTACAGAAAATTATAACTGGTTTGTGCTGTTACCTTAACTAGGCCCAAAGGCAAACCTAGGAATTAGGAATTCCATCACAATAACCTTGATTTTGTAGAAAACTGGAGAGGAATCTCTGTTCTCAACATATTCTGCTACTTTGGTGTTTCCAAATTACTGCTTAGGTGGTTCCATGTTAGACTTGGTGTTTTTCTAAGAGACCTTGAAAATGGTCCAAAGAGACCATCTGCCTCTTGTTCAAAGAGAGGCAATCCCTGCTGTTCAAGCATTCCTTGAAACTTATCACGTTATTTCTTAAACTACATCAACCTTTTCCAGGGTTTCAGTCCAGAGAAGCCAAGACACAGGAGTCTAATCTTGACTCCTTTTCTTTTTGTTTGGGAACCAACTCTTCTAATCCCAATATTAGTTAGGGGTACTTCTTAAAAGGCTATTTCCTCCTCTATCCTATGAACCTCCTTTTCCTGGCATTATCTACTTACTCCTTCTCTTGGACTACTATTAATGACTTAATCTTAAAGATGAGTTGAGCAGAATACAGAGATAACAAACTTTATAGAATCTACTTAGTATTTTAAAAATAATTCAGAATATTACCCCTATAACATACAACATATAATGATTACAGTGTAATATTTAGAGACACTACTCTCTTGGTAGATTTTAAGCCTCTAGGCTTTAATTCTCAACTTTTTTTCTCCCACAGTGAGAAACACATTCTTATCAAGGACAATGGGTTTCTATGGCAATGATTTCAAAGTGTGTATGTATATGTGTGGAGTAAGTTATATTAGAGTGCAAGAGGTGTAACTTCAGAAACTTCTCATATGTCCCTCATTATATATGTCATCAGCATATCTTTGCATCTCCTATAATACTTACGTCTTTCACACTGTGAGAGCTTCATAAATATTTATGAAATAAACAAAGAGAAGGATGGAAAGAGGGAGTAAAGAAGGCCAGTAGCCTCACTAGGCTTAAATTTCCAGGACAAACATTAGCAGAACAGTATCAGAATCCTCAGTTACCAGAGGCAACAATTTAGTCTTTCCAACTAGATCTAATGTGTCTACTACCTTGGGAAGAAATTAATAAGAACTTTCAGCGAAAGTGGTAAGGTGTCCTATTTCTGCTCACCTGAATTTATAATCTTGGCCTCACTGAACAATTAGAACTACCACTGGAAACCATATCCCTCTATGACTCAGCAATCTTGTACTATTGGAACATGTTACACAACTCAGTCACAAATTCACAAACAACACTATATGCCAAACCATGGAGTTCAACGTCAATGCTCTAATATTTGTAAACTAACTTTATTTTCTTCACCACTGTGATAGAAATGTTTGCAAGTGAGAAGCGCTAAGTCATCACATGAGTATTTTCCTATGTGCTGATGCTGAATGGAGGCTAAAGCCTAGTGAATTGTGACCGCTCTTAGCTAACCTGTATGGTCTTACAAATCTCTTTTTCAGCCCTGTATTTCACCCTACAAATTTTTTTTTTTAATTTTTTTTTTCAACGTTTATTTATTTTTGGGACAGAGAGAGACAGAGCATGAACGGGGGAGGGGCAGAGAGAGAGGGAGACACAGAATCAGAAACAGGCTCCAGGCTCTGAGCCATCAGCCCAGAGCCCGACGCGGGGCTCGAACTCACGGACCGCGAGATCGTGACCTGGCTGAAGTCGGACGCTCAACCGACTGCGCCACCCAGGCGCCCCCACCCTACAAATTTTTTACTACACTGAAATCTAGTCATCTATTATGTTATTATTTAAATTGGGTAATTTGGCTGGTTTGTCAAGCAATCTAGACAAGAACCACGAAGTCAGCAATTCTCTTTTCTGTGGAGTAAAGCTGCAGAGTCCAATCTATAAATATTCACCACAGAAACAGAAGAACTAAGACTAATGTGGCAAAAATTTTAAAAGCAAACTAGAGAATCATTTTATTAAATAACCCCCAAATGTTCTAGGCAGACACCACTCAATAAATATGAATGACCAATGGTAATTGTTGAGGATTTGGTTTCTCATACACCCATCAGTGACTTGGATAACAGACCACCTCTGAGGAAAAGAAATAGGGCATATGATCATTCTCACTTGCAGTCCATCCTTTCAGAATACTCCAAACTTGCAAATCAAATTCTGGGACAATGGAGTGTAACTGAAACTTCTTACTGAGAACAATGTTAACACTAAGTCAGAAAGAAAACCAAAAACTGAAATAGGACATTAGTAAAATTAGGGGATCCCTTGCACTCACAAAGTACTTAAAAAGAGAAGTATAAAAAATCTAGGAACAGAGACTTAAAAAGGAGATGCAAATACACAGCACATAGGAGTCAACAACATCAGAATTCTTCTCTAGACAAGAGCCCAATCTTAAGTGGCTGACTGGTTATATGGGCAACTCTAAAGACAGACTTTAGTGGAATTGTCTGTATCCATATAATTCTGCAAAGGCAGTCATTCATTCATTTATTCATTTACTATAAAAAAAAAAAAAAAAAAACCCACGAAATCTTGAGTTGTCTACTATGGGCCAGACCAGAGCTCAATGTCAATGTTCTAATACTTGTAAATTAACTTTATTTTCTTCACTACTGTGATAGGAATACTTGCAAGTAGGAAGCACTGAGTTATCTGGCATTTTCCTAGGTGCTGGATGGAAACTAATGCCATGTGAATGTGACACCTTTATATCTCACTCTGCTTCAGTAGGGTGACCTGAACCTTAAGTGCACAGAAGGTTTACACAAACAATTCACAAATATTTATTGAGAGCTATGGTTAAGTCGGGTGAGGAATCTTAACATTTTTAAGACAGAATTTCTGGCCTCATGATGTTGTCTGGTGATGGTAACAGATTTAACATGAGGAAGTTTGGGTATCATTATATTGCTAGAAAGGAACAGTCCTGATAAGAAGCATAGTCTCTTTCTTACAAATATATAATTTGGTTTTCCTCTAAAGAATATTGGCTTATAATTACCGTTCTTCTAAATATATCTATTTAAAAGTATATATTATCTTAAAAATTTTTTTTTCAACGTTTTATTTATTTTTGGGACAGAGAGAGACAGAGCATGAACGGGGGAGGGGCAGAGAGAGAGGGAGACACAGAATCAGAAACAGGCTCCAGGCTCTGAGCCATCAGCCCAGAGCCCGACGCGGGGCTCGAACTCACGGACCGCGAGATCGTGACCTGGCCGAAGTCGGACGCTTAACCGACTGCGCCACCCAGGCGCCCCTATCTTAAAAATTTTTATGTAAGTAATACATACAGCTTAAACATTAATTATTTCAGAGGGCTTATACTCCAGGCTCTATGCTGTCAGCACAGAGCCCGATGTGAGGCTTGAACCCATGAACTGCGAGATCATGACCTGAGCTGAAGTCGGAAGCTTAACCAACTGAGCCACCCAGGCACCCCCATTGTTGTTTTAATTGGCATTCCATGATGACATCTGATGTGGAGCACCTTTTCATATACCTTATTTGCCATCTATATATCTTCTTTGGTGAAGTATCTTAAGATCTTTGGCCCATTTTTTAATCAGGTTTTTTGTTTTCTTATTGTTGACTTCTAAGAGTTCTTTATATATTTTGAACAACAATCCTTTATTAGATGTGTCTTTGTAAATATTTTCTCTCAGTCTGTGGCTTGTCTTCTCATTCGCTAACACTGTATCTCACAGAGAAGTTGTGGGGTTTTAAATTTTTTAATTTTTAAAAATTTACATCCAAATTAGTTAGCATATAGTGCAACAATGATTTCAGGAGTAGATTCCTTAGTGCCCCTTACCCATTTAGCCCATCCCCCCTCCAAAAACCCCTCCAGTAACCCTCAGTTTGTTCTCCTTATTTATGAGTCTCTTATGTTTTGTCCCCCTCCCTGTTTTTATATTATTTGTTTCCCTTCCCTTATGTTCATCTGTTTTGTCTCTTAAAGTCCTCATATGAGTGAAGTCATATGATTTTTGTCTTTCTCTAATTTCACTTAGCATAATACCCTCCAGTTCCATCCACCTAGTTGCAAATGGCAAGATTTCATTCTTTTTGATTGCTGAGTAATACTCCATTGTATATATATACCATATCTTCTTTATCCATTCATCCATTGATGGACATTTGGGCTCTTTCCATACTTTGGCTATTGTTGACAGTGCTGCTATAAACATAGGGGTGCATGTGTCCCTTCAAACCAGCACACTTGTATCCCATGGATAAATGCCTAGTAGTGCAATTTCTGGGTTGTAGGTTAGTTCTATTTTTAGTTTTTTTGAGGAACCTCCATACTCCTTTCCAGAGTGGCTGTACCAGCTTGCATTCCCACCAACAATGCAAAAAAGATCTTCTTTCTCTGCATCCTTGCCAGCATCTGTTGTTGCCTGAGATGTTAATGTCAGCCATTCTGACAGGTGTAAGGTGGTATCTCATTTGTGGTTTTGATTTGTATTTCCCTGATGATGGGTGATGTTGAGCATTTTATCATGCATCGGTTGGCCATCTGGATGTCTTCTTTGCAGAAGTGTCTATTCATGTCTTTTGTCCATTTCTTCACTGGATTATTTGGTTTTTGGGTGTTGAGGTTGATAAGTTCTTTATAGATTTTGGATACTAACCCTTTATCTGATGTGTCGTTTGCAAGTATCTTCTCCCATTCTGTCGGTTGCCTTTTAGTTTTGCTGATTGTTTCCTTCACTGTGCAGAAGCTTTTTATTTTGATGAGGTCCCAGTAGTTCATTTTTGCTTTTGTTTCCCTTGCCTCCGGAAACGTGTTGAGTAGGAAGTTGATGCAGCCAAGATCAAAGAGGTTTTTGCCTGCTTTCTCCTTGAGGATTTTGATGGCTTCCTGTCTTACATTTAGGACTTTCATCCATTTTGAGTTATTTTTATGTATGGTGTAAGAAAGTGGTCCAGCTTCATTCTGCATGTTGCTGTCCAGTTTTCTTAGCACCACTTGCTGAAGAAACTGTCTTTATTCCACTGGATCTTCTTTCCTGCTTTGTCAAAGATTAGTTTGCCATGTGGGGTTTTTTTTTTTTTTACATTTATTTACTTTGAGAGAGAGCAAGCAAGCATGTGCAAGCCAGAAAGGGGCGGGGGCGGGGGGGGGGGGGGAGAGAGAGAGAGAGAGAGAGAGAGAGAGAGAGAGAGAGAGAGAGAGAGAGAATATCCCAAGCAGGCTCCACGTTCAGTGTGGAATCCAATACAGGGATCAATCTCATGAACCATGAGATTGTAACCTGAGGTAAAATCAAGAGTTGGACACCCAGCCAACTGAGCCACCCAGGTGTCCCACAGAGAAATTGTTGTTAATTTTAATGAAGTCCAGCTTATTACTTATTTCTTTCAAGGGTTGTACTTCAGTGTTGTATCTAAAAAGTCATCACCATACTCAAAGTCATCTGGACTGTCTCATATGTTATCTTCTAGAATGTCTTTTATAGTTATCTAATTTATATAACTAAAACTATACATAGTTACATGGCTTATCTTTTAGAATTTTGCATTTTACATTTAGGTTTATGATCCATCTTGAGTGAATTTTTGTGAAGGGTGTAAGGTCTGTGACTGGATTCATTCTTTTGCATGTGGATGTCCAGTTGTTCCAGCACCATATCTTAAAAAGATTATTTTAGGGGCGCCTGGGTGGCTCAGTCAGTTAAGCAGCCGACTTCGGCTCAGGTCATGATCTCACAGTCCGTGAGTTCAAGCCCCACGTCAGGCTCTGTGCTGACAGCTCAAAGCCTGGAGCCTGTTCCAGATTCTGTGTCTCCCTCTCTCTGACCCTCCCCCGTTCATGCTCTGTCTTTCTCTGTCTCAAAAATAAATAAACGCTAAAAAAAAAATTAAAAAAAAAAGATTATTTTACCTAAATTCAATTAGAACTGAAATTATTCTCCTTCTCATTGTCATTTTTCTTAATTTAAACTTAGTTACTTAACATACAGTGCACTATTTAAGGAATAGAATGCAGCAATTCATGACTCACATACAACACCCAGTGCTCATCAAAACAAGTGCCCTTTTTAATAACCATCACCCATATAACTCATCTTCCAACCACCTCCATCAACCTTCTGTTCTCTATTGTTAAGAGTCTCCTGTGGTTTGTTTCCCTCTCTTCTTTTACCCTCCTTCCCATGTGTTCATCTGTTTTTGTTTCTGAAATTCCACATGAATGAAATCACATGGTATTTGTCTTTCTCTGACTTATTTTGCTTAGTATAGTACACACTAGCTCCATCCATGTTATTGCAAATTACAAGATTTCATTCTTTTTGATGGCTAAGTAATATTCTACTTTGTGGGGGAGCATTTGGGCTCTCTCCATAGTTTGGCTACTGTTGATAACACCACTATAAACATTGGCATGGTTTTAAACTAGTTTTCAAGTGTAGTTTCATAATACACTTAGTTTTCCTATTTTTTGTGTTCCCCAAGTCTCCAAATACTTAATGATAAACATGTAACTACTTAGATATTTACTGGGAAATTTTCTAAGGAATACATGCAGCAATTCCAAGGCACTGTATTTTAAGTCATTTCTATAGTGTTTGCAACAGAATGCAGCATTTTTCATATTTTCTCTTCTCTTTTTGTGAATATTGCCTAACTAGATTATATATTTCATTTGTACTCATTCCTCTCCCCACTACTCTCAGTTTAAAACAGTATAAGGTACACAGAATGAGTTTGAGATACATTTATGAAGGATTTAATAAATGATACTTTTAATCCTGTATGAATTATATCCAGAATCTAATATATATTAATGATTTCAGAAAGTTTTTATCATGATTCATTCATTTAACCAATTTATCCTAAATGTTTACTGAGGACCTGCTATAGGTTAAATACTATTCTAGGTGTTGGGGTGTATCAATGAAGAAAACAAAGATCTCTGCCTTCAGGAAACCTATGTCTAGCAAGCAGTGGAAGAAAGGGAGGGAGGCAAGTGAAAACGAAAATAAATTAGCCGTTATATAGTGAAGAGAGATGAAGCATACCAGAGTAAGTCAGACTGGAAGTGTGAAGTGTGGGAAGGGGCAGGTTGTAGTATTAAATAGTGGCCAAGGAAGGCCTCACTGAGAGAGGGTAAGATATAAGCATATACTTGAAGGAGATGAAGGAGTCAGCCAAGTGGTTATCTGTACCAAAGCAATCTTTACAGAGAAAATAGCTAGAACTGCATTGTCCAATAACATCTATGGCTACTGAGAACTTAAAATGTGACTTAGCGACTAAGGAACTAAATTTTTATTGTATTTCATTTTATTTAAGTTTTTAAAATGATACTTATTTATTCAAAAAAAATCTTAAGTATGTGTGCAACAACTCAAGTATGTGAGTCTGTTTCAACTATAAATTTTATAAAAATCTAAATAAAGATCAAATATCTGATAAAAATTCAGCACCCAAATGAGATGTGCTAGAACAGTGTAAGATATTCAGATTTCAAACACATAGTAAGAAAAATATAAAACATCTTATTTAGATATATTGGGTTAAATAAGATATACTAATAAAATTAATTTCATTTATTTTTATCTTTTTTAGTACTGCTACTGGAAAATTTTAAATTACACATGTGAGGGGCGCCTGGGTGGCGCAGTCGGTTGGGCGTCCGACTTCAGCCAGGTCACGATCTCGCGGTCCGGGAGTTCGAGCCCCGCGTCGGGCTCTGGGCTGATGGCTCGGAGTCTGGAGCCTGTTTCCGATTCTGTGTCTCCCTCTCTCTCTGCCCCTCCCCCGTTCATGCTCTGTCTCTCTGTCCCAAAAATAAATAAACGTTGAAAAAAAAATTTTTTTTTAAAATAAATTACACATGTGAATTGCTTCACATTTCTTTTGAACAACACTGAGCTAGAACAAGAAGCCTTCCTGCTAGGTCTGAAGAAAACCAAGACAGCTCAAAAGTAAATGTTGCTGAAATGAGTGAGTGAATAATATAGTATAAGATGAGGTCACAGAGGTGCAGGTCTTCTTAAACTTTTCAAACCTTTCTCTGATAACAATGACAATGACTGAAAATGCAAGGTTGGAGGCAGAACTGACACTTGAAACCAGGTGTCAGAAATTTCTATAAAACCATTTTGTGTCCCTATCATGCCGATGCACTGTAACATGACATAAAGGACAATGGTGAGAAGAAAGGGGCAACAGTCAAGCCTTATTAAAATCTTGGCGGTGAGCAGGACTGGACAGCTTTCAACAAGTAGGTTAACCCAGTTCCCATGGTCCCAGACCCATAGAGACAGAGACTCTAGTAGTGTCAGGTCAGACCTAGTCCACCGTTCCTTCATTCTCCACATCATTATCTCCTTTCATCCAAGGCTGCTTCTCCTCAACTAGGAAACAGCTCTTTGTATTTCTTTTCTTATACCATATTAATCACCATCATCTATGCAATAGCTGTATGTATTTTTGTTAATATTTTATTTTTCTAAAGCAGTTGGAAACAATAGCTATATTTTCCTGTTCATTTTTCTCCATATGATACAAAATTTATTAATTAACATAGATTTGGGGATGAAAAAAAAGGCTTCTAAGTGGGATTAAAAATATGCTATTTTCATTCATTCATCAACTGTAAAATGTCCAAAATTGCATGCAACCTTGTGGATTAAGAAAACAAAACAAAGATAGGGGCACCTGGGTGGCTCAGTCAGTTAAGAATCCAACCCTTGGTTTTGGCTCAGATCATGAGCTCATGGTTTGTGACATCAAGCACTGGTCAGGCACAGGGCTGACAGCTTGAAACCTGCTTGGAATTCTCTCTCTCCCTCTCTCTCTCTCTGCCCCTACCCTGCCCGTGCACATGCTTGTGCATGCAAACTCTCTCAAAATTAGTAAGTAAACATTTTTTAAAAAAGGAATACAAAGCAAGAGTAAACAGGATCTGATTTACTAACTGGAAAGGCCCTGTAGATGTTATGCCTTCTAAGTAAGAGAGCGGAAAAAAAGAATTTTTATTTTTGCCCTGTACATTTCATTTTTAAATGCATAAAGAACACTATTAAAAAGGTGAGCATTTTATATAACATGAAGGACAGAGCAACATTCTGTTCCTGGGCCTGGCTAATGTTGTATTCAAGAGTTTAGTTATTAACTCTTTTCCCAAAGCTGGAAACCCCCATGAAGCAATTAGTTAGAACACCATTCAAACTCAAAAGAAAACTGAAGATATTTAATGCTTGCTAATTTAAGCTTACTCCTTTCTAGAACAAGAAATCTTTCCTTTAAAAAAAAAAAAAGGGAAGCAAAACTAAAAGAGGTAGTTCCTTTTGTAGATGAAAGGAGTTGATTACATAAATGAGTCTGGTAGCTTTCTTACATGTGTCTCTTCATCCATCATTGCTTTCTCTTCTGAAAGAAGTGAGTTCCTATTTATTCCTAACCCAAATACCAAATACAAATGCTCTTTTGTTAGCTTTTGCATAAAACTGTCAAAAGGCTGGGGTGTCTAGGTCGTTCAGTTGGTTAAGTAATCTTATGGCCTGTGAGTCTGAGCCCTGCATCAGGCTCTGTGCTGACAGCTCAGAGCCTGGAGCCTGCTTCAGATTCTGTGTCTCCCTCTCTCTCTGCCACTCCTCAGCTTGCACTGTCTCTTCTCTCTCTCTCAAAAATAAACACTAAAAAAAATGTTTTAAAGTCATATTTCTAAAGCTTCTCCAAGTCCTAAATCATAATCCATTCTAGAGAAGTCTTCACCAACTCTAAATTAAACTGCAGCAAGAAAATAAGTTGCCACCCACTCCCTACCCCCACCCATCCCCACCACCCCTAACCAAAGTTATTACACATCACGGTTTCAGAATAGCATCCTACATTCTTTGTATTCATTCAAAGGCCTATTTAACTGAGAAACAACTGGAAGAGAGGTATGGAACATAACTCTTTGACTGTCAAGTTGGCATATTCAGTTATCCTCTCTCGCTGGGGTAGTATTAAAAGTTCGGCACCAGAGAGAGATGACAGACAAACAAAAAATTTAAAAAGGGGGGTGGGTGGGAAGGAAGGGACAGGTGGTAGAAAGGTAGGAACATGGGGCACAGTCTCTTTCCTTTTCCTATGTAATTTTACATGGCAGAGGCAATTAAGGTAATTATTATGAGCACCCTATAGTCAATTCTAAATTATCTTTTATACAGAGGTAAACATATTCCATATATAAGCAATCCAATGGTGGGTTATTCAAAATTAATTTGTTTTTGGAATATTATTTCAGTTGGGGGAAGTAGTGGTATCTAGAAAATAATCTTTACATCTGAGTTTGGCTTATGACTTAATAATCTAGGAACCCATAATACTTTAAAATAAGGAACTATCCTGTCAAGACAAGAGCTCCATAGTCTCTGTCCCAAATCCTGCTTCTAACTCCATTCTCTGTATGAATACCATCACATTTCAAACTAATGCACGGTCTCAACACAGTTGCTGGGTTTTCTGTTTTTGTTTTATATCCATAGACATCCTTGTTGTTTCACACTGTCTACACCACTCTGGGGTGGACAGTTAATTGAGATTTTTTTATTTAAGACACTTCCCTTCTTAATTTCTGTAGGATTTGAATTAAGACTCTTCTTGTACAGGCATACCTCAGAGATATGACAGGTTCAGCTCCAGACAACCACAATAAAACAAACTGTTGCAAAGAAGTGAGTCAAATAAGTTTTTCGGTTTCCCAGTGCATATGAAAAATATGGTTACACTCTACCATAGTCACTGTAGTCTATTAAGTGTAAAATAGCATTATGTCTTAAAACTCAATGTACATACCTTAATTAAAAGATACTTTGTGGCTAAAAGAATGTCAAGTATCATCTGAGCTTTTAAAAGAAAGTCATAACCTTTTTGCTGGCAGAGAATCTTGCCTCTATGTTGATGGCTGCTGATCAGGGTGGTAGTTGCTGAAGGTTGGGGTAGCTGTAGCAATTTCTTAAAATAAGACAACAATAAAGTTTGCTGCATCAATCAACTCTTCCTTTCATCAACAATTTCTCTGTAACATCTGATGTTGTCTGAGAACATTTTACCCACAGCAGAACTTCTTTCAAAATTGGGGTCAACTGCATTGGTGGTATAGTGGTTAGCATAGCTGCCTTCCAAAATTGGGGTCAATGCTATCAAACCCTGTGGCTGCTATATTAACTCAGTTTATGTAATATTCTAATATTTTAATATTCTATGGAAGTCCTGAATCACTACATGGTACACTTGAAACTAATATTACACTGTATGTTAACTGGAATTTAAATAAAAACTTAAAAAATATTCAGTAAACCACTTTGAATTTTTTTAATTTGTAATATTTTTTATTTTAGAGAGAGTGCATGCAAGTGGGGGAGAGGGAGAGAGAAAGACGGAGAGAATCCTATGCATGTTCCAGGCTCAGTGCAGAGCCTGACGTTGGGCTCAATCCCACAACCCTGGGATCATGACCTGAGCCAGAATCAAGAGTCAGACACTCAACCGACTGAGCCACCCAGGCGCCCCTTCAGTAAACCATTTTGTAAACAGATGTGCTGTCACCGAGGCTTTGTTGTTTTATTTATTGTACAGGGCACAAACTAAGTACATTTAGCATAGTTCGTAAAAGCCCTAGGTTTTTGGAATGGTAAAAATGAGCACTGGCTTCATATTAAAATCACCAGCTGCATCAGCCCCTAACAAGAGTCAGCCTGTCCACTGAAGCTTTGAAGCCAGGTATTGACTTCTCTCTAGCTATGAAAGTCACAGATGGCATCTTATTCCAATAGAAGGCTATTTTGTCTATACTGAAACTCTGTTTAGTGTAGCCATTTTCATTAATTGTCACAGCTAGACCTTCCAAATAAACTTGCCGCAGCTTCTACATCAGCACTTGCTGGTTAAATCTCATAAACCAACATGCTAGCTTCAAACACGTCCTTGCAACTCCCTCACCTCTTTCAACCTTCACAGAATTGAAGAGAATTAAAGCCTTGCTCTGAATTAAGCTTTGGCTTAAGAAAATGTTGTAGCTGGTTTGATCTTCTATCCAGACCACTAAAATTTTCTCCATATCAGCAATAAGGCTATTTCACTTTCTTATCATTCATATGTTCACTATAGTAACACTTTTAATTTCCTTCAAGAACTTCTCTGCATTTAAAACTTGACTATTTGATGAAAGAGGTATAGATGTAGCGTATCTTGGCTTTCAACATGTTTTCCTCACTAACCTTAATCATTTCTAGCTTTTGATTTAAAATGAGAGATGTGTGACTCTTCTTTTCTCTTGAACACTTAGAGGCCATTGTAGGATTAGCAACTGGCCTGATTTCAATATTCCTCAGGGAATAGGGAGGGAGAGGGAGAAAAATAGAACAGTGGAGCAGTCAGAACACATACAACATGTATTAAGTTCACCATCTTATATAGGCACAACTCATGACCCCCCAAAATAATTACAACAGTAACATCAATCACTGATCACAGATCACAATAACAAATATAATAATAATGAAAAAAGTTTGAAATATTACAAGAATTACCAAAATGTTACACAACACAAAATTAGCAAATGTTGGAAAAAATTGTGCTCAATACAGGGTTACCACAAATCTTCAATCTGCAAAAAAAACACCCAACACATTATCTTCAAAGTGCAATACAGTGAAACTCAATAAAATGAAGTACGCCTGTATCAAAGACTTAAATAGAATATATGACAACACTAATAAAATTTGGACATATATTTGACTAACTCACAGGTCCCCCATGATTTACCTAATGTACCATTTAGCATAACTGATTATTACATATCCTTTATAGCTCAGCATCAGCAGACTGGTTCACTAACCAGAAAGACACCCTTTCCCAATCCAGAAGCACTGCATGAGATTCTGAGGTTTCCTGTTCCTTCATGCCTCGCCCATTTGTCCATTGCAAATACCAGGTTTTCCTGAGATCACAGCCATCCTCAAGCTACTCTTCCTTGCCCTAGGACAGATTCAGGTACAGGTCTACAGTGGCTAGTGGCCAGAAAGAGAAAGAAAGGAGAGAGGAAGTTTCAGCCAACACCTTACAACAACTCTGTAAGATGTTATTACTTAATGGCTACGTTCTAAGGTACTCTTGAGCTTGAATTTCAGGTACCTTAGAAATTAACTAGATTTTGTAAGCCAAGAATCACGTAATATATTTATTAAAACTTTACTTGGGTGGCACCTGGGTGGCTCAGTCGGTTAAGCATCCAAATCTTGATTTTGCTCAGGTCATGATCTCACAGCTGTAAGATCGAGCTCTGAGTGGGACTCTGCACTGAGCTTGGAGATTGATTGGGATTCTCTTTCTTCTCCCTCTTTCTCTGCCCCTCCCTATCTTGCGTGCTCTCTCTTCCTCATTAACTAAGTAAACTTAAAAAAAAATGACTTCACTTGACCTCACTTACATGTGGAATCCTAAAAAAAAAAAACAACCAAGCTCAAAGAGAAATCAGATGGCCAGAGATGGAGGGTTGGGAGGTTGGTGAAATGGAGGAAGGGAGTCAAAAAGTACAAGCTTCCAGTATAAAATGAGTCATGGGATGTAAAACATACCATGGCAACTATAGTTAATACTCTATTGCATATATGAAAGTTTCTGAGAGTAGATCTTAAAAGCTCTTATCACAAGAAAAAAATGCTATATGTATTGTGACATTCACTAGACTTGTGGTGATCACTTTGCAATACTTACAAATACCAACTCAGATGCTTAACTGACTGAGCCACCCAGGCGCCCCCGGATGTCTTCTTTAGAGAAGTGTCTATTCATGTTTTCTGCCCATTTCTTCACTGGATTATTTGTTTTTCAGGTGTGGAGTTTGGTGAGCTCTTTATGGATTTTGGATACTAGCCCTTTGTCCGATGTGTCATTTGCAAATATCTTTTCCCATTCAGTTGGTTGCCTTTTAGTTTTGTTGGTTGTTTCCTTTGCTGTGCAGAAACTTTTTATCTTCATGAGGTCCCAATAGTTCATTTTTGCTTTTAATTCCCTTGCCTTTAGGGATGTGTCAAGTAAGAAATTGCTACGGCTGAGGTCAGAGAGGTCTTTTCCTGCTTTCTCCTCTAGGGTTTTGATGGTTTCCTGTCTCACATTCAGGTCCTTTATTCATTTTCAGTTTATTTTTGTGAATGGTGTGAGAAAGTGGTCTAGTTTCAACCTTCTGCATGTTGCTATCCAGCACCACTTGTTAAAGAAACTGTCTTTTTTCCATTGGATATTCTTTCCTGCTTTGTCTAAGATTAGTTGGCCATACTTTCATGGGTCTAGTTCTAGGGTTTCTATTATATTCCATTGGTCTATGTGTCTGTTTTTGTGCCAATACCATGCTGTCTTGATGATTACAGCTTTGTAGTAGAGGCTAAAGTCTGGGATTGTGATGCCTCCTGCTTTGGTCTTCTTCTTCAAAATTACTTTGGCTATTCGGGGCCTTTTGTGGTTCCATATGAATTTTAGGATTGCTTGTTCTAGCTTCGAGAAGAATGCTGGTGCAATTTTGATTGGGACTGCATTGAATGTGTAGATAGCTTTGGGTAGTATTGACATTTTGACAATATTTATTCTTCCAATCCATGAGCACGGAATGTTTTTCCATTTCTTTATATCTTCTTCAATTTCCTTCATAAGCTTTCTATAGTTTTCAGCATACAGATCCTTTACATCTTTGGTTAGATTTATTCCTAGGTATTTTATGCCTTTTGGTGCAATTGTGAATGGGATCAGTTTCTTTGTCTTTCTGTTGCTTCATTATTAGTGTATGATAATCCAACTGATTTCTGTACATTGACTTTGTATGTTGCAACTTTGCTGAATTCATGTATCAGTTCTAGCAGACTTTTGGTGGAGTCTATTGGATTTTCCATGTATAATATCATGTCATCTGCAAAAAGTGAAATCTTCACTTCATCTTTGCCAATTTTGATGCCTTTGATTTCCTTTTGTTGTCTGATTGCTGATGCTAGAACTTCCAACACTATGTTAAACAACAGCAGTGAGAGTGGACATCCCTGTCGTGTTCCTGATCTCAGGGAAAAAGCTCTCAGTTTTTCCCCATTGAGGATGATGTTAGCTGTGGGCTTTTCATAAATGACTTTTATGATGTTTAAGTATGTTCCTTCTATCCCGAGTTACTCAAGGGTTTTTATTAAGAAAGGATGCTGGGGGCGCCTGGGTAGCGCAGTCGGTTAAGCGTCCGACTTCAGCCAGGTCACGATCTCGCGGTCCGTGAGTTCGAGCCCCGCATCAGGCTCTGGGCTGATGGCTCAGAGCCTGGAGCCTGTTTCCGATTCTGTGTCTCCCTCTCTCTCTGCCCCTCCCCTGTTCATGCTTTGTCTCTCTCTGTCCCCCAAAAAAATAAACGTTGAAAAAAAAATAAAAAAAAAAAAAGAAAGGATGCTGAATTTTGTCAAATGCTTTTTCTGCATCGATTGACAGGATCATATGGTTCTTATCTTTTCTTTTAGTAATGTGATGTATCACGTTGATTGATTTGCAAATGGTGAACCAGCCCTGCATCCCAGGAATGAATCCCACTTGGTCATGGTGAATAATTCTTTTTGTATGCTGTTGAATTCGATTTGCTAGTATCTTATTGAGAATTTTTGCATCTATATTCATCAGGGATATTGGCCTGTAGTTCTCTTTTTTTTTACTGGGTCTCTGTCTGGTTTAGGAATCAAAGTAATACTGGCTTCATAGAATGAGTCTGAAAGTTTTCCTTCCCTTTCTATTTTTTGCAATAGCTTGAGAAGGATAGGTATTATCTCTGCTTTAAACGTCTGGTAGAACTCCCCTGGGAAGCCATCTGGTCCTGGACTCTTATCTGATGGGAGATTTTTGATAACTGATTCAATTTCTTTGCTGGTTATGGGTCTGTTCAAGCTTTCTATTTCCACCTGATTGAGTTTTGGAAGTGTGTGGGTGTTTCGGAATTTGCCCATTTCTTCCAGGTTTTCCAGTTTGTTGGCATATAATTTTTCATAGTATTCCCTGATAATTGCTTGTATTTCTGAGGGATTGGTTGTAATAATTCCATTTTCATTCATGATTTTATCTATTTGGGTCATCTCCCTTTTCTTTTTGAGAAGCCTGGCTAGAGGTTTATCAATCTTGTTTATTTTTTCAAAAAAACCAACTCTTGGTTTCATTGATCTGCTCTACAGTTCTTTTAGATTCTATATTGTTTATTTCTGCTCTGATCTTTATTATTTCTCTTCTTCTGCTGGGTTTAGGCTGTCTTTGCTCTTCTGCTTCTATTTCCTTTAGGTGTGCTGTTAGATTTTGTGTTTGGGATTTTTCTTGTTTCTTGAGATAGGCCTGGATTGCAATGTATTTTCCTCTCAGGACTGCCTTCGCTGCGTCCCAAAGCGTTTGGATTGTTGTATTTTCATTTTCGTTTGTTTCCATATATTTTTTAATTTCTTCTCTAATTGCCTGGTTGACCCATTCATTCTTTGGTAGGGTGCTCTTTAACCTCCATGCTTTTGGAGGTTTTCCAGACTTTTTCCTGTGGTTGATTTCAAGCTTCATAGCATTGTGGTCTGAAAGTATGCATGGTATGATCTCAATTCTTGTATACTTATGAAGGGCTGTTTTATGACCCAGTATGTGATCTATCTTGGAGAATGTTCCATGTGCACTCGAGAAGAAAGTATATTCTGTTGCTTTGGGATGCAGAGTTCTAAATATATCTGTCAAGTCTATCTGAGCCAATGTATCATTCAGGGCCCTTGTTTCTGTATTGATCATGTGTCTAGATGATCTATCCATTGTTGTAAGTGAAGTATTAAAGTCCCCTTCAATTACCACATTCTTATCAATAAGGTTGCTTATGTTTGTAATTGTTTTATATATTTGGGGGCTCCCATATTCGGTGCATAAACATTTATAATTGTTAGCTCTTCCTGATGGATAAACCCTGTAATTATTATATAATGCCCTTCTTCATCTCTTGTTACAGCCTTTAATTTCAAGTCTAGTTTGTCTGATGTAAGTATGGCTACTCCAGCTTTCTTTTGACTTCCAGTAGCATCATAAATAGTTCTCCATCCCCTCAACTTTCAATCTGAAGGTGTCCTCAGGTCTAAAATGAGTCTCTTGTAGATAGCAAATAGATGGGTCTTGTTTTTTTATCCATTCTGATACCCTATGTCTTTTGGTTGGCGCATTTAGTCCATTTACGTTCAGTGTTATTATAGAAAGATATGGGTTTAGAGTCATTGTGATGTCTGTAGGTTTCGTGCTTGTAGTGATGTCTCTGGTACTTTGTCTCATAGGATCCCCCTTAGGATCTCTTGTAGGGCTGGTTTAGTGATGATGAATTCCTTCAGTTTTTATTTGTTTGGGAAGACCTTTATCTCTCCTTCTATTCTAAATGACAGATTTGCTGGATAGAGGACCTCGGCTGCATATTTTTTCTGTTCATCAAATTGATGATTTCCTGCCAGTCCTTTCTGGCCTGCCAAGTTTCAAAAGAGAGATCCGTCACGAGTCTTATTGGTCTCCCTTTATATGTTAGAGCACGTTTATCCCTAGCTGCTTTCAGAATTTTCTCTTTATCCGTGTATTTTGCCAGTTTCACTATGAAATGTCATGCAGAAGATCAATTCAAGTTATGTCTGAAGGGAATTCTCTGTGCCTCTTGGATTTCAATGCCTTTTTCCTTCCCCAGATCAGGGAAGTTCTCAGCTATTATTTCTTCAAGTACACCTTCAGCACCTTTCCCTCTCTCTTCCTCCTCTGGAATACCAATTATGCATAGATTATTTCTCTTTAGTGCATCACTTAGTTCTCTAATTTTCCCCTCACACTCCTGGATTTTTTTATCTTTTTCTCAGCTTCTTCTTTTTCCATAATTTTATCTTCTAGTTCACCTATTCTCTCCTCTGCCTCTTCAATCCGAGCTGTGGTCATCTCCATTTTATTTTGCAGCTCATTAATAGCATTTTTTAGCTCCTCCTGGCTGTTGCTTAGTCCCTCGATCTCTGTAACAAGAGATTCTCTGCTGTCATTTATACTGTTTTCAAGCCCAGCAATTAATTTTATGACTATTATCCTAACTTCACTTTCTGTTATATTGTTTAAATCGTTTTTGATCAGTTTGTTAGCTGTCGCTATTTCCTGGAGATTCTTTTGAGGGGAATTCTTCCGTTTCATCATTTTGGATAGTCCCTGGAGTGGTGAGGAACTGCAGGGCTCTTCCTCTGTGCTGTCTGGAGTAACCTGCGCTGGTGGGCGGGGCCGCAGTCAGACCTGATGTCTGCCCCCAGCCCACTACTGGGACCACACTCAGACTGGTGTGTGCCTTCTCTTCCCCTCTCCTAGGGGTGGGATTCACTGTGGGGTGGCGTGGCCTGTCTGGGCTACTTGCACACTGCCAGGCTTGTGGTGCTGGGGATCTGGCGTATTAGCTGGGGTGGATTGGCAAGGTGCACAGGGGCAGGAGGGGCAGGCTCAGCTTGCTTTTCCTTCGGAGATCCACTTCGGGAGGGGCCCTGTGGCACCAGGAGGGAGTCAGACCTGTCGCTGGAGGGATGGATCCGCAGAAGCACAATGTTGGGTGTTTGCTCGGTGCAAGCAAGTTCCCTGGCAGGAACTGGTTCCCTTTGGGATTTTGGCTGAGGGATGGGCGAGGAAGATGGCGCTGGCAAGCGCCTTTGTTCCCCACCAAGCTGAGCTCTGTCATCTGTCCGGGGCTCAACAACTCTCCCTCCCGTTGTCCTCCAGCCCTCCCACTCTCTGAGCAGCACTGTTAACTTATAACCTTCCAGATGTTAAGTCCCACTTGCTGTCAGAACACACTCCGTCCAGCCCCTCTGCCTTTGCAAGTCAGACCCAGGGGCTCTGCTTTGCTGGCCGCCTGCCCCTCTGCCCCAGCTCCTTCCCGCCAGTCCGTGCAGCGCGCACCGCCTCTCTACCCTTCCTACCCTCTTCCGTGGGCCTCTCGTCTGCGCTTGGCTCTGGAGACTCCGTTCTGTTAGTCTTCTGGCGGTTTTCTGGGTTATTTAGGCAGGTGTGGGTGGAATCTAAGTGATCAGCAGGACGTGTGGTGAGCCCAGCGTCCTCCTACGCCGCCATCTTCCCTTCCTCTTGAATCGCTATGTGACCTCTTAATAACCACATAACACTGGGCTTGTTTTTTACTTCTCTGTGTCAAGTTTTTTTTTTTTAATGTTTATTTTTGATAGAGACACACAGTGCGAGCAGGAATCGGGCAGAGAGAGACAGAGACACAGAAACTGAAGCAGGTTCCAGGCTCTGAGCTGTCAGCGCAGAGCCCGATGCAGGACTTGAACCCACAAACTGTGAAATCATGACCTGAGCAGAAGTCCGACAGCTAAGTGAGCCACTCAGGTGCCCCTCTCTGTATCCAGTTTGCTTATCTGCCAATTGGGCATAATAATAGCTCCCCTCCCAAGGTTGTTGAGAGGAATCAAAGAGTAAACAGATGCATAGTCTGGCACATAGTAGGCACTATGTAAGTATTAGGTACTATTTTTAACTTCTGAGTTAATTTTAGACTTTTACAAAGTTGCAAAAATAGTACAGTGTATCCTTATCTCCCTCACTCTTCTTCTCCCACTGTTAACATCTTATGTCACCTCAGTACAATTATCAGGAAAAGAAAATGAACATTGGTGACTAAACTACACACGTTACTGAAGAAATAATTTCACCGATTTTTCCACCCATGTCCTTTCTGCTAGGATCCTATCCAAGACCCACACTGTATTTCATTATTTCTTCTTAATCTGCCCCAGTCTGTGGCAGTTCTTCCTGGCAGACACAAACTTAACAAAATGATTAAAATGAGTATTAATAGTAATAAAACATATTAACATTATGAATTCCTTTATATGATACACTGAGAAACACATAACCACATTTTCCAGTTTTCTTGCCAAAAAAATGCATAACCTCATTGACATAAAAATAAGCCAAAATTGTGAAACATTCTATAAAATAACTGATCAGTATTACTCAAAAGTGTCACTATTATTTTTGATTTGATAAAAATTAAGAGTAAATTATCATGTTAATGAATATCTGTAAGCCATGAAAACTTCCCAAAGTTTGACTACATTTTCTTTAATTCTAATTTACAAGTAGTTCTCCACTTATCAGTGGAACTTAATTCAAAAATTCATTTGAAGACCCATTATTTTTTTTTTTATGTTTATTCAGAGAGCGTGTGCACATGAGCAGGGGAGGGACAGAGACAGGGAAAGAGAGAATCGCAAGCAAGCTCCAGGCTGTCAGCACAGAGCCCGATGAGGAGCTCAATCCCATGACCATGAGAGCATGACCTGACCAAAATCAAGAGTCAGGTGCTCAACCAACTGAGCCATCCAAGCACCCTGAAGACTCATTATTTTCGATCGAGATGATTTTTTTTCCCCCACAACAGGGTCTATATTTCAAGTCAAGAGGTAATTCTATTTTAGCAGGCTTATGAAGTAACTTTAGCAGACTAGCCTAGAAATCCAACTAATCTAATATGTATTATTTTTCTAGGGAGAAATATACTACAGGTCTCAACTTAAAATGTCAGGAATACATTTCTTTCTTATTCACTCTGTCCCCAACCTGATGGGCAACAGGAACTCTGTCTCTTTCCTGGTCTATCTAAATACATTCAACATTTCATTATTCAGCTGCTGTTAAGTAATAATACTTGTTATTATAGCAATTCCCAGGACTGCTCTCCACTTACTCTAAAACTGCCTCTTTTCCATAACTCTTGGATTCCTCGCCATTTGAACCCTATTTCCGAACCCTCAATTTTGGCAATATGTTCAGAGCCTTGAACATATTGCCAAAATTGAGGGTTCGGAAATAGGGTTCAAATGGCGAAGAATGGCCTACTGCACTGACATTAGCTACTTACTACCTAAGACCAGAGTTTCTGTCCATCTCAGCTAATTGTTAAAAGAACATAGGCTTCTTTCCTTTTTCTCTATACTTGGAGTAAGTATCAGTTGTACTGAAGTTTTCTAAGGGTCACTACTGCTACCCATGATGGAGAAATAGAGGATAAACATTACTAACAAAGGGGAAATTTTAAGAAGTCTCACAGCGTAAATTAAATGGAGCTCTAGACATTCTCAAGCTTTCTTAGCTGCTTTCTCACCAGGACTCTCAGATTCCATTTATTCAAAACTGTTCCATACTTAGTTTTCTACTTCAATCTTCTTTGGAATTTTCTATTTTCTAAGGTGGCCTGTATCTAGGAGTTACAAAGTCAGACCTTTGAGATTGCCTTTCACTCCCCTCTTCCATCACAGAAGAAGGGAATGCAAGTGTGCTTTATCATTGCTGTTGTCTCAACTCTGCAACTTTAGTACTAAAGTGTTACTAAATGTGTTAAATTTTTTGAAGGAGGGTTACATAATCTCTTGAAGCCTCATTTTCTTCTTTAAAAAGCAGGTGGTAGTACCCTTTCTTGCAGGATTATTGTGAGCACTAGTGAGACACTATGTACAATACATAGCATATGGCAGGCATCCAACAAATGACGGCAGTTTTGGTCTCTATCGCCAATCCTGTTACCGTTATTCAGCCCATAACTGCTACAGATGCAAGGTGAAAGGCAGAACTAGAGCTGATGAGTGAGCCATGCTTCCCTAACCACACCTCTGAGTGCTCACCTACCCCCACATTAAAAATAAGAATAGGGCAGTTAGGAAACATAGAAAGTAAGGTAGGATAGATATGTTTCTAAGATGGAACCTTTCAAGAAGTCAGGAAAATCTTAGAAATGAGAATAAAGTTTTGTTGGCTTTTTATAAAAAAGGAAAATGGCATTCAGCATAATATACAAAATAAAAATAATACACAGCCCATCTAAATATTTAAGAATTGTTTTCTTAAACAATTGTTTCCTTTCCAAAAGAAAGTCATTTATTCTAAGTATCAAGATAATCTAAGAAATATTTGTAACAAAAATATCCTTCCAGTCCTTCTGTTTTTATAGTCTTGTCTATATCTATTTAAAACATTACACTGACTAACCTTTAGCTGCAACTGGCAAGCCACATGTACCAAAATGCTCCTTATAAATGGCTATTTTACTTATCTTACTATAAAATATATGCAGTACAAATAAATCCAATGCGGCTTCATACCTTACACACATAGCTCCTCTAACATGCACATGCGGGACTCATCTCTCCAGGAACAATCCTTTTGTGCAATACTCTTTTTCCAACCAGCCCTGAAATAATACCAGCCAGATCTATTTTCTTCTCTTTTCCAACTTTTCTGAAGAGCAATGGAAATAAACTAATGATAAGTAAAGCTACTGCACAATTTTCCCTTACTGAATGAAACTTTTCAGTTAGTTGTTTGTAGTTGTTCATTGCTAATCTCTCACATGTTTCTATCCCTTAACAATAGGGCATGTTGTTTCCCAACTTGGAAAATTAACATGAACATCCACATTGACCTGGCAGTTGTAGACTGCAGTCATTTTCCAGGCGGCCAGTTGAAGGCCACGCACAAAGCTGCCTTTGTTGTGAGAAAAATAATTTCTCTGAAGTTTATGGTGATATTGAAGTTGCTCTGCACAACCCACTGCTCCTGGCCCAATACATGCTACTGGCAGCATTCTGTGAGGAGTATAGAAGACATGGGAAAGAGGGTTAATCTATTTAATGATATAATAGAACTTGATTGTCTCTTCTTCTGGGTTCTAAATTTTAACATTTGAGGTTTTTAAATTTTACCTTAACTTTAAAGGGAATTCATTGTAAACCCCTATTCTTTTTTTCCTTCTGAATTATTGAAAAAACAAATCAAGTAGTTTCTTTGACACTTGTTAATTATAACCTACTAAAATAACTTGGCAGTAAACCTGACAAAAAGTAACATGCCAAGGCAAGTAAATTTGGCCCTAAAAAACACAAACAATATTTATATGCTATGCTTTGCCAGATTTTAAAAGGCAAATAATGATTGTTATTTGATAACTCTCATTCCAAGAAGGTAAACATTAGCCTTCCTTTCCGACAAGGAATGGTAGATCAAAAGCTTAATTGACTAATTTCCACGAAAATGAAAAAGCTGTAGTTCAATAAATCACCTGTAGCTTAGCTATTCCTGGAAACCCTCTCCTTTGCAATAAATTTAATTAAGACAATGGAAAACCACCATTCAACTCCAGGAACAAGATACAATAGATAGCCTGTATCTGATGATGAACAAGCATAGTTAAGAAGCAAAGTAAACTGAACTGTAACTATTTTTCAAATCTTCAATCACTGGAAACTTAAAGCTTATTTTTTCTTTGTGTTTATCTTTCAAGATGTCTTTCCTTTAAAACCAGAACTTTGGTTGAGTTCAGTAATCTTTCATACAAGGTGTGCCAAGATTCTGATTCCATTATTTCTGGCATTCTGAGAAGGAAAAGAAAGATAAATGGCTAGCAGTGGCTCTCTCAAGCATGGGAAGGTCAGTATGGTGATGATGGCTACTGAAGGAATAACACAGAGACAAAGGGTTTACTAAGTGAAATGAGAAACACATCTGATGGAATGAACAGCAGGCTGGAAGAAGCACAGGAATGAATTAGTGACCTAGAAAACAATGTAATGGAAAGTAATCAAGCTGAACAAAAGAGGAGAAAGACATCTACAAAGTGGAACAGACTTAGGCAACTCAGTGATTCCATCAAATGTATAATATGTAAATAAAATAACATTCTTCCAAAAGAAGAGTAAAAGGGGCAGAAAATTTTATTTTAAGAAATTATTAGCTTCACTAATCTGGGAGAAGGAAACTAATATCCAGAGCCAGGAGGCATCAAGAACCCACAACAAAATCAACAAAAGCAGATCCACACCAAGACATATTGTAATTAAAATGGCAGAATGTTGAAAAATTAAGCATCAAGACCAAAGAAAACAATTACATACAAGGGAAATATCCTAACTCTATCAGTGATTTTTCAGCATAAAGCTGGCAAGCCTAACAGGAGTGCTGAATGGGAAAAAATCTACAGCCAAAAATATACTATCTAGCCAGGCTATCATTCACAATAGAAGGAGAGAGAAAGAGTTTTCCAGAAAAACAAAAATGAAAGGAGTTCATGGACTACTAAACTAGACCTGAAAGAAATATTAAAGAGGACTCTGAGTGGAAAGACCAAAATGACAGTATGAAAATAAGAAACACAAAAGCAGCAAAAATGAATATTTCTATTAAAAAAATCAGTCAAGGAACTCACAAAATTAAAAGATGTAAAATATGACACCATATACCTAAAACATGGGGATAAAGGGACTAAAAATTGGTTTCAAACTAAAAGATCATCAACATAATATAGATAGCTATATGCACAAAAGATTACACACAACCATAATGGTAACAATAAATCAAAATCCAGTAATAGACATGCAAAGAATAAATAAAAAGAAATGCAAATGTAACACTGAAGAAAGCCAGCAAACCACAACAGAAAGAGAAGAAAGGACTGACAGAGTAGGCAGTCAGTTAGACATGAGCTGGAAGCAAAGGCAGTAAATAACAGGTGACACATTAGAAGCCTCAAGGAATTTCTGGGTTCTCTTATTCTATTCCATTGGTCTATGTGTCTGTTTTTGTGCCAATACCATACTGTATTGATGATTACAGATTTGTAATACAGGCTAAATTCTGGGATTGTGATGCCTCTAGCATTGGCTGTCTTTTTCAACATTACTTTGGCTTTTTGGGGTCTTTTGTGGTTCCATACAAATTTTAGGATTCTTTGTTCTAACTCTGAGAAGAATACTGGTGCTATTTTGATTGGGATTGCAGTGAATGTGTGGATTGCTTTGGGTAGTATCGACATTTTAACAGTATTTGTTTTTCCAGTCCATGAGTAAGGAATGCTTTTCCATTTCTTTGTGTCTTCTTCAATTTCTTTTATAACCTTTCTATAGTTTTCAGTGTTCAGTTTTCTTTTACCTCTTTGGTTAGGTTTATTCCTAGGTATATTATGGTTCTTGGTGCAATTGTAAATGGAATCAATTCCTTGATATCTTTCTGTTGCTTCATTATTGGTGTATAGAAATGCAACCAATTTCTGTACACTGATTTTATGTCCTGTGACTCTGCCAAATTCATGTATCAGTTCTAGCAGTTTTTTGGTGGAGTCTTTCTGGTTTTCCATGTATAGTATCAACCTTGCCATTTGCAACAATGTGGATGGAAATGGAGGGTATTAATGCTAAGTGAAATAAGTCAGAGAACGATACCATATGATTTCACTCATGTGTGGTATTTGAGAAACTTAACAGAAAACCATAGGGGAAGGGAAGGAAAAATAAGATACAAACAGAGAGGGAGGGAAAACCATAAGAGACTCTTAAATACAGAGAACTGAAGGTTTATGAGGGTGGAGGGTTGGGGGTAGGGAAAATAGGTGATGGGCATTAAGGAGGGCACTTGTTGGGATGAGCACTGGGTGTTGTATGTAAGTGATGAATCCAGTAAATCTACTCCTGAAGCCAAGACTAATGGAATGAAAACAAAATAGTTTTTATTATCAGATATTATATACCACCTTACTAAAAACCGCTAAACTGTATACTTTAAAAAGGTAAATTTTGGGAGATCTAAATTATATCTCAATAAAAATTAGACTGTGAAAATAATAAAGATTAAATTTAAAAATTTTTAGTTTTTAAAAGAATTTTGTATGTGGAATATATGTAAATAAGTATGTGATTTCAGGATAAAATGTAAATGATAATTCTCAAAAAGAAGCTCAATAATAAAAAATAATCACCTGAAAACACTAAACTATCTATATATCCCAGATTATGTAACAAAATTAGGCTATATTCTCATCTTACAAAAGGAGGAACTACAAGCTACTACTTACAGTTGATGTAAATAGAAAAGGTAACAAAAATTTTAAAGATTACTAGCAAAATGTAAAACAATGTATTCTTTTCAAGTCACGTAAGAAAAATGTTAAAGAAAAGAAATTTAAATGAGAAAGCAATCTGTGAATGCAAACCGTTGCCATGCCTATGGAAAAAATAAGAGATTCCTCAAAATTTTAAAATAGAACTACCATACGATCCAATAATCACACTACTGGGTATTTAACTGAAGAATACAAAAACACTAATTCAAAAGGATATATGCAACCTTATTTATAATAGTCACAGAAACAGCCCTAGTGTCCATCCAGATGAATGGATAAAGGTGATACACACACACACACACACACACACACACACACACACACACACGAAATATTACTTAGCCATAAAAAAGAATGAAATCTTAATCTTGCCATTTGCAACAACATGGATGGATCTAAAAAGTGTAATACTAAGTGAAATAAGTCACTCAGAGAAGACAAATACCATATGATCTCACTTTTATATGGAATTTACGAAAAACAATGAAAAAAAAGACACAAACCAAAAAACTGACCCTTAACTATAGAGAACAAGCTGACAGTTACCAGAGAGGAGGTGAGTGGGGGGAATGAGTGAAATAGGTGAAGAAGCTTAAGAATTCATCTATCATGAGGAACACTGAGTAAAAGTAAGTAATTTTTTAATCACTATATTGTACACCAGAAACTAATAGAACACTATTAACTGTACTGTAATTTAGAAAAAAGAAAACAAAAAATAGCAGGAAAGCATTTTTAAAAGTTTACAGACAACCAGTTATCCACTAAATAATTAAATTCACCCATTAAAAGTCCTTTAGGTATGACATTTTGAAGTATCTGCATATGATCCATTTATTCTTTTTTTAGTATTTATTTTTGAGAGACAGAGAGAGAGACACAGAGTGAGCAGGGGAGGGGTAGAGAGGGAAGACACAGAATCTGAAGCAGGCTCCAAGCTCTGAGCTGTCAGCACAGAGCGCAACACAGGGCTCGAACTCACAAGCCGTGAGATCATGACCTGAGCCAAAGCTGGACGCTTAACTGACTGAGCCACCCAGGCACCCCAGCATATATGACCCATTTAAAACAAAAAGCTCTAGAAAGCTTAATTGGAAAAGGTAAAGATACATAAGAAAAGATGGTCATTTTTTTTTTAAATCCACAAGTCCCACAACTTTATACAGTAAATAACAGTGCTAAAATATATATAAAGTAAAAACTGTTAAATGTGCAGAAAGAAATGGATATAAATTCAGAAGTACAGGGACACTTGTTTAAATGTGCAATTATAGTCAGCATAAATATAAATAAGGTTAAATAAATGTCATTTGATGTCAAATAAGGTACCCCTTATAGGTGAGAATCTGGACCTAAAAGCAAAAGTAAAGTGATAAAAAAAATAAAAATGTTCTTTTATACAGTTACGTGAAGAAGGGAGGATGAATAGACTGAAAATAGGAAGACAATCTTCCTGAATGGCAATCAGAATTCATTGTTCGTTGTTAGTTCCATAATGAAATACATTTCTAGGAAATGCTACTTTGAGAAGGCTAGTTCCAATCTGGGTGCCCCTATTCTATATTTATACAGCTCTTTACTCTTTAAAAGTGCTTTCACATTCCTATTACTTGCAGCACTGTAACATATAGAAAAGGACAGTGATATTTAGAAAATAACAAAACAGAAACTCATGGAAGCAAAAAAGCACCATGACTCAAGGAGGGGAATTCCTGCTGCCCTAAGAGGAATGCACGTGTATAAAAATGCCCTACATATGCTGATAAAGAACTGCCTTTCATGTTCAGCATTTCTATTCCCTCCAAGAAGAGTATTAATGCTGAAGCAGCAGCAACAGCAGTGAAAGACAAACATGAATGTGAAGGGCATGGTTATAGTCTTGGCTGTGATATTCTGTGCTACAATTGTTCAAGGTATATGGTACTTTTTATTTCTTAACCTATAAATTTCTTTTCTAGTGCTTCAAATGTCTTTTCTTCCATCTTTTCCTACAAGATTCAGTCAATTTTTATTTAACCTCATACATTAGAAGTTACTACTGCTTTGACAGAAAATGTTTGAAGTATGTAAGGCACTAGAGATGATTATTGAAACTAGAAATGATATACTTCATGGAATTTTTGATTTGGCTACAATATCTGCCAAGAGCCTTAAGCAATAATCTTAAATGTCTGTTAAGATTTATATGAGGTAATGTTATTAGCTTACTGGAAAAATTCTTGAGCCTAAAAGCAAGAGGCAAATAAGCTTAACCTCCAATAAACCTTCATGTTTCCCTTTATTCTTGAATGGTTTGTTCACAAATTTAAAGAGAAAAATCAACACCTGACTTTAGTTCCTTTCCCAGTGACAGCAGTGTCAAGTACTATTTGACAAATTGCTATCTTTATCCTTAATGAAAACCCTGCTTATGTTTTTCACCAGGATTATAAACTACAGCGATCTGCTGCAATCAGATGTATTAGTAACTGATGCTATGATCTGTTCTAGGTTTCCCCATGTTCAAATGGGGACGCTGTCTTTGCATAGGCCCTGGAGTAAAAGCAGTGAAAGTGGCAGATATTGAGAAAGCCACCATAATTTACCCAAGTAACAACTGTAACAAAATAGAAGTGATGTAAGTAATGAACTCGCTAAAGATGACAGTGGTAGAAGCTTTTTTGTTTTGTGTTTTTGTTTTACTTATGTTTTTCCATCCAAAATTTAAGACTGTTTTGGATCTTCCTTAACAGTATCACCTTGAAAGCACATAAAGGACAAAGATGCCTAAATCCCAAATCGAAGCAAGCAAACATTATAATCAAGGTAGGATACCAGATTACTTCCATTTTATAACTGGTTTTATCCACGACAGATCTTTTGAAAAAACAGACAGCTGCAAATAGGATTCTTCTATGATTTTATGTGAAGCATTTTGATAAGAGGTCTTTGGTTATAACTAGTTTTCCTCTCCTGCCATGTATTTTACATGTCACCTCAATCACTTGGAAACAAGAATAGCACAATGTTTTTAAAACTCTCATTTTCTCATTTCAGAAAATTAAGAGAATGAATTTTTTAAAATATCAAGATGTATGAAGTCCTGGGAAAGAAAATTTGAAAACCTAGAACACGTTTAACCATGACAACTGAAGTGATAAGAATTCCACAAGAGGAAAGTGATTTTCTCCTGCCTGTTGCAATGTACATTCATGCATTTCTGCGTCAATGAACCTCAGAGTTCTGATGGTTATAATTATTCTGTGACAATGAAAACATTTCTGTCTCTAGAAGTTATGTCTCTGTACTTGATCTATCTGCCATATTACAACCTTTAGTTACAATGGAGACATAACATTACTGGACTCAAGAAGACCTTATAAGTCAAAAGCATACATGTGTGTAATAAACATTCCCCAAATAGTTTTAATACAAATCCATTTTTTACCCTAAAATAATACAGCACATATATATCTAGGGAAAAAGTTCTTATATATATTCCCATTTTATAAAAGGCTATAATTTATGAAATGTACTATAAAAAACATAAGCTAAGGAAAACTGGTATGAGTGCAAATATTTCATAACTGAATTAGTAGCTTTGTCTTAATTTGATTTTTTTCAGCAACTTTTCATTGAGATGTTTTAATGCAATAAAGGTGTGTGTGTCTATTGTGTATTTTATCTATCCTTGTAAACTGTAGCAATATTTTGGACACATTTTAAATACACAACACTTTTATCTACCAAAAAAATGTTGAAAAATAAATATATGCAAATGTCTGGCAATCACCTTTACTTTTTGGGATTCTTTTCTTTTTTAATTTAAATTCCAATTAATTAACATACAGTGTAGTATTAGTTTCAGGTGTAGAATTCTGTGATTCATACAACACCCGGTGCTCATCACAAGTGCCCTCCTTACTCCCCATCACCTATTTAGCCTCCCACCCCCCCACCTCCCCTCTGGTAACCATCAGTTTGTTTTCTAGAGTTAAGAGTCTGTTTCTCATTTTGCCTTTTTTTTTTTCCTCCCAGGTTCATTTGTTTTCTTAAGTTCCACATAAGAGTGAAATCATATGGTATTGGTCTTTCTCTTATGTCGCTTAGCATAATACTCTCTAGCTCCATCCATTGCAAATGGCAAGATTTCATTCCTCTGGAGAAATAATTCCATTTCTTCTTTATTCATCAGTCGATGGATTTGGGCTCTTTCCATTATGTGGCATTTCACAAAGTACAATATTCATTCATGATAAAAATCCTCAACAAAGTAGGGTTAGGGGGAACATACCTCAACATACTAAAGGCCATATACAAAAGACTCACAGATAATATCATCCTCAATGGGGAAAGAATGAGAGCTTTTTCTCTATGGCCAGGAACAAGGCAGGGATGTCCACTCTCACCACTGTTATTTAACACAGTACTAGAAATTCTAGCCACAGCAATCAGACAACAACAAGAAAAGGCATCCAAATCAGCAAGGAGGGCAGTCAAACTTTCACTATCTGCAGATGACACGATACCCTACATAGAAAACGAAAGACTCTACCAAAAAACTGCTAGAACTGATACACAAATTCAGTAAAGTCACAGGATACAAAATCAATGTACAGAAATCTGTTGCATTTTTTTTATTTTTTATTTTTTAAAATTTACATCCAAATTAGTTAGCATATAGTGCAACAATGATTTCAGGAGTAGATTCCTTAGTGCCCCTTACCCATTTAGCCCATCCCCCCCCCACAACCCCTCCAGTAACCCTCTGTTTGTTCTCCATATTTATGAGTCTCTTCTGTTTTGTCCCCCTCCCTGTTTTTATATTATTTTTGTTTCCCTTCTCTTATGTTCATCTGTTTTGTCTCTTAAAGTCCACATATGAGTGAAGTCATATGATTTTTGTCCTTCTCTAATTTCACTCCAGTTCCATCCACCTAGTTGCAAGTGGCAAGATTTCATTCTTTTTGACTGCCAAGTAATACTCCCATTGTATATATATGTATATACACCACATCTTCTTTATCCATTCATCATCCATCGATGGACATTTGGGCTCTTTCCATACTTTGGCTATTGTTGATAGTGCTGCTATAAACATGAGGGTGCATGTGTCCCTTCGAAACAGCACACCTGTATCCCTTGGATAAATACCTAGTAGTGCAATTGCTGGGTTGTAGGGTAGTTCTATTTTTAGTTTTTTGAGGAACCTCCATATTGTCGTTGGATTTCTATACACCAATAATGAAGCAGCAGAAAAAGAAAAAAAGGAATCAATCCCATTTACAATTGTGCCAAAATACATAAGATATCTAGGAATAAACCTAACAAAAGAGCTAAAAGATCTGTAATCTGGGATTCTTTTTCTTAGAAAAACACCTAACCTACTTTTTTAGTCATGCTTACACCATAAAATTTTGGGATACCTACACAGTTTTACTTTGAAAAGAATCCAAATCAGTTTTTTTCTACCAAAATCCCACAACCCTTCTTAAAACAGAAACAATCTTATGTTTTCCAAAAATTAAAATGCCTTTAAAATTTTTAACTTGTATTTCAAGAAACATACAGTCACCTGGCATCACACAGAATTGTTAAGAACTATATTATAATGGGTAGTTGTGAAAAACAACTGTCTCCTTTTTTTAAAGGGGTCTTCCTAGGTTCAAACCCCTGGAGTCTGGGTTGGAGGCCCAAGAGAAAACCAAAGGAAGATCCTTCCAGTAACCAAAGCAAGGTCTTAGCCAGACCACTCAGATCCCAGACTCTGAACTCCAGCTACCACCACAAAGATACTATCAATAGAAAAGTATTTAAAGTGACAGCAGTAGTAGTGTAAATCAGAATAATGGCTTCCTAAGACATATTCCTGTAGCATGACTATGGATAGTCCCTCCTGCAACCTAGTTCCCTTTAGATTTTTGTCTATTTTCCAAGCCTGATTCTTCAGTCTTTCTGTAGATTCTTCAACTAACAATTAAATTTGTTTTCTCCTCAAGCTAAACAGTGTTGGTTTCTCTGCATGTAACTAAAAATCTCAGCTGATACAGCACTTTATATAGACACCTATACATTTGAAAAATGAAAATATTTGTTACAGAATTATCATAATCAGGTATTTGTTAATTTAAAAACAAAGATTTTAATGTATCATTTGTGTATCTTTCCCATTGATATCGAAGAGCCAACCATAAAGAAGATCAGAGAATGGACAGAAAAGTAAATAGCAGAGCAGGGTGCCTGACCCCAAACAAGCCCTCTAAATGACTGGCTTTTTTACTGGTACCCACAAGCAATAATGAGAAGTCAGCTGTTATCCAAGACATTTGTATATAAGTCTCTATAATCTATATCACATATTTACACTATAATATATAATATATATACAGTATAAAGACATAATATATACTATAGATATACAGCATATAGATTTAAATATAGATCATAAACTTACATAAATTTCCATACTGAAATGAGACCTCTGTATCAATTCCCTGGATAGTTTTAAGACTTGGATCTAGGGGTGCCTGGGTGGCTTAGTCGGTTAAGCATCCAACTTCAACTCGGGTCATGATCTCTCGGGTCATGATCTCACAGTTTTTGAGTTCAAGCCCCACATCGGGTTCTGAGCCCACTTTAGATCTTCTGTCCCCCTCTATCTCTGCCCCTCCCAACTGGTTCTCTTTCTCAAAACAAATAAAGACAGAAAAAGGAAGCATAATGCATTGACCTTCTACCTATTCACTTTGGTATTACTTCCAACACTTAATTTCTTTTTGCGTATTCTATGCAGACAATCTTCTCTGCAAAATTTTATTTATTCCTCCCCCCCCCAATTCTTATGAATTCCTCTTTTTTTGTTTAATTTTTCAGGCTAGGACCTACAGCACAATAAAAAAGAAGTGAAAAATGGGCATCTCCGTCTTGTTTTGTAAATTCCCAGTGTTCTTTATAATAGGTAAGACAAGTTAGCTAAATAAGCCCTTTCCTAAGTGTATCTGCTGCATGATTCCAACCCCCAGTTCTAACAGGAGAGTCACACCTTTAGCTGCAGACTAACAGAAACATCTAACAACACAAATAACTTCATCATCCAGAAAGGAAATACTATTTGTTGCACATGGGAGAAAAGCTGAAATCTGGTCAGAGAGCGGCTACATTTGTGAAACGCTGGCTGGTGAAAAACTCATTTAGATTTGTTAAAATACCCTTCTAATCTGCTGTCATCTTTAGAACAGCCTGAAAAGTGGATGGGTTAGGTGTTACAAGGAGTACCTGAGAATAAGAAAATTGACATGCATACAGATGTAACATTTGTCTAAGATAACAGAGCAAGTGAGAGGCAGATTTATATATTATATATCTAAATGTCTAGCCCATCTCATCATCCCATCAAGTGTGAAGAAAGCAAAACACCATATGGTCTAAAATGCATCTAAACAGAAGTTATTCTCAGCCTTCCCAATCATGATGATTTTAAGGATCTACCCACCCACTTTGCACTTTGCTCATGCTGGCTATGAATGATGAAACATATAAATAATTTAAAAGTGTGTAACCAGTATTACCAAACATCAGCTAAGAGAATCTTATGGGAGTTCAATCAAAACTATGAAAGGGAAAGCTATGCCCTCCTCTCCCACACTGTCCAAGGAATATTATACATCAACTGAGGGAATTCCCAAGTCTACAGAAATCACTGAACTCCTGCTCACTTTTTAGGAAATTTCTTCTAAGCACACTGGTTTCTCGGAAAGCATTTTTTTCTTGGTCTACAACAAATAGGTCAGAGTGCTCTGTTTCTTTTGGCCTGATGCCATAATTAGAGGATTAAAGATCAATCAGCAGCATCTGAAACTGAAACTAAAGACAGAATATTTCCTTAACTCTTGTTTTCTTTAAAAACTGGACTCAGATCAATGAATACAAAGAAAGAGAACATATCCAAAGCTTTGAAAAAACTGGAATATGAATTTAAGGAAAATTGTAATTTAGATTTTTATTCAAATGATTCATGTAGTCTTGGCTGTGGATATAACAAGAAGAGTTGGCTTGCTATTGTCCCTAAAAGGTTGATTTTTTTTTCCCCTAATTTTTCTTCATATTGATAACACAAAGTTTCTCTCCCCTGAGGCAAATCCCCACTCAAAACAAGAATAGAAGGATCCTTTGTTTTGATTCTATGCTCACCAGACAACACTCTGATTGCTAATTCAACTTTCTAGATACCGTGATACTGGAAAAGAGTGACATGGATACCAGACTGAATATTCCCAGTCACTGGGAGATCCTAATTATAAATAAATAAATAAATAAATAGTCTTAGTCTCCTGTAGATTTGGTCAACTGAACTAATTATTTGACAAAATTAATTCTTTACTCTGGATGATTAGTAAAAAAATGGGAGTTTCTGGACTGTAAAACTAAGAACCAGGTCCTACAGAATCCCGAAAAGGTGTTACCATTCCCATGAGATTCTACCAACCAGCCTGACTGGTTGGCTGGCTTCCTGCCATTTGTTGTGACATTTCTCTAATTGCATATGCTGCTTTCCCTTCCTGGCCATCTTTCTAAATAAATACAGTATTCATGTGAACACTCCTGATCATAAGGAGTACATTCTTCAATGAACCTCCATATTATTTATTGTCTGAATCACTCAATTGGCACTGATCATAGTTTCTTTTATTGATACTGTTTCATAATTTTTGCTCTTTGCAATTAGAATTCAACCATTAACAACAGACACTGGATCGATATATCCCCTGGGATTAGCTTGATTACTAACATAAAGTACACAAACAATGAGAACAAGCACAACTCTCCTCATTATTCCTCCAACACTATCCATGGCCGTATATGTAATGTACGCGGAAGAGTTTGCATTCCTTCATTTACCTAAGAAGCTTTTTAGGAGTATCACCCTTTGTATATTTACCCCATAGTCCTTGGAATGAAGACTCTGGACTATAGCTAGCTGAGAATATTTGTATTGATTCTACCTACTTGAATCCATACTAACTTCTGGGGAAATTACAGTCTTAAATTAAACTTCGTTCTTCAATCTAGAAAAATCAATAATACCCATGTCCTAATGTAGAAATCTGAGTCAATGGAAATTCTTTTTCAAGACATACAATTCTTATTTATGTTGTTTCTTAAAGTCTGTATATATTCATCCATCTATCCATCTTCTTATCCAGTATTTACTGAATACCTTCCATATGCCAGGTGATATTCTAAATGGCTAGGGATGCAGTTGTGAATAAGACTGACAAGGTACCTGCTCTTTTGGGCCTTACATTTTATTGTGGAGAAATAGACACTAAACTAATAAAAAACTAACCAAGTATCAGATAAAGAGAAATACCAGGCAGAGAATTAAAGTAAGATCATGGCTGCTTTAGATCGTATGCTAAGAAAAGGCACTACAGGGGTATCTGGGTGGCTCAGTCGGTTAAGCTTCCAACTTCAGCTCAGGTCATGATCTCATGGTTAGTGGATTCAAGCCCCCATCAGGCTCTGTACTGACGGCTCAGAGCCTGGAGCCTGCTTTGGATTCTGTGTCTCCCTCTCTCTCTGCCCCCTCCCCTGTTCATGCTCTGCATGTCTGCCTCTCAAAAATAAATAAATATTTTTTAAAAATTTAAAAAAGAAAAGGCACTAAACTCCAAACGTCAAGAAGGAAATCACCCATGCATAAACAGGAAAAAGCATTCCAGATAAAGAAAACAGCTAATTACTGTGACTGGAGTATAGTAGCTGAGAGAAAACAATATGAGATGAAGACGGATGAACAGGTAAGGGACAGATCACAGAGAACTCCGTTAAAAAAGTCAGTTACAAAATTAGGTTTAATTCTAAACATAACTAGAAGTTGCCGGAGGGTCATAAGAAGAGGAGTGCCATGTGACTTATGTTTTAAAAATATCCCTCTTGGGGTGCCTGGGTGGCTTAGGCATCTGACTCTTGATTTCAGCTCAGGTCTTGATCTCAGGGTATGAGAAAAAAAAATCACTCTGCTCTGCTACAGGAATGAAGAAGAATGAAAGCATACATCTAGAAAAATATTTCTACAAAAATGTTTGTGGTAGCTTTATATATAAGAACTAAAATCTGGAAAGAGATGAGGTGTCCATTGACAAGAGAATCGATAAACCAACTGGTGTATTTGTTCAATGGAATACTATGCCGCAGTAAAGACATACAAAATACTGACTCATGCAACTATGTAGATGAATCTAAAAAAATATGCTGAGAGGGTTTGAGGAGGAGTTAAGATGGCAGAGCAGTAGGGGGACCCTATGTTTGCCTCAACTTTTGAACACAGCTAGATAAATATCCAATAATTCCCAACACCCAAGAAATTGATAAGAATGCTGTGAGAATAAACTGAAGAACTAGAGGGAGAAAAGAAGTCACATCGTGGAAGGTAGGAGGTATGGAGATGTGATTCTGGGGATAAAAGAATTGCGGCTACCGTGGAGGGGAAGGAACCTTGATCTCTCTGAGAGAGGAGAGAGAAAGAGAAACAGAAAGCAGCACAGGGGATTGCATAAGAGAAACATTTCCCAAAAACTGTTGACTGGGAAAACTAGAGAGCCTGATTATCCCAAGTTTTAACAAGCAGTGAAACTCAAAGTCTGAAGTTTTAAAAGTCTGCACCACCACCAGGTAGAGGCTGGCAGGCACAGCGGTGCTCCTGTGGGGAAGGAGGGCAAAGGCCCAGAGCAGACAACGTGATCTGAGGATCCCCTAAGTCACACTGTGCGAGACAGTTTCTCTTCCTGGAGTGCACCTGGGAGAAGTGGCATGGCCTTTCAGGAGACAAAAGAGCTGATGGGCACCAATGTGCGAATTAGCATAGGAACAGAGATACCTGCTGAAAGCACAAAACTTGGTGCCAGCTCTTTGCTGTGCTTTACCATCAACCCCAACACCTGTGCAAAAGCTGCTACAGCTTTTCTGGACTAACCAGCATCAGCTGCAGAGTGGTAAGACACTCCCCCCCGAGGATCAGTGCCTGTTCCAACCTGGCCAGGTCCCCAAAATTTGGAGTTCTGAAACCCAGGTGCATGCCTAAGAAAAAAACATGGCACTAGTGTGCCTCCTAACATGCAGATAGCTTGGACACTGGGTGAAGGCAGGGATCTGATGGAAGCTGGGGACACAAAAGGGGAAATTGTTCACTCTTCTGTGAAGGGCTTCCTGAACAGTGGTGGGTACAAACTCCCATCTCTGGGGAGGAGAGTGGGCTAATGCTGTTCCCTTCCCAACTCCCCACCCTCCCCACTCCCACCCACTAGCACTGACAGACCTCAGTGAGCAACACAGCATCCCCAAGTGGAGGCTGGAGGCACTTACACCAAGCCCCATCTCCCTGCACCCTGTGCATGCATCTTTATTAGGGCAAGTTGGCCTGAGAACCAGCTCAGCAAACCCTTCCACCAGAAGACCAGCATAAACCCCTTGCACACACAAAGGCTACTGATCATAGAGTGCCGCAAAGCTTCAGCTCTAGGGGAAATAAGATCTAGCCTCTTTTAACAAGCAAACCAAAACACACCTAATTAAAACTTGCCACACAGTGGACAAGGTCCAAACACTCCCTGTGCATGCAAGGAGAAACTCTGCAGTGAACTGACCTGAGGGAAAGAACAGCCAAAACACAACAAAAGAGTGCACACTTTGAAACAATTCCGAAACACAAGGCCCTAGACAGTATAGATCTTTTTCTTAATATAGCCGTTACTCTCAGGAGAATGAAATATACTAGGCTTTCCTAATACACAAAAAAACAGTGACACAGACAAAATGCCAAAATGGATGAATTCACCCCAAAAGAAAGACGAGGAAGAGCTCTAGGTCAGGGATCTAATCAAAATAGGTAAGTAATATTCCTGAACCAGAATTTAAAACAACAATCAAGGATACTAGATAGACTTGAGAAAGGCATAAAAGACACTAGAGAATCCCTTACTTCAGAGATAAAAGAACTAAAAACTAGTCAGGCCAAATAAAAAATGCTATAACAAAGATGCAAAAATGACTAGATATAATGACAATGAAGATAGACAAAGCAGAAGAATTAGTAACAGAACAGACAAAATTATATAAAATATGAACCTGAAAAGAAGAGGAAAGGGCAATTATTGGATCACAAATGCAAACTTAAGGAACTCAGCGACTCCATAAAGTATAATATTTGTATCATAAAAGTCTTAAAAGGAGCAAGAGGAGGAGAAGAGCAGAAGGTTTATTTGAGCAAACTAGCTAAAAAACTCCCTATCTGGAGAAGGAAACAGATATCAAATTCCAGGAGGCACAGAGAACTCCCACTAAATTCAACTAAACCCAGCCAACGCCAAGACACACCATAGTAAAAATTTTTAAATATAGAGATAAGAATCCTTAAACAACAAGGGAAAAGAAATCCCTAACCTACAAGGGAAGAAAAATAGGGTTCACAGCATCTCTCTCCACAGAAACCTGGCAGGCCATAACAGAGTGGTATGATATATTCAACCTGTTGAAGGGGAAAAATATGCAGCCATGAATGCTTTATCCAGCAAAGGTGTCATTCAGAATAAAAGGAGAGATAAAGAGTTTCACTGGCAGCCAAACAAAAAGGAGACCACTAACCCAGCCCTGCAAGAAATATTAAAGGGGACATGTTGAGTGGGAAAGACCAAAAGCAACAAAGACTAGGGGGTGGGGGGAAATAGAAAAAAATCTCTGGAAACAGCAACTTTAGAAATAACACAATGCTGGGGCGCCTGGGTGGTGCAGTCGGTTAAGTGTCCGACTTCAGCCAGGTCACGATCTCGCGGTCCGTGAGTTCGAGCCCCGCGTCAGGCTCTGGGCTGATGGCTCGGAGCCTGGAGCCTGTTTCCGATTCTGTGTCTCCCTCTCTCTCTGCCCCTCCCCCGTTCATGCTCTGTCTCTCTCTGTCCCAAAAATAAATAAAAAACGTTGAAAAAAAAAATTTTAGAAATAACACAATGGCACTAAATTCTTATCTAGCCATAATTACTCTGAATGTAAATGGACTAACTGCTCCAAAACAAAGAAAAAGGGTATCAGAATGGATAAGGAAACAAGACCTAACTATAAGCTGCTTACAGAAGACTCATTTAAAAATTTTTTTTAATTTTTATTTTTGAGAGAGAGACCAAGTGCAAGCAGGGGAGGGGCAGAGAGAGAGAGGAAGACACAGAACCCAAAGCAGGCTCCAGGCTCTGAGCTGTCAGCACAAAGCCCAACACGGGTCTTGAACCCATGAACCCCAATATCATGACCTGAGCCAAAGTTGGACACTTAATTGACTGAGCCACAAGGCTCCCCAGAAGCCTCAATTTAGCCCTACAGAACCTGCAGATCTAAAGTGAGGGAATGGAGAATCATCTATCATGCCAGTGGACATCAAAGGAAAGCTGGAGTAGCCATACTTCTATCAAAAAAACTAGATTTTAAGCCAAAGACTGTAACAAGAGATGAAGGGTACTATATCATAATTAAGGGTCTATCCAACAAGATCTAACAATTGTAAACATTTATGCCCCCAACTTGAAAACACCCAAATATATAAATCAATAAATAACAAATATAAAGAAACTCATTGATAATTATAATAATAATAGGGGGCTTTAACACCCCACTTAAGAAAAGGACAAATAATCTAAGCAGACAATCAACAAAGAAACAATGGCTTTGAGTGACACACCAGACCAGATGGACTTAACACATACATTCAGAATATTTCATCCTAAAGCAGCAGAATACATATTCTTCTCAAGTGCACATGGAACAGAATAGATCACATACTGGGACACAAATCAACCCTCAACAAGTATAAAAAGACTGAGATCATATCATGCATACTTTCAGACCACAATGCTATGAAACTTAAAGTCAAGCACAAGAAAAAATATGGAAAGGCCACGAATACATGGAGGTTAAAGAACATCCTACTAAAGAATGAATGGGTTAACCAAGGAATTAAAAAAGAAATTAAAATTTACATGGAAGCAAATGAAAATGAAAACAGGACAGTCCAAAACATTTGGGATACAGCAAAGGTGGTACTAAGAGGGAAGTATATAGCAATATGGGTCTACCTCAAAAATGAAGAAAACTCTCAAATATACAATCTAACCTTATACCTAAAGGACCTAAAAAAAGAACAGAAAATACAGCCTAAGCCCAAGAGAAGAGAAATAATAAAGATCAGAGAAAAAATAAATGATACAGAAACAAAACAAAAACAAAACCAGTAGAACAGCTCAACGAAAATAAGAGCTACTTCTTTAAAAGAATAAGTAAAATTAATAAACCTTTAGCTAGACTTACCAAAAAGAAGAGAGAAAGGACCCAAATAAAATTACAAATGAAAGACTAAAGATCACAACCAATACCAGAGAAACACAAACCATTGTGAGATCATATAAACCATTATGAAAAACTATATGCTAACAAATTGGGCAATCTGAAAGAAATGGATAAATTCTAAGGAACATACAAACTACCAAAACTGAAACAGGAATAGACAATTTGAACAGACCCATTACCAACAAAGAAATTGAATCAGTAATCAAAAATCTCCCAACAAACAAAAGTCCAGGACCAGATGGCTTCCCAGGGGAATTCTACCAGACATTTAGAGAAGAGTGAATACCTATTCTTATCAAACTGTTCCAAAAAATGCAAATGGAAGGAAAACTTCCAAACTCATTCTACAAGGCCAGCATTACCTTGATTCCAAAACCAAAGACCCCACTAAAAAGGAGAATTGCAGGCCAATATCCCTGATGAACATGGATGCAAATATTCTCAGCAAGATATCAGCAAATCAGGTCCAATAGTACATTAAAAGAATCATTCACCACTATCAAGTGAGATTTATTCCTGGGCTGCAAGGGTGATCTAATATTTGCAAATCAATCAACGTGATACACCACATTAATAAAAGAAACAGTAAGAACTATTTGATCCTCTCACTAGATGCAAAAAAGAATTTGACAAAAGACAGCATCCATTTGATAAAAGCCCTCAACAAAATAGAAATAGAGGGAACATACCTCAAGATCATAAAAGCCACATAGGAAAGACCCACAAATAATATCCTCAATGGGGAAAAAATGAGAGCTTTTCCTCTAGTCAGAAACAAGACAGGAATATCCACTGAGAGGGCTAGGCTGGGAGTCCTAGCCTCAGCAATGAGACAACATAAAGAAATAAAAGACACCCAAAATGGCAAGTAAGAAGTCAAACTTTCACTATTCAGACTATGTGATAACTCTACATAGAAAATCCAAAAGACTCCACCAAAAAATTGCTAGAACTGATATGCGATGCAAGTTCAGCAAAGTCTCATGATATAAAATGAAAATACAGAAATCTGTTACATTTCTGTACACCAACAATAAAGCAGCAAGAAGAGAAATCAAGTGCACAAAAATCCATAAGGTACCTAGGAATAAACCTAACAAAAGAGGCAAAAAATATGCATTCTGAAAACTATAGAACACTTATGAAAGAAACTGAAGACGACCCAAATAAATGGAAAAACATTCCATGGTCATGAACTGGAAGAACAAATATTGTTAAAATGTCTATAATACCCAAAGCAAACTATGTATTTAATGTAATTCCTACCAAAATACCACTATCATGTTTCACAGAGCTAGAACAATTCTATAATTTGGGATCTTCAGAATCACAGAAGATCCCAAATAGCCAAAGAGATCTTGAAAAAGAAAAGCAAAGCTGGAGGCATCACAATTCTGGACTTCAAGCTATATTATAAAGGCTATGATCATTAAGATAGCATAGTATTGCCAATGAAACTGGATCAGTGGAGGAGAATAAAAAAACCAGAAACGGATCCACAACTATAGGCCAACTAATCTTTGACAAACCAAGAAAGAATACCCAATGGGAAAAAAAAATGTCTCTTCAACAAATGGTGTTGGGAAAACTGAACATGCAGAATGAAGATGGACACTTTTTCTACACTGTACACAAAAATAAACTCAAACTACATGAAGGGCCTAAATGTGACCCAAGAAACCATCAAAATCTTACATAACACAGGCAGCAACTCGTATGACCTCGGCTGCAGCAACTCCTTACTAGACATGTCTCTGGAGGCACAGAAAACAAAAGCAAAAATGAACTATTGTGATTTCATCAAGATAAAAGCCTTCTGTACAGTGAAAGAAACAATCAACAAAACTAAAAGAATATCTACAAAATGGAAGAAGATATTTGCAAATGACATATCAGATAAAAGGTTAGTATCCAAAATTAATGAAGAACTTATCAAACTCAACACCCCCAAAATAAAAAATCTGGTTAAGTAATGGGCATAATACAGGAACATTTTTCCAAAGAAGACATCCAGCTGGCTAACAGACACATGAAAAGATGCTCAACATCACTCATCATCAGGAAAATACACATCAAAACCACAATGACATACCACCTCACACCTGTCAGAATAGCTAAAATTAACAAATAAAACAACAGGTTTTGGAAAGGACATGGTGAAAGGGAACACTCTTAACAATGTTTGTGGAAATGCAAACTGGTGCAGCTACTCTGGAAAACAGGATGGAGGTTCCTCAAAAGGTTAAAAATAGAGGTGCCTCGATGACTCAGTTGGTTGAGCATCCAACTCTTGATTTTGGCTCAGGTCATGATCCCAGGGTTGTGGGATCAAGCCTTGCATCATGCCATGTTCAGCATGGAGCCTGTTTGAGATTCCTCCCCCTCCCCCCTGCTCCTCTCCCTTGCTCACATCCTCTCTCTAAAGAAAAAAAAATTAAAAATACAACTACCCTATGACCCAGCAATTGCACTACACTACTAGGTATTTACCCAAAGGATACAAAAATACTGACTCTGAGGGGCACATGCACCCTGATGTGTACAGCAGCATTATCAACAATAGATGAATTATGGAAAGAGCCAAATGTCCACCAACTGCTAAGTGGATAAAGAACAAGCAGTATACATATACAATGGAATATTACTCAGCCATCAAAAAGATGAAATCTTGGGGCACCTGGGTGGCTCAGTCAGTTGAGCCACCAACTCTTGATTTTGGCTCAGTTCATGGTCCCACAGTCATGAGACTGAGCCCTGTGTCAGGCTTCACACTGAATGCAGAACCTGCTTAAGATTCTCCCTCTCTCCTTCTGCCCTTCTCCCCTGCCTGCTCTCTGTCGCTCGAAAATTAAAAAAAAAAAAAAAAAAGAAAAGAAATCTTGCTTTTTGCAACAACACAGAGCTGGAGTGTATTATGCTGAGTGAAATAAGTCAGGCAGAGAAAAACAAATACCATGATTTCACTCATATGTGTAATTTAAGAAACAATACAGATAACACAGGGTAAGGGAAAAAAGAGAGAGAAAGAAAAGCAAACTGTAAGAGACTCTTAACTATAGAGAACTGAGGGCTGATGAAGGGATGTGGGTGGGCGATGGGCTACATGGGTGATGGGTATTAAGGTGGGCACTTATAATGAGCTGAGTTTATATGTAAGTGATGAATTACTAAATTCTATCCATGGAACCAATTGTACCCTCTATGTTAACTAGAGGGTAACTAACTAGAATTTAAAATTAGAATTTAATTAAAACTAGAATTTAAGTTAAAATGTGAAAAAAATAAAATATGTAAACATATAAGTAAATATTAAAAATATGCTGAGAAAAAGCCTTGAACCAAAGAATACATACTAAAATTGTTCTGTTTATATGAAGTTCTAGAAGAGACAAACAAATCTATATTTAAAAAATTCAAAAGTGTGCTCGCTTCGGCAGCACATATACTAAAAAATTCAAAAGAGTAGTGGTGTCAAGAGTAGAGGAGATGGGGTGAAGACTGACTGGCAGGTAGCGTGAAGGAACTTTCTGGAGTGGTGGTGATGTTCTATAACTTGATAGGGGTTTGGATAATGTGGATATACAAGTGTGTGTAATTCTAAGATTGATTTAATGGTACACTTAAGATCTGAACTTTTCAACATACATGAATTTTACCTCAAAAAGGAACCATAAGGGGCACCTAGGTGGCTCAGTCACTTATGTGCCTGGCTTCAGCTCAGGTCATGATCTCTCAGTTCATGAGTTCAAGCCCCACATCAGGCTCTGTGCTGACAGCTCTGAGCCTGGAGCCTGCTTTGGATTCTGTGTCACCCTCTCTCTCTCTGCCCCTCCCCTGCTTGTATTCTCTTTCTCTCTCAAAAAAAAAAAAATAAACATTTTAAAAAAAGAACTATAAAACCTAACTATTGAAAGCACTTCTGGGATGATGAAGTAATGACCTCTGTAAAAGCAAAAACAGCACTGGAAAAAATTGTCAAAACCCTATTTTTCAAAACTCTTGAAATTAACCAACAGTCTGCAGCAGTAGGGAAAATATCTAAGAAACAGCTTGATCTCAGTAAGAACAGAAAATTTTCTGGCACTTTTCACTGTCCTATTCTCATTCCCCTCTCCCAGTAGCTTTGAAAAATAACAGCTTCACAACTATGTATCTCTGAAAAGCTGCCTCAAAGCCAATGGAGAGGGGGAATCGGTTTGGAGCTCTCAAAAAGCCCATCCTAGATGATTATCACTAGTGACTTGGTTAAAAGCTTTCTTAAAACCTCACATGGCTTGTCTAGGGGCGCCTGGGTGGCGCAGTCGGTTAAGCGTCCGACTTCAGCCAGGTCACGATCTCGCGGTCCGTGAGTTCGAGCCCCGCGTCAGGCTCTGGGCTGATGGCTCGGAGCCTGGAGCCTGTTTCCGATTCTGTGTCTCCCTCTCTCTCTGCCCCTCCCCCGTTCATGCTCTGTCTCTCTCTGTCCCAAAAAAAAAAAAAAAAAAAAAAAAAAAAAAAAAAAAAAAAAAAAACCTCACATGGCTTGTCTTTATTTAACTTGACCCTGGACTCACTTACTGTGAAAAAGTAATTGTTTAACAATTATTAAATGCCTGAAGTAGGTGGGTCTAATAAAAGACTGAAACTTATTTTAAAGGAAAGACTAGGGAATGAGAGGTCTATGGAGGGCTTTGAAAAGCTCCAATATAGTCCTAAGAATCTAGAAGTTCACACACTAGTGCAGGGCTGTGTGCACACTCAGAAGAAACCTGAAATGGCCCTAATCTTTGACCTCAAGCTGACCCTGAGGCTCTGCACAAACTGGAAATGAAGGCTAAAGCAGAACTGTAGACAGCCTCTCAGAGCCCTGAAGGCCATAACCCAACTCATACACAGAGCCCTCGTTAAAGGCTGGGAGATTTATTGGTTCAAGGCATTTAAAGAAATCTTAGTCCAAGAGTGCCTGGTTGGTTCAGTTCGTTAAGTGTCCGACACTTAATTTCAGCTCAGGTCATGATCTCACAGTTCGTGGGATCGAGCCCCACGATGGGCTCCACACTGACAGCATTGAGCCTGCTTGGGATTTTCTCTCCCCGCTCTCTGCCCCTCACCTACTTGCATGTGCTCTCTCTCTCAAAATAAATAAGTAAACATTAAAGAAAAAAAAAAAGAAATCTTAGCCCAATCATTAGCTCACCATTAAGCTAACTAAACAAAGATGTCAGTGGCTATACACAATAAATGATAAAGACATTACAGAATTAGTTCAGGAAAATCACTAAAGAAACAGCAACAACAACAGCAAATCCCCAGGAGGGGAGAAACCAGATTTCCCAAGTTACTACATTATTTAAAATATCCAGTTTTAACAACAACAACAAAAAATACAAAGAAACATGCAAAGAAAGAGAAAAGTAGGACGCATACACACTTAGCATTCAATAGAAACCATTCCAGAAAAAGCCCAGGGACTTCTTCACTGGACCTACTAGACAAAGACTTTAAGCCAGCTATTATAAACATGTTCAAAGAACTAAAGGAAGCCCATGTCTGAAGAATTAAAAGAATGAGAACATCACCTTACTGAATAAAGAATATCAGTAAAAAATTATAAAAAAGAATCTCCAGCTTTAAAAAGTATAATAACCAATGTAAGAAATTCACTAGAAAAGTGCAACAGATAATTTAAACTTGCAAAAGAAAAAAATCAGCAAACCTGAAGACAAGATAACTGAAATTTTCAGAAAAAAAAAAAAAGAATAAAGAAAAATGGACAGAGACTCAGAGATGAACATAACACCATAAAGCGTACTACCATATATGTAATAGAAAGAAAGAGAAAGAAGGGGCAGAAGGAATATCTGAAGAAATAATAGCCAAGATATTCCAAAATTTGATGAAAACATTAACCTGAGTGTCTGAGAAGCTCAACAAACTCCAGAGATCTACAACTAAAATATTATAGGGGCGCCTGGGTGGCGCAGTCAGTTAAGCGTCCGACTTCAGCCAGGTCACGATCTCGCGGTGCGTGAGTTCGAGCCCCGCGTCAGGCTCTGGGCTGATGGCTCAGAGCCTGGAGCCTGTTTCTGATTCTGTGTCTCCCTCTCTCTCTGCCCCTCCCCCGTTCATGCTCTGTCTCTCTCTGTCCCAAAAATAAATAAACGTTGAAAAAAAAAAATTTAAAATATTATAGTCAAACTGTCAAAATTCAAAGACTGAATCTTTAAAGCAGCAAGAGAAAAGTGCTTTATCATGCACAAGGGAGCCTCAGTAAGACTAACAAATAGGGGTTTCTGGGTGGCTCAGCTGGTTGAGTGTCCAACTCTTGATTTCAGCTCAGGTCATGATCTCACAGTTTGTGACTTTGAGGCCCACACTGGGCTCTGCACTGACAGTGTGGAGCCTGCTTGGGATTCTCTCTCTCCCCCTCCCTCTCTGCCCCTCCCCTGCTTGCACACACACTCTCTCTCTCTCTCTCAAAATAAATTAATTAATTAATTTAAAAAAAAGATTAATAACTAAGGTCTCATCAGAAACTATGAAAATGTCACATTCCTGCCCTCTGGCTTTTAAATTAAAGTATTAAAAGAAAAATACTATCACCAAGAATTATCCTGCAAAACAATATTTCAAAATGAAAGAGATGACTGTTGTACAACTCTGTGAATATTTAAAAACCTTTGAACTATATACTTTAAATGAGTTAATCACACATTTTCTTTATTGAAATCAAATAACGAACTAAAAATATCTGTGTAACACAAAAGGTATCAGTAATAGGAGAAAAGAGAAGTAAAAAAGACAAGACATAGAGGAAGAAAATAGCAAAATGTCAGATGTAAAGCCTACCTTATTATTAATTACATTAAATGTAAATGGACTAAACACTCCAATCAGAAGTCAGATATTGGCAGAATGGATTTTTAAAGAAACCTGATCCAACTGTACACTTTTTAGATGAGACATAATTTAGATTCAAAGACAAAATAGTTTAAAGAACAGAAAAACATCATGCTAATAGTAACCAAAAGAGAGCTGAGTAGCTACACTAATAGACAAGACAAAAAGTGTTAGAGATAAAGAATGACATTTTATAATGATTTAACAAGCTGCAATGGTTAAGAATAATATCAAGAACTTTTGTAAGGGATCTAGATTTCTGGTAAAAAAACAAAAACAAAAACAATCAGGGGTGCCTGGGTGGCTCAGTTGATTAAGCATCCGACTTTGGCTCAGGTCATGATCTCACAGCTCATGGGTCCAATCTCTGCATTGGGCTTTGTGCTGACAGCTCAGAGCCTGGAGCCTGCTTTGGATTCTGGGTCTCCATTTCTCTCTGTCCCTCCCCCCTCTTCCCCACCTCAAAAATAAATTAACATTTAAAATTTTTTTTTAAAAAGGAAAAGCAGAACAAAACAGGAGGCATCACAATCCCAGATTTCCAAAGTGGTATTACAAAGCTGCAGTAATCAAAACAGTATAGTACTAGCACAAAAACAGATGGATGGATCAAAAGAACAGAATAGAAAACCCAAAAAATAAACACACAAATATATGGTCAATTCATCTTCAACAAAGGAGGAAAGACTATGCAATGGAAAAAAGACTGTTTCTTCAACAAATGGTGCTGGGAAAACTGGACAGCCAAATGCAAAGAATGAAACTAGACCACTTTCTTATACCACATTAAAAAAATCCTCAAAACAGATTAAGGACCTAAATATGAGACGTAAAACCATAAAACTCCTTAAGAGAACACAGGCAGTAATTTCTGGCATTGGCTATAGCAGCATTTTTCTAGATGCATCTCCTGAGGCAAGGGAAATAAAAGAAAAATAAACCCTTGGGACATCAAAATAAAAAGCTTCTGCATAATGAAGGAAATAATCAACAAAGCTAAAAAACAACCTACTAAATGAGAGTATGTATTTGAAAATGTCACATGTGATAAAGGTTAATATCCAAAACACCTAATGAACTGATACAACTCAACAAACAAAACACAAATACTCTCATTAAAATGGGCAGAAGACATGAATAGACATTTCTCCAAAGAAGACATACAAACGGCCAACAGACACATGAAAAGACACTCAACATCATTCATCAGGGAAATGCGAATCAAAACTACAATGAGATATCACCTCATAACTGTCAGAATGGCTAAAAACAAAAACACAAGTGTTGGTGAGGATATGGAGAAAAAGGAACCCTCATGCACTACTGGTAGGAATGCAAAGTGGTACAGCCACTGTGGAAAAAAACAATATGGAGATTCCTCAAGAAATTAAGAAGAGAACTACCTTAAGATTCAGGCCCCCTAAGATTTAGGGGGTGCGTGGGTAGCTCAGTCAGCTGAGTGTCTGACTCCCGACTTACGCCTGGGTCATGGGATCAGGCCCGACATTGGGCTTGGTGCTGAGCATGGAGTCTGCTTGGGATTCTCTCTCTCCCTCTGCCCCTCTCCCCTGCCTGTGTGCTCTCTCTCAAAAAAAAATTTTAAAAATTAAAATGAATTAAAAAAAAAAGAATTATCCTAGGATTCAGCAATCATGCCACTGGGTATTTACCCAAAAAATACAAAAACACTAATTCAAAGGGATACATGGCACTCCTATGTTTACCACAGCATTATTTACAATAGTCAAATTATGAAAACAGGCCAAGTATCAACCAATAAATGAATGGATAAAGAAAATGTTGGGTGTGTGTGTTTGTGTGTGCATATGTGTGTGTGTGTGTGTGTGTGTGTGTGTGTACACCCATTTCCACTATTTCCAATAATATGGATGGAACTAGAGAGTATAATACTAAGCAAAATAAGTCAGAGAAAGACAAATAGTGTACAATTTCACTTGTATGTGGAATTTAAGAAATAAAAAAAAACTAGCATAGGAAAAAAGACAAATTAAGAAACAGACTCAGCTACAGAGAACAAACTCATGGTTACCAGAGGAGAGGTGGGTAGGGAGATGGGTGAAATAGGTGATAGGGATTACAGAGTATATTAATCACGATGAGCACTGAGTAATATATAGAACTGTTGAATTACCATATTGTACTGAAATATAACACTATGCTAACTATACAGGAATTAAAATTAAAAACTTAAAAAAATTAAGTGAATAAAAGTACTTTGAAGTATATACACACTATCTAATTGTTTACTAGCTAACATTCATGTGTATCTGTATGTTTACATGAATAACCTATATGTACAATACCATCTTTCAGTTTAATATTAAATCCAGTCTAAGATCCATCTTAAACTTTTTCTCTGAGTGTTCAATTACTGAGGCACCCAAAGTAACTACAAAGATTTGCTTTAGCCATTTAGAGAAAACGGAAATCAGAAATCAAAATCGAGAACAATACTCTCTGTAAAGAGGTAGCATAACAGAGCTGTTAAGAACATGGACTTTAGAGTTAGAATTACTGGGTTAAATGAGTCATTATTTAAAGAATAACTGAGTCAATAATCATAAAGCACTTCAAACATAGCCTGACCCACAGTTTTTGCTATGTAATGTTTAACTAAATAAAAAATATTAAATAAAAAATATTTTCTCATCAATAAGAGATACTTGGTCCACTTCATATGTAATGTGCCTCAAACTCTCTTTACTTTTGCTAAACAGAGAGCATCTTATCTGAGAACTTAGATCCTAACAAAAGTGAAATTATCACCACATACTTTTTTGTTTGTTTGATGTTGGAACTGTTCAAAGCCTCTTCCATTCATGTCAGACATTTCTCTGAAAATTTTGGCATTTTTACTCACAGTCTAATTTTTAATTCTGCACAAACAGCTATGGGAGGTCCCCTTCTGTCCCTGTCTCTCATAAGCCTCTCCCTCCTCATCAGACGAAAGTCTCTTTGCTGGGTGAAAGTCTTCTGGGTTCTATCAGTTCCTGCCTCATTTCTCTCCCTTTTGTCTTTCCAGTTTCCCACAAATCCCCTGACTTACTGACTGGAAAGCTTATCCCTGGAACAGACTGACCTGGGATTCAGCACTCCAGCAATCTTGGCCTGCCTCAAGCAACTCAGACACAGTTCTGATGACAAAATTCCTACATTTGAGGTTCCAAGTTTTACGTGTGCCCAGTTTGCAGATATAGGCTTTATCTTGGTGTCTATGCCAAGTTTTAAACCTGTATGTACCAGCTAAACTAGTTTAATCCTAGGATGGAAGTTTTGCCTTTCCCTGGCTTATCTGAAGATTGTTGTAGCTTAGCTGACTATGAAAAGACCTCCCCAGATATTTCCCTAGATTCCAAGTATTCACCTAAACAGATTTCCCACTGCAGTGTAATGCCTGTATTTTGAACAGCATTTCATCTTGGATCCCCTGTTGCCAATCACGTGCAAAGAACATAATCAGACTGTTCTATCAGTTGGGTACTGAACTTCCACTGTTAGGCCCAACATGTTACATTATATGGGTATCATCTGCCTCCTACTGATGTTGTCTGCTATGAATAATCTGCCAAGTGCTACCGAATACTAAGAAACCAGTTTTTGCCCCTATTTGCCCAGTTAAAATTATGCTAAGTTGTTATTACTGCTACTAATTGAATACCTTTTTTCCCCTTTGCTTTGCATTTGACAATGTCTTAGAGCTGTATCAATGTCAAGTCAACCTGTTTCAACCTGTTCTCCCACCAAGGTCTCTCTATTCATGAACCCTTTTAAAAGTTTTCTTCAAAAAGGAAATCCTTTGGTTTTTTGCAATAACCTTATTACAGCTATTAATCATTTTCCTATGCCAGTCTAGATGTTGTCTTATAATGTTTCATTCAGGGACTTTCCTGTAATACACAAAAACTGTTTACTAACACTAACAAAAATCAGACTATGTTTACTAACACTAATCAGATATCCAAATGAGTAATGTTTTCTGTCAAAATAGTTACATGTTGGAGACTATTCACTTATTCTAATGATGTTACAAGTGTTCAAAACATGTCTGGATTTAATTTTTTTTTTAACATTATTTTTGAGAAGACAGAGAGAGAGACAGAGCATAAGTGGGGGAGGGGCAGAGAAAGAGAGGGAGACACAGAATCTGAAGCAGGCTCCCGGCTCTGAGTTCTCAGCACAGAGACGGGGCTCAAACCTACCGACCACGAGACCATAACCGAGCCAAAGTCAGATGCTTACCCCATATCTGGAATTCTTTAAAACTTGCCAGTTCCATAACTTTGACCTTGTCCAAGAAGAGCAAACCTATTACTTACAGTATTTGATAAAAAGACAATGCTTGGCTGAACTATTTCCAAAAATTGGATTTACCTACAAAGGATGAAAAATTGCTATTACTGAAGAATTTTTAAAATTTTCTTACTCTCAGGGGAGCAGGCAAGATGGTGGAACAGCATGGAAGTTTTTTGTGTGTCTTGTGTCCATGATATACAGCCAGACCAACACACCTAGAAAACTGATTGGAGGATTAACACAACCTGAACCACAGAATTCAGCAGGTACACGGCACAAAGAGGTGAATTTGGGGAGTGAAAAGCTGCAGAGGGTAGGGAGCTGCTTTTGTGGGCAGAGAGAGGATGGAGACTGGGGAGGAGATGAGAACATGGGAAAAGCACCCCTCCCCAAAAGCAGCTGGAGAGAAAGTGGAAAATTGGAAACAGCTGCAGGGACTAAACTAAAAAGGAAGAAAGGAGAGGGTTTAAATGCCATTAAAACTGTAAACAAGGGGAGCACAAAGTCTGCAACCCTGCAGCTCGATACCTGGCGGTGCTCTGGTGGGAAGGGCGAATCCCCAGGAACAGAGTGGGGGCCAGGAGGTTCTCCAGCCACACAGGGAAAAGCAGCTCCACTGCTGGAAGGACATTTGGTGGAAACTGTTGAAGCCACCTGGTCCCAGCAGACCCCAGAAAACGGCCACATTCACTGGTGCTGGAACAAGGTCGTTAAGAGTGAAGCCTGGTGCCAGATATGTGTTGTAATTTTCCATAATCCCTGAAACGCTGCTGCTACACTATCTCGTGAACTTTTTCTGGGGCGGCTGGCATTTGGCCGCAGTCTGGGGCACCAGCAGCAGCAGGGTCCAGCAAGCGTTCCTGGGAGCATCTGACATTCGGCCATTGCTCATTTGGCCATTGGTTGATGAGACCCTCTTGCAGAGAGGCGGAACAGGTCAAAGCTGCAGTCCTTCACAAGGGGCCAGGGAAAACAGCCACATCTGAGACAAAACTCGGGCAAGAGGTACTGCCTGGGGCCTGGTCACGGAGAGTGAAAACGTGGGGAGTGGACGAAAGCTGAAGACAGAAGACGGGTGCACGATTACTAATCTGGGAGAACAGACTGGGTAGCTGGGTGGCACCATTTTCACCACTCCCGCGCATACACACCTACAAGCGCAGCAACAATCCACCCCAGGAGGCTAGCAGCGCCATCTAGTGGAAAGCAGAGCCATTACACCGAGCCCCGCCCAACTGGGCCAACTTGGCTCTTCAGGAACACAAGTCTCACCGCCGGCTTAGTTTATGGACTATAAAGCACTACATCGACTGACTTCTAGAGGAAAATGAAGTAATTTCAGTCCTACTTCAATCTGTTAGCAGGTCTATCTATTCAATTTTTTTCTTTTTTTTTTTCTCTTCTACACTTTTCTTTTTCTTGAATACAGAAAGAGAAAAAATTCATTTTTATTTTCAATTATTATTAAAAGTATTTTTCTTTTTATCACTATATTTTTTACTTTTCTGTAAACTTTTTCAAATTCTATTCTACTTCCATCATTTCACTTTAGTCTACTTCAGTGTATTCACCTTTTCAAATTTTCAAACAATTTCCTTTTTCTGCTTTTCGTTTCTTTTCTTTTTCTCAAATGCAGAAAGAGAAAAGCTTAATTTTTACTTTCAATTTCTATTAAAAATATTTTTCTTTAATTTTTTCACTATATTTTTTGCTTTTATGTAAATTTTTTCAAATTCTATTTTACTTCCATCATTTTATTTTAGTCTACTACAGTGTATTCACTTTTTCAAATTTTCAAACGATTTCCTTTTTCTTTTCTTGCCCCCCCTTTTTTCTTCTCTAATCTGTCAAACCACTTTCAAACACCCAGACCAAAACACACCTAAGATATAGCATCATTTATTCGATTTGTGTGTGTTTTTAATTTTTTTAATTTTTTTATTTCTATTTTTCTACCTCATTAATTCCTTTTCTCCCTTCAAAATGACAAAACAAAGGAATTCACCCCAAAAGAAAGAGCACAAAGAAACAACAGCCAGGGATTTAACCAACACAGATACACACAAGATGTCTGAACCAGAATTTAGAATCACGATAATAAGAATACCAGCTGGAGTCAGAAATAGATTAGAATCCCTTTCTGCAGAGATAAAAGAAGTAAAAAATGGCCAGAACAAAATTAAAAATGTTGTAACTGAGCTTCAATCACGGACAGATGCCGCGGCAGCAAGGATGGATGAGGCAGAACAGAGAATCAGCAACACAGAGGACAAACTTATAGAGAATAATGAAGCAGAAAAAAAGAGGGAGATTAAGGCCAAAAGAGCACGATGTAAGAATTAGAGAAATCAGTGACTCATAAAAAAGGAACATCAGAATCATAGGGGTCCCAGAAGAGGAAAACTTTACTAACCTGGGGAAAGACACAGACATCAAAATCCAGGAAGCAAAGAGGACCCCCATGAGATTCAACAAAACCAACCATCAGCAAGGCATATCATAGTCAAATTCACAAAATACTCAGGCAAGGAGAGAATCATGAAAGCAGCAAGGGACAAAAAGTCCCTAACCTAAAGGGAAGACAGATCAGGTTTGCAGCAGACCCATCCACAGAAAGTTGGCAGGCCAGAAAGGAGTGGCAGGATATATTCAGTGTGCTGAATCAGAAAAATATGCAGCCAAGAATTCTTTATCCAGCAATGCTGTCATTCAAAATAGAAGGAGAGAGAAAAAGTTTCCCAGACAAAAATTAAAGGAGTTTGTGACCACTAAACCAGCCCTGCAATAAATTTTAAGGGGGACTGAGAGGAGAAAATATGGGGGGGGGGGAATATATATATATATATATCTCAAAAGCAACAAAGATTAGAAAGGACCAGAGAACACCGCCAGAAACTCCAACTTTACAAGCATCATGGCAATAAATTCGTATCTTTCAGTACTCACTCTAAATGTCAATGGGCTCAATGCTCCAATCAAAAGATATAAGGTAACAGAATGGGTAAGAAAACAAGATCCATCTATATGCTGTTTACAAGAGACCCACTTTAGACCTAAAGACACCTTCAGATTGAAAGTAAGGGAATGGAGAACCAACCATCTATCATGCTAATGGTCAACAAAAGAAAACCAGAGTAGCCATACTTATATCAGACAATCTAGACTTTAAAATAAAGACTGTATCAAGAGATGCAGAAGGGCATTATATCATAATCAAGGGGTCTATCCACCAAGAAGACCTAACAATTGTGAACATTTATGTGCCAAATGTGAAAGCACCCAAATACATAAATCAATTAATCACAAACATAAATAAACTCATCGATAGTAATACCATAATAGTAGAAGACTTCAACACCCCACTCACAGCAATGGACAGATCATCTAATCAAAAAATCAACAAGGAAACAATGGCTTTGAATGACACACTGGACCAGATGGACTTAACAGATATATTCAGAACATTTCATCCTAAAGCAGCAGAATATACATTCTTCTCCAGTGAACATGGAACGTTCTCCAGAACACACCATATACTGGGACACAAATCAGCCCTAAGTAAATACAAAAAGATCGAGCTCATACTGTGCATATTTTCAGACCACAACGCTATGAAACTCAAAATCAACCACAAGAAAAAATTTGGAAAGATAACAAATACTTGGAGACTGAAGAACATCTTACTAAAGAAAGAATGGGCTAACCAAGAAGTTAAAGAGGAAATTAAAAAGTATATGGAAGTCAAAGAAAATGATAACACCACAACCCAAAACCTCTGGGACACAGCAAAGGCGGTCATAAGAGGAAAGTATACAGCAATCCAGGCCTTCCTAAAGAAGGAAGAAAGATCTCAGATACACAACCTAACCTTACACCTTATGGAGCTGGAAAAAGACCAGCAAATAAAACCCAAAACCAGCAGAAGACAGGAAATAATAAAAATTAGGGCAGAAATTAATGCTATTGAAACAACAACAACAACAAAAAAAAAAACAGTAGAACAGATCAATGAAACCAGAAGCTGGTTCTTTGAAAGAATTAACAAAATTGATAAACCACTAGCCAGTTTGATCAAAAATAAAAAGGAAAGGACCCAAATAAATAAAATCATGAATGAAAGAGCACAAGCAACACAGCAGAAATGAAAACAATAAGAGAATATTATGAGCAACTATATGCCAATAAAATGGGCAATCTGTAAGAAATGGACAAATTCCTAGAAACAAATACACTACCAAAACTGAAACAGGAAGAAATAGAAAATTTGAACACACCCATAACCAGTAAGGAAATTGAATTAGTAATCAAAAATCTGCCAAAAAAGCAAGAGTCCAGGGACACATGGCTTTCCGGGGAATTCTACCAAACATTTAAGGAAGAGTTAACACCTATTCTCTTGAAGCTGTTCCAAAATATAGAAATGGAAGGAAAACTTCCAAACTCTTTCTATGAAGCCAGCATTACCTTGATTCCAAAACCAGACAGAGACCCCACTAAAAAGGAGAACTACAGACCAATTTCCCTGATTAACATGGATGTAAAAATCCTCAGTAAGATATTAACCAACCGGCTCCAACAATACATTAAAAAATTATTCACCATGACCAAGTGGGATTTATACCTGGGATGCAGGGCTGGTTTAATATCCACAAAACAATTGATGTGATTCATCACATCACTGAAAGAAAGGACAAGAACCATATGATCCTCTCAATAGATGCAGAGAAAGCATTTGACAAAATACAGCATCCTTTCTTGATAAAAACCCTCAAGAAAGCAGGGATAGAAGGAGCATACCTCAAGATCATAAAAGCCATATATGAACAACCCAATGCTAATATCAGCCTCAATGGAGAAAAACTGAGAGCTTTCCCCCTAAGGTCAGGAACAAGACAGGATGTCCACTCTCACCACTGTTCTTCAACATAGTATTGGAAGTCTTAGCCTCTGCAATCAGACAACACAAAGAAATAAAAGGCATCCAAATTGGCCAGGAGGAGGTCCAACTTTCACTCTTCGCAGATGACATGATACTCTATATGGAAAACCCAAAAGATTCCACCAAAAAACTGCTAGAATTGATTCATGAATTCAGCAAAGTTTCAGGATATAAAATCAACACACAGAAATTGGCTGCATTCCTATACACCAACAATGAAGCAACAGAAAGAGAAATCAAGGAATCGATTCCATTTACAGTTGCACAAAAAACCATAAAATACCTAGGAATAAATCTAACCAAAGAGGTGAAAAATCTATACACTGAAAACTATAGAAACCTCATGAAAGAAACTGAAGAAGACACAAAAAAATGGAAAAAGATTCCATGCTCCTGGATAGGAAGAACAAATATTGTTAAAATGTCAATACTACCCAAAGCGATCTACATATTCAATGCAATTCCTATCAAAATAACACCAGCATTCTTCACAGAGCTAGAACAATTAATCCTAAAATTTGTATGGAACCATAAAAGACCCTGAATAGCCAAAGCAATCTTGAAAAAGAAAACCAAAGCAGGAGGCATCACAATCCTGGACTTCAAGCTATACTACAATGCTGCAATCATCAACACAGTATGGTGCTGGCACAAGAACAGACACTCAGATCAATGGAACAGCATAGTGAGTCCAGAAATGGACCCACAAACCTATGGCCAACTAATCTTTGACAAAGCAGGAAAGAAGATCCAATGGAATAAAGACAGTCTCTTCAGCAAATGGTGCTGGGAAAACTGGACAGCGACATGCAGAAGAATGAACCTGGACCACTTTCTTACACCATACACAAAAATAACTCAAAATGGATGAAAGACCTAAATGTAAGACAGGAAGCCATCAAAATCCTCAAGGAGAAAGCAGGCAAAAACCTCTTTGATCTTGGCTGCATCAACTTCCTACTCAACACGTTTCCGGAGGCAAGGGAAACAAAAGCAAAAATGAACTACTGGGACCTCATCAAAATAAAAAGCTTCTGCACAGTGAAGGAAACAATCAGCAAAACTAAAAGGCAACCGACAGAATGGGAGAAGATAGCTGCAAACGACACATCAGATAAAGGGTTAGTATCCAAAATCTATAAAGAACTTATCAAACTCAACACCCAAAAAACAAACAATCCAGTGAAGAAATGGACAAAAGACATGAATAGACACTTCTCCAAAGAAGACATCCAGATGTCTGACACATGAAAAAATGCTCAAATCACTCATCATCAGGGAAATACAAATCAGAACCACAATGAGATACCACCTTACACCTGTCAGAATGGCTCACATTAACAACTCAGGCAACAACAGACATTGGCGAGGATTTGGAGAAAGATAATCTCTTTTGCACTGTTAGTGGGAATGCAAGCTGGTGCAGCTGCTCTGGAAAACAGTATGGAGGTTCCTCAAAAAACTAAAAGTAGAACGACACTATGACTCAGCAATTGCACTACTAGTCATTTATCAATGGGATACAGGTGTGCTGGTTTGAAGGGACACATGCACCCCCATGTTTATAGCAGCACTATCAACAATAGCCAAAGTATGGAAAGAACCCAAATGTCCATCGATGGATGAATGGATAAAGATGTGGTATATATATACAATGGAGTATTACTCAGCAATCAAAAAGAATGAAATCTTGGAGCGCCTGGGTGGCTCCATCGGTTGAGCGTCCGACTTCAGCCCAGGTCATGATCTCGCGGTCCGTGAGTTCAAGCCCCGCGTTGGGCTCCGTGCCGACAGCTCGGAGCCTGGAGCCCGCTTCGGATTCTGTGCCTTCCTCTCTCTCTGCCCCTCCCCCCTCACGCTCTGTCTCACTCTGTTTCTCAAAAATGAATAAATGTCAAAAACAAATTAAAAAAAAAAAGAATGAAATCTTGCCATTTGCAACTAGGTGGATGAAACTGGAGGGTATTATGCTAAGTGAAATTAGTCAGAGAAAGAAAAAATCATATGACTTCACTCATATGAGGACTTTAAGAGACAAAACAGATGAACATAAGAGAAGGGAAACAAAAATAATATAAAAACAGGGAGGGAGACAAAACAGAAGAGACTTATAAATAGGAAGAACAAACTGAGGGTTACTGGAGGGGTTGTGGGAGGGGGGATGAGCTAAATGGGTAAGAGGCACTAAGGAATCTACTCCTGAAATCATTATTGCACTATATGCTAACTAATTTGGATGTACATTTTAAGAAATAAAAAATTAAATTAAAAAAATAAAAAAATAAAAAATATTTTAAAAATTTTAAAAATTAAAAAAAATTTTTTTCTTACCCTCTGAAAGTAATTACAGAAATGTAAGATAAATGCTGAGAAAAAGCATTATAGGTATACTAAACAGATGACAACCTTTGTGTGACCTAACACAATTATCTCATCCCTAAGGTTCTTTTTCCATATACAAAATGAAAATAACTTTCCTATTTTCTTACAAGTTATTGTAAAAACAGGGGCGCCTGGGTAGCTCAGTCGGTTAAGTGTCTGACTTCGGCTCAGGTCATGATCTCGCAGTTTGTGGGTTCAAGCCCCATGTTGGGCAATGTGCTGACTGCCCAGAGCCTGGAGCCTGCCTCAGATTCTGTGTCACTCTCTCTCTCTCTGCTCCTCCCCCACTCTCACTCTGTCTCTCTGTCTCTCCAAGATAAATGAACATAAAAAATTTTTAGAAACAAGCTATTGTAAAAATAAAAAAAAAATGACATCTCTGAAACTCATGAAGTGAATATATCCATATTCACGCCTTACTGCTGCAAATTAAGATAGATTCAAAACACAGTATTAAGACATACTCATTTTAAAACTGTATTCCTCAGCCATAGAAAAGAATAAAATCTTACCATTTGCAATGGAGTGGAATAGAGGAAGGTAGTATTATACTAAACAAAATAAATCAAAAAAGACAAATACAGTAAGATTTCACTCATGTGGAATTTAAGAAACAAATGAGGGGTGCCTGGGTGGCTCAGGTCATGATCTCGTGATTCTTGAGTTTGAGCCCCACATAGGGCTGTCTACTGTCAGCATAGAGCCCACTTCAGCTCCTCTGTACCCACCCCCCCCCCCCCAAAAACAACCAACATTTAAAAAAATGAACACAGGAGGGGGAAAAAAGGGCAAACCAAGAAACAGACTCTTAACTACAGAGAACTGATGGTTATTGGAGGGCAAGGGGGGAGTGGTGGTGGAAAATAGGTGATGGTTATTAAAAAGGACACTCGTGGTGAGCACCAGGTATTATATGCAAGTGATAAATCACTAAATTCTACATCTGAAACTAATATTACACTGTATGTTAACTGGAATTTAAATAAAAACTTGAAAAAAAAAACCCGTAGGCAGGATTCTGACTTGAAGATTAAGTTGACATCTTTATTTTGCAGGAGGCAAAACATGAGAATCAAAGTTTCATTTAAAAAGTTTCATTAGGGGCGCCTGGGTGGCTCAGTTGGTTAAGCGGCCGACTTCGGCTCAGGTCATGATCTCGCGGTCTGCGAGTTCAAGCCCCGCGTCAGGCTCTGTGCTGACAGCTCAGAGCCTGAAGCCTGTTTCCGATTCTGTGTCTCCTTCTCTCTGACCCTCCCCCATTCATGCTCTATCTCTCTCTGTCTCAAAAATAAACAAACGTTAAAAAAAATTTTTTTTTTAAAAAATAAAAAGTTTCATTAAATTTTTTTCATTAAAAATAACCACATATGCAATGAAGTTCTGTTTTTCAAGAAATACTTCATGTTTTAGAAAGTGAAACCTAACTCACTCTTAGTGAAAAATGGGGGTGGAGGGAAATTCCGTAACTCTGAACCACAATAAATACTAATAATACCTTTGATTCTGCAACATGGGACTTCCCCAAGAAACAGGCATCAGGTTTTGCTTAGTCAACTAGAATGTTATCCAATCAGAGTTAGAGAGGGAAAGTGCCTTTACAAATAAATACTGCATCCCAACCCCACGTTTTCTGAGACACTCAACTGCTTAGACATTCTGAGCCTACCACAGAGGAACCTCTAGTCACAGCACCATGAACCAACGAGCTGTTCTTATTTTCTGTCTTATCTTTCTGACTCTGAGTGGAATTCAAGGTAAGGAACATGAAAGGATATTTAATTTCTAAGGTCAGAAATAGGACTGCGTAGAAGTTCTATAATTACAGGAATAGCATATTTGCAAAAAGTTTTACAGCCTGCCTATAAATGAAGGCCAAATGAGCAGAGATTCTCTCTGGTCACAGGTCAGAAAGGCAAATGGAATAAAAGGATGGGGGAACAGAAGAGTAAGAGGATAGACAGAGAAAATGTAAGGGAATGAGGACAGAGAGGATGAGACAGATACTTCTTAAGTAACTCACTTAATTAACCAAAAGAACTGGGCTCAGAGGTAAGTCTACAATTCACAAGTTGCAATTCCATTCTTTCAGATAATCAACTAATCAATCATTCAGAGCTGTATTATAATGGGATCATTCCCTCTCAGATTACCTCAAATAACATGGGGATATAGGTTCTGCTAAGTAGTAGCCAATCCACACTAAACGACTAAAACGAAAACTGCACTAACCTCCCCTACTGTACTTGTCTTTTTTCCCCACAGGAATACCTCTCTCTAGAACACCACGCTGTACCTGTATCAAGATTAGTGAACTATCTGTAAATCTAAGGTCCTTAGAAAAACTTGAAGTGATTCCTGCAAGTCACTTTTGTCCACGTGTTGAAATCATGTGAGTAAATGCCTTCTGAAAGTCACTTCTCTAGTTGTAATCATATATTAAATATGTATGATCACAAAATCAATAAATGCTTTGTATGATTCTAAGACTTCTACATAGCAAAGGGAAACATCTAGAGTGAAACGTAAACATCTGGCTTAAAAACTGTATATTACACCTGTTTTATTGGCCCAACATCATTCTAAATATTTTCCCTCTTACTTCTACAGTGCTACAATGAAAAAGAATGGGGAGAAAACATGCCTGAATCCAGAGTCTAAGACCATCAAGAATTTAGTGAAAGCAATTAGCAAGGAAAGGTAGGTTTGCTGTTATTTGCAGAATTTCTCTTTAAGAAATGTCAATTTGGGGAAGTCAGAAATATTTGCAGTGAGCTTTCCTGTGGGATCCCTTGGCTTAAAAGTGTGTTTACCACCATGCCTGCCACTACCTGTATTTATTTTTATACTGAGATTGCCATCGTCTGTGGTATCAAAAGTTAGCTACCTACCTAGAAGTGTCAATAGGTCATTTTAACCTTGAGGCAGAGCTAGAACTATCCAAGCAAAGCTACCAAATTTTCCCCAAGCCTCTCCTGTCCCTAAAAAAGCAGCTCTTGCAATCCACAATGACTATGTAGCATCAGGAAAGCTCACCAAACACTTTGCCTGGGAACTTGCGAGTTACCTATGAACTCAGAATGTTCTAAGCAGAACCCAGGCTGAAGCCAGAGTTGAGCATATCACACTTTTACACCCCCTTTCTCTTCCTACAGGTCTAAAAGATCTCCTTGAACACAGAAGCATAATCACCGTACTGACAAAGATGGACCAGAAAGAGACTACCTCTGCCATCATTTCCCTACATACTTGTCAAGCCCTAATTGTCCCTGGATTGCAGTTCTCCTAAAAGGTGACCAACCACTGTCACCAAATAAGCTGCTACTACTCCTTGAGGGAGGTGAATGGTTCATTACCCTGAGCTGTTTAGTACGAACTCTGCTCTGGCACTGTAAGCTAAAGGTGCTACATTTTTAGTGAATGTACCAGGTCCTAGCCCTGCTACTAACACTTTCCTCACCTTTCATATCTTCTAAAGGTTATTAAAGATATTCCCACCTCTGGGTTTATCAAAGTTCTCAGAACTTAAAAAAAACAAATAGCCATAATACAATCTGCTTTTTTAAGAAAGATCTTTACTCCATGGGATTCTACTGCTATCCTCCCAAGGGGCCCATATTCTTCCAGTGGTTATATATACACAATTCCAAATACATAAAAGAACCTAAAAATGTCTGAAAATGTATGTGAAAATACTATTATTTAATGAAAACTGCACAAAGTTGAGTTCTCAGATGTACATATGTCTTATATTGTTTTCGGTGTGTATGGAATAACTTGTGTAATGAAGTACTAAACATGAATGAATAAAAAATTTTAAGTCTAGATATATACTATGCATGTTATGTAAGGCATACACTGGATGTTTTTCAAAATAAAAATGCTGTACTCCTTTAGCAGTAATTTTTTTGAGAGAGTATGTGTGCAAGTGAGTGAGGGGCAGAGAAAGTGAGAGAATCCCAAGAGGGGCAGAGGGAGGGGGGGTGGGGGAGGGAGGGAGGTGAGGAAGAGGGGCACAAGCTCATGAACCATGAGATCATGACCTGAACCAAAGTCAGATGCTTAACGACTGAGCCACCCAGACACCCTCCCTCGGCAACATTAAAAAAGATTATACAATTGTTAACAAATCAAAAAGGTATTAAAATAATAACTAATATATATTTCATAAAAGAATCCCACAGTAGAAGACAAATGACTTTGAGAATTACCATATTCCTTCCAACTGCAGTCTGCTGAAAGACCCATCATACAAGATTCCTTCAGGACTGATGTGGCATAACAGACTTTGCCTGAGCTTCAGACCCTTATAGGGAGAGATCTATGTGATATCTCCACCTGAATATCCTACAGAAATATCAAACTCTAAAATATCTCAAATTTTCTTCTTCCCCAGATCTAGTTCTCTGCCTCTTTTAAATGTCCTAGTTTAACAGCAATATCATCCATTCAGTTCCCCGAACCAGAAACCTGGAAGTAATTCTACATTCCTCTCTCACCTCCCACATCCAATTAATCACTAAGGAGGTATTTACAATGCATTTAGTCAGCAAATTAATTGTATCTAGAATATATAAAAAGAGGGGCGCCTGGGTGGCGCAGTCGGTTAAGCGTCCGACTTCAGCCAGGTCACGATCTCGCGGTCCGTGAGTTCGAGCCCCGCGTCAAGCTCTGGGCTGATGGCTCGGAGCCTGGAGCCTGTTTCCGATTCTGTGTCTCCCTCTCTCTCTGCCCCTCCCCCGTTCATGCTCTGTCTCTCTCTGTCCCAAAAATAAATAAACGTTGAAAAAAAAAATTTTAGAATATATAAAAAGAAAAATAGGAAAAGATAGATAACTAAGCGAAAAATGGGAAATAGAAATGAATAGGAATGTCACAGGAAAAAAAATGCACAAGTCCTCAACATATAAAATTGTTCTGCATCATTAGTAATCAGAGACATCTACATTCAAATCATTTTGGGATGCCATTTGACACCACAAGACTGGCAAAATTCTTTAAGTTGGATAAATACCAAGAGACAGGAAGAGTAGAGCAATGAGGAATGCCCCTCTACTGCTGGTGAAAGAGGAAAGAGCTACCGTAACTGGTTCGAAAACCAGGTTGGTATTATCTTGTAAAATTTAACACGTGTGCACTCTATGTCCTAGCAATTCTGCTACTATGCATACACCACGGATAAATTCTTGTATATTACATATATTAAAGAATGTTACAGCAGCATTGTTTATAATAGCAAACTCTGGACACAATCCAAATGTCCATAAATAGAATGGATAAGTAAATACGGGTATACTAATTCAATGAAGTATTACACAACAGTAGAAATACACAAAATGGAACTATATACATCAACATGGGTGATCTCAAAAACAGTCTTGCACAAAAGAAGCATGTCACAGAATAGTACATACAGCATAGTTCTATTTACTATGAAATTCTAAAACAGGCAAACTTAACACTGGATTTAGGAATGAAGACATATATGATGAACACACACACACAAAAAAGGAATGGTTTCCATAAAATTCGGGATGGTAACTACTTCAGAAAGTGAGAAAAGAATGCAATCAGGGAGGGGCACATAAGAGGCTTCTGAATTACAGTAAAGTTCTATTTTTTACCTAGGTAGTGAGTACGTGAAAATTTGTTCTTTAATCTGTACCTACACATTTTTTTTTAATTCATAAAGACCACAAACACATGGAGATTAAACAACATGATACTCAATAATGAATGGGTCAACCAAGAAATCAAAGAAGAAATAAAAAATACACAGAAACAAATGAAAATACAAATGTACAAAATCTTTGGGATGCAGCAAAAGTGGTCCAAAGAGGGAAGTGTATAGCAATACACACCTACATCAAGAAGAAAAGTATCCGACAGCCTAACCTTACACCTGAAGAAACGAGGGGAAAAAAATAAAAAATACAGAGACCTGAGGGTTGCTGGAGGGGAGGAAAGGGAGATGAGCACTGTACAATATGTAAGTGATGAATCACTGGGTTCTACTCCTGAAACCAATACTTGCTATATGTTAACTAACTTGAATTTAAATAAATTTTTAAAAAAGTGAAGCCTAAAGCCAGTAGAAGGAATAAAGTAAAAAAGATTAGAGCAGAAATAAATGATACAGAAACTTAAAAAACAGAACAGATCAATGAAACCAGGAGCTGGTTCTTTGAAAAAATTAACCTCTAACCAGACTTATTAAAAAGAGAAAGGACCCAAATGCATCACAAATGAGACAGAAAAAGTAACGACCAACTCTATAGAAATACAATGATAAGAGATTATGAAAAACTGTATGCCAACATACTGAACCTATAAGAAATGGATAATTCCTAGAAATACATAAACTACCAACACTGAAACAGAAAAAAATAGAAAACTTGAACATACCAATTACCAACAAAGAAATTAAATCAGTAATTTTAAAACTCCCAACAAACAAAAGTAAAGGACCAGATGGCTTCACAAGCAAATTGTACCAAACATTTCAAGATGAATTAATACCTATTCTTCTCAAACTATTCCAAAAAAATAGTGAGAAAAAAAGGAAAACTTCCAAATTCATTCTATGAAGCCAGCATTGCCCTGACGCCAAAACCAGATAAAGACCTCACCAAAAAAGAGAACTACAGACCCATATGCCTGATGAACACAGATGCAAAAATTCTAAATAAAATACTAACAAACCAAATCAAGTACAGTAAAAAAAAAAAAAAAAAAAAATCACTCAACACAATCAAGTGGGATTTATTCCTGGGTTGCAAAGATGGTTGAACATTTGCAAATCAACCACTCAACATGACACACCTCATTAAGAACAGATAAAAACTATATGATCATTTGGATCGATGCAGAAAAAGCATTTGACAAAGTACAACATCCATTCATGATAAAAACTCCCAACAAAGTAGGGTTAGAGGGAACATACCTCAACATAATAAAGGCCTTATATGAAAAGCCCACAGCTAATATCATCCTCAATGGGGAAAAACCGAGAGGTCTCAGTTTTTCAGTAGGTTCCTCTACAATCAGGAACAAGACAGGGATGTCCACTCTCACCACTTTTATTCAACATCGTAATGTAAGTCTTAGCCACAGCAATCAGACAACAAAAAGAAACAAAAAGCATCCAAATTAGCAAGGAAGATGTCAAACTTCCACTATTTGCAGATGACATCATACTCTACACAGAAAACCAGAAAGACTACCAAAAAACTGCTAAAACTGATACACAAATTCAGTAAAGTCGCAGAAAAACAATCAACATACAGAAATCGGTTTCATTTCTGTGTGCCAATAATAAAGCAGCAGAAAGAGAAATGAAGGAATCCATCCCATTTACAACTATACCAAAACAATAAGATACCTAGGAACAAACCAAACCAAAGAGGTGAAAGACCTATACTCTGAAAACTATAAAACACTGATGAAAAAAATCCAAGATGATACAAAGAAATGGAAAGACATTCCATACTCATGCATGGGAAGAAAAAATATTGTTAAAACGTCTATACTACCCAAAGCAATCTACACATTTAATGCAATCCCCCTCAATATACCACCAGCGTTTTTCACAGAGTTAGAACAAACAATCCTAAAATTTACATGAAACCACAAAAGACCCCAAATAGCCAAACCAGTCTTGAAAAAGCAGAACAAAACTGGAGACATCACAATTCCAGACTTCCAAGTTCTATTACAAAGCTGTAGTAATCAAACCAGTATAGTACTAGCACAAAAACAGACACATAAATCAATACAACAGAATGGAAAACCCAGAAATGAACCTACAATTATATGGTCAATTAATCTTTGACAAAGCAAGAAAGAATATCGAATGGAAAAAAGTGTCTTCAACCAAATGGTGCTGGGAAAACTGGATAGCAACATGCTAAAGAATGAAACCACTTCCTCACACCAGACACAAAAAATAAATTCAAAATTAATTAAAAACCTAAATGTAAGACATGAAACCATCAAAATCTTAAAGAAGAACACAGACAGTAACCTCTTTGACATCAGCCAAAGCAACTTCTTACTAGATATGTCTCCTGAGGCAAGGGGAACAAAAGCAAAAATAAACTATTGGGACCTCATGAAACTAAAAAGCTTTTGCACAGCAAAGAAAACAATCAACAAAACTAAAAAGCAACCTACAGAATGGGAGAAGATATTTGCAAATGATATATCTGATAAAGAGTTAATTAACATCTAAAATATGTAAAAAAAAAAAAAAACTTATGCAACTTAATACACAAAAAAGCAAACAATCCAATTGAAAAATAAGCAGAAGACATGAATAGACATTTTTCCAAATAAGACATACAGATGACAAACAGACATGAAAAGATGCTCAACATCACTGATCATCAGGGAAATACAAATCAGGATGTCGGTGAGGATGTGGAAAAAGGGAACCCTCTTGCACGGCTGGTGGGAATGCAAACTGGTGCATCCACTCTGGAAAGCAGTATGGAGATTCCTCAAAAAGTTAAAAACAGATACCCTAGGATCCAGGAATTGCACTACTAGGTATTTACCCAAAGAATACAAAAAAATTAAAAGGGATATATGCACCCTGACGTTTATAACTGCATTATCAACAATAGCCAAATTATGGAAAGCCCAAGGATCCAATGACAGATGAATGGATAAAGAAAATGTGATGTAAGTATATACACACATGACTATTATTCAGCCACAAAAAATACTGAAATATAGCTATTTGCAACGACATGGACGAAGCTAGAGAATATTATTCTAAGTGAAGTCAGAGAAAGACAAACACCACATGATTTCACTCATATATGGAATTGAAGAAACAAAGGAGCACGGGGAAAAAGGCAAACCAAGAAACAGACTCTTCACTATAGAGAACAAACTGATGGTTACCAGAGGGGAGGTGGGTAGAGGGATGGGTTAAATAGGTGATGGGGAGTAAGGAGTGCACTTGTGATGAGCACCAGGTGTTGTATGGAAGTGCTGAATTACTATACTGTACACCTGAAACTAATATTACACTCTGTTAGCTAACTGGAATTTAAACAAAAACTTATATAGGGGTGCCTGAGTAGCCCAGTCAGTTAAGCATCTGACTGTTGATATGGGCTCCGTTTAGGGGGATCAAGGCCCACTTAGGCCTCTGTGCTGACAGCAAGGAACCTGCTTGGGACTATCTCTCTGCCCCTCCCTCACTCTTGCATGCATGCTTGCTCTCTCTCAAAATAACTTTATAAATATATCTTTTTAAAAATGCTATGTTTTACATTAAAAGAGCATAACAAACTAGCAAAGAAATGAAAAATTCCAGGATATAACTAATTGTGAGATATCTTCATGAATATCAAACAACTTTACATAGCAAAATAGAAGAATAAAGAGAGCTATCACTGGAGATGTAAAGTATAGCATGGTGACTACAGTTTATAATACTGTACTGAGTATCCGAAAGCTACTAAGAGAATACATCTTAAAATTTCTCATCACAAGACCCCCATGTTTAGAGCAGCACTATCAACAGTAGCCAAAATATGGAAAGAACCCAAATGTCCATTGATGGATGAATGGATAAAGAAAATGTGGTGTATACACACACACACACACACACACACACACACACACACACACACACAAAATGGAGTATTACTCAGCAATCAAAATGAATGAAATCTTGCCATTTGCAACTACGTGGATGGAACTGGAGGGTATTATGCTAAGTGAAGTTAGAGAAAGACAAAAATCATAGGACTTCACTCATATGAGGACTTTAAGAAATAAAACAGATGAACATAAGGGAAGGGAAACAAAAATAATATAAAAACAGGGAGGAGGACAAAACAAAAAAGACTCATAAATATGGAGAACAAACTGAGGGTTGCTGGAGGAGTTGTGGGAAGGGGGAGTGGGCTAAAAGGGTAAGGGGCATTAAGTAATCTACTAAAATCATTGCTTCACTATATACTAATTTGGATGTAAATTTTAAAAAATAAAAAATAAAGTCAAATCAAATAAAAATTAATTCTCATCAAAAGAAAAATATTCTTACTACAGTGACTTATTGTGGGAAATCATTTCACAACATAACAAACATCAAATCATGTTATACACTTGAAACCAACATAATGTTATTTGTCAACTATACGTCAATGGGAGAAACTTAGAAAAAAAACCTAATGTAATACCAAAAAGACAGAGAGAGAGAATAGGTAAAAGGAAAAAAGTGAATTCTAGTGCAAAGAATGTGATCAAAGACATAGGGGTAAGATAGCACAGTGTTTTCAACCTGGAATAATGTAAATATAAAACTAGAGATATGAATATTGTAGAAAATGATGGAGAGACAGATAAGAATTACATTATGAGAGCCTTATCTTTGCTAGGTATGCCATCACCATCAATGTATATTTATAAGTTGTATGCATGTTATAAAATATACATAAAAAATAACATAGATTGTTAGACCAAACTCCCAAAATACTAAAGATCTAACACAATGAAAGTTTATTTTTTGCTCAAAGTTCCATGTAGCTTGGCAATGCCTCTATGTTGACTCAATAATACAGTCCCCCCTGTCTCAACTGAACATTGTCATGATAGAAAAGACAAAGTCAGAAGTGGCATACTGGCTCTTAAATGCTACAGCCCACATTACCTTGTCCTGAACAAGGTCTTGCCTTCCCTAATCTAAATGAGGGATAGAAACTGGAAGGGGAAGTGCACTTGTCTCTGCATAAGTAGGTAATTTCTTAAATAAGTTTTTTTTTTAATTGTAAGACAAAAACCAAAGCTCATGCAGAAATCCAGCTCAGAAAAAGAAGTCTAAACAGATTTTAAGTCTATTTTCTTAAATAAATTAGATCAGAGGTGAAGAAGAATTCCTTTTCTGGGTAGAAAGTTCACCAATGTCCGAAGTAAATAAAATTTGAGGTACACAGAGAACAAATGAACCCGTCTACTGTAGTATGGTCATGTTATAAATCCGAGGGAGAGAAATCTCCTTTTTCTAGGAAAATACATGGCCCACAATGATCTATATATTGCAACATGATCTAAGAATACTGGCCTTAAGGAAAAGGGGAAAGTGATTGTAACTGTGTCTCTTTTCTTTGTCATAGTATACTTAGTTAATTCACTGTTCATATTTAGAATTTGATAACACCATTCTTGCTTCATTCAGGGGCAGGTCAAGAACCTTACTAAAGCAGTAAGAATATGACAATGATTACTCTGGTGATTCGCACAAGTCATTAAAGCCTTCCTGCGCCTGTTTTCTCATTTATATAAGTAGAAACAGAAATCCTCCAGGGGCACCTGGGTGACTCAGTTGGTGAAGCATCCAACTTTGGCTCAGGTCATGATCTCATGGCTTGTGAGTTTGACCCCCACAGCAGGCTCTGTGCTGACAGCTCAGAGCCTGGAGCCTGCTTCAGATTCAGTGTCTCCCTCTCTCTCTGCCCCTCCCCTTTTCTCTCTCTCTCTCTCTCTCTCTCTCAAAAATAAACATTAAAATTTTTTTAAATTAAAAAAAAGGAATCCTCCAGAAATATTACTAAACGTCACTAAAATAAATTATTAATAGTTCAAATACTATTTACAGGTGATAGAATTATAGATGATTTTTATTTTTTACTTTTATTTCACGAGTTTTCTACAAGGAATATTTCTACCATTTCTAATCAGAGAGAAAAAAATTAAGTGAAAACCAATTTTCAAAGACACTATATATATGCATGCTTATCTTAAAGGACTAGGATTTATGTTCTTAGTGACCTTCATGAAATGATGCATCTCTGGGAAAGATCTGAAATAAAAACAGTCTCCCAAAATGAGGTATATGAGAGCAGAAACTACACCTAATTTGCCACTGTATGCACGTATGTACACACACATACATATGTACATATACATACACACATATACATACATATACCTCAGAACTTCTTTTTTGTCCAATGCTGTACTAAAATTTAATTGCTTATATTAAAAAATCATTAAACAACTACTAGATATATATTTCAGGTCACCAGACAATAATACGTCATTATTAGTTTCCCTGCTCACCCTCTTGCCTGCTACCATTTACTCTCTACACAACAGCCAATGTAGTTTTAAAACATAAATGAGATTATGGATACCCCTGGTTTCATCTTTCCAAAAGCATGCCATCACACTTTAAATGATACCCAAAATGTTTCCTTATAGTCTGTAAAGCTCTACATAACTCTTCCACCTCATTCCTACCATTCTCCCCTCAATGTTTCCATTCCAGCTACACAGCCTCTTATTGCTTCTCAAGCACAGCAAACACATTCCCGTCATTTCCATAGTTTATTCCTTCACTTTATTCAGGTCCCTGCTCAAATATCACCTTCTCAGAAGCGGCTTTCTTCACCAATCTATTGAAAATAATATCACTTCTATCACTCTCAATCTCTTTACCCTCCTTTTTATAGCCATTATCACTATCTGTAAATATATTACATACTTTTTCATCTGTTTATTCCATATCCCCAAAAAGGTCTACGAGAGCAGAAACTACACCTGTCTTATTTACCACTGTATCATTGGTATCTACCGGTGTACCTGACACACAGTAATGCTCAATACTCACTGAATGAATGAATAAGTTACTGACATTTGCCATAGCTAGAATCCGTTGGAAATTGGTATTCACTCCAAGGACAGGACCACTTTCCAAAGACATTAGATAGTTCTTAAACCTTAGAAGAAAGTAAACTTAGAAATAAAGAGCTTACTAGTTTTGTTGAATCACCATATACCCACAGAAGAAATTATGACCTTCTCCCATTACAATATCCAGCATGTGCACTGGCAAACTGTTTACTAGACTATGAGAGCCCCGTGGGAAGAGAATTAAGGTTTTAAGCAGGGGCTTACAGGACTTTCAAAAATAAAAATGTTTCAAAACTAAGTTTAATGTTTTAATAGTAGCAACAGCTGTTCAGAGGAGGGGAAAGTCCCCTCCACCCCAAGTTTCATCCTGAAAGATGATTCTTTCAAAATAAAAAATAACTTGTGTTATTTTCACTTGAGATAGAGAAGAGCATGTTGTTTACATATTATGCAACATTTTCCCAGGACACTCAAATCTAATTAAAGCCAGAATAGCATGGCTATCTCATTCTCTAGACTCAGATCCAAGAAATCCCCTTAGTTAACTGTAGAATGGGAAACGGGGAGAAAAGAAAAAGGACAGCTGAAAAAAGTTCAACATCAGTCTGAACCTGCAATGCTGTTATTCCCAGAGCAGATGATCTTGGGATGTGTCATTTTTAGGCTCAGCAACTTCCCTAAAATTATAAGCAAAATATATAAACATACATGTATCCATAGTTTTTTTTACCAGAGTCTCAGTTCTACAACCTTCAAATGGTTAAAATTCATAAGTCTGTCCTAATTCATCACAGACCTTCAACACACCACATCACTTTGTAGAGCAGTCACTTTAGACCATATGGATACTAATATATGTACTTCATATCTATGTAATCTACATTCAAATACTGGAAATACTAGGCCAGTGTGGGGATTTAACAAACCTAAGCTCATCTCAGAGATCTGGGTCCTAAAGGAGACATTAATGGTTATTTCCCAAGTATTCCTAAAATTTGCAAGACCATCTGACCTACTGCATTAATCATAGTAATAACACACACACACACTTTTTTTTTTTTTTTTACCACCTCTAGAACCACTAAGGCACAAACTTGGCTCTGTTGTTAGAAATTAGAGACCTTTAATTATATGACGTGAAAGGGAACTAAGCCTAGAATATTCTCAATGCAATCAAGTTCAACTTAATAAATAATTGCTATGCCCCTCCTAACTTCAAGATCCAATGGCGCAAACAAGGACAATCAACACATGATGCCTGGCCATAAAATTATAATAATCTAGCTGAGGAAACAAAAAACATATGTAATTCAAATGTCGCCAACAAAAGATAAGCATACCAGTACTCAGATAAGTGGTATTTGTAAATAAAACTGATCAAAAAAGAAATCTAGCATGTTGGAAGTGACAAACGCGTTGGATACAGTTAGTAGAAATAGGTGTTAAATCAGGGAAACATGTAAATATAATGAAAGCTCTGTAGGGATATAAAACGAGGTAAAGTTTTAAAGATAACATTAAAGAATGCTTATATTCTTGCAATCATGAGAATGAAATGAACAAAGGTCAAAGTTATAACTTGACAAAATGGAATGAATAAAGAGTAAAATCAGGACTAAACCATGAATGTGCCACTCACCATGTAGGTAACAGAACTTCTCTTCTTGTCAATGATAGTAAACAAATTACACACATAGGGGTGTGTGGGTGGCTCAGTCAGTTAAGCCTCCAACTCTTGGTCTTGGCTCAGGTCATGATCTCACAATTTGTGAGACTGAACCCCACATGGGCTCTGCACTGATAGCACAGAGCCTGCCTGGGACTCTCTCTCTCCCTCTGCCCTTCCCCTGCATGCATGCACTCTCTCTAAATTAATTAAATTTAAAAAAAAAAAAAAAGAAAAAATTTCACAGAGCAATAAAGTCAACCGTAGTAGGAGCAGAATAATATAGGATCTAGCTAGCTCCACCTTAAAAGCAGTTCTAGGGAGGAGCTTGGAAAGCTTCTGTGCAAGGAAGAGTTGAGGCACACTGAAATTGTCAAGACTTTATTTGAGCATACATCAATTCAAAATGGGCAGCACCAAACGAAAGGTGGTTAGGAACACTCCACTGACAGGAGCTAGGGGAGAGGTTTTTATAGAAAAGACATTGAAATGAATCAAGGAAATTATCCGATTGGCTATGACTTTAATAGGTGCCTTATTTGGAAAAGCCTACTTGTCTATCTGTGATTGGTTGTTCCTAAGTTTTATTTTCTCAGATTCAAGTGTATTGACTATGGCTTAGATTTTGGTTTGCTTGCGTAGGCTTCCAAGCAACCTCAATCTAACAGCCTCCTTACTTATTTCAACAGTTCATAAAGAAATCTTCAATTACAGTTATAAAGAATTATACTAAGCATACTGCTCATGAATTTAGATCTTGTAGAGCAGTTGTATCTCCTGATGATGGGTTATCAATACAAATAAATGAAATGTGTGTGGACACATGTTGTCTCATCTATTCTTGTCAATGCTCCATGATTACTCACAAGGAATGCTAATGGGAATAGGGCAAATGATTCAACATTATAAATGCTGGAAATAAGTGTAAAGGATTCAGGAAAGGAATAGATGACCTAGAGCCGTGGTATAGTCAAGGAAGATTTGACAAAGTAAGCAGAATTTGTAGTTGTCTGTTCAAAGTAATCTAAGTGAAACTTACTAAGGAGCATTCAGAGTTCAGCTTAGCCAGGGGGCAAGAATCACAGAATCAGCATTGTAGACATACACTGTCTATGTACACATACAGACTTCTATAAATAAACATACCTATGGCACTAACGTATTATTTAGTTTGTATAGTATTATTTAGCTATTTAGAGAAAGACCGGATTGAGGAAAAACAAATACTAGAAACATTAAAATCTCAAGTCACAGATTTGAGACTATATTTTAAAAAGCATATTCTGTATTTTTTTGGAATAAGCAAAAACTAAATTGGAATTATACATTTTTAGGGAACAAATGTAACTAATAATATGTCTACATCTGGCTAAATAACTCAAAATAAAAACTTACAATCAGCACACCTGGGTGGCTCAGTCAGTTAAGTGTCCGACTTCAGCTCAGGTCCTAATCTTAAGGTTCATGAGTTCAAGCCTCACATCGGGCTCTGCACTGACAGTGTGGAGCCTGCATGGGATTCTCTTTTTCTCCCTCTCTCTCTCTGCCCCTCCCTCACCTGTGCATGTGTGCACTCTCTCTTTCAAAATAAACTTTAAAAAAAAAACTTACTATCAAACTAAGAACAAAGGATTTTCAACAATGACATACAAGAAACCACAAAACCTAGTAACAAATACCACAAAACCAAAGAAAAAAAGTAAAATAGAACATTAACACAATGATGGACATCATAACATGAGTTAAGAATGTTAGAGCACAACTTCAGCTGGGAGCACTACCACCATTCCTACTAGAAGCACATTGCATCTTGCAGTAAGTGGCAAGTTTGGTTTGAAAATACACATTCAATTCTATAATCTGAAAAACAGTAGCAACTATTATTTTTGTAATTAAAAATTATTAAAAAAAAGCGTATACAATCTTCATGGCTGACAGAGATTCTAAGAAAAGAAAAAGAAAAAGATTTGGAATAAACTTTGTTGTTAATGCAATATATTAACATTTGTTTGCTATAAACACTAATAGGCACTTTTGGTTTCAAAAGAAGTATATGTTTTATTTTAAATTCAAGTTTGATTTTTCTGGTACCAGAGTACAATGCAAAAGGGGCTTTTAGTTCCCAAAAGCTAGCTTTTGTTGCTATTTCCTGTATTTCACGACTTGCAGGTCCTCTGAATGGTAGAATATGCGCACATTTTCAAAACAACACCATTTAATTCTGAGTTGAGTACCAGTTAGTGGTAAGATTTGAAGGGGATGGTTATTAGGTTGTGAACATACATGTGTAGATAAAGGAAAAACTTTTACTTAAGGTATGAATTAAGTATATATTGCAAAGACAGATGTAATTTCCTCAGTTTGAGAGAAGATACACAAAGGTAATTTTCGGAATTCAACTTTGATTCAGGTTTCACAGATAACTTCCTGAAATTTACTTCAAATAAGTTTTATCCTATCACACAAGAGCAAGCTTTGTGTGTCATTCTACTTCTCTTGACCTATATTTCTACCGGTATGTCAAGTCACTGGCTGACCACAATTAAACGGAAACTTCAGTAACCACACACAAGAAATATCTACTTTGCACAAATATTTGGGAAAGTTACCAATGGATAGTTCCAGCAGTCAACAAGCAAAATCAACAACCCCTGATGAGTGAGGGGATCAGATTTCCAGAGTTAGCACAATACTCAATGTCTAGTTTTTAACAAAAAATCACAAAGCATACAATAAACAAGAAAGTATGGCCCAATCAAAAGAAAGAATTGACAAAAAATCATTCCTGAGGAAGCCCAGACATTCAGTGGACTTACTAGATAAATATATTAAGTCAACTGCATTAAGTATCATCAAAGAGCTAAAGGAACCCATGTACAAAGAATAAGAGGAAACTGGGAAAATGTGTGAATAAAATGAGAACATCGATAAAGAGACACTAATTATAAAAAGGAACCAAATAGAAATTCTGGAGCAGGTAAGTAAAAAACTGAAATGAAAAATTCACTAGAGGGATTCACCAGCAGCTGTGAGCCAGCTGAAGAAAGAATCAGCAATTTGAAAACAGGACAACTAAAAATACTGAGTCTGAAAAGCAGAAAGGAAAAAAAAAAAGTGGAGCCTAGGGGACCTAGAATAGCATCAAATGAACCAGTAGACTCATAATGCAAGGCCCAGAAAGAGAATAAAAAGGAAAAGAGAGAATATATGCATAAATGACAGAAAACTTCCCAAATCTGATGGACTACATGAATCCACACACCCAAGAATCTAAATGAACTCCAAGAAGGATAAACCCAAAGAGATCCACATGGTAGTCAAATGGTCAAAACACAGAGACTCCTGAAAGCATCAAGAGAGAAGGGACTCCTCACATGCAAGGGATCCTCAATAAGACTAACAGCCAATTTCTCACAAATGTTAGAGACCAGAAGGAATAGGATTACATATTTAAGTTGCTGGAAAAAAATCTGTCAACCAAGAATTCTAGATCTGGCAAAGCTACCCTTTAAGAATGAAGGAGAAATGAAGACAATTCAAGATAAACAGAAGCTAAGAGAGTTCATTACCATTGGACTTGCCCTGCAAAAAAATGTTAAAGGGAGTCCTTCAGGCTAAAATGAAAGAACACTAGTCAGTAAACTGAAGCAGTATGAAGGAAGAGAAAAATGTATTTTGAGAGAAAGAACATGCAAGCACGAGTGGGGGAGGGGCAGAGAGGGGGAGAGAGAATCTCAAGCAGGCTCCACACTGTCAGTGCAGAGCCCAATGTGGGTAACTACGTAGTGAAGGAGGAGGAAGAGAAAAAGGAGAAGGAAGGATGAAGGCAGAAAAAAGTGGAGGAGGAGGAATAGGAGGAACTACAGCTACCTAGGCTATGTTGCTGGAGAGAGAGCCCACAAGATGAAGTGTTCAGGGGCCATTTAACCCCTGGGCTATACTGCTAAGGAAGGAGGCCACATGAAGGCAGTCCATGATGCTATTTTGGCCAACCCTCCAGATGTCTTCAGACCCAGCCACTACTACTTGATTGCAACTGGAGAAAAATCACTATTTAACAAACTTTGGTGGGAAAATTAGATATTAATTTGGAGATCAAGAAACTTAAATCCATAATTTGGCTACTGTTGATAATGCTGCTATAAACATCGGGGTGCATGTACCCCTTCTAATCAGTATTTTTGTATCCTTTGGGTAAATATCTAGTAGTGCAATTGCTGGATTATAGGATAATTCTATTTTTAACTTTTTGAGGAACCTCCATACTGTTTTCCACAGTGGCTGCAGCAATTTACATTTTCACCAACAACGTAAGAGGGTTCTCCTTTCTCCACATCCTTGCCAACATCAGTTTCCTGTGTTGTTAATTTTAGCCATTCTGATAGGTGTGAGGTGATATCTCATTGTAGTTCTGGTTTGTATTTCCCTGATAAGTGATGTTGAGTATCTTTTCATGTATATGCTAGCCACCTATATGTCTCCTTTTCAAAAATGTCTATTCATATCTTATTCCCATGTCTTAACTGGATTATTTGTTTTTTGGGTGTTGAGTTTGGTAAGTTCTTTATAGATTTTGGATACTAATCCTTTATCAGATACGTTATTTACAAATATCTTCTCCCATTCCAAAGGCTGCCTTTTAGTTTTATTGACAATAGCCAAATTATGGAAACAGCCCAAATGTCCATCAGTTGCTGAATGGACAAAGAACTTGTGGCATACACACATACACACACGCGATGAAAGACTATTCAACAATAAAAAAGAATGAAATATTGCCATTTGTAACAACATGGATGAAGCCTGAGTGTATTATGCTAAGTGAAATTAGTCAGAGAAAGACAAAAACCATATTATTTCACTCATATGTGGAATTTAAGAAACAAAACAGATAAACATGGTGGCAGGGGGAAGAGAGGCAAACCATAAAATAGACTCTTAACTATAGAGAAGTGAGGGTTGCTGGAGGGGAAGTGGACAGAGAGATGGGTTAAATGGATGATAGGTATCAAGGAGGGCACTAGTTGTAATGAGCACTGGGTATTACATGTAAATGATCAATCACTGGGTTCTACTACTGAAACTAATATACTATATGCTAACTGGAATTTTTTTTAAGTGTATTTATGTATTTTGAGAGAGAGAACACACAAGCATGAGTGGGGGAGGGGCAGAGAGAGAGGGGGAGAGAGAATCTCAATCAGGCTCCACACTGTCAGTGCAGAGCCCAATGTGGAGCTCAATCCCACAAACCATGACCTGAGCTGAAATCAAGAGTCAGACATTTAACAAGACACCCAGGCACCCCTACTTACTGGAATTTAAATAAAAACGTGACCATTAAAAAAAAAAGAAACTTACATCTACTCTTTATACAATATCAGACAATAATTTATAGCTTGAAACCATCAACTATTGAATATCTATACACTACAGGGGTATCTGGCTAGCCCAGTCAGTAGAGCATGTGGCTCTCAATCTCAGAGTTGTGAATTGAAGCTCCATGCTGGGTGTGAAGCCTACTTAAAAAAGAAAGGGGAAAAAATATATCTGAAGTGAACACAGGTCAGTATTATGTAAAAATGAAAAACTTCTCAACAGTTAATAGCAAAAACTTAAGATAAAAAGAAGGCAATGAGCCTGATAATATTAAATATAGATGGGGATATAGGGTCAATGAAACCCTCTTTCACTGCTGGTGGAAGCATAAGCAGTACCAATTAAGTTGTATATACACACACTCTAAGAACCAGCAATTCCACTCCTAATAATACACTCAACAAACACATACATATATGCGCCAAAAAATATGCACAAGAACATTCATAACTGCAACGTTCAGTTTAGCCCAAAATTGGGAAAAAATCAAAATGTCCATTAACTGAATATATACCTTGTGGTAAGTCATACAATAGAATATAACAGGGCAATTAAAGTGAATGAACACTCTTCCATACATGACACGGATGAATCTCACAAACGTTTAGTGATAGGGATGAGACTCTAAATAGGACATACACAGTACCATTTATATAGTTCAAAAATAGGCAAATTCATTGATGGTATAGCTTTAGGGAAGAAGAAAAGTACTGTCACGCCACTGAAATTTGGTGAAAATCCAATGAGCCACAATGCTGATACACTTTTCTATACATATACCTATTTCCCCCTGTCTATTGGTTATATTAATTAGCTGAGGCTGTCACACAAAATACCACAGACTGAGTGGCTTAAGCAACAAATTTATTTTTTCACAATTCTGGAGACTAGAATTCCAAGATCAAGGAGTGAACTCAGTTGGTTTCTTTGTGAGACCTCTCTCCTTGGCTTGTTGACAGGCCTCCTTTCCCTGTGTCCTCACATGGTCTTCTCTGTACATCGCTACATCCTTATGTTCTCATAAGGACATCAGTCATAATGGATTAGGGCCCACCTAATGACCTCATACCTCTTTAAAGTCTCTGTCCCCAAACAGAGTCACATTCTGAAGTACTGGTGGTTAGAACTTCAACATATCATATTTTGAGTGGACAGAGAATTGCTTAGAACATGTGATACACTTCAATAAAAATTATGCAAGAAATGAAGGCAACAAAAAAGCAGATATTTTAACTAAAAATGGATTAAAGTTTCCTATAAAATATGCAAAGAATTGACATACATTTAGAAAGTCAATACTCTGACTCCACTTGACAAGGGATCTTGAAAAGGGAGCAGATTCAGGTATTAAGCCAACACAAACTAAAAGGTCAACAAGAAACTGAAATAAGCACTGATCTCAGGTGCCAAGTCTCACATATTAAATAAACAAAATACATACAAATGACAAAAGAATTGGGAAACTGGTACATGTACATATCGATGGGGGCATTACAAAATTAATCTACTCTTTCTGGCATGTAATCTGTTAAAATGTTATAGAAGATATAAAGGTGTTTTAACCCTTGTCTCTGTACTTCCCAAAAAGGAAAATATCCCAAGAAAGTAAAATCTTTCAAAAACTATTAAGAGGTATTTTTTGAATTCTGAAATAGAAACAACTCCAATAGAAACAACTCCAGGGATGACAGAATAAACAGGCTACAAATAGAAAAAACATTTTTAAAATATAAACTACGTAGATATAAGGAAATGTTTATGTAAAATAAGATTATTTAAAGATACTGCTTAATGACAAGGGTCAGATGTGGATATAAGTGTACACAGGGGTCTTTGTGAATCTCCTCAACTCACTCCTTTGTTTAAAACTCTTCAAGGTTTGCTCAGCACATAGAGATGTACAAGGCCCTTCATCGTCCGGGTGGCTACTGTATTTCTAGCCTCCTTTCTCACCACTCCAATTTTATTATCACTGTACCCTTCATCCTACCAAAGTTCTTGCAGTTTCCAAATTTTGACATCCTTTTTCTCATGCCTCTTGCTCAAAATGCCTCCCCCACTCATCTTCTAGTAACAAATTCCAACCAACTCTCCCTTCCACACCTAATTCAACCAGAGGTGTGACCTTCTCTGCGCCTCCAATAATTGAGCACAGTCGTTTATCATACCACTTCCTCTATAGGACTCACTACACTTTCTCCCTACAAAACTGCGAGCTCTTTGAGGGCAGATTTTCGTTCCTATTTGTGTCCTAAAAGTACAGAATAACAGCTTGATAAATGAAATTAATGAATGATAAAGAGTAAATGAAGAATACGAATTTTTCTTGTAATTTTACCGAAACAATGTGAATGTAAATCACTTTAAATAAATATTGATTTTTAAACAAAAATATTTTCTCGCTCTTCAGGATAATTTTTCTTCAATCAGGCGGCAGCTTAATACTTATGGTAACAGGTCGTCAGACTACCACAGAGCAAAAATGTATTAGTGCCAGAATTTAGCCACAGCTGTCCTTTAAATGATGTCCTAACATTCCCTCTCAGAATAGTTAATAGATTTAATCCAATCCTCCAGCTTTACCTAAAAAATATAAACCAGGAGGCCAGGTATCAAGATCAGTGAAGGTAAAACTTGTTCCCTTCTGTTATCTGAGAAGTGGACAGGATTTGAAACCCCCCCCCCCACAACTATTATTTGCCTGCAGTCACCTTACCATACAAGAATATTGTGGAAGGAAGAAATGACTCCCTGCATTGGGGGGGGGGGGAGGGGGAGAGGAAAAAAGAAAAAATCAGAATGCTAAGTAGGGGCTTCTGAGACTTTCAAGAAATAAACCCTTTTCAAGTCAGCGTCCTTTAAAACTAGCAATACCTGCTGAGAGAAGGGGAAGTCCACCCTGCAAAAATTCAAACAGGCCTGGGGATTTCATTATGAAACGAAACTTCCCCTTTCACAAGCAAAAAGGAAGATTTATTGTCACTGTGACAGACTCTAAAACTATGTCCTTAATTAAACAGACCACACGGATTCCATAATCAAAAAGAGAAAGGCGGAAGTCCGGACACGCACATGAAAACAAAACCCTGCCTCTGCAAAATCCTGCCACACACACACACACACACACACACACACACACACACACACACACACGAAAACAAAATCCTGCAATCCTGCTCTTGAAGGTTACCCGAGCATTTGGTTCCTTGGGGGTTGGGGATTTTTGGGGGGCAAAACAGGTTAAAACCATGTCCAAAGGGAAAGTGGAATTATCTGTTGATTTCAACTGCGCTGATAATCCTTGGCTCTTTTCCCAGGACTGTGAGAACTGCCTGCAATATCCTCTTGCTGAGTTTCTGTTTCTCCTAAAAGCCCTCTCTAGCCATAAACAACGCTTCGCTGGGATTTTCCCTGTCCTTCTGCCCAGGCAGGAAAGTGGGGTTTTTTCTCAGAGCTTTCAAGGCAATTTCGGAAAGGCGTCCTTCGGAAAGGCGACAGCACAGGCCTGGGCTGAGGGCGACAGCGTCAGCCTTCATTCCCACGTGCCACCCCTACCCCTAGATGCTTGGTGGGGTACAGTCCCACCCCTCAGCGGGGCCTCCACACGAGCCCTCCCATCCGGCTTGTTAGCGGCGTAAATTAGCCCCTTCTGTGTAATATAAACAAGGCTGGCCTTCCGCGGCTCCTGACCCTAGGACCTCCTTTCTCTTGTCCAAAACGTCTTGTCCCTGTCACTACAAACCATGGTCGGAGGACCCTCCCAAGCCTCACCTGGCCGCCTCAGCCCCGATAACCAAGCCCTTTGGAGGCCATTGATCCCTCCAGCGTCAACCCAAGCCTCGTGTGGAAACTGCAAAACAGGCCCCGCTCCTGGCGTCCCCCAAGGAAACGTGGCCTCCGGGGTCGGGGGGCTGTGGGCCGGATACGGGGCAGAGAGGAGAACTCCCAAGGAGCTCAGCCACTACCTTTCTCTCGATGCGTTCCTCCAGCCGCCTCAGCACGGGCACCACAGGCGGGAGCGAGCTGCGCCTGTAGCCTCTCCACTGAAAGTTCTGGAAGCGGGCTGGCTGGGCATGCGCAGTGCTCGCACCTCAGCCTCTAGGGAGGTCACCTGGTCTGGCCTCCCGCCTCCCCCCTCTGAACTCCCACGAAACAAGACAGTGCCACGCACGCACGCACGCACGCACGCGCAGTGTCGAGACAGGCCGGGAGCCTTCGTTCACTCTTGTATTCCCTAGGTCCTGCGCGCCAGGCACGGTGGTGGGACGGAGATGCTCGAAAGCCTTCCTCGTTCCTGTGGCGGAAGGAGATTGGACTATAGGATTTCTGGTGAAGGTGACATTGCCTTCGATGTCAGCACTCGGTGGTGTGAGATTATCTGTAAGAACCCTGAGCAAGTCTGGGGGTCAGTGAAATCTTCCCAGAGTTAATGCCATCCTGGATATCCAAGGTGAGTAAGGTTACTACTACTAGGCTAGCGAGGCAGCGCAGGTGCAGCATTCCAGGCAGGGAGGCCACGAGCAAAAACAGCGCGATGGGTAAGAGGCATGGTCCCTTTGAAGAACGGAGGGAAGAAAGGGTGTGGGAGCAGAGTCCTGCAGGCAGAGTCTGGAAAGGTGGGCAAGGGCCGACCATGCTGGACCTTATTGTTTATCCTAAGAAATTTTTGTCTCCTTTTTCTTTGCTAGAAAGAATGATCTCTAGCTTTGTGGTACTTTGCGGTTAACAATGAATTGTTGCCATTAACTTTAACAACCTGTGAGGTCAGTAATAGTTTTATCAGCAGAGGGAACAGAGGCTTGCAGAAGTTAAGTATTTTGCAGTCATTAAGTAGCGAAGCTGGGACTTAAACCCAGCTCTACGTTACGCACGGTCAGTCATTACCAGAATTAAGCATTACCGAGTGAATAAGCTGTATCAAAGGTCACCACAAGTTTTCTTTGAAAAGAGTTCTGCATTGAAAGTCATCAAAAAATCGGTCAAAAAATGCACACCATGTTACAGAAAATCCTAATATATGTTCCCCATTATTCTACAGCATGCATTCGCATTGGGGATGGGATGGGGAAGGAGATTACCCTCAAGGGAACAAAAATTGGTCCTTGGGGGAACTGAAAAAATTTTAGATGTTACACATATTAGTGGCCCAGCCAAGTTTAATCCTACCCAACAAAATCTTATTTTTTAAGGGTTCGTTTTAATTTAATCTCAGGAGAGGCAATAACAAAAAAAAAAGTTAAATGTTGTAAGCCCAAATATCCATCGATTGATGAATGGATGAAGACAATGAGGTATAGACAACGCAATATTATTTGGCCATTAAAAAAAATGAAATCTTGCCATTTGCAACAACACGGATGGAGCCAGAGAGTATTATGCTAAGTGAAATAAGTCAGAGAAAATACCATATGATTTCACTCATATGTGGAATTTAAACAACAAAACAAATGAGCAAAGGGGAAAAAAACAGAGAGGCAAATCAAGAAATAGACTCTTAACTATGGAGACCAAACGGATGGTTACCAGAAGGAAGGTGAGTGAGGGATGGGTTGAATAGGTGATGGGGATTAAGGAGTGCACTTGTGATGAGCACCAGGTGTTATATGGAATTGTTGACACTATGTTGTACACCTGAAACTAATATTACACTATATGTTACTGGGCTTTAAATTAAAACTTTAGGGGCACCTGGGTGGCTCAGTCGGTTAAGTGTCCGACTTCAGCTCAGGTCATTATTTCACAGTTGGTGAGTTCAAGCCCCACATCGGCTCTGTGCTAACAGCTCAGAGCCTGGAGCTTGCTTCGGTTTCTCTGTCTAGCTCTCTCTCTGCCCCTCTCCTGCTTGTGTTCTCTCTCAAAAATAAATAAACATTAAAAAAATAAAACTTAAAAAAAAAAGAACTGTTTTTTTGCAGTAATGGAACCTCCAAATTTTAGTGGATCAACCAAAATACAGATCACATTTCCTAACTTCCTGTGCAGCTAGGTGTGACCACATGAATAAGTTCTGGCCCGTGGAAAGTGATGAGTAAAACTTCCAGATAGGTCTGAAAATGAGAAACATGCCCTTTTTCTGCCATACCACCATCCTGTCCCTGGAAAGTAGACATGATGGCAAGCCCCTTTGAGCCATATACCTAGACATGAACATATACCTAGACATATACTGGGGACATGAACCTAGAGATGATAATAAAGCAAATGATAGAAGGAGCCTGAGTTGGGGCACCTGGGTGGCTCAGTCGGTTAAGCGTCCAACTTTGGCTCAGGTCATGATCTCGCAGTTCGTGAGTTCAAGCCCTGCATGGGGCTCTGTGCTGACAGCTCAGAACCTGAAGCCTGCTTTGGATTCTGTGTCTCCCTCTCTCTGTTCCTCCCCTGCTCATGCTTACTCATTCTCTCTCTCTCTCTCTCTCTCTCTCTCTCTCTCTCTCTCTCTCTCTCAGAAATAAGTCTCTCTCAGAGAGACTTAATGCAGCAGAACCACCATACAAGCCCTAGTCCACCTGCCTCTGTCAGGGAGAAATACACTTCTGTATTAGTCACTATTAATTTGGGTCTCCATTATATGCAATTAATCCCTTGTTCCTTTTTAAATTTATTATTATGGGGGGCGCCTGGGTGGCGCAGTCGGTTAAGCGTCCGACTTCAGCCAGGTCACGATCTCGCGGTCCGTGAGTTCGAGCCCCGCATCAGGCTCTGGGCGGATGGCTCGGAGCCTGGAGCCTGTTTCCGATTCTGTGTCTCCCTCTCTCTCTGCCCCTCCCCCGTTCATGCTCTGTCTCTCTCTGTCCAAAAAATAAAAAAAAAAAAAAAAAAAAATTAAAAAAATAAATAAATAAATAAATTTATTATTATGGTTAAAAAAAACATAACATCAAATCTACCATTTTAATCATTTCTAAGTGTACAGTTCAGTAGTCTTTAGTTATATTCACATTGTTGTACAACTGATCTCTAGAAGTTTTTAATCTTATAACCCCGAAACTCTTCACCCACTAAAGACTAATTTCACCTCACCCTTTCCCCCAGCCCTTTGCAGCCACCTTCCCACTCTCTGTTTCTAAGATTTGACTTTAGATATTTCATATGAATATTGTCCTTTTGTGACTGGCTTATTTCACTTAGCATAATATCAAGGATCATCCATGTTGTAGCATGTGACAAGATTTCCTTTTTTAAGACAACATAATTATGTATATGTACTACATTTTCTTGATCCATTCAACTGTAAATGGACATTTGGGTTGCTGTGCCTCTTGGGTATTGTAAATAATGCTAAGATGAACATGGGTGTGCAAATATCTCTTTGAGAGCCTGCTATGGATTCTTTTGGACATATTCCCAGAAATGGGATTGCTGGATCAGATGGTAATTCCATTTTCCATTTTTTAAGAAACCTCCATATTTTTTTCCGTAATGGCTACACCATTTTATATTCCTACCAACCGTGTACAGGAGTTCCAACTTCTCTACATCCTTTCCAACACTTGTTATTTTCTGGTTTTTGATAGTGGCATCCTGATGAGTTTGAGGTGATATTTCACTGTGGTTTTGATTTGCATTTCCCTAACAATTAGTGATGTTGAGCATCTCTTTATGTGCTTGGGCCTTTTGTATATTTTCTTTACAGAAATGTCTATTCAAGTCTTTGCCCGCTTTTTAAACCAGTTGTTGGAGTTTTGTTGTTGTTGTTGTTTTATAGAAGTTCCTTATATATTTGAATCTTAACTCCTTATCAGATATGTGATTTGAATTCATTCCATTGGTTCCTTATTTACTCTATTGTTTCCTTTGATTGTAAAAGTTTCTAAGTTTGATGTAGTCCCATTTATCTTTTTTCAACTGGTCCCTATACTAACTAGTCTAACCATTTTAAAAAATAATAAACTGTAGCAGGAGTGATACAAAAAAAAAAAAAATGAGTTTGCCACAGTAGAAAATGACCTGGTCCCTAAGGATATTAAGATGCTGACTGTTTAAGATTTTTGGGTAGACAATACAGAAAAAATAAATGTAGCCATACAGAAGGATATTATAAATAGTAAGAAAATTTGGAAAGTGTATTATTTATCTGGACTTTAGTATTTTCCGTCTGGAAAGCACATCTCCAACCCTTGTTGTGTAATATTCATTATGTAACCTATTCTTCACCCAGGTGAGTAGCTGTGATTTTGCTAAAGGCTGCTGGTGATGCTTGTTTCATATCCTTATAATAAACTACCCATTTATGTGAAATGGAAGTAAAACATGCAGAAATTCCCTTGGATATGAGAGTAGGGTTTCCCCCAGCACAATTAAGTTTGTGGTCAGTTTAGCTACATCAGCTAAAAATACCAGCCAATCAGAGTTTAGGAGAGAATTGGATTTCCCAAATAAATATGATTCCCAGGAGCGTGTTCTCTATAGAAATTCTCAGGCTTGAAATCCAATACAGAAGTGATTCAATAGAACTCCATTCTATCACTATGAAGAAAAGTGGTATTCCTCTTTTGTTGAGTATCATCTTCCTGACTCTGCTTGGCGGTCAAGGTAAGGGGTTCTGAGTTATATTAGGTTAGTAAAGTTAGAGATATAAATTGCTATTGAAGTCTCTTGATTTGCCCAATAAAGTTGATTACATGCATCAGATAGTGATATAAGTCATTCATGAAAGGTTCTCAGTGATGTAGTTGATTGTCCAAAGTTGATTTTTTTTCCTGAGAGAGAGAGGGAAAGAGGAGGGGGTGCAGGTGAGCAAGAGGCAGAGAGCACAAGAATCCCATGAAGGGCAAAGAGAGGGAGAAGGAGAGAAGCAGGGCTCACACGAAGTGGGGCTCACCCAGAGCGGGGCTCGAACTCACGAACCGTGAGATCATGACCTGAGTCAGAGACAGATGCTTAACCTACTGAGCCACCCAGGCATCCCTACAAAGTTGATTTCTAAGACCTGCTAAGTCAAACATTGATCTTCTCAGTCTGGATGTGTGAATTCCTGACATGTAGTAACTGTTCAATAAATGCCTGTTGAACGGGGTGATAATGAGGTCAAAAGGTTTGTCCCCCAAATCATTTTTATAGCCCTTGATACTGTTTCTTGATAAGTATGTCTGTGGTTAAGCAATTAAGGGTCCAATAATCAGGTCTCTAATCTGTTTACTAACTACCATTGGGCAAATTAATGAACTTTTCTAGGCTTGAGTTTCCTCAGTTGTAAAATGGAGATTTATAGTCATGCTTTTACTACCTACCACTCGATGTGTGGCATATAGTAAGCACTGAGTAAATATATGTTGAATGAATGAAAGAATTAAGAAATGAAGATAGTGTATTTCAAAGGGTTTTTAAAGGTTTAAAGCACTATCAAAAAGGAAGGCAGTGGGGAGGATGAGGATGATGGTTGTAATTGGTTATTATAAGTATAGCTTTCTGTCTAAAACAAGCTCCATTCCCCTAATGTCAGTAATAAATGGCTTTGGGAGTTGCTTAAGAAATTGTGGTCCATATAGCACACATGAATCAGGTGTGTGTCTGACCTGTGATAGGCATTTGTTAAATATTGCAAAAATCTCCAGGGGCGCCTGGGTGGCTCAGTTGGTTAAGTGTCCAACTTCAGTTCAGGTCATGATCTCACAGTTCATCAGTCCAAGCCCCACATCAGGCTCTGTACTGATAGCTCAAAGCCTGGAGCCTGCTTCAGATTCTGTGTCTCCCTTTCTCTCTCTGCCCATGCCCCGCTTATGTTCTGTCTCTCTGTGTCTCTCAAATATAAACATTAAATTTTTTTTTTTTAATTTCCTTTCTTAAGGTTGTAAGATATGGTAGTTAAAAGCAATGCATTTAGGGGCGCCTGGGTGGCGCAGTCGGTTCAGCGTCTGACTTCAGCCAGGTCACGATCTCGCGGTCCGTGAGTTCGAGCCCTGCGTCAGGCTCTGGGCTGATGGCTCGGAGCCTGGAGCCTGTTTCTGATTCTGTGTCTCCCTCTCTCTCTGCACCTCCCCCGTTCATGCTCTGTCTCTCTCTGTCCCAAAAAAAAAAAAAAAAGCAATGCATTTGGACTCAAAAAAACCTAAACTGAAATCCTGCTCCTGCCCCCAAAAGCTAAATTACTGTGTTCTTTACATAACTTTTTTGAACCTTAGCTTCTTTATCTATAAAATAAGGATAATACCTCCTTCAGAGTTTGTGGAAATGATTAACAGTGTGGGTTCACAGCTTGGGAGCCTTTCTGGTGTGATCTAAAACGGGCCTCCTTAATCAGAGGGCAGGGAGAGATCAAAAAAGAGGCAGGCCACTTCAAGTTGGTAGGTTGCAGTTGTAATAATATCAAAGGGAACTTACATAGGAGGCTTGTCTTGGGTGCCCACCAACCCCTAAAAACTTATAAAGAGGCCCTAACTTGGCTTAGTCATGTATGCAATGCAGGTATTTTCAACATCACATCACTCTCTCAAGGCTGTGTCCTTGGCTTGGAGAAGCCTCTGGGAGCCAGAAAAGCAAGAGGAACCCACATTCCAAGGACAGGGGAGGGGAAGAGGAGTCTCCTGGGGGCCCAGGTCCAGCTCATAGGTCAATTAGCAGTAACCTTTTTTTTTTTTTTTAATCACTTTCCCCAACAGACAGACACTAATGTGACAGTAATAATCATGACTAAGTCAAATGTATCATTTTGATGGATCACCTAAATTGAGACTTTGCCTTGGGGTGCCTGGGTATCTCAGTCTGTTGAACATCTGACTCCTGGTTTCAGCTCAGGTCATGATCCTAAGGTCATGGGATGGAGCCCTGCATCATGCTCCACTTGAGCGTACAGTCTGCTTAAGATTCTCTCCTGTCCCTCACTCTAGCACATGCTCTAAATAAACAAATAAATAAATAGAGACATTGCCTTAAATCAATGTGCTCTACCTTCTTTCCCTTAGGAACCCTAATAATGAGGAATAGACGCTGTTTCTGCATCAACACCAGCCAAGGGACAATCCACCTAAAATCCTTAAAGGACCTTAAACAATTTGCCCCAAGCCCTTCTTGTGAGAAAACTGAAATCATGTAAGTAACAACTCATCCAAAACACATGTACCATATTGGCAGGAACGTTAAATTTAGTGTGAATATTAGCCACAGAACACTTGTTCAAATTCAGATGGTTTCCCCTCCATAAATCTGAGCTACTTCTTTTTTTAGTTCTAAATAATAAGGAACTTCTGGTAGAGGTTAGAACCAAGGATAATATATTATCAAGCATGTAGAAAATATTTAATGCAGATAACCCAAAAGAAGAAAATAAAAATCATTTATAATTCTACCACCGGTGATAAATGCTAGTCACTCCTTGCCCTTGTCTTCCAAATTTCCCTTATTTGCATTTGTGTGCATATATAGATGCCACATATATATACATATACATACACAAAAATAAAATCGTACAGTACGTACTCTTATAGACTGCCTTTTTATTAACACTATATCATGAACATTTCCTCATGTCGGTAAATCTTCTATAATACCATTTTTTCTGTCATTGTTAATGGCCAAATTATATTCCATCCTATGGATGTACCATAATTTATATGAGCAATGCTTAAATGTAGATTATTTCCAATATTTTGCTATTGAAATCAAACTGTTACTGTGGCAGTATTGTGTCTTTAGTTCTTTCCTATTAATAATAACTTTTCATGGGGTGTTATATGGAACTGTTGAATCACTATATTGCACACCTGAAACTAATAGTACACTGTTAATTAGAATTTAAATAAAAACTCAATAATAACATTTCTAAAGATTAGAATCGCTAGTTTCAGTCTTTTGAAACCTAAATCAAGGCTGATCTATAGAACAGGTATTCGTATCCTCAGATTATACAGAGAAATTAAAGGAAAAAATTTTTAATTGTTCCTGGAGAATCTGCTGTGAGTAATTTAAAAAATTCAACCAGTCTGTTAATCGTGTTTCAGAAAAATATTTTATGTTTTAGGGAGTTTCATTAGAAAATTTAGCATAACTCATGTTGATTTTCACAGTTTCTACAAAAAAAAAATGTAGCTATATTGACAGCTTTTCTATTTTGCTTCTTCACTTAAACATAAATAACTATTTCCAACAGAGCAGCACTAATATTGTCGTTACATATAAGTTTAAGTTTCTCTTATTGCATATATCAGTTGGATTTTTTTAATTTAGGGCTGTGTGCTATCCTAGAAATTTGCCCAGGTCCCCTCACTCACTAAGAAAACGAAAAGGCAGGAAGGAAGACTGGAAGTCTCAGATGCTTATTGTGATAACACAAATACATTCTAATTGGGGGACTTCATTCTGAGAGTAAGATGAGGAATTTAAATTATTGAAGGTAAAATAAATCTTGTTGCTATTTCCTTGGCAGTGTGACAATGAAGAATGGGGATCAAACGTGTCTAAACCCAGATTCAGCAGATGTGAAAGAATTGATTAAAGAGTGGGAGAAACAGGTTAGTGACTAGGAGGAACAAAGTTTTCTTTCTTTTAGAAATTAACTTTTGAAGACAAAGAATTTATGTGGTTCCTTTAAGGGTATGTTTTTCATTTATGTTATTGCGCTTCTATCTTGTTCCTAGAATAATGTCATCACTGTGAGGTATAATTGTATTTTTGCATGTAGTATCACTTGTCTGTCTCCTCCACTAGAAGTACATGTGTATTGAATTGAAAGGTAGACACTGAGGATGGAAAGGTAATAAAGTATAAGCCCTCCCTGATGTAGCAAATGCACTAACAGTTATAGTACAATGTGAGAAATATGAAATAAAGATATGTACAAGAGTCTTGAAGATTATAGAAGGGGTAATTAATTTTGCCAGAAGGAGGGGCAGGGAGAAAGTGTTAAGGAAGACTTTTCATATGACTGGGGTCTTGAAGAATAAGTAGTTCACCAAGAGAGTAAGGACAGCATGAAAAAGAAGCATAGACCATGAGAGAGCTTGCTGTATTCGGGGAGACTCAAATAATGTGGCTGGAGTTGTATGAAGGGAGTGAAAAGTAGAAAAGTAGACCAGGACAAAGTGGGAAGAATCCTGTGTAATGTGCTCAGGAGTTAAATTTGAAGAGGGCCACAGAATATGTAGCTGGGAACTTGGCTTCAGGAGTCTGACAGTCTGGTGGTTCTGCCACATACTAGCTATGCAACTTTGGGCAAGCCACCCTCTCCAGGCCTCCCTCTCCTCCTCTGTAAAAAGTGGATGATAATAGTACCAGCCTCAGAAGGTTGTAGTTTGGACAGGTAGGTTGTAAGCAGAATTAGAGTAAAGGCAGTAATAGGCCAAGAGAATAGACAAAAGAAGATCAGTTACAAGGCTGTGGCCTCCTGCTCAAAGTCAGTGATGTAAAGAGAAGCAAAAGGAGCCCCTCTGAGAGTGAAGCAACTTTAAACCAGGTTTGAAGACTTGAAAACAAAACCACAGTCTGGAAAGTCCAAATATAATGTAAAGAAGGAAAAATGGTAAGATAAAGAAACATTACCCTTGTTTTCCTTCTCCTTACAGGTGAGCCAAAAGAAAAAGCAAAAGAAAGGGAAAAAATTTCAAAAAAGCAGGAAAATTTTTAAAGTTAAAAAATCTCAACATCCTCATCAAAAGAAGACCACATGAGCAACCACTTTACCAACCTTATACCCAAAAGGTTCTTCTTAATTATGATGAAATAATTCCAAAAGGAGATGGCATCTTAATCCATAAGCTTTTTATTTGGAAATTTTCAAGCATTATTATGAAATTGTAATTAAAGCTAGAAAGTTGCTTTTGAAATCTAAACATTAAGAATTGTTACAGGCTATAGTTTGACTTTGTTCTTCCACCTCCAGCCAACTGAATTTCGTCATGCTTAAGACCACGGTCTTAACACCCACATCTGGACAAATGTGCACACAATCACATCCTGTACACAGTCGCATCCCACACACAACAGCTGCTTAGAAGATCAGCCCTGCACTTCCCACAAATTCCAGCCCCTAGAGAATATTCTGAGGCACATGTCGGCAAGCCCCAGCCCGTCAGCATGCTAATAAGCCTAGCAGTTTGGAATCGAGCCGGACCTCACCAAGCTGCCGTGGCCATCTGCATCTGTATTTGAATCTGCCCACAGGCCTCACAGTGTATCTGACAGACCCATGCTGGTTGTTTCTGTGGGCCACCGCTGAAGAACACTAGCACTTGGCTTTCAGAACCTTCTGTCCAGCTTTTGAGGACATTAGACTCCATCATGCCTGCCCACGCTGACCTTATTGTTCACCTTTGCTTCAGTCAAGCCTGTTCCTCACCATTCTACCACAATTTAGTGCCTATCTCTGCTATAACGTCATGCTCTCATTCACCTGGGTCTACTCCTTTTCACTCTTATGCTAGCACTCCATAGGAATGCCTTCTTCTCCCCACTCATCCTCATTTGACCCAGTCTTTGATTCAGTTTAATCCTGCCTCTTAACTAAAATCTTCTGGACACTTGGATTATTTTAAAGCTCCAAGTTCACTTGTGTTCAATACCACATAGGTGAACACTCAATTGTTTTCTGATTATTTTTTGCATGTTTATTTCTCAAACCAGATTGTCAGCCCCTTGAGGGCAGGGACCACAGTTCATTTCCTTGATTCTGTCACCATGCCTAGTATACTATGAACTAGGTTTTGAATAATTTTTTAATTACAAATTTTACAAGTAGGGGGGCAACTAGACTGCCTCCTCAGGGCAGGATCTGGCTATATTGGCTACTCCATAATGTCTAACCCCTGGTAACCTCTTCTACTCATTATCTTTACGCCATTGTCACTGCAGGAATAGGAGCTGATGCAACATTCTTGTTTTATGACGGGATGTTAACTTCACCTCTCGAACAAACAAAAATGCTTAAAACACCGGATATTCTGAACTATTTTCATAAAATAATACAGGATACTGAGTATCACAGAATCTTACAATAGGAAGGAGCTTTCCTGTCCAACTTTTACCCACCTCATACAAAAATTCCTTTAATACTATTCCTGGGACAAGCCTCAGTTCTCTATGTCTGACAAGAAAACCACCTAGTTCCTTTTGAAAACTCATTTTAGATAAATATAAATTTCATTCTCAGTTTAACCTATTTCAGAGTTTGTAAAGTATTGTGATTATCAATTGCCATGCCAGCTCTCATGAAAAAGGTGGAAGGGTATTAAGAAACCAAGAGCTGGAGAGAGTAGCAAATCCTGTTAGTGGTGGCATGGCTGGTGCCCAGTTAGCCTCAAAAGGGCTTGGAAACCCTCTTGAAGAGGAGGTTCAGTGAATTATGTAGGAAAGGACATCTTTGGCCAGAATTTAAACTTACACCTACTTTGCCAGATTTTGTCACTTCTTACACTGCAGGTGATTTTTAGTGTTGCCCAGCGATGATCCCACCCAAACAGCATCATATCTAATTGTGAAACTCTTTAGCTCCTTCCATGAAACCCCTGAAAACTCTAAACATTTCATAGTTTGAGAGTCTGTGACCCAGTTCCCACAGGTAAAGTGGACAGTGTGTAACAACCAGAGACAACATGTTTTGACTAAGTACCTATGACATATATGTACGTGATAAGCATTCATCATTTATATATATATATATATATATATATATATATATATGTATACTCTCTGAGCAAATAATTATTAAGTTCAAAGCAGTTCTGGCATATATACCTTGTACTTTGAAATATTTTCTTTCTTTAAAGGCAAGGGCATCAATAAATAGACCATTGATCAGAAAACAAATACTGATTGGGGCACCTGGGTGGCTCAGTTAAGCGTTTGACTCTTGGTTTCGGCTCAGGTTATGATCTCACAGTTCATAGGACAGCATGACAGCACAGAACCTGCTTCAGATTCTTTCTCTTCCTCTCTCTCTGCCCCTCCCCTGCTTTTGCGCGTGCTCTTTCTCTCTCTCTCTCTCTCTCTCTCAAAATAAACTTAGACCTGCATTTTAAAAAAATACTGATTTTTTTAATATCTTGGACATGCACCTCAATCATTGCATGTTTAACAGTAATTATTAGATGTCCTTTTTCATTTGTTTCCATGTCAGATAGGCTATAGTTGAGATAAAGACATGGAAGCCCTTTATAGAGCTCTTTGGAGACAGAAGAGAAACTTCTATGGAAAATATGACAACAATGCCTTATAACAACATTGATTTTGAAGAGTTATGTAGAATGCAATTTATTTCCTAGTCCTGAAAGTTAATGCTATTCCAATGAGATATAAACCAGGAAACCAAAACTGTCCTAACCCTTTTTCATATCCTGAAAGTATATATATTGAACTATTATAAAGCCTCAAGTAGTTATGATGGAGCTCTAAACATAACTTCTTTAAGGGTCCAGGAAACTTAGGCTGGAGTTATTATGCAGCGTGGACTAAGAAGGTTGAGAATGAACAACGGATATCAGCCTTGTACATTTGAAGTACACTTGAGAGGCCAGAAAGGTATGATGTTTGGGCAGGTAGCAGCTGCTGATGGTGGACATGACTACTCACAAGGGCCTTAACCTAAGAAACTACAGGATGCTGTGAAAAGAGCTAAGATTCTGGATTCTGAGATATCTTGGTTAAGATCAGAAGCCTACCACTTATTAGCAATGTGACCTCAGTTCAAATATACTGTTTAATCTCCCTATACACCAGTTTCCTTATTCAGGATTGTTGTGAGGAACTGGCCCAGCATATACCTGATGCATAGGAAGTACTCAATGTCAGTCCCAACCTTCCCTGACCACTTAGCTCTGCTGCACTTTCCTTGCAACAGAGGGTTCCACATCTCATACATGGAAAGATGTTCCCAGGACTAAAAAAATGTGTTGGAAAAATGAGACCAAAAGCTCATTTGACAAGTTTTGTGTATCTACATTTTTTATACTCATATTCCAGACCATCGTTGTCCATTTCCTAGATGACAATAGCCTCCCTATTTTACCTCCTGTCTCTCTTAGTCAACTTTTTCTCTTGCTTCCTTACCGTTCTGACAGCTAGAATGATCCTTGCAAAGCATAACTCATAGAATACCACCACTTTGCTCCAAATCCTATAATTTAGAATTAAGTCAAACATACCAGGGTCTACAAAGCCCCATATGAGTTTAGGCTTTGTGTGCCTTTCTGACCATGCTCCCTCCATCCTTCCCATGCAAATACTAGCTTCAGCCTCACCTTTTTGTCTCTCAAGCACACTGAGTTCATTTCTTTCTCAGGGCCTTTGTGTATGCTATTCTCTGTTGTGCTGGGCTGTGCTATATCAACTTGGTTAATCTGGGAACTCTGTTTTCCAGAATCCTCTTCCCTGTGTAGTTCTAGGTTAGAGTTAACCAAAGAGGCGTGAGATTTGGAAGGCAGAAGTGAGGGAATGACCATTACTCTTGAATAGATATAATGACAGACACAGTGGTATCCAGGGGATTCCAGCTTGCCCTTGCAGTCCTCCATGTTTACCTCATCTTCATGACTGCTGGTCTTGTGACTAACAATGGTCCCAAACCCTCCACCAGATACTTGGAAGTACTTCTGAAGGATTGATTATTTCTGTGAATATTTCTCCAACCCCTTAAATATTCTGCCAGACTTTTGCTTCCAAAGATCCTTCCTCATCTGTATAAGATGTTATTCCTATAGTAAATTCTTTATTCCCACAATACTCAGAGAGCCTCTGTTTTCCTAACTGATACACCTGTGCCACCTTCTTCGCTTGGCTGTTCCTACCTCATTATTTGAGTTTCAGCTTAAATGTCACTTCACAGAGACTCCGTAATGAAATTGTCATCTTGTCCCCAAACCCTCTCTAGTATAGTGCTTTCCAAAGTCGAGTTGTGTACACCCTCTGGAGTGGATGAGATGAGAATATTCATGAATATTTTTGTCTAGAAAAATAAGAAAGAGCTGAAGATTTACTATAAATCTGAACCTAGTAGTTGATACTGACAGCTTCACTTAATGCATTTGTCAGGTGGTCGTGGGTCACATGGAGATTTCCTGCAGAAAAAGTGAGACATACACAACTGGGAGGCATTGACACGTGTCCTCATTCAGTCAGTGGCTTTCAGTGCATTGCAACAATGGGTTGCCCCTTATATGGGCACAGTCTTCTCTGGCTAACTCTAAACTACAAACAAAATTATGAAGATTGTAAGATAGAGTGCTAACCAAGCCAGCCTTCACAAAATGGGCAAATGACTTTAAAAGATTCCTATTAAGAAATTCAAATGGGGGGGGCACCTGGGTGACTTGGTTAAGCATCCAACTTCAGCTTGCATCATGATCTCACAGTTTAAAGTTTGAGCCCCACATTGGGCTCTGCAGAGCCTGCTTCAGACCCTCTGTCTCCCTCTCTCTCTGCCCCTCCCCTGCTCGCCCGCTCTCTCAAAAATAAATATTAAAAAAAATCATATGGAAGATAATAATAATGCAAACATAAACTAACAAAATAAAACACACATACAGAGGATGCCCGTTATAATTTTATCTAGAAAGGCCCACAATTTACAAAATCTATAGTCTGTTTCTCTTTTATCACAATCTGATAAATCAATCAAACTTCATCACAATCTGAAATTGTCTTTTGAAAATATTTATGTAGTTATTTCCTATCACCCACTCCACCACAAACATTAAGCTTCTTGACTGCAGAAAGTACTTTTCACCTTGGCATCCATAGTGCTTAGAGCAGTGCCTGTCACTTTGGAAGCACTTAATATGTATTTTTTTTTTTAGTTAAGTGATATATGCTTCACCCTAAATCTTCTTCCAGGCCTTTCCCAAATCAATCTCAACCACTCTTACCACAATCATTTAAACTTACCATGCTCACTTCTGCCTTCAATTTCACTGATGGTCTTTTGTTCATCTGCTCCCTTCACCCACCCTCTTCAACCCCGTCTGAATCCCACCTACTCATGATTCAAATCTTGCTTTTCCATCCCACCCAGTACTCCATCCCAGAATGCTCCTGGGCACACTGAAATCCTCCCACTGTGAGCACTCTGTCAGAAACTTTAACCATAAGAATTGTTCTCTAATTTAAAATTTAAATTATTTTGCTATACCAGAAAGCAGTCTGTAGCTGAACAAGCTTTTTATATTAGAGCAACTGTTAAGGAGATCAGTAAAATATTTAGTCTGTAAGCTGTACTTTTGAATTTAAATGCCAGTGATTTCTAGGTGAGTTAATCAGGAAAACTATTTGAGGGTTCTTCATCCCTTCAGGGAAAAAAGAAAGTTGCTTTCTTAACAGAAAGGAAGATACAGGGAGAGATTGCAATTACAGAAGCTTTAGGATACTATCACTTTCTTTTTTGGCCTGCGTAGAGAGAAGATGAAATTAAGTGATAGGAGAAAAAAGCAACCTTCCTTGCTGATAAGGAGTTAGCTAGCTCCTAGGTAGTCACCTGGCCGAGACATCCGTTGAGGCATTTTGATACCAAATTACAGTATTTTAAAATTCCGAGGGGACGGGGGTGTTTGACCCTACATTTTAAGGAAGTTAGTAAATCACAAAGGAGCTGTCAAATCTAAGTGTGTTAATAACATTATGGACTGGACCAAACTGATAAAAGATTAGAGGGAAAGGTAGCAAAGTATCCATAACTATTTGCTTTCTTTAAAAGCTTGCTATATGAATAAAGAAATTTCATCTTTTAAATACAGTATTTTATTATACTGTTTCAAGTTGACTGTTTTCATAAAGAATTTGTCTTACTTTAAAAAAAAAAGAAAAAGAAAAGAGTTGCTGGTACCTCCATTTCCAGGGAACAGGGCCTTGGCCTCTGCCTTTTGTGTAGAGCATAGGCCCCATTGGGCCCAGCCACCTATCATCAGCCTTTCTTAAGCATCAGAGTAGACAGCCTGCATTTCCTCCACAAGGAGGAACTGAAAATCAAAACCTGTAAGTATGAGATGAGAAATGTCAAAATAAACTATATAATAGGAAAAAAGTGTTGTTACGTGTGTGTCATCAATTTTTATATTAACTTAAACAAATTTTTATTTATGTTATAAACAGCAGAATTTACATCTATCTGATAAAATAAACGTCTATCAAGGAAGATAGATGTCTCTTGTTTGGAGCCTTTGATTAGGGCCAGACTAACATAGGAGTTTTTATGGAATCGAAATTGAAGCAAAAGTGAGGGGTGCCTGGGTGGCTCAGTAGGTTAAGCGTCCCACTTTAGCTCGGTCATGATCTCACAATTCATAGGTTCAAGCCCCATGTCCAGCTCTGTGCTGACAAATTGGAGCCTGGACCCTGCTTTGGATTCTGTGTCTCCCTCTCTCTGCCCCTTCCAGGCTTGTGCTCACTCTCTCTCGCTCTCTCTCTCTCAAATAAATATTTTTTTTAAAAAAGGCAAAAGGGAGCTAAATTTCTCTGAATAATGAGAAAACAGGAATTATCTCTGGCAGCTAGGGAGAGTGTTGGGGATCCTGGAACAGCAAAAAAAGAGAGGCAAGAGAGGGAAATGGGAAGGGGGACAGCATGCCAAAGTAAAATGATAAAGAAGGCCAGTGGGAAATTTCCTGTGGTGGGGAGACCAGCTTTAAAACATTGCTGTGTAACATTTGGTTTTAATTGTGAGCCTTCTTGAGACTCTGGAAATATTGGGAAAGGTTTTGGATTTCTCATTGATGGAATAGGGGCTTAAGTCACTCTACTTGGATATTGAAGGTAACTCCAGAAGGCTAGAGAACTTTGGAGCCACTTGGGTTATGTAGCAGCCATGGAGGTGTGCTGTTCGAATCACCCTGCAACAAAGATCTTGCTGGTCAGCCACAAAGAGGGCAGTTGGCCACCGCCTCTAGCTGGCGCAGCTTGGCTCCCCTCAGGTTTCAGGCCATGGTCTTACTGGGCAGCTTCCAAAGAATACTAGGACCTGGTCATGTCTGCCAAGTGCAGGACTCCCCTTACGGACAGTCTTTAATTGGGAGCTCCCCACTGGATTGATACAGACTTTATCAATCTGTATCACAGTCTGTATCACAGTCTGAGGCAGTCTCTGCCCAATTCTGCTCCCTTCCTATTTTATTTTTGAAGGGTTAACTCCAATAAACTTGTACATCTGATTCTATCTCAGTGCCTGCTTCCCAGAGAACCCAAATGACACAGGTTACACATACTTTTTATTTTTTTAATGTTTATTATTTATTTTTGATAAAGAGGATGAGCAAGGGAGAGGCAGAGAGAGAGGGAGAGAGAAAATCCCAAGCAGGCTTCGTGCTGTCAGTGCAGAGCCCAATGTGGGACTTGGACTCACAAACCATGAGATCGTGACCTGAGCCAAAGTCAAGAGTCAGACTTAACCGACTAAGCCACCCAGGCTCCCCTATACTTTTTATTTTGATCACTAAGTGTTAGCTGCTATTATCTTTATTATTCTCTCCCATAGCCCCAAACACAGACTTTTACCAATGGGAGAAAACTTACAGATGGAAGTACATCCAAGAGTCTGGAAATAAAGACATTACTGGTCTGTCACACATTGGCCGAGTAGTGTTGACAAGTGTTATGGCCTCTCTGAGTAGCAGTTTCCTCATCTGTAAACTGAAGCATAAGGGACTACGATCTCTAAGTTTCTTGCAAAGCATTCAGTGTTCAGTATTCTGTCCAGTACACCACAGTTTTTGTGTAATGGAGACCTGATGACTAAACCTGGCCACATGTTACAATGACGCTCCCTGTATTCCTTTAAGTATGTTTATGTTTGAAAATAAAGCACTGTAGGGAAGTAATCTAGGGCAGCCAAAATGTGAGGAAACAACTTCTCTGGTCTTAGGTTATTCTGATAACAATGAGATGGGAATTAGAAGACTCTGAAAGAGTTTCATTATTTCTTTATTTCCTATCGAATGTAATGCCGAGTGATATCCAGGTAGTCCCTCCATTGCTACATTCCTCTGCCTGAAGATGAGATTCTCCAATTGTCCATTACCCTCTGTGGGTCCCTCAACTTGGGGGTAGACAACAGAGGGGATGCTATTCCTTTCATAACTGAGAAGAACATTCTGGGGGAGGTGTAGGTTCACAACTCTCCCTGGAGCATCCCTGGTATAATCTGAAACTGGCCACTTCACGCAGAGGTCAGGGAGAGACCAAAGAAAGAGGCAGGCCACTCCAGGTTGGTAAGGTGGTAGTTTTAATAATAGCAAATGGAACTTACACCCAGGCTTGTGCTGTGTGGCACAAAATGAATGGATCCCCGCACCCACCCGCCAAATCCTAAAAGTTTATCAAGAGGCATTAACAGAGTTCAGTCACATACACCGTGCAGGTGTTCCCAACATCACATCATTATCTCAAGACTATGTCCTTGCAGCAGCCTCTGGGATCCAGAAAGGCAAGTGGAACCCATATTTCAAGAACAGGGGAGGGGGGAGGAGCATCCCATCTCCCAGGTCCAGCTCACAGGTCCACTGGCAGTTTCATCTTTCAATGACCCTCCTCAATAGGAAATGAAAAAAATCTTCTCCTCAATATTATTTATTTCCTGAAATAAATAAGATCCTTGAGGTTGTGGATGCTTGAGGATATCTCACCATAACCTTCATATCATTTGGGCCACAGAGAAACACGTTTCTTCCTAATATTTATAGAAAGAAAAAAAAAAGCAAGGATGATTTATCAGCAAAGAAATGGGTAATTTATACACATTACATGTTCTCTCCCCCTATTGTAACTTGTATTCTTTTTTCTTATGTTTATTTATTTATTTTGAGAGAGCACGCACATGAGCAGAGGGACAGAGAGGGAGAGAGAATCCCAAGCAGTCTCTGAGCTGTCAGCACAGAGCCCGATACAGGACTCAAACTCACAAACCGCGACATCACGATCTGAGCTGAAAATCAAGATCCGAATGCTCAACTGACTGAGCCACCCAGGTGCCCTGTAACTTGTCTTCTTAAAAGGGACCCCAAAATCCTTATATACCTTGCTAAAACAAAACAGAAATAAAAAACTAGCCCCAGTTTATCATATTTCTCATGGGGTGGAAAAATTATATAGTGGTATTAGAACATCTTGGGCCCCCAAATGGAAATTTTCCTAATGGGTTCCCATGACAGTGAAAATCAGGAATACCCAAACTAAACCACATTAATCATCTTTACATTGTCTAAATTAATCCAGCAAGTAAAGCAGATCTTACAGAATAAGGCAATAAACTGCATTGGGTTCATCTGGCATACCCAAGAAATCTGGGAAAAGGATAAGAGCAAGCCTTTATTTCTTTACCCCTTATGAGATTAAATATTGATAAAATGTGCAGTGGCCTATCTTCAAAGGAGCTACTTTCCCACTATCATAAAATCACTGAAGATCTTTCAAAGCCAACTAAAATGTTATCACCCTTTGAAGTTTAAAGTATAAAGACATAAAAAGTATAAACCCTTTGAAATGTTAAGTATAAAGACATAAAAAGTAAAAACCATCAGATGGTTCTTGAGAAACATTTTGACATAAGAACTTGGCTGTGGTGGTTTCAGAGAAAAAAAAAATAGCAGAGAATGATGGTGGAAATAGTCCCTGTTGAACTTAGGGTTGATTGATTTGTCCAAGGGCAGACCCAACAGTTCTCATTGTCCACAAGGAGGAAAGGACGAATGGAATTCTGGGCAAAACTAACAATAAAGCTGGGGTGGGGGGGGGGAGGGAGGGGGATAAAGAACAACAAAAAATTAAATTAGCCTTAAAAAGAACTTTGCTGTTGAGTTTGTATGTGGTCATTTTGTCAAATGATAGAATTTTCTTGTTTAAAAAAAAGCACGAGCTCCCTCCAGTGGCTAATCTAACAGTTTTTAAAAACAAGCTGTTTTAACTAGAAAAGGACTAAAATATACCTGGCTTTTCTGAACATAGTCAATATTACTGGGTTTCTAACAAGAGAGACAATAACTAGAATTCACATGTTAGTCACTTACTGATCTCGAGGTAAATTTTGCCTGTCGATGTCTAAGATATTTTAAGTTGTTACTTCAATAAATCAAATCACACAATTGAAGAAGCAGAAGACACTAGAGATTGTGCGCTTATTCATTCGACAAATACTGATTACCTAGTATGTGCCATGTGTGGAGGATTGAGCAATGAACAAAACAAAGTCCTCATGAAATTCATATTTTTTAAAAAAAATTTTTTTCAACGTTTATTTATTTTTGGGACAGAGAGAGACAGAGCATGAACGGGGGAGGGGCAGAGAGAGAGGGAGACACAGAATCGGAAACAGGCTCCAGGCTCTGAGCCATCAGCCCAGAGCCTGACGCGGGGCTCGAACCCACGGACCGTGAGATCGTGACCTGGCTGAAGTCGGACACTTAACCGACTGCACCACCCAGGCGCCCCTGAAATTCATATTTTATTGGAAGAAAGACAGACAATAAACAATTAAGTTAGTATATACATAGTAGGCCAGAGGCTTATAAGAACTGTGGAGAAAAATAAAGCAGAAGGGAGTGTGGAGGAGAGGCAGGAAGTCACAGAAGGCCTCCCCAATAAGATGTCACTTGAGCATCAGAGGAAAACAGCAAGTATGAAGGCCCTGAGGCTTGATGCATTGAAGGCAGAAGGCTATTTTGCCTGGGGCAGAGTGGGGAAAGGGAATGTGATGGGAGAGGAGAGAGGTAGTGTGGCGTCAGATTATTATGTATGGCCTTCTATGCCACTGAAGGATATTAGCTTTAAATCTGAGTGAGAAGGGAGGTTGGAGGAATAACCTGAGTCATTTAAGGGTCCCTCTGATTACCACTATAAGAACATACATGGGGCACCTGGGTGGTTCAGTTGGTTAAACGTCTGACTCTTCATTTCAGCTCAGGTCATGATCTCATGGTTCCTGAGTTTGAGCCCCACATGGGGCTCCTCGCTGACAGGGCAGAACCTGCTTGGAATTCTCATTCTCTCTCTCCCTGCCCCTCCGCCCCCTTCAAAATAAATAAATAAACTTAAAAAAAAATAACAAACATAAGTGGGGGGAGGGATGGCAAGGGAAGAAGCAGAGAGACCAGTTAAAGGCCAGTGACTGAATATGTTTCCAGAAGGAGGGAGAGACCAACTGTATCCAATGCTGCAGATAAGATAAAGAATGAAAACTGAACATTGGACTTAGCAACATCACAGCAGTGGGTGACGTTGATAAAAACAGTTTTAGTGGAATGGTGGAAGCAAAGGACTGGTTGGCAAGTTTCTTAAAATGTAAATAAAACTTATCATTTGATCTAGGCATTCACCAAGAGAAATGAAAACATATGTCTACATAAAGACTTGAACACAAATATCGATAGTCAAAAATGGGAACAATTCAAATAGTTAACAATAGGTAAATGGATAAACAAAATACATTATATCCATACAATGGAATACTACTCAAGAATAAAAGGAATAAACTATTGATATACACAACATGGATGCATCTCAAAATTATTATGCTAAATGAAAGAAGTCTGACACAAAAGACTAATGTACCATTCCACTTACATAACATTTCTGCAAATTAAATCTTATGTTGACAGAAAGAAACTGTACATTTGTCTGGGGACAGTGGAGCACAAGGGAAGTTGGGAATAATGGATATATTCATTATCTTCATGGTGATGATGCTTTCATGAGTGCATACACATATCAAAACTCATCAAATTGTACACTTTATGGCCAATTTCTCGTACATTAATTACATCTTAATAAATTTGTAAAATAAATACATGATTATTAGAAAATAAAGAATGGGATCTCACATGGAAGCAGGGGTGTTGGCGTTAGATAGGCTCAAAAAATATCACGAGCATATCAAACCCATCATTCCCAGCTATTATTGCTATATTTAGCATCAATTTAACGGAAAATTTCAGTTGATCATCATGTGGATCATACAATATGGCAGTGTAATAGTCGTGAGGTTGGCATGAGAATTGGCTTTGTTCAACACTCTCATTTTACAAAGAAGGAAATATTCCCTAAGGAATGCCACAAAGTTCTGTTACATAAATGATACTAATAAACCCTCATGGAGGTTACTACCTGTCTCAACTGAGTTATTGTTTCTTTGTCCTCTATGTATCCCCCCCCAACCCGCATATCAAAACTTTACACAGCTTTCAAGACCTTTCTCAAGTACATCCATCTTCGTGAAACATTTCCTTATTCCTCAAAACAAACATAATTTCTCCTCCCTTTATCCAAAGCTTCATTGTACCCAGCCAAAACTATCCATCTCACCAAGTTCTAACCAAGGAGATAAATGCATTAGTATTACACTGTTTGGAACTTTTTTGTAAGGCTAATTCAGGCAGAAGGTGCACCCTTTGCCCTTCCCCACTTCCCTTCTTCCTACTGCTTCTAATACTTAATAGCTCAAGACTGGTGCTTCAGCTGCTGTCTGGACTATCATACCCTCCTCCACACAAAAGGCACCCCAAATAAAGATATAAGAGTGTGCATCTTATGCAATCAAGATTTAAAATAGCCTCTAGTCTAGGCCCCTTTAATAAAGAGAGTTTTAGGGGCACTGGGTGGTTCATTCAGTTAAACGTCTGACTTTGGCTCAGGTCATGATCTCATGGTTTGTGTGTTCAAGCCCCTCATTGGGCTCTGTGCTGACAGCTCAGAGCTTGGAGCCTGCTTTGAATTGTCTCCTCTTTCTGCCCCTCCCCCACTCGTGCTCTGTCTGTCTCTCTGTCTCTCAAAAATAAATAAACATTAAAAAATATGGGGTTTTTTTGTAATTTAACTTTATTTTTTATTTTTTAAAATTTGCATCCAAATTAGTATATAGTGAAGCAATGATTTCAGGAGTAGATTCCTTAATGCCCCTTACCCATTTAGCCAATCCCCCCTCCCACAACCCCTCCAGCAACCCTCAGTTTGTTCTCCATATTTATGAGTCTCTTTCGTTTTGTCCCCCTCCCTGTTTTTATATTATTTTTGTTTCCCTTCCCTTATGTTCATCTGTTTTGTCTCTTAAAGTCCTCATATGAGTGAAGCCATATGATTTTTGTCTTTCTCTGACTAACTTCACTTAGCATAATACCCTCCAGTTCCATCCAAATGGCAAGATTTCATTCTTTTTGATTGCTGAGTAATACTCCATTGTGTGTGTGTGTGTGTGTGTGTGTGTGTGTGTGTGTGTGTGTGTGTATACCACATTTTCTTTATCCATTCATTCATCGATGGACATTTGGGTTCTTTCCATACTTTGACTATTGTTGATAGTGCTGCTATAAACATGGGGGTGCATGTAAAAAATGTTTTTAAAGAAATTTTTACTCCATTTGAATCTAGATGATATGGTCCATTTTATAATTATTATAGCATCTCTTTTGCAATGGTATAAAGGAGATTTTTAGAATAATTCTCTTCCAGTTAAAAATTATTTGGGGATCAGAAAAAGATGGAAAGTTCTTTTGCCAATTCAAGACTAAATATAGAAATGAATATGGAGTTTTCTTGTCATTGATCTGGCTAATATACATTAAATATATGTAGATTATGTTACACATAATATATTGTTTAATATATTTAAAAGTACATACTCAGCCACTCTCAGCCTTAGTTTTCTCATGGATAAAAAAAAAATCCTGCTTTTAGCATGTTTGGGGGTAAAATGAACAAAGCTACATGTCCTCCTTAGAAGAGCACAGAAAGTCTAGCATCATTAGGACTGCATAATCTCAGCCAACTCATTTTTCTCAGCTGCTTCCCTGCTGCACACTCCCCTCCCAACATTGAGTTACACCAAAATTCTGGCCATCCTTAAATCCACCAGACTCTTTCAAGCCTTTATTCCTTTATACAGGTTATTTTCTTTATATAGAAAGCCTTTCTTTCCCTCCTCCATTGAAACTCATCTTTCAGGATTTCAATCAAGTAGTACCATAACCAAAACATTCTGGTTCCTCTAGGCTGGGTTGTCCTTCCCATTGCTTCCACTGCTCTACTAAAGGGACATTTTTATTCATTTTATTATTTTTTAATGTTTATTTTTGAGGGTGGGGAAGGGCAGAGAGAGAGGGAGACACAGAATCTGAAGTAGGCTCGAGGCTCTAAGCTGTCAGCACAGAGCCGGACACGGGCCTTGAAGCTATGAACCGTGAGATCATGACCTGAGCCAAAGTTGGATGCTTAACTGACTAAAACACCCAGTTGCCCCCATTTTTATTCATTTTAAATGTGTTTGTCTCTTTGTCTCCCTTTTTAGTCTATGAGATTCCTAAGGGCAAATGTCTATGCCTCATTTATTTTTTTATTCCTAGCACCTACCCTAGTTCCTGACATGTAGATTGCAAAGAAAAGTTTGTGACATGGCCTAAGTGTTTCATTCGTGTCATATTTTTGTTTTTAAAGATAAATATTCATAGTATATAAGCTTATGAGTTTGAATTATATTAAATAATTTCAAAAAATTCAATGTATTTCATTTTGGGAATATTTTTTTCCTAATACAACCTAACCGATTTTTTAAAAATTTAAATCTATGACTTTCTTAAGTTTATTTACGCATTTAAGTAATCTCTACACCCAATATGGGGCTCAAACTCACAACTCTGAGATCAAGAATCTCATGCTCCATGGGCTAAGCCAGCTGATGACCCTATGAATGGATTTTTAAAAAATATTTATTGCTTATATTTTCTTCTTAATAACTTCACAAGTACCCGACACAATGATTAATAAATAGAATAGTCATTTTCCAAACATAGCTGAAAAATTAATGGTAATTTGCACAGCAGTCTTGATTTTGCTTGTGCTCAGGTGTGATCACACAATTATCTGGTTTTTGGCTCATTCCACAGAGTTCTGTGATGACTTGGACTGAAAGTTGATGTTCTGTGAAATTGTTTATATTAAGCAGAAGAATACCGCTGCCCTTCAATTAATGCCATACCATTTACTAGTTGACAACTGTGAAACTCCTTTTTCCTTTCTCAACTAGTTACAGTCAAAACTGCCTGGACTGAAATCCCCAGCTCCCACAGCAGCTATGTATTTGGGCAGTCAATTTGTCTGAGCCAATTTCCTCCTCTGTAAAGTGCAGATAATTATATTATCTAATTTAGAGGGATTTTCTGAGGATTAAATGAGTAATGCAAGTGAAGTGCTTGGAACAGTGCCTGGCACAGAGTGAGTGATCACATGTATATTTGTATTAACAGCCTACCTTGTTCATTCATTCACATTTTTTGTCTTTGCACACAGTGAAATTGTAGAAATGTATTCTCTTCGAATTACCAGCATTTGAATTTAAAACTCTGACTGAAGAGTACTTATAAAGATTATAAAGGTGGTCCTTTAAATACAAATTAATTTACATTTAAAAAAAAATTTTTTTAACGTTTATTTATTTTTGAGACAGAAAGAGACAGAGCATGAATGGGGGAGGGGCAGAGAGAGAGGGAGACACAGAATCGGAAGCAGGCTCCAGGTTCTGAGCCATCAGCCCAGAGCCCGACGCGGGGCTCGAACTCACGGACCGCGAGATCGTGACCTGAGTTGAAGTCGGACGCTTAACCGACTGAGCCACCCAGGCGCCTCACAAATTAATTTGCATTTTAAAGTCAATCAACATGTTACAATTAATCCAGGTCTTGCCCTTTTACCTTGTGTAGGTCAGGGGGGAGTTGAAACAACCAAAAGCAAAACAAAAACAGTATTTAAAGTTATACAAAAAAAATAACTTACGCTCCTCATTGCTTTTTTTTTTTTTTTAATCTTTTATGTTTATTTGGAGAGAGAGAGAGAGAGAGAGAGGGAGGGAGAGCGCGCGCAGGGGAGGGGCAAAGAGAGGGAGACAAACTCCGAAGCAGGCTTCAGGCTCTGAGCTGTCAGCACAAAGCCCCACGCGGGGCTGTAACTCACCGACCTTTGGATCCTGACTTGAGCCAAAGTCGGAGGCTCAACCGACTGAGCCACCCAGGCGTCTCTCCTCATCCCTCCTTCCCACCACCCCCGCAACTCTAAAATAGGACAGTGCTATCTACTCCCAAAGGAAAAAGCTTTTTAGGCTGTGGGATTTAAAAAACGATTAATCCTCATGTGTCAGTCTCATAGGAGTGTCAGAATGACGAGATAAACTAATATGTGTGGCAAAAAAAAAAACTTTGCATTTCATATTATTTCAAAACGTTAAGTAGGAGTGTTTGGCTAAGGGTGGAAAACGTCCCCCCCAGCCCCCTCTCCACGCCCCCCAAAAACCTCGCGTAAACCACTGCAGCGCATTTCGGGACTGGGAGTAAATTTGACACTCGGAGGCTCCCGTAGTCTGGCTTTTTTTTTTTTTTAAGAACCAAGATGGCGCTGCCTACCGAGTGTCCCATGTGCTATTTCCGGTCGTACTCGGAAGCAGGATTCCCACCTGTAGCTGATTCGGTTGGTGGTGGCAGGCGGTGTGAGGTTTCTTAACACTGCTCCTGGCGGATCCAGCCAGTAGCCAGCATGTCTAACAGAAACAATAACAAGCTGCCCAGCAACTTGCCGCAGTTACAGAATCTGATCAAGCGGGATCCGCCGGCCTACATCGAGGAGGTGGGAGTGCGACGCGGCGCCGCTACAGACCGGGGTGTGACTGGTTTAGACAGTAGCAGGGGGAAGGAGTGGAGTGGAGCTGGGATCCTGGTTCGCCCAAAGTTCTCCTGCTAGGTACAGGAGTCCCTCGGGAGGAAAGAAAAGGGGTTTATCTCCCAACCTCACAGAGGTGGAGAGACAGCCCCGCCCCCCAACCTCCAACTTCCATGCAGATTTATCAGCCTTTTCCTTTCAGAAACCCCTAAGTTGAGGAAGTCTGTAACACTTGATGAATTGTATGTTAGAATGCCTTGGGTCGAACATCTGTTTCTGAGAGCCGGAAATGGACCTCCAGACATAGGATTCAAAGCTGGCAGTGGGGACAGTTAAGTGCAGAAAAGGGTACTGGTCTGGAGGGATGCCAGTGATCTGAAAGTAGCACCGAGGAGCAGAGAGGACACCTACTGGCTCAGCAATGTTGGGCGGAAGAAAACGAGGTAGCAGTGTGTTAGGAGAGAAACAGGTTTCAATAGAGCATCAGAATGACTGGGCTACTTTAAAAAATATAATGCCCTGACCCCACCGAAGAGTTCTTGGTCTGGGGACTAGAGGGGAATGAGGGATGTCCTGGGAGCCTTGTATATTTGTGGTGACTGATGAACATAAAGGGTGTAATGATATTAGTTCTCATCATCTTAAGGCATATATTAGTGGCTGAGCCACGGGTAGGAAGGGGGGAGAAGTGAGATAAAGATCTTAGCAGCAGCACACCGAGTTCTGGGGCTCTTTCCATACTCCTGTCACAACGGCGGTATGGAGTCAAGAGAGTAGGGTCTTATCTGAAGCATGGAGGGGCGGTAGTTCCTTTTCTTGATTCCTGCTCTTGGAGAAAGCTGGGGACCTAAGAGTTTTGTTTGGGGAAATCAAGAGTTATGTTTTTTGACCATGCTAGGTTTAAGATGTCTATTAGATATCAAGACAACAGATGTCAGGCAGTTGGAGTTATGGATTTGGAGTTCACTGGACTAGTAAGGACTGCTAATATAAAGAAATATTCATAGTGTCGCTCTCATACACTCACAATTTAAAGCTATGGTCTAGGAATGATGAGTAGATGTAGGGCATGGAACTGAGGCCTGGTAAGTTCCAACATTAGATTGTGTTGTTGTTAGAATTAAACATAATTAAATGAGAAAATGCACATAATGACTTTGGCATATTGCAATTGCTGAGTAAGTGGAAGCTATTATCATTATTTTTGTGCCTTAAAAGAAGATGGTAATTTTGACGGCAGAGTTGTATAGTTGTGATATAATTTACACTTTCTGACCCAATATTTTTCTGCTGCTGCGAGTGCTCATATACACAGAAAATGTAGTAAGGGTCATTTGGATAATAAATGGCAGAATAGATCCAGAATCTGAGTTTTTGACTCTTGCTTTAATGTTCTTTACACCATACCACCTAAATTTCTAATGATAAGGGAAAGGGTCTTTAGAAAAATTTGATGTATCAGTTTTTTTGGAATCTTATTTTGAAGAATGCAGATAAGGAAAAGATGTTTCTGGACACCTTTGCCATGTCTTTTTCTCCTTGCCACTATCAGAGATGTCTTAGTACTAAGTAATTACTCATTTTTTACTGAAAAAGTCATATAATAGGAGGTGACTAACTTATATCTTATTTTCCTACAGTTTCTACAGCAGTATAATCACTACAAATCCAATGTGGAGATTTTCAAATTACAACCAAATAAACCCAGCAAAGAACTGGCAGAGCTGGTGATGTTTATGGCACAGGTAAGATAATAATTTCTGAAAACAAATAATAATAATTCTGAAAACAAACAATTTCTAAAACAAAGACCAGTTGTTTCACAGTTTGCAGAATATCTTTCCAGTAGTACCCAACCTTATTCCATTCAGGAATGGAAACTTATTGTAAAAAAATATTTTTTTGTTTCCGTTTCTTACAAATGTTATTTTCTTCCTGAGTTGAATTAGAAGATTTTGGGGCGCCTGGGTGGCGCAGTCGGTTAAGTGTCCGACTTCAGCCAGGTCACGATCTCGCGGTCAGTGAGTTCGAGCCGCGTCAGGCTCTGGGCTGATGGCTCAGAGCCTGGAGCCTGTTTCCGATTCTGTGTCTCCCTCTCTCTCTGCCCCTCCCCCGTTCATGCTCTGTCTCTCTCTGTCCCAAAAATAAATAAACGTTGAAAAAAAAAAAAAGAAGATTTCACTAGAGCTTTTTGCAGAACCAACCAAAGCAAAACTTTCAGACTGTTTTTTTTTTTTTTTTAAATTCATCATAAGAGCAGATTTTAAACAACATCACACATATTTTACTAATACTGCAAGAACAATGAAAGAGGTCAGAGAGATTAGCATGTAGAATAAAAAAGAAATGATTTGGAACTAGCTACTTCTATGAAACATAGCCTTTTACTCTCCTTTTTCAGAACATCATAAATATGTGCATATGAATTGTAGGAGAGAAAAAGAAACTTCAGAAGAGCCTTTGCTTTGTTACAGATTGGTCACTGCTATCCAGAACATTTAAGTAACTTTCCTCAAGAGCTGAAAGATCTTCTTTCCTACAATCACACTGTCTTGGATCCAGATCTTCGAATGGTGGGTCTAGTATTTGGATTTGATAAATTGTGTTGTGTTTATATGTGCATGTATTATGTGTTCAAATGAGAACAGCCTCAGCTAAACATCTTCTTAAAACATAAATCAGAATGCGTCACGAATTCCTTAAAATCTTTCTGTGGCTTCTCATTTATACTTAGAGTAAAACTCAAACTTATTAACATGGCCTATAAGTCCCTACATGATCTGCTTCTTGCCAGTGTTTTTGACCTCGTCTCCTGTAGCAGAATGCTGCTCTCCTCTCTGATCTTTCTGTTCTTCCAGCATGCTAACCCTGCCAGGAAGCTCTTTTCCCTCTTCTGAATACATGGTTCATTCCTTCTAGTCATTCAAATCTCAAATGCATTAAAAGCCCTAATTATAACTTTTTTACAATGCTTTATTGATTCACTTATTTTTTAATTTGAAGAGTTTGAGTAAAATTCAGTTCCAACTGGGCAATGCCAAGCTGGAATTGATTAGGAGCACTCCCGTAATGCTGAATTTAATAAATTTATTCATTAACTGGCCAGTTGGAGCATTCAAGCCATTGTCACTGTAGTGGTTGTTATTGGGTCCTGGCTGAGATTCCCCCTTACCAGCCTAGTGCTCCCATTTCCGTCACTGGTGGTGAATGTTGGCTGCTGATGGCCCCCAGCTGCCCTCTCTCTGGTGTCTTGTCTTCAGCTAGATGAGAACCCTAGCACCTGGGAGGTTGCCCTCCCAGCCTACAGGTTGTACCTGACTAACCCAGAGATACAAAAGCCCGGCTCTTCCCTCAGCGTGGGTCCAACTTCATGTTGCAGTTTGTGCTCCAGGGGTTCTCTGTGATTGGACTAAAGCTGGTCTCCAGCCAAGGACATATCCTTCCTCCGCTTTTCTTTTCTCTGCCCTGTCCTGCTTCCTTTACTTCCCTTCTAGAAGAGAGCATACCCTGGACAAATCACTGCAATGAATCTGGCTCTGCTGCTAGGGAACTCAGCCTAAGGCATTTTCAGATTTCATACATCTGCTTTTCAGATACCTCTACAGCAGGTAGAACTTAACACAAATATTATGATCACAAAACATATTAATATCCTTTGCCAAAACTTGTACAATGCTAAGTCTAGAGATTCAGCTTTGTTTCTTACTCTTACATTTTCCCAGGATTTTTCTAATTCTACCATTTTTATAATTCTTTAGGATTTTATTAATTTGATTAGGCCCAACAGAAAAAGAATACCATCTCAGACAAGCCAAGGTTTCAGGCTCTGGGTTGCCAACTGAATGACTCTCACTTGGGATGTGGGACCTGGCAGCACAGCCCAAGAGACTTCAAACTCAAACTATTAGTCAAAAGACTTTTACTTATGTCATGAAACTTTTCGAATCCCTATAGATGATACAGATTTGAGATTTTGAGTATAGAGACCTAGTGTCTTTCCAAGTACTATAATTAGATTTTCTTTAAGTTTTGTGTGTCTAACAGTACCAACTAAACTGGTCTGCAGGCGTTGTTAAATAAGTAATGTATGTATGTTTCTTTGTCATTTCTTATGATGATTAATAGGCTTAAAAAATAATAGAGATTTCCTTTGCTAGGACACAAAGGATTGAGTCTGTGTAATTAGCATTCCTCTTTAAAGGAATCATTTGGAACAAACTGGTGGATCCTCATTTTAATTGGTGATGGTGATAACCACCAGTCCTTATCAATTACTGGACTTACTACCTAGTGTGTTTGTTTCTTCCCCAGGACTTTTTGAGTCATTCCCAAGTTTTTGTTCACTCTTTCCCGCTTACACAGCTAGAACTGACTGTGTTTCTTAATGGAAGAAACAAAATATCTATGTATATTAACTTTCACTTAATAAAATCAGTAAAATGATTTTTTTTATCTTTCTTTGACACTGTAACCTTTTTATGCCTTTTGTTCATTTCTTTTTTTTAAGCCTTAATTATTTTTAGTCCAAATTGTTATCACCTGGCCAGTGGGAGCTTCTCAGTCCTTTTACCAAAGCCCCTGATATTTTTGAAAGCATCCTTACATTCTGGCGGAAATAGTTCCAAACCCCTTTTTACTGCTTTTCCTGCCCCAAGACTTGGAATCAACAATTCTCCAAGGATTACCCGTTCCATTAATGGAGAACAGTTGGTAGAAACCAAACCTTGGGCGATAAGGGTACTCGTGAAAGTCGGTGGTAAGCAGCTGTGCTGCAAGTGCTGTTGGGCAATTCTTGGTACTAATGATACTTCCAAGGAACGCCTTGTAAGGTCACAAATCAGGTTGATGATTCCAGATTATTCTGTTCTTGTTACCACACCTTTCTTACTTCTGTGCATTCATTGATCACGTAGGGGTTTGTCATATCTTGACACTTCCTTAAGTAGCCCTCCGTCAGTCACTGTATCAGTTATATTACCCTGTTTTACTTTATTCATGACACGTATCATTATCTGAGATACAACTGTTTAGGTGCTTCCTTGCTTGTCTGTCCCACTCCCAGTGTAAGGTGCGCGAGGGCAAAGACTGTACTATTGACTGTACTATTCTGATGCCCAAAATGGTGCCTAGTTAGTAGAAGATATCACACTTTCTTGGGATATATGTACTCCATTTTCTCATTTTAATTTCATCATCATTATTTTATAGTATGTTTTCTTTTCCCTCCTTAGACATTTTGCAAAGCTTTGATCTTGCTGAGAAACAAGAATCTCATCAATCCATCAAGTTTGCTAGAACTCTTCTTTGAACTTCTGCGTTGCCATGATAAGCTTCTTCGAAAGGTAAAGGGCAAAATTGCTTCCCCCCCCTTATATCTCCACATTTTCCCTTGCAGTAACATTAAACTTATAGAGTGAATTCTTGGTATAGTTAATAATTTTAACAGGAAAAAAATTGATGCTTGTGTGCATACAATATGGTGGTAATAGCTAACATTTAATGAGTGCTTGCTTTTTGCCAGCTACCATTCAGAGCTTCTTATATATTTGTTTACTTACAAAATGAGAGAAGGTTCATTATTACTGTTATTTTACAGATGAAAAGGCTAATGCACAAAGAGAGAGTAACATCCTAGACTCATGGGACATATTAGTGGGGAAGCAGGAGTATAAACCCAGGCAATATGGCTCCAGAACCCAAGCCTTTTCCCACTGTACTATACTGACTAGCTAAATCAGAGCATGGACTGGACACTCATAGCTGTAACAACCCCCAACGGATCTCCCAAAACACTACTTTTTTTTGTTATAAATATTTCCCTATGACTAGTATTTGCTTGTATAAACCAGCCTAGAAGCTGAAGGCTTGTGAAAGAAATTTACGAAAGAAAAATTTAAGTTTACATTTTATTAACTGGAGGGCCCCTTAGGTGACTCAGTAGGTCGAGCAAATGACTCTTGATTTCGGCTCAGGTCATGATCCCAGGCGCACCCTGAGCCCCGTGGCGCACTCTGCACTGGGCTTGGAGCCTGCTTAAGATTCTGTCTCTACCTCTGCCCCTCTCTCCTGGTTGTGCTGTTTGCTCTCTCAAATAAATAAATTTTTTCCAAGTGTCGGTGATATTTGTATTGCCAGTATCATCTTGCATGCATTAGGGGCTAAGTAAGTGGAGCAACTTTCCTTTTTTTAAATAACAATTTTATTGTGATATAATTCACGTACAATTCATCTATTGAAAGTGTACAGTTCAATGATTTTTAGTATATTGGCAGAGTTTGCAACCATCACACAATCAATTTTAGAATATTTTTATCCCCCCTCAAAAAGAAACACTCCTCCCATTAGCAGTAGCTTCCCATTTCCTCATCTCTGTCAGGCCTAGGCAGCCACCAGTCTACTTTCGGTCTCTACAGATTTACCTACTCTGGGTATTTCATATGAATGGAATCACACAATATGTAGTATATGTGTATGGCTTCTTTCACTCAGCATAATGCTTTCAAGGTTCATCTGTGCTGTTGCATTTATCGGTACTTCATTCCTTTTTGTTACCAAATTTATTCCATTATGTGAGTATACCACATTCTGTTTGTCCATTCATCAGTTAATGGACTATTGGGTTGTTTCCACTTTTTGGTTATTGTGGATGCTGCTGCTGTGAATATTTGTGTGGACATAGGTGTGGAAATATATTTTCATTTTTTCTTGGATATATAACTAGGAGTGTAATTGTTGGGTTATATGGTAACTCCATGTTTACTTTTCAGGGCAACTTTCTTTTACATTTTAGCTGTTGCCTTTTGTTTTGTTTATGGTGTCTTGTTATAGAATGAAAAGTGAATAAAATTAAACTTTCCCCTACATTTGTACTTTTTTCCAAATTACTCATGAGCAAGACTAGAAACGTTGGTTAACGTGTATGTGTTTTTGTTTTCCTCAGACTTTATACACACATATTGTCACTGATATCAAGAATATAAATGCAAAACACAAGAACAATAAAGTGAACATAGTAAGTACCCTTTTGTTTCCCATGTTTGCAGCATTGTACCAGCAGTGTATTGAGTCTTCCTTCTCCTCATTTTCTTTAGGTGTTGCAGAATTTCATGTATACCATGTTAAGAGATAGCAATGCAACTGCAGCCAAGATATCTTTGGATGTGATGATTGAACTCTACAGAAGAAACATCTGGTAATATATACGTAATTGTCTCTTGAGAAATAGACTCATATTCATTTAGAATTACTACAGAGCACATACACCAATATTTTTCTTGATCTTGAGCTCTTTAATATATCTGTCATAAATTAAGTTGGAAATAAAAATATAGAGCAATCCAAATAACTAGTAACATTGGCTGCCATTTCTTGAGCACCTATATCTCATGTTACCTTGTTCAACCTTTAGAATAACATAATTCAGGGGCGCCTGGGTGGCGCAGTCGGTTAAGCGTCCGACTTCAGCCAGGTCACGATCTCGCGGTCCGTGAGTTCAAGCCCCGCGTCCGGCTCTGGGCTGATGGCTCAGAGCCTGGAGCCTGTTTCCGATTCTGTGTCTCCCTCTCTCTCTGCCCCTCCCCCATTCATGCTCTGTTTCTCTCTGTCCCAAAAAAAATAAATAAACGTTGAAAAAAAAAATTAAAAAAAAAAAAAAAAGAATAACATAATTCAGCTTATCTGGAATTATCCCCATTTTATAGGTAACAAAACTAAAGTTCATAGAGTTTAAGCTTAGTAGCTAGCCAAGGACAGAGCTGAAATTAAAACCTGGATATCGGGGGTGCCTGGGTGGCTCAGTCAGTTAAGTGTCTGACTTTTGATTTCTGCTCAGGTCATGATCTCATGGTTTGTGAGATCAAACCCCATGTTGGGCCCTGCACTGACAGCACAGAGCCTGCTTGGGATTCTCGCTCTCCCTCTCTCTGCCCCTTCCCCGTACTCACTCACTTGCTCTCTCTCACACAAAATAAATAAACATTAAAAAAAAAAAACTTGGATGTCAGACTCTCAAATCTGTGCTATTTCTACTCTGCCACTCTGAAAATTTTTAAGTCACTTTATCCTCTGTATGAAATACCATGTTCTGTAAACTTTGGTTTATTGATACATTACTCCTGATTCATGTTTTTTGCTTTTCTTATTTGCTAATTTTTATTTTACTGTAAAAGTAATATTCATTGCAACAAAAAAAATTGGAGAAGCTAGAAAGGTTTTTTTTTTAAATTTTTTGATAGTTTCACCACCCAGAGATGATCACTGTTAACAGTTTATGATACTGTCTCCTGTCTTTTCTTTAATGTGAATTTTTAAATATGGTTGGAATTTTGCTACACTAATAAGTTTTTATTCATTTTTTTTTTTTTTAAATGTTTTCATTTTATTTCTTAGAGTGCAAGCAGGGGAGAGGCAGAGAGCGGGAAAGACACAGAATCTGAAGCAGGCTCCAGGCTCTGAGCTGTCAGCACAGAGCCTGACGCAGGGCTCGAACTTATGAACCATGAGATCATGACCTGAGCCGAAGTTGGACACTTAACCGACTGAGCCACCAAAGCGCCCCTGTATTCATTTTTTTATTTCACTTAAATAGGTTCCTATGTCATTAAAAATTCTTCAAAAAAAAAAATCTATCTTAAAAATGGCTGCATAATTTTCTGACAGAAGACTGGGCTAAAGTTTAAATGTTCACCTGTGGTTGACTATTTAGCATTTAGCAATCTATGACTTTTTTTTTTTCTTCCTTTGTAACCCATGACTATTTAAACTGTGTATTCTAACCTGTCAGAAATATATTTTATTGTTTAGGGGCACCTGAGTGGCTCAGTTATGCATCCAGCTCTTGATTTTGTCTCAGGTCATGATCCCAGGGTCACGGGATTGAACCCATCATTCTCTGGGTTGAGCGTGGACCCTGGCTTAAGATTCTCCCTCTCTTTCCCTCTGTCCCTGTCCCACTTACGTGCGTTTGCACACATGATCTCTCTCTCTCTCAAAAACAAAAGAAATACATATTGTTTATTTTGTGCCATTGTCAATGCTATGAAATGCAGTAGAATGAAAATTCACTTTGAAAACCTTCATTTGTCTTACCCCAGGAATGATGCCAAAACTGTCAATGTGATAACAACCGCGTGTTTCTCTAAGGTCACTAAGGTATGTGTCTGTAGTCATTTCCAGATGGAAAGTGGAGGAGATGGCTGTGTGGGGAAGAGGTAGCGTAGGGCATGCAGTTCGTGTTTAGTAATGCTCTCTTTGTGCTTGGGCTGCTTCCCTGGTTCATCTGTGCTTTAGAGGCGGCAAATAAAGTTAGGAGTTCTTTAAATGCTTTGTACTAAATGATGCCTTAGTGTTTATTTTGTTTCATCCTATAATTCTTGACTGTTCTTTTGTTGGGCCAAAGCACAGCTGAAAGAAATTTAAGAATATGTTGGACTTTCTGTTAGAAGGGCTACAATGTCACTTTTTTGGTGGTGGGGGGTGGGTTGGTGGCTGGATATAGAAATAAATTCTTGGCAATCTACTTGAAAGATAACAACTATGTAGAGCCTGGATTTTTTAAAATTATTTATATTTTTAGGATAAATAGCATTATTAAAACATTGTTTTAATTGAGAAAAATGAGCCCATATCCCACCAGTCTGATTTTGTTCCTTCAGATCCTAGTTCTGTGCATGAATAATGTGTAAACAAAAGTATTTATTCTTTGTTGTAAGCTGGGGTGAGTCACTGACTTTTGTTCTGATTGGTCTTTAGATATTAGTTGCTGCTTTGACATTTTTCCTTGGGAAAGATGAAGAGGAGAAACAGGACAGCGACTCAGAGTCTGAGGTTATACGTTCAACAGTAGATGCTTTCTTAGGTTTACAGTCTATCAGATTTCATTTTTGCTCTCAGTACAGATTGTAAAATCCATGACTGCTCAAGTTAGAAAGAAACTTACATGTCGCCTTTATCTTTTATTGTGTTCTGCCATGCTGAGATTTTATCGTTTAGAATTTGTCACTTACATTCACTAAGATTGGCTAAAGAACTAATAAAAGTTAAACTCATTCAGCCTTGTTCTTAGTTCCAAAGCTAACCTTTATCTCACTATATAAACTTAGAATGGAAATTGCTGCCAGCATATTTTTTGAGATTATGTCAACATTATAGAGAATTCAGAGGAGAGGAATAATATCATGGCATCTTTAAAAGGCAAAATCAAGATTTATGATGTCATGAAATTTTTTTATTAAAAAATATTTTTTAGGGGTGCCTGAGTGGTGCAGTCGGTTAAGTGTCCAACTCTTGATTTTTGCTCAGATCATGATCTCACGGTTCGTGAGTTCCAGCCCCACATTGGGCTCTGTATTAACAGAGTGGAGGCTGCTTAAGATTCTCTCTCTCCCTCTCTGTCCCTCCTTCACTTGGTTGCGCACTCATTCGCTCTCTCAAAATGAATAAATAAACTTAATATTTTTTTATTAAAATCAAAATGGAGAAATTCTAAGAAAAAATACCCTTTCCCATTTTAGCATTTTGGTAATAAGAATACTAGAATTTATAATAAGATCTTTTAATTCATTTTATTAAGTAATGTATGAACAATATATTCTTATTGTAAAAGATTTCAGATATTCTAGATACAATAAAAGTTTTCTTAACCTTGTCTTATTTCCACTTCCTAGTTCCATCTTCACAGATAACCATCCTGTTTCCTGTGTATTTATATACGGATGTGTGTGTATTGTCTTATGTATATATTAGGTCTTTGAAATATACATAAATAACATATATATTACTCTGCAACTGCTTTCTTTGTGTCATATATATAGATATACTGATGCATTTAGATCTTCTAAGTACAGGGGCGCCTGGGTGGCGCAGTCGGTTAAGCGTCCGACTTCAGCCAGGTCACGATCTCGCGGTCCGTGAGTTCGAGCCCCGCGTCGGGCTCTGGGCTGATGGCTCAGAGCCTGGAGCCTGTTTCCGATTCTGTGTCTCCCTCTCTCTCTCTACCCCTCCCCCGTTCATGCTCTGTCTCTCTCTGTCCCAAAAATAAATAAACGTTGAAAAAAAAAAAAAAAAAAAATTTAGATCTTCTAAGTACATACAGATCTACCTCATTGTTTTAACCTTCACATATTTCAGAATATGAATGTATTATAGCTTAAGCATTTTCCTCATGATATTATTTCCAATTTCTTTCAATTAAAAACAAAGTTGTATTCTATACTTTGATAAAATTGAAAGCAAAATATAAAAGCAAAAATAAGTGTTGCAGTGAAAATCTTTGTGTGTACCTGTTTGTACACATGAGCAGATACTTTTTATTGAATTTTAAGTCATGCTCATTTTTTATAGTGGTTGCAGAGCATAAGTACACAGAAGTCTTTGAAAGGTTTACCATTTGCTTCTGTGCAGATTTTCCTTGTTTACAAAGTAGTCTCTTCTTCAGGATGAAGGACCAACAGCAAGAGACCTGCTAGTGCAATATGCCACAGGGAAAAAAAGTTCCAAAAACAAGAAAAGGTTGGAAAAGGCTATGAAAGTGCTCAAGGTGAGACTCATACCTGGAAAATGTTGTAGGAGTGATTAGACTATAGAATATGGGGTTTTAGTGGAAGCTGTTAAGAATTTGAAATGAAGAAATAGCATTTCTGAAAGACTTAGAAATGTGTGATGAATTTTTAAGTACTAGTTTTTTAGGTGACTAAATGTTTTCAACTCTAGCAAAATCTATACCTTGAATAAATTAATTTGCTTAAATTCACTTTTCACTTGTCCTAAGCAAGATGACCTATATTAGGGTATTTTTGCTAAACTTACCTTCTCAGGAGAGTACACAAATAAAATACATTTTAAATTTTGTTATATTTGGTTATTCTGAAAACTCATTAATTTGGCCCTTCTGTGTTTTTTTGTTTATATTTCTAAATTCCTTTAAGTCTTAACAGGTGCTATTTGCTGGAACATTCCTGAGGTTTAATGTTAAAAGATAAAAACCACCTTTTGTTCTAGTTGAAAGAAAGGTTTTTGGAACAGATTTGTTGTGGGTTCCCCGCCCCCAATAGTCTGATGTAATGTAAATGTTTTTCCTCTCACTTTATTGCAGAAACAAAAAAAGAAGAAAAAACCAGAGGTGTTTAACTTTTCAGCTATTCATTTGATTCATGATCCCCAAGGTATTATAATTATGACTTCCCAAGTTCCTTTTTGGCCTTATCTCTGCCTGTTACCAGGGAATATAAGATCCCTGGCACTTACTAGACAATCAGTAATTGTTTAGTTGTTACTGGTTGGGTATAACCAATGTGGAAGAATAGCTCTTTGCTTCATGTCTTTAACAACAACATAGCGCTAGGACATTGTACTTGACTAAATGAAAAATTGATAGTCTTTTGTTGGTGCAGATTCTGATTTAGTAGGTCTAGGGTGGGGCCTGAGATTCTGTGTTTCTAGCAAGCTACCAGGTGGACCCACTACTGCTGGTCTGCAGACCACGCTTTGGGAGGCACGCTCTAGCGAACTGTTAAGTGGAGCTCCAAACAGTCATTCAAGATGTTGATGCTAAAATTTGGGGGACTTAAGACTTGACTTTGAGCACCATTGACAGTATATTCACCTGTGTGTGAATCTCTTCACCTTCCGTCATGCTGCTGTTCTTACCATCCTGGTTTAGCAGAGTGTTCTCAGGTTCAACTGTACCAGTCACTGATCTAACCGCTACCTTTCTCTACACCTGTTAGACAATGTTGTATAGACTGTGGACTTACAGTGGACTTCTCTGATACCCTCCTTTCCAGATTTTGCAGAAAAACTACTAAAGCAGCTAGAGAGCTCTAAGGAGAGGTTTGAGGTGAAAATGATGCTCATGAACCTCATCTCCAGATTGGTGGGAATTCACGAGGTTTGCATTCCATTATGTTTCTCATTTTGGTGAATATTAGAAGTAGAATCATTCATGGTAAAAGGAAAGCCATTAAGGTAGAACTGTGGCTTACTTTTATCTCTTAAAACCACTTAAACCCATATAATTTACAGAAGAATAAAATCTCTCACTCTGAAAATAGCTGTTTTTATAATTTTGTTTTCTTATCAGTAAGTATGGATGTTAAATTGTACATATATTCAGTTTATGGACAGACTGTTTTGTGTTCTGTGTTTCTACTGTTTATTTGTTTTGCATATACGTTTTTCTGAGCCAACGTAAACTGGATATTTTTATTGATTATTACTACATTTTGCAGTTTGTTTACCTCTTTATAGCTTTCCTGACTTTCAGACCACTCTGGTAAGGAGGTTGTCATGTTTGCAGAGTTGAATTCTCTTGTCATTTATTTCATACTGAATTAAATTACAGGAGCTCCTTGGTGGTATTGTGTGTGTGTATCTATACACACACACACACACACACACACATACACATATATATTGTGTGTGTAGATCTATACACACACACATACGTACACACATATATACATATGCACACATATATGTGTACACACACATTATATATATATATACACACACACACATACATACATACATACATATGGTATACACATGGAAACTTCACACATACTCATAGACTGCTGTTGTAGAAAAGGAGAGATTTCCAAAAAGTTAGACCACTGAAGAAATGGCCATTGAGGTTGTTGCCTATCATTTTGCTCTTGAGATGTACTGCTCTCTACATCATGGGATGTGTTACTCTCTTCAAAAAGTTTTTTTTTTTTTTAAGGAAAAAAAAGTAAAACAGGTTTACTGAAAATCTAGCAGTGTCGACATACATTGTTAAAGATGAAAGTACCCATGAATGAAAGCATTTGTTCCCTTTTCCTAAGACTTAACATTTTAGTGAATAGAATGCTTTTTCTCCATGAGCTGTAGTCCAACAGCAGGATTACCAGGTCAATTTATGTTATGTTTGTGCAGAAATTTCCTGTCAGACCTGAATTTGAGCTTGATCGGAAAGCAGAAGTGATGTGTTACTTAAGCATGGTGTTTGTTAGAAATGATAACTAGAGTTTCACAACTGACTGTAATTGAGCGTCCATTTTTATATTGAACGTAAATCTTCCTTGTTACTTGTCCGGTCTTCGTTTTGCTCTGTGGCTAAATAGAAAAAATTAATTAATTTGTTCTGATATGATGAACTTTGAGAAAGAGCAGTCCATCTCCATAGTTTCTCTTCCTGAAGTTCAAGATTACAGCTGGTTTGGTGAACATGTTGTCATATATTTAAATGTCAAATCACTATGTTGTACACCTGAAACTAATATAATATTGCTTGTGAACTGTACTGCTGTTTTTAAAAAAAGAATACAGTTGCTTTAATAACTAGATCCTGTCACTTTTATTTAGGTAGACTCCAGAGTGCTAGTGCTTTCTCCCTAAAATATAGATCTCAGAGTAATTCCTCCAGTGTGATTGGACTGGTGTCCAGTAATAAAATGAGAACTGTAGGGTTTGGGTGATGAAATTATACCAGGCGCTATTCAGATTTGAATTACTCTTTTATCCCTTACTTTGAAGCCTTAATATCATTGCTTTTCCTTCTGGTAATCCTTTTTATCTTTGAAGACTTAAAAAAAAATCGTTCTGCAGCCACACCAGTTTTAAAAGTAGAAGAATGTTACATTGGGTTGACTTTTCCCCTCCTCTGGTTTATTCTGCATATACTTTCTTCTTTCTTGATATAATGAGGATAGCAGCATAGGCTCCCTTTCCTTGGGTAATACAGCACATCAAATCGTCTTGGGGCATGAATGCTTGTTGAGAAAAATCAAAAGTAAAAAATGATCCCCAGTTAGTTGAACGTGATGATAAAATTGTGTTAGGGAGAAATGAAACTCTACAGCTGCAGTTATGTAAATATTAAAGTCAGTGCATTCTTTCTGCAGCTTTTTCTCTTCAACTTCTATCCCTTTGTGCAAAGATTTCTGCAGCCCCACCAAAGAGGTAAGCCTCCCACTTGCCATTTTCCTTTGGTGGCCTTGGGTTTAGAGTAGCCATCCCAGTCTTTTGTTCTGTAATTATTAAAGAATTAGGAGTGTGTTTCAGAGAAGGAGAGAGAAACCCTTATGTTTTCTTTCCCACAATCTGCTGTGGGTTCATTGTTCTCATCAAGTTAACAAGGTTATTTTTGGAAAACAAAAAACTGGATTCTTAAAGCAAGTCTTTTTGTAATACCATGAATACTCAGGTAGAAAATTGTGAAAAAAGAAATCTGACCTTCTACTGTAACTTTGTAATAGATATCAGGATTTTATCTTATTGTTATCATTGCCCTCGTGTATTTGCACATAAAAACAACATAAGAGCAGGAAAGAAGAGATGGTTGTTTTGCCTTTAAACTTAAACCAAGATAAGAAGGAAGCCAGCATTTGTTAAACATCTAACCTGAGCCAAGCTCAGTGCTATGCCACGCACTGTGCAAAGTGCTTTACATACAGCATCTCATCAGATCCTCACTTCAATCCTGCAAGGTATAGAAATAAAAAAGACCAGGCAAATAAATGGCAAATTAGGATTCACCTCACTTCTTTCTTTTGCCTAATTTATACTGCCTGCCCCTTTCAAAGAGAATGTGTGTATGTATTTATGTTCGTAGTCATTCATTCATTTAGTGCTTTCTAATCTGGGCACTGAGTTAGACACTCAGAATTTCACAGTGAGCATGAAAGAGTGCCCTCACCTTTGTAGAGCTTGCATTCTAGAGGGAGATCCAGAGAGTACTATGTGTCCAGTGTCCAAGTGAAGATAAGTCTTTTGAGTAAAAAGAAAGCAGAGTTAAGGTGATAGGGAGCACTGGGGTAGATTCTAGTTAGATTATGTCAGGAAAGACATTTTGATAAGGCAGCAGTTGAGCAGGGACCTGACGGAAGTGAAAGAGTGAGCCATGCAGACACCTGAGGGTTGGGCGTTCCAGCTAGATTTAGCAATAGGATTAAGGGCCAGAATATGCTTCCCATGTTTGCTCTTAGTCCTGAGAGGCAGAGCAATAAACTGACTATGATCTTTCTGATCTCTTACATTTTTAGAGGTAACAAAGATTCTTCTGTTTGCTGCCCAAGCATCTCATCACTTAGTACCCCCAGAGGTGAGAACTCTTAAACCTTATTTCTGTCTGCATAGCAGTGCCACTATTAAGTATATCATGGTGGCTATTCCCACAGAGATTACTGCTCCCCTGTGTCACTTTTCTTCAAAGTGAGAAGAAGAGACACTAACTCTTAAGGAGATAGATACAGAGGTTTAGTTATAGAAACTGAAAAAAAAATTTTTACTATAGAAAAGCAAAGTTTGTTTTAGAGAAGTTGTTGAGAATTCTCACTTTAATTGCCAAATCTTGGGAGATCAAGAGTTATCGGTAAATTTATAGTGAATATTTTTCAAAGCTGATCATTCCTTTCTTTGATTAAAATAGCATTGAATTGTCCTGGGTCAAAACAATTTTTTAAATCCATATTGGAAAATAATATTGAAGGGGAGGAAAATTTAATCTGAGGATAACCAAGAAGCCTGAAACCCAACATACTTTTATCTGTCTTCCTCAGTCTTGATTCCTTCCTTCTCCCAAAACGAAGATGGATGGCTGGTTTTTCACTGTGAATCGTCTGTTGTCCCTTAATCCTCAAGTGTTTGAGTTGGTGGAGACATTTTATCAGCTCTCATCTTTCCTTTTTTTCCCGATTCAGATCATTCAGTCATTGCTAATGACTGTGGCCAACAATTTTGTCACCGACAAGAACTCTGGGGAGGTCATGACAGTAGGGTATGTAGAACGTGCCTGCAGGAAGTGGGTATGTTTTCAATGTACGGTTGGCCCTAGAAACCCTATAAAACCCAACTTCTGTACCTTTGATTTGGTCTTTTTTAGGAAACCTTAGACTGACCCATCTGTGATTGCTGTTTGGGTTTTTAAAATTCATTTTCCTTTTCTAGAATCAATGCTATAAAAGAGATAACAGCTCGATGTCCTCTAGCCATGACTGAAGAACTTCTCCAAGACCTGGCTCAGTATAAAACACACAAAAATAAGAGTAAGTTGCATGTTATTCTCTGTAGATCAAATATCGAGTGACTCTTTTTTCTCAGTAGCCTCTTTGCTCTGGAGTTTCTTTTCTTTTCTTTTTTAAAAAATGATTATTTATTTTTGAGAGAGAGCACATGCGCTCACACGTGAGTGGGGGAGGGCAGAGAGAGAGGGAGAGAGAATCTCAAGCAGGGTCTGCACTGACATAGGACTCAATCTGTGAGTCATGAGATCATGACCTAAGCCTAAATTAAGAGTCGGATGCTTAACCAACTGAGCCACCCCGCTCTGGAGTTTCTAATTAAAGGTGTTATTTTACAGATGTGATGATGTCTGCTAGAACTTTGATTCAGCTCTTCCGAACACTGAATCCTCAAATGTTGCAAAAGAAATTCCGGGTAGGTGAAATATGCATATGTTGATCTAAAGGTCAGGGTCTTAGAAGGGGAGAACAATTTCCCACAGGATGAGTTTTAGTGTTTGTGATGCTTCGGCTATGAGTATTGGTTAATTGTATTCTTTAAGCTCAGAATACAATTGATTGAATACCATTGTCTCAAATATTTTGTAGTTGGTATGTGCTCTTTGATGCTGACTCTTTTTTTAAATATATATATTTTTAAGTTTATTTATTTATTTTGAGAGAGAGCGTGTATGCGTAGAAGGGCAGAGAGAGAGAGAGAGAGAGAGAGAGAGAGAGAGAGAAGCCCAAGCAGGCCCTGTGCAGTCAGTGTAGAATCCAACATGGAACTCAATCTGACAACCGTGAGATCATGACCTGAGCGGAAATTAAGAGTCAGACACTTAAATGATTAAGCCACCTGAGTGCCCTTCTAAGAACCTTATTAAAAACAATTTCCTTTCCTTTAGGGTAAGCCTACAGAGGCTTCCATAGAAGCAAGACTGCAAGAATATGGAGAATTAGATGCTAAAGATTACATTCCAGGAGCAGAAGTTCTAGAAGTTGAAAAAGAAGAGAATGCTGAAAATGATGAAGGTTCATTTTCATTTTACCATTTTCCAGGATAAAATCACTCCTGTACTGTATTGACCTTGAAATCTTTATGTTGATTGAACACTCATTCAGCAGATATTTATTGAGCAAGGACTGTGTGCTAAGCATTGTTACAAGCATTGGGGATCAAAGGGCATCCATCGTTCCTACACTTAGGAAACTTACATTGTAGTGTAGATGTCTGTTCATATCCTCCAGGGAAGCTGCTCCTTATCAAGATCATACGGGGCACTTGGGAACGATAATGGCTTTTGGGTTTTTGCCTAGAAAAAAATAATGAAGGTTAGTCATAAACAGTCCTCCAAGACTCCTTGGTGAAGGAGAACACTTGGTGAACTTTTTGAAGAATACTTAATTTCCAGAGTTAGTGTTTATTACCTTGGTTGCTAGAGTCCTATCTTCTTCCTGTTAGTTCATTTGTTATATTAACAAAACTTTTTAAAGCGTTACTTGTGAGCTAGCCACTGTCAATATGAAGAAGAATGATATGGTCCCTGCTCTTGAAGCCTTTTCATAAATAGCTCTGCATGAGCAAAGCCCTGAAGTATTTAGGAAACTATTATTAATGTAGGATACAGGGTGGGATATAGCAAGATACCAGACTGGACATAGAATTGGGGTCTTATCGGGTGTGGTTGTATATATGCTATACCAAAGAGCTGAGACACTCTAATGGGGAACAACTGAAAAATTGCAAGTGTCTGTGATTTTGAAAGCTTACTGTGACTCCATTAAGAACTAATATCTCTTCATTGAGGTATCTACCAGGTTCCTTCACATCCAGAATCTATGACTTCAGTTGTCTGAATGATTGTTGCTCACTAGTTTCTAAAAACATGTATAAATATGCTTAGATGAGTTGTCAGATACTTGCTGTGTGGCCAAGATAAATGTACAGGTGCAATTTTGATGGACATGGTTTGGTGGAAAGATCATGGACTCTACAGTTAGACATGATTTTCATTTCATCGTAGACTGTGTTTTCTAGCAATGTGGCTCGGGGCAGGTAACTTGTATGGTCTGTTCCTCTTCTGTTGAGTTGTGAGAGGTAAATGATTATAAGATTTTAGCTCATGGTAGATCATGGTCAATGTTTATTATGCATTCCATAAAGTAATTAAATTGATGTGGCTTATTTAACAATAAATATTGCTTGATTCTTGGTCAGTAGAGCTCCACTGACTTTGATTACCTTACTTTTGCTTGATTTATTTCAACTCCCCCTGAGTACTAACAGTGTGCTGCTTCTCACACAGATGGGTGGGAGACCACCAGTCTCAGTGAGGAGGCAGATGCCGATGGTGAGTGGGTTGATGTGCACCACTCTTCTGATGAAGAACAGCAAGAAATCGTAAGTCCTAAAATTACCTTGTGCAAGTACGTCACTTGGGTGTTTATTAACACCTAATTCATGGTGGGCCTTGTTGGGGTTCTAAGCTCTCACTTGAGCTAGTAGCTCTTTAAACCTTTGTTGTGTGTTTTCAAGTCCAAGAAGCTCAACAGCATGCCCATGGATGAGCGGAGAGCCAAAGCTGCGGCCGTTAGCACTAGCCGAGTTTTAACTCAGGAAGACTTCCAGAAAATCCGCATGGCCCAAATGAGGAAAGAACTTGACGCTGCACCAGGGAAGGCCCAAAAGAGGAAACACATTGAAATAGATAGTGATGAGGAGCCCAGGTAAAACGACACATATACCAAGTCTTCTTCAGTCAGCTCATGTGATGATGAAAGTGTTACGGAAAGGAGTTCCACCCTTGTTTCATATTGTATTTGTTCTTCACCTCAGGGGTGAGTTACTTTCTCTTCGGGACATTGAACGCCTTCATAAAAAACCAAAGTCTGACAAGGAGACAAGACTAGCAACGGCAATGGTAAGTGAGGCATATCGTTCCCTTCAAACAAAAAGCAAATAAGCTGAAAAATTAAATAAAGTGAATAGCCATAGAACGGCAGTGTTTTATTTTGATGTTTTAAATAAAGGTATAATTAACGTAGAGTAAAATGCACAGATATTTGGTGTTATGTTAGATGAGTTTTAACAACTAGATAACCATGCAACCACCATCAAAAACAAGATGTAGAACACAGAAAGGCAATAGTACGTGTTCTGGTATCTGGGAGGCATCCAAGCTATTAGGAAAGCAGGGGAATGTTTAATAGTCACTAATGAAAAGCCTCCGGCAAGTGCTGTGGTATGATTGCACATTTCCAACATTTCCTACTGCCTACTATTTCCGCTTTCTTTTCTATACATTTGTTTTAGGCACCATCCCATACTGGTTCCACGTCACCCTGTGCATTCATCCCATTTGTACTGAAACCTGATTAGATAAGTTTAAAAATCCATGTTCTTTCTTCCCCACCTTTTCGTATTCTATCCCTCCTTCCTGAAATGCTCTACCCTTCCCCTCCTTTCTCCCACCATGAATGCCTTGATCCTATAATAAACAGTTTACCCATCTCCCTTTCTAGGAAGCTTCTCTGACCTGACCAGCTGAATTATGACCTTTTCTTCTACTGAGCTTCCCTTGCCCCATTACAATATATAATGGTCATTTCTCCCCTGGACTGAGTCACTGGAGAGCAAGGACTGAGTTACATCAATCTTTTTTGTCCTTGGCACCCAGGATTGTGCCTGGCACAGAGGAGACACATATGTGGATTAGATAACTCTTGAAGTGTTTTTTTGTGTATGCTAATAGGCTGGGAAGACAGACCGAAAAGAATTTGTGAGGAAGAAAACCAAAATGAACCCATTTTCTAGTTCCACAAATAAAGAGAAGAAAAAACAGAAGAACTTCATGATGATGCGGTATAGCCATAATGTCCGGTCAAAGAACAAGCGTTCCTTCCGAGAAAAGCAGGTGAGTTCAACTTGAAGCTTGATTGGTTAGAATACTGTTGTCATTTTAACACTTCTTTACTCAAAACAGAGTTGTGCCTTTTAGGACCTTGTGTTAGGATTAATGGGGAGCATTATTAGAGAACATGGAGAGGTAACAAGTGGTCAGGGCATGTAAATCCTACACCTGACTTGACTGAGATTCAGCTGTGTGACCAAAGGAGAGTCTCTTTTCCTCCTCTATAACTGCAGGAGTGGAAGCTAGATGGCCGGTAATATCATCCCTATGCTAAAATTCTTGACATTGCATCTGTGAAACAAAATATCAAGATCCTTCCTAATGTGCCCTTTTGCAAAACTTTTATGTTTACAGGTTTTGGGGATTTCATTTTATCCATTTGTGGTCTTTTATATGTAGTCCTGTGTGACTCAGTTGCCTTGCTTATTTTATTTGCTATAATAAAACAAATTCATGTTTTCGTCTCTTTCTCTACGGAGGGTGTACCAGAGTATATTTTAAATATATTCTGAAGGATCACCAGGAAATCAAGTTAGGACGAAACAAGTGTTCCTAAGTTGCTAGCCAAAGATGAGTGTGCCAGACAGACATGTTAATGGCCAGCTTTCCAGGGCAGTGTTTCATTTGTGCGGCCACCCAGGCAGTAGTAACTGAATTAAGGTGCCATTTAAAATCTACCTATCTGCTTATTTAATCTTTCTAGTTCTAAACTATGTCCAACAACATCATGTAAATAACAAAGTGGCAGCATTTTGAATAGACGTTGTTGAAATCAAGGTGAAAAGAAAGGTGCAGTTTCAGATTATAAATACCTGAATTTTGCCAATTCAATTTAAATTCATGGTTGAATTGATTCAGTCCATTAGCTTATCCTTCAGCAGACCTTTGTAAGATTTGAGGGTGGAGGAAATAGAATCACTGAGTTGCACCATGGTTTGTTCCTTCTTTCATTATGCAGTTTTTGTGACCTTGCTACATTTTGTGACAGTGTTCCCCTGCTTCTTACTTCCTCTGTTGTTTTACTGAGCCTTTTTTGGCATGATTTGGAAGCCTTGATTTGGAAGCCTTGTTTTGTTCCTTGCCAGCACCTCTTGAGTCATGAAGCTCCTCTCTCAAAGACTAAAGAATTTTTATTTAAGAGTTCGTTGGACATATGCACTTGTTGGTTCAAGAATGTTTTTTCCTTGTTCTCCCGTTTTCTTGCCATTTGGAACCAAAAATTAATCTGAATTTCTGTTTATGTGTCCTTGCTCTATATTTTCTTCAAGGTATCTCTGTTACAAAACTTAACTCTAGGTTCCTAATTTTCTTATTCTCTCCTTCACTCTAGACCAGCACTGCCCAATAGAAATTCAATACAGACCACATGTATAATTTTAAAATAAAAAAGTAAAAAGAAAAAGGTGAAATTAATTTTAGAAATAGATCTTATTTAACCTAATATATCTGAAATAGTATCATTTCAGTATGTAATCAATATGAAAATTATGAGTGAGATACTATACCTTCTTGTTTTTGAACTAATTGATATCCAGTGTGTGTTTTACACTTGTGGCACATCTCAGTTTGGACTGGCTATTTTTGAAATGTTCAAAAGCCACATGCAGTTAGGGGTTACTGTATTGGGCAGTGCAACTTTAGAGCATCCCCAAAACTGACCTGTGACCCTAAAATAGAAAAGCTCAGTTCAGTTTACCTTTTGTGTGTGTTTTTTTTCTACTCACACAGAACACTTCTAACATTTATGGTCACCAAATATGTGGTGATTTTTTTCCCCCACACAAGCAGTTCTCTGCAGTACTGGCTAGTGTCCTACAATTTAACTCAATTCTGACATTGTTTTCCTAGAAATAGTGTCAGATCCCACAGGTTAAGGGCTCAGCCCCATGAGACTATACTCGCCACCTCCCCAAGTGTTCCTCCCCCACCCCCCCACGTACTTCAGAAACCAGTCTCAAGCCCAGTGTTTCTGACTAGTCACCTCCTCCTTGGTTTGATTAATTTGCTACAGCTGCTTTCAGGACTCAGGAAAACCGTTACTTAAGTTTACCAGTTTATTAAAGTATATGATAAAGGATACAGATGAATAGCCAGATGAAGAGATACATAGGGCAGGGTCTGGGAGGGCCCCAAATGCAGAAGCTTCTGTCCCTGTGGAGTTAGGGTACATCTCCCTCCTGGTGTGAATGTGTTCGCCAGCCTGGAAGCTGTCAGAACCTCACACTACAGGGTTTTTTTTTGAAGGCTTCACCACATAAGTATGATCGATTATTCATTCTGTACCTAGCCTCTTTCTCTTCTCTGGAGAAGTTTGTATGTTGGGGGGCAAGGATTGCTGAAAATGCCAAGGTATTTTTTTTTTTAATGTTTATTTATTTTTGAAAGAAGACAGAGCATTAGTGGGAAAGGGGCAGAGAGAGAGGGAGACACAGAATCCAAGCAGGCTCCAGGCTCTGGGCTGTCAGCACAGAGCCCGATGCGGGACTCGAACTCACGAAACTACAAGACCGTGACCCAAGCTGCAGTTGGCTGCTTACCTGACTGAGCCACCCAGGAGCCCTAAAAATTCCAAGTTTCTAATCATGGCTTGGTCTTTCTTGGACCAGCCCCCATCCAAGAGCCCACCTAGTTGCCTCATTAGAACAAAAGATGCTCCTAGGGCTCTTATCACTTAGGAATTTACAGGGGTTTGGGGAGCTCTGTGTCAGGGAGAGGGTCAAAAACAAATATTAAAATGATATGCTCTTATCACTTAGGGAATTACCAAAGTTTGAACAGCTCTATGCCAGGAACCAGGGGCAGCGACCAATATGTATATTCTATTATCTTACACACTCAAGCTTCCTCTGGGAACGGAGCATCACATTTCATACCCCTTCTGTCCCTTGGTGATATTTTATTCTAAATAAAAGGGTCTTACATGGCTTGAAAGTGTACATGAGGTCTTCCTGTAAATTTTTAGAATATTCTCATAGAATATGTAAAAAAGAGGTGAGACTAGAAAAGGCAGGTGAAGCACATGGCAGAAAAAGAGGGGATGTTGGATCTTCCAGTAAAGCCTTAGGAAAGGTAAAGGAAGAGGAGGAAGAATATACTTTTCAAATGATGGCATTTGAAGGGAGAAGGAAACTGAGATATGTGTGAGAATAGCGAGTAGCCTGTGCTTTATTACAAAGTTTAATGAGCAGAATTAAGTCCGTGTAACCTTGGGTTACAACAACATCATTAGCTAATGTACAGTTCTTACTGTAGAGCTTTCCATTTTTTAACTCTGTTAGTCAGTGTGCAACAATATGAGCAGGTACTGTGATCTTATATTTTATATTTTACAGATGAGACTGTAGGACAGATGAGTCTGAGAAATACCTCCTCAGCCATGAAAGTTAGGCTAAAATGAACTTGTTAATTTTTCTACCTTCAGTATCTATCCTCGATCTCTTCTATCTACAAAGACATTCCAAGACCCAGATATAAATAAAGGCAAGGAGTCAATACCTTAAAATCATAAAATCCAAAAAGCTTGAACATTTAAGACGTAGAGTAACTTCCACGCCCCAAACATGCTTTAACAAAGCAAACAAACAAAAACACATACCTTGTTGAAATCCAAAAGACATCTTAAAAATTTCTAGGAGGGGCGCCTGGGTGGCGCAGTCGGTTAAAAATTTCTAGGAACCAAAGAATAGTGCTTGAGAGTTTGTGAAATAGTATCTGTCACACACCCAAGACACACACACACTTAATCATCTCAGGAGGATTTGTTGACAGGAGTCCATTGTTGTACATCTCCATATAACCAAATTAGTATAATGGGGTACCCAAGAGTTCCCATGTTTAGATATTTTTTCTTATGTTCCAGCTGGCACTACGAGATGCACTTTTGAAAAAGAGAAAAAGAATGAAGTAACCTCCAAGCAAGTTTTCCATTCCAAGAAAAATGCTACATTTGTATCGTTGTTTTGAAAATTAATCAAGAATGATTGTTTACATTAAAAAGTCCCAAAGTACTGTATTGTGAAGAACACAGTAAACTTGGTAGCAACTTGGCATTATTGTTTTGGAGATAGGGAATGGTGGGAATGTTTGAAATGTAAACAGTAGTGGTGGTGTTGTAAACTCATTTCCATTTGGCATTCATGCAAAAAAAAAAAAAATGTTTTGTGCCTACTAATTGTCATTGTAGATATAAAAATGAATGAGCCATAACCCCTCACAGAAGGCATTCACAGCCTATTTGGGACATAGGAGGGGGCCGATGTGTGTTGTATGTGTATTTATAGCGCAGTGTAAATAGTTCTCTAGTAGAGATAGGTCCCTGCTTCTCTGGGGTCATAGAGGACTCTGCAGGGCATGGGAGTTACATTTTCTCTTAAAACAGGACAATGTTACAAGAGTAAGAGATTCTTACTTGTATATAGGCTTACCTGCTGAAAACAGGTCCTTGCTGTACAGATTTTATGTAGACAATTTAGCTCTTTTAGTCCATCCAAAAAACTGTTAAGTATTTTTTTGAATGCCAGGTATAGGCTTTTTGGTTAAGACCTCGCTTTTTAAATTGCCTTAAGTCTAAATAGTAATCTTGGAGTGTTTTTTTAGTTTGTCATTTGAGCCGCCACAGAGGAAAAAGAAATCAGATTGGTTTCTTCAGCCTGCCATCATGCTGTAATATTTTCAGCCTACTGTGCTTTGTCTCAGCAAAAGGTTCCTAATGTCAGATAGGTTCCGTTGTGTGTGTTGAGTGCTGTGTTGGTCTCCCTTCCCTGGGCATGTTTGAATAGATTTCAGGGGACACAGAGCCCTGGTCAGTCTCTCTCTGCAAGTTGTTGCATTTGGAAATAGTTTGGTGCCTTTGCCTCAGATTTCTTAGATAGGAAGATGTGGTAGATGAGAAAATTGTTCCATGTTACTTTAGAATAAAAGACAATTTTCTGCCCACCCAGAATTAGAAAGTAGCTTCTAAAACCACTTCTCTTGTTCACTTTCTGAGTTCGCTTTGGTTTTATTTGGTTTTTAAATATATATTTTTTAAATTTTTTTTTTCAACGTTTATTTATTTTTGGGACAGAGAGAGACAGAGCATGAACGGGGGAGGGGCAGAGAGAGAGGGAGACACAGAATCAGAAACAGGCTCCAGGCTCCGAGCCATCAGCCCAGAGCCTGACGCGGGGCTCGAACTCACGGACCGCGAGATCGTGACCTGGCTGAAGTCGGACGCTTAACCGACTGCGCCACCCAGGCGCCCCCGCTTTGGTTTTATTTGGAAGAAATTCCGTGACCTTCCCCAAAGATGCCCCAGGTCACTGGAGATAGTTGTGAAAATCTTGAAGTTTAATGATCAAATTGTACTGGCCTGGTGAGGGGGGCTCTCGGAGTCAACTTTGGCAGCTTCAGTGTTTGACAGGAAGTGTCCAGACCAAATTTGAATATATCAGACCTGAAACTGCTCTCTTTCTCACTTTTTCTCTTTCTCTTTCTTTCTCTTTTTTTCTATCTCTAACTCTCCTTCCTTCCTCCCTCCCTTCCTTCCGTCCTCCCTCCTTTCCTTCCTTCCTTCCTTCCTTCCTTCCTTCCTTCCTTCCTTCCTTCCTTCCTTCTTTTTCTTTGCACTTTTGAACTGGGTGTCTCCTCATGTGTCTAGCTCCAGAGAGAGGTAAATAAAATTCAAAATGGCTGGGTCACCTGGGTGGTTTAGTCGGTTAAGTGTCTGACTCTAGATGTCAGCTCAGGTCATGGCCTCGTGGTTTGTGAGTTTGAGCTCTATCCCAGGCTCTGCGCTGTCAGCAGAGATTCTCTCTCTCTCTGTCTCTCTCAAATAAATAAACTTAAAAAAAAAAAATTCAAACTGTCATAACAGTTAGGGTTCACAGCTTTGCTGCATGACTTGTGATTGTGCCTGGAAGTTTCATCCTTCTGGATTTTCCTACCCAACGTAGAGGCCAGGAGGCCAAAACATCCATTCTGTGCTCTGACTTCTTGTCTTCACCCTGCTCTTAACTGAGGTTTATATGCAAGACAGAAAAATACCTGGTTTAAAAATGTGCAAGTCTTGGGGCGCCTGGGTGGCTCAGTCGGTTAAGCGTCCAACTTCAGCTCAGGTCATGATCTCATGGTTTGTGGGTTCGAGCCCCGCATTGGGCTCTGTGCTGACAGCTCAGAGCCTGGAGCCTGCTTCGGATTCTGTGTCTCCCTCTCTCTGCCCCTCCCCTGCTGGTGCTCTGTCTCTCTCAAAAATAAATAAACATTAAAAAAAAAAAAGGTGAAAATCTTATTTCTCTAATCCCAAAGTATCTTAATTCTATCTGATTCCTTTTATTTTGTGAATTTTACCTTGAGAATATTTTCTGTGAACCTGAAGATCAGATTCTTACAAGGTTCGATGCTGTCCATGAAGGCAGAGTGACCTTGCAGGGTCATTTTGACCTTGAAGAGGTCATCAGAGTCTGAGCCTCAACTTTTCAATGTCAGTACTAAGAATGGATCCATTTCAGGGATGAACTCCCATTTCCAAGCTCATACTATATATATAAAGTGATGTATAAATCTAGAATACTGATATATTTTGCATGTGATCTCAGCAAGTTCCATGAAAGGCAGAATCTGTTCTCTGCCATATCCCAGTGCTGGTTCAGTGCACAGTATGTTAGGTGCTCAAGCAAATATTTGAATGCGTGATTTATTCCCTGTCAGTTTTCTCTAAGTATAATACCACCCACCTCATTGTTTTGACAATTTTGAGAATGTTACAAGCACTTAGCATATTTGCCACAAAATAAGCATTTGGTAAATTTCTCATCAAAGATATTAAGTTTTTATTTTTATTTTTGGCTTAATCTTGAAATGAAACAACAATTACAGTTGCTATAAATATTTATTTTACCATTCATCCATTTTGGGGAGAGTTTGTTTGAAATATAAAAAATGTAAAATGCATGAGGTATGGGTGGCAAACACAATGTTTGTGCCATATAGAAACCTTTGATCCGATTAAGGAAATAGGCTTACAAAATGACTAATGCAAGCTGCTTATGGAACTATCAAAAAAGGCACAGCATAGGGCTGAGGGCATCCTAAAAAGGGGGAAGTTCAGGTGGCAGGAGGGTGAAAGGCTATTTGCTAACAAACTGATGCTTATGATGAACAGGAAAGCAGTAGGAAATAAATTACTGAATCATAAAGGAAAAGTTACAGTTTAAAAGGTGGTATAGGGGTGCCTGGGTGGCTCAGTTGGTTAAGCATCCGACTTCGGCTCAGGTCATGATCTTGTGATTCGTGGGTTTGAGCCCCATGTCAGGCTCTGTGCTGACAGCTCAGCTGGAGGCTGCTTCGAATTCTGTGTCTCCTCCTCTCTCTGCCCCTTCCCCACTCACACTCTGTATCTCTCTCTCTCTCAAAAATAAAGATTAAAAAAAAGTGGTATATAATTTCTTGAAGGTTATAGTTAACATGAACTTTGTTTTCATTACCTCATATTTTAATTCTTTGAGAATTTATAATCTACTTAAAGTGTCACATGGTGACTCAGAATTAATCAGAATGTTTAATTAGACTATTCTGTTCTTCAAACTATTTTAGCTAAGCATATTTAAACTGTGTTGCCAAGGATAATAAAGTTCTACCAAGTGATTCTTTCATTGTATAAAAATAAAAATAATTTTTTTTTTAGAATGTTTTTATGAGATTTTTTTTAAAGATCTTGAAAATGAATAGAAAAGTAAGGCACTGACATGCAGCCTTTTCTCTTTTATAAGGAAATAAAGTTTTCTCTCCTAGTACAGTCTTTGGTCAGTACTTATTTAAAAATGTAGATGGGGTGCCTGGGGGGATCAGTCAATTGAGTGTCAGACTTCAGCTCAGGGGATTATCTCACCATTCATGAGTTCAAGCCCCACATCAGTCTCTCTGCTGTCAGCACAGAGCCTGCTTTGGATCCTCTGTCTCCTCTCTCTCTGCCCCTCTCCTGCTTGTGCTCTGTCTCTCTCTAAAGAAATAAAGTTTAAAAATAAAAAATGTAGATAAGAATAGGGCACATCTAATACTGTACTATTTAAATACCAAACATTTGTATAAGGCACTACTTATATGGTAATCTTACCCTGCAAATTTGGCTTTCGTTTTGTTAATCCAATCTCAGTGTGGAAATGGTTAAACTGATTTATCCACATGATGAAATATTTTGAAGCTATAAAAATGTTTATAATAGGAAACGCTTATTATAAATGCAAAGAACAAAATACGAAAGTATTTATAGCATAATCAAACGACACATGTAAGAAAATTAATAATAAAAGCCCAAGAGGAAATACTCTTGTTTATAAAACGGTATTGTTTTAATTTAGATTTCAGTGATTACCAGAGAGGTTGAGATTGCTTCATGTAGATTTTTGCTATTTGGTTCTTTCTTTTTATAGCTCTTTGGTTATTATTATTATTATTATTATTATTAATGTTTATTTGTTTTTGAGGGAGAGAGAGAGAGCAAGCAGGGGAGGAGCAGAGAGAGGGAGACACAGAATCTGAAGCAGGCTCCAGGCTCCAGGCTCCGAGCTGTCAGCATAGAGCCCTACACGGGGCTCGAACCCATGAACCATGAGATCATGACCTGAACCAAAGTCAGACACTTAACCAACTGAGCCACCCAGGTGTCCCACTTTTTGGGTTTTTTATTATTGATTTGCAGGAGATCTTTATATATTCTGGATATCAATCCTTTGTCAGTTACTTATGCTACACATATCTCCACAGATAGGCAGTGCCATCTTTGTGATAAACTAAGTTCCCATATATACCTTGGGTCTGGGAATTTTCAAAACCAGTCGTGGATCCTCTTTTCTTTTTTCTTTTTTTTCTTTTTGCATGTGATTATCTAGTTGTTCCAGCACCATTTTTTTTTTTCTTTGAGAGAGGGCACAAGTGAGCGAGGGGGCAGAGAGGGAGAGAGAGAAGCGGTGAGTCCTTAAGCTCACCTGATGTGGGGCTTGAACTCACAAACAGTGAGATCATGACCTGAGCTAAATTCCGATGCTTAACTCACTGAGCCACCCAGGCACCCCCTGGATCCTTTTTTGAAAATAGGCTATTTTTAAGAGCAGTTTTAGGTTCACAACAAAACTGAGTACACCAGAGTTATACATTTGTTACAGTTAATGAACCTGCATCATTATCCCCACAAGCCATAGCTTACATTAGGGTTCGCTCTTAGTTTTATATATTCTGTGGGTTTGGACAAATGTATAATGACATTTATCCACCATTACAGTACTATAGAGGGTAGTTTCACTGCCTTCCAAATCATCTCTGCCTATTCATTCCCTTCTTCCTCCTAACCCTGGCAACCACTGATTTTTTTACTAGAGTGTGCCTTTTCCAGAACACAGAGCTGGAGTCATAACAGTATATACCTTTTTCAGATTGGCCTCTTTCATTTAGTAATATGTATTTATGTTTCCTCCATGTTTTTTCATGGTTTCAATAGTTCATTTCTTTTTAGTGCAAAATAATATTCCATTTTCTGGGAGTTTATCCATTTACCTACTGAAGGACATCTTTATTGCTTCTAGGTTTAGGCAATTATGAATAAAGCTGCTATAAACATCTATATGCATGTTTTTGTATGGATATGTTTTCAGTTCCTTTGGATAAATACCAAGGAGAACAATCGCTGGGTCATATGGTAGGAGTATGTTTAGTTTTGTAAGAAACTGCCAAAGTGGCTGCACCATTTTGCCGGATCCTCTGTAACAGTCCTTCTAGCATCTCTCCTCTCGCATTTTACTATAACCAGCAAGAAGAAGGTAGGTGGCAACTTCAACATTCCGACCAGAAATCTAGCTAGGTTACTCAGTTCTTTAGTTACATGTTCTACCTTGCACATCACTGTAGGTGACAGTGTTGTTAAATGTTCTGCCACTGTATAACAACCACTTTTCTCTGGTTGCCAGTAACATGTTCCTCACTTGCCCGGAAACTACTACTGGCAGTCTCCTTCAAGGCCAGCAGACTTCTAATAGCCTACTGCAGGAACTTTAGGCTTTCGCTAACACTGCTCACAGTCCTTCCAGCTTCCACCTACTGCTCACTTCCAAAGCCATGCCTACATCTTAAGGTGTTGTTAGGGTGGTGGCATTCTGCTTGTGTTACCCAACTCTGTTTTAGTTATCTACTGCTGCATAACAATTTGTCACAAAACTTAATAGCTAAAGCAAGGAACATTGTTCCATAGTTTCTGTGGATTAGGAGTGTGGGGGTGGCTTAGCTGGGGGCTAGAGGATCCACTTCTAAGATAGCACTTTCATAGTTATTAGTAAGAAGACTCAGTTCCTCTCTGGCTCTTGGTAAAGGTCTCAGTTCCTCAAGATAGGAATCTTTTACAGAGTTGCTTTAGTGTTCTCAGGGCGTGATAGCTGGCTTCCTACAAAATGAGCAATCTAACAGTGCAAGGAGGAGCAGCAGTGTGTTTTGTGATCTAGTTTTGGAGTCCGACACCATCACTAAAGCTGTACTGTATTCATTAGAAGCAAGTCATTAAGTATAGCCCATAGTCCAGGAGGGAAAATAGGCTCCACCATTAGAAGGGAGGAGTACTGAAGAATAAGTGGCTATTTTTGAAAACTACCACACTGCTTTTAAACTGAACAAAACGAGATGCCAGCTATAAAAGACATCATACTTCATGTTTCTGATATAATCATTTACCTTCATTCATTCTCTACAGAAGTATTTTTTAAACTGTAGGTTCTGATCCATAGATAAACCATGAAATCAGTGTGTACCATCTCTGGAATCTGCACAGTACAGAAGCAGCAGAAAGAGGGTTAATATGTTTATTTTGAGAGAGAGAGAGAGAGAGAGAGAGAGAGAGAGAGAGAGAGAGAGAATCTCAAGCAGGTCCCACACTCAGAGCAGAGCCAGACTCGGGACTGGGTCCCATGACCCTGGGCAGAAATCAAGAGTCATGCTTAACCGACTGAGCCACCCAGGCATCCCTACAAGTCTTGTATTTCTTAATAATTTTTATCTTTTTAATATCAACCTTAAAGTGACATGAAGTTGAGTCCCTGGGTGGCTCAGTGGGTTAAACATCTGACTTCAGCTCAGGTCACGATCTCACGTTCATGAGTTTGAGCCCCTCGTGGGGCTCTGTGCTGACAGCTCAGAGCCTGGAGCCTGCTTCAGATTCTGTCTCCCTCTCTCTCTGCCCCTCCCCTGCTGGCATTCTGTCTCTCCTCAAAAATAAATAAAAACATTAAAATAAAAAAAAATTTAATAATAATGATGTCCCAGCCTTGCTGAGTCAGGTGATTTTCCTAATACAAGGTTTCTGTCTCTCAGATATTGGGAACGGAGAGGTGAGATTAATGATTATGAAGGTAAGGAGTTTGGAGTCTGACACCTTGGCTTGGAGTGGAGGCCCACCAATGCTGTGACATACAGAAAAATTACTTAACCTCTCCAAGCCTCATATTCCTCATCAGGAAAATGGGGATGAGTTAGTAGAACCTATCACTGGCTTGTTGTTATGGTTAAATCAGACAGAGTCAGCAAAAACATTTGGCACATAAATGCCAACTGACTTTAAGCTTTTTTAAACATTTTTAACTGAAAAGACGTGGGAGTGTTGAACATAAAATAATTCTCCTAGCTCTTATTAAATCCAGATAAACTTTTGAAGAATGTAAATATAAGCAAGCAAGGCGGAGAGGGAGGGATAGATCCCTTTTTACAACCGTAGGATTTCCCGCTACCTCTTCACTACTGAAAATCATGTTACAGCCCCTCCAGGCCGGAGTTTACACTCCCTGGGCCCACGTGGGTGGGATGCGTCGGGGAGAGGGGTGAGAAGCCTGCAGCCTGCAGCGTTTGGCACCCGGCCCGGCGGGACTCGGGGCCGCGGCTGGAGGAATGGGGGGCCGGAAGCGCGGATGCTAGGGGGCGCCCACAGCTCTTTTGCGGTTCGCGGTCGGGAGGGACCGGGCCCGCCGGGCCGCGCGCGGACTCCGCCTCCAGCGCTCTCGGCACCGCCCCGGCCCCTCCTCCGTCAGCTCTTCCCCGGGCGCGCCTGGCACGCGGGCCGCAGCGGTCCTAGTGGCGGCCGCCGGAGCCTGAGCCATGCGAGCCGCGGGCCTGGGTGCGCTCCCGGGGCTGGCGCTGCCTCTACTTTTGGCCGGGGTCGGGGTGTTGACGGCTGCTTCGCCCCCAGCCCCGCCGCTCTTCAACGTGAGCCTGGACGCGGCGCCCGAGCTGCGCTGGCTGCCGGTGCTGCGGCACTTTGACCTGGACTTCGTGCGCGCCGCGATGGCACACATTCTCGGGTGAGCGCGGGCGCGCGGGCGCGGGGGGGGGGACCCTCGGGACACCGGTCCGCTTGCGCAAGCCCACACGCGCTCTGCCCACCAGGCTGTAAACCGAGCCGCTTTACCCCTCCCCTCCGTGACGGTCTTGCCCTCTACCCCAACCTCCTCACTGGCCTCAGCAGGGTGCAAGGGCAGCGGCGAGGAGAACTGGCATTTGCTGCTGTTCTGGGAGGCGTCGGGCTTGAGGAGGCTTGAGGACGATCGGGGCTGCTGGTTTGACTTTCAAGTTTGGTGTCACCAGTGGTACGCCCTTCCTCCAGGCATTCTGGATCAGGATGGTGCTCAGGTTGTCACCCGTTTGCTCAACTCAGAGTAGAGAGCTCAGCCCACACCCTCCTTGCAAGCCTCGCGAGCCCCCCAAGTCCGCCCCTTTGGGGACCAAGCTCGCTCGCCCCCCAAGTCCGCCCCTTTGGGGACCACGCTCTCTCGCCCTACCTCCCCTTCCGAGTTTTCTTTTTCCCTCCGGGATGCTGCGGGTTGGGTGATGTGGACCCTGGGCCGTCGGCCCCTCTGGGAAAGGGAGGAACCTAGCATTCACTCCTAACGATAAGAGCTTTAGGAAGCACCCCACCACCGATACACACACACTGACACCCCTTTGGCCTCTGAGCAGGTCAAACACCCTCGCGGTTCTTCGTTTTTAGGAATAGGGCCCCGAAGTGGGTCCACGCGTTGATTGGAAAGGTGGTCAGGGAGCTGGCTGCCTTCCTGCCCCAGCCCTTCACAGATGAGATCCGGGGCATGTGCGAAGTCCTGAACTCCGACCTGGCCGACTGCCTGCTTCTCAACCTGGTTTACGAGACCACCGCGTGAGTGTCCCGCGCTAGCTGGGTTAACTGGGATTCACCGGGGACTCCTGTCACATCTGGGCGGGAGGAGACATACTTCTAGTGCGATAAAAACAGGGTGGTGACTGGGCTGTCCTGAAACCTCCAGTGCTTCCTCTTTGCCTCTCTGAATAAATCTGAGCAGCAGATCATGGGCTTCGAGAAGGAAGGCCGCTTCTCTGAATCAGCATTGAACTTTTTCCTCGAACTGAAGCCCCTGTTTCCTACCCCCACCAAACCGGTATTATTCCACTTTACAAACTCTGCTCAACAGGTACTATAACAGGAAGTTTTTACAACTAACCCCACTCTCATCCAGACTGTCTAACCAAGAGACCCCGCAGCCTTATAATGCAGGGGGTCAACCCAGTCCTTATTTGTCCCTCTGCATTTATCCCTCCGTTTTGGTCATGGTTAGAGATCCTGACTCCTCTGTCAGAGGCTGGACCCTCCAGGGTCAGGGTCATAGGGAACACTGTTCTGGCTAATAGTGAGATCCAATATTTGGTTCACAGGGTGGGCATGATAAAATGGCACACAGAAGTGAAAGCACTTAAGAGTGTGTGGTTGATCCCAGACCAAGTTCAGAGAGAGTCTTAAGTCTTTCCTGGATTAGTAGGAGGTCCTGGAATTGACCTGGTTTCTGTCTTCAGGATTTACTGTTTTGCCACCAGACCAGCCTTATCTAGCAACATACTTAATGGCTTCTGACTGCCAAAAGATGATGGGGTGGGGGTGGGGAGGAGTGTATTCTTGGGATAACCAAGCTTTACCGCCCTCTGGCATCTTCCCTGAACACCTAGGCAGGTTAGGTTAAGAAGCACTGAGTGCCTCCCTCTTTAAGGAAACACACAGATGAGACACACACTTTTTTGCTTTTTCTTTTTTTTTTAATATTTGAGAGAGAGTGAGAGACAGAGTGTGAGCTGAGGAGGGACAGAGAGAGAGAGGGAGACACAGAATCTGAAGCAGGTTCCAGGCTCTGAACCGTCAGTACAGAGTGCAATTTGGGGCTTGAACTTGTGAACCACAAGATCATGACCTGGGCCCGAGTCTGACGCTCAACCAACTGAGCCCTCAGGCACCCCATAATTTTTTTTAATGTTTATTTTTGAGAGAGAGAGAGAGAGAGAGAGAGAGAGAGAGAGAGAAAGAGACGGAGGCTGAGCGGGGAGAAGCAAAGAGAGAGGGAGACACAGAATCCAACGCAGGCTCCAGGCTCTGAGCTGTCAGCACAGAGCCGGACATGGGTCTTGAACCCATGAACCGCGGGATCACGACCTGAGCCAAAATTGGACACTTAACTGACTGAGCCATCTAGGCGCCCCCCCACACTTCCTTTTTTAAACAAACAAAAAAATTAAGTAACATTTATTTTCTCCTATTATAAAAGTAATATGTAATCAATATAGAAAATTAGTACATACAGAAAAGTATAAAGAAAATTAACTACAATCCTGTTACTTAGAAATGACCAAAAGCCCTTCAGAGTACTTCCTCTCAGTTTTGTTTGTGTGGATATACGTATCTTTTCCCAGAATTGGGCATGCTGTGTGTAAGTATTTTCCACTGTATGTAATTTAAGGTACATTACATATTCTCAGAGGAATTGGACATTTAGATATCTTAACAAAGCTCTTCCTCTTTTCCTCAGAATACTTCTCTCTGGCTGGGGGTTCTTAAAGGATCCTTTTCTCTTATTAGCTCTGTGCTGGGAGCCCCGAGGGGACAGGAAAAAGACCAAGCACAGAATGGTTTAAGGACCATTGTACTTGCTCTGAGAAATTCATAGAAGAGAAGTAAGTTTGAACTAGCTTTGAATGGTATGTTAAATAGACCACACACTGCCAAGCAGAGGAATAAGCGAAGTTCAGGGGTCCAGCTGAGCCCAGAATGGGTCAGTTTCAAATTTAGATTTAGGATGAAATTCTCCTTCAGTATGTTTTCAATGCCATTTGTGTTGAAGGCAAAGGTCTAGTAACACCAAATGAACACTGATGAATTGTGCCAGTTGTGCTTTTCATCTTGAATTCTGGATCCATATTCTTATATAAGGATCATATATCATGTGTATCTATTACAAGGAGAAAAGTTGTTTTACTTTAAGGATCTATCTTTTTAATGAAAAATTCATTTTCCTTTGTCTTATTTTTCTCATTCATTCATACTGTACTTTTCTATTTTTTCAGATTCTGCACCAGTATTGTGGCTCAAGACTCCAAAGGCCACATTTACCATGGCCGGAATCTAGATTATCCTTTTGGAGATTTCTTACGCAAGTTGACCGTGGATGTGCAGTTCTTAAAGAATGGGCAGGTATAGTTCGTACAGTATAAGATTCAGATTCAGAAGTCAGAGAGACTTGCTAACCAAAGTCAGCAATCATTAGGATGGCCTGCTGGTTAACGTGTAAGACACAAAAGACATCAGGGGCATCTGGGTGGCTGGCTGTTAACTGTCCGACTTCACCTTGGGTCATGATCTCACTGCTCATGAGTTCATGAGAGCCTCATGAGAGCCTCCGCATCAGGCTCTGTGCTGACAGCTCGGAGCCTGGAGCCTGCTTCAGATTCTGTGTGTCTCTCTCTCTGCACCCCCCCGCTTGCGCCCTGTCTCTCTCTCGCTCTCAAAAACATGAGGGGCGCCTGAGTGGCGCAGTCGGTTAAGCGTCCGACATCAGCCAGGTCACGATCTCGCGGTCCGTGAGTTCGAGCCCCGCGTCGGGCTCTGGGCTGATGGCTCGGAGCCTGGAGCCTGTTTCCGATTCTGTGTCTCCCTCTCTCTCTGCCTCTCCCCCGTTCATGCTCTGTCTCTCTCTGTCCCCAAAATAAATAAAAACATGAATAAATGTTAAAAAAAAGAAGAAGAAGAAAAGACAAAGACACAAAAGACATCAAACTCCTGGAAAAACAAAACCGCAAGAGGTTTGTGTCAATTATGCTCCTAGGAAGAAGGGTCATTCATGATTATTGAGCATCTACTTAAAGAGGTCAACCAGTTTTCCTTAGGGAAATCTCTCTTGGGGTATGATCCCTCGTCCACTTACCCTGCTGAGTCAGCCCTTTCTTTGTTCAGACTGCTTCTGGAATAGGGAGGGGCTCTGTGATGTAATGGCTAGAAACAGCCAACTTTGAAGTCTGAATTTGAATCTGGTTTGAATTCTGCTTCTTCCTTTGAGAACATAGGAAATTATTTAGACCCATTTTGCAGACACAGCTCAGAGAGGTTAACGATTACTTTGTGGAAGTAGTTATAAAGGTTACATGAAGTAATGTCTGCAAAGCATGTGAAAATGATTGATAAATAGTGGCCAAATAATAAATGGCCCTTCACTCTACAAGTACTTCCACAGCACTCTGTTAAGTATGATCTTTAAAAGTTATACTTGGATCAGGGCGCCTGGGTGGCTCAGTCTGTTAACCGACTGACTTCGGCTCAGGTCATGATCTCACTGTCTGTGAGTTCAAGCCCCACATCAGGCTCTGTGCTGACAGCTCAGAGCCTGGAGCCTGCTTCGGATTCTGTGTCTCCCTCTCTCTCTGCCCCTTCCCTGCTTGCATGCACACGCATGCACACGCACGCACACGTGCTCTCTCTCAAAATAAATGAATAAACTGAAAAAAAGGCAAAAAAAATGCAGAAATACTTCAAGCGAAAGTTTCTCATTTTTTCATTTCATCCCTTCACCACTGTTAACAATTTGATTTATAGCTGAAGAATTACTTCAAAAATGTTTTTTGTTTTTTTTTTTTTAACGTTTATTTATTTTTGAGACAGAGAGAGACAGAGCATGAATGGGGGAGGGTCAGAAAGAGAGAGGGAGACACAGAATCGGAAACAGGCTCCAGGCTCTGAGCCGTCAGCCCAGAGCCTGACGCGGGGCTCGAACTCACGGACCGCGAGATCGTGACCTGGCTGAAGTCGGACGCTTAACCGACTGCGCCACCCAGGCGCCCCATCAAAAATGTTTTTAAGTTGTAACAATGACAATATACATGCATACTGAATTCCAAATCTACTAAGATGTTTTCTAAGGTTTATTTATTTATTTTGAGAGAGAGAGAGAGAGCAGGAGAGGGGCAGAGAGAGAGAGGGAGAGAGAGAGAATCCCAAGCAGGCTCAGCACTGTCAGTGCAGAGCCTGATGTGGGGCTTGAATTCATGAACCTTGAGATCATGACCTGAGCCAAAATCAAGAGTTGGATGCTTAACCGATTGATCCAACAAGTGCCCCTAAAATGTTAGCAGTTAATACTGGATGATGGGACCATAATTCTTTTCATTGACTACTTTCTGCTTCTCTCCATTATTTACAGTGAGCAAAAATTCTAGTTAGACAAAGGAATAAGTGCAGCAAAAATAGATTATTCCAACTGCTCCCTCTAGAATTCACCCTGTTACTGCTTTGTTTGTTCCTGTGTATCCTGGAGCTCCCATGAGAACTAGCCTGCAGGTGTGGCTCGACTCTTAGTGCTCAAGATGTGATTACCAAGTCAAACAGTTTACCCTTGAGCATTGTCTTTCTGCTAGGGGCTCATGGCCAAGAAATTGTTTTGCTAAATTAAGAACAGGTTATCCACAAAATAATTAATCTCTTATTCTTGTCTGTTCATAATTAAAAAAAAAATGTTTATTTATTTTTGAGAGAGAGAGAGTGGGAGAAGGGCAGAGAGAGAGGTGGGAGGACAGAGGATCTGAAGCAGGCTCTGTGCTGAGAGTGGAGAGCCTGATACAGGGCTCGAACTCATGAACTGTGAGATCGTGACCTGAGTGGAAATGGGACACTTAATCAACCAAGCCATAATTTTTAAATCATTTTCACGTCCCGTTTCTCATTAGATCCTCACCACAGCCCTGTGAGCAGCCACAGTCAACATTTTCATCCTCATTTTCCAGATGAGTGGAAAATGTATTACATTTAATTACACGAGTGTATCATGCATTATAAAATACCTTGGAAACTACAATGTGATTTTAATTTTCAAACTTTAATTTGCTTAGCCCTTCAAGAATGACACTAATGTGAGAGTCAGTGTATCATGTGAATGAAGTGACAATATAATTACTTTTTTTCTTCATATAATTATGTTTTGTAAAGGCTTTTAGTGGGGAGGTAGGATTATTCCCCTTTTACTGCCATGAATGGAAATGGGGAGAATTCATGGAAAACCCTCAATGAGTCTGGAAAAGGCCAGTGCATTTCTCCCTTGCAATTTAGCTATCATAAATTAATTTTACAACCAGATGACGGTAGATGGGGCACCTGGATGGCTCAGTTGGTTAACCGTCAGACTTCGGCTCAGGTCAGGTCAGTCAGTGAGTTCGAGCCCCCTCCCCCCCCACCCCTCCCCCCAGGGCCCCGTGCTGACAGCTCAGAGCCTAGAGCTGCCTTGGATTCTGTCTCTCCCTTGCTCTCTCTGCCCCTCCCCTGCTCACGCTCTGTCTCTCAAAAATGAATAAATGTTAAAAAAAAATTTAAAAATAGGGGTGCCTGGGTGACTCAGTCGGTTGAACTTCGTACTTCGGCTCAGGTCATGATCTCATAGTCCTTGAGTTCGAGCCCCACCTCGGGCTCTGTGCTGACAGCTCAAAACCTGGAGCCTGCTTCAGATTCTGTGTCTCCCTCTCTCTCTGACCCTCCCCCGTTCATGCTCTGTCTCTCTCTGTTTCAAAAATAAAGTAAAATATTGAAAAATAATTAAAAAATAAAAACAAAACCAAAAAACCCCAACCAGATGAGATAGAAATAAGAAATTTTAAAAATTACAGACTTAAGATTCAGCTTTCTTTCTTTTCTCTTTTTCTTTTTTTAAGTAGGCTCCATGCCCAATGTGGGGATTGACCTCACAATCCTGAGATCAAGAGTCAAATGATCCACACTGGGCACCCCTTAAGATTTACCTTTCTAAGGAAAAATATTAACCTAGGCCTGTTTGTTTCTCAAAATATAAAAATATTAGTTAACCTTTATTGAACGGGTACTATTCTATCTCTTTTAAAAATGAAGTTAAGGACAGATGGGGGGCTCAGTTGGTTGGATGTCTGACTCTTGATTTTGTCTTAGCTTATGATCTCATAGTTCATGGAGGCCAGCCTCACATCAGGCTCCATGGTGACAACATGGAGCCTGCTTGAGATTCTCTCTCTCCCTCTCTCTCTGCCCCTCCTCCACTCTCCTGCATGCTTTCTGTCTCTCTCTCTCTCTCTCTGAAAATAAATAAATAAACTTAAAAAAATGAAATCTGGTATGTGTAGTAACTGCTAGAGTTTGATTTTTCTCCTTATAGTAATAGAGTGATATCTTGCAATCATTGGAACTTATTACCTAAATTTAAAGTGGGAGTGATCCCTGTAATTCATGGGATAATCATGAGGATTAAATGAGAGATACATATAAAATAATTTTTTTAATATTTAAAATGTAAATATGATTATTACAAACAGTTTCACTTCCCTTTACCTCACAGAGCTTACAAGATGCATGATATTTATCTCTTATAATCAAATCAACACAAGTTTTTAATCAGAGCCTATTTGCCATTTCAGGGTTGGAGTTTCTCAGTCTTTTTGGGGTATGATCCCCTTTGGTGAAGCCTGTGATCCCTTCTCAGAATGTCTTATAGTACATAAAATAAAATGCATGGATTACAAAGAAAACCAGTTACATTAAAATGTAGCCATTTTAACATTAAAACAAATTTTTTAAGCCATTTAAAAATTTTTCTCAACACATTAATTAGTAAATGTTAGCAGTGTATCTAATAACTACCATAATTTCAGGGTAGTGAGAGGTATGAGTGGTATTTCAGGATATGTAATTATATCAAGATAGGTATGACACCATTATATATGTGAAAATATCTGCAGTGTCTACAGGTGGCAGAATCCTAGGCACTGCTATGACCTCATGATTTGTTGGCATGCATCCCTTACTGAGGGAGGGAAATCTCAGGAATGGGTGAAAATAAAGCTGCACCTTTTTTTCCCATATTCAAGATCACAGATCCATTGACTTGTATTCATGGAATCCCAAGGTTATACCTTCCGAAAGGCTCTTTGAGAGATTTTATTATGTTGGAACTTATAAGAAAAAAAATCCATGCGTGAGACAAAACAGATGATTTCAGTGTGTATTTGGCTGGATTGGCAAAGTGATACCTTACCTCTTGATTTCAGGTTGCATTCACAGGAACCACGTTTATTGGCTATGTAGGATTATGGACCGGTCAGAGTCCACACAAGTTTACAATTTCTGGCGATGAACGAGGTAATCAAAACAAATTCCTGAGCGTTTTCAGCCATAGTCCTGGTCAATTCTATCCAAGTATGCTTCATTTGCTCCCCAACCTGAAAGTATGGACAAACACCTACTACACTACCTAACCGGTACTTCCGTTCTAGTTGGGGGAAAGAGACAGTGTGCATAAAAGCAATGAAGATGATTTCAGGTAGTGTTAAGTGCTACAAAGCAAGGAAAACTAGAAGATGTAATAGATAACAAAGAGGGGGTTGGGCCGTTACTACGGGTAATGGGATCCAGGAGCCAGGTCTGCAGAAGCTGGGGAAATTCTAGAAACAAAACATCCCTGGCGGATTCTAGAAACAAGAGAGGGTAGTGTAGTTACAGCATGGGGGACTGACATTGGAGGTGGAGATGAAGGCTGAGGCCGCGGTGAGGGTCACGACGAAGAGCTTGGATTTTAAGTGTAATGGAAGCCCGAGGAGAATTTTAGGCCAGGACGTGAACAGATCTGATTTATATTTCTAACTATCACTTTGGCTGCTAGATATCTAGAAGCTGGATTGTGTTGGGTTAACATGGAAGCAGAAGACTGTTAGGAAGCTGTCATGGTAATCCAGAGGGTATGTGTTGGTGTTGTACAGGCAACATCTATAAAGCACTCTGTGGTTCACTGTGCATTTTCTTGTACGTTTTCTCAGTAGACCTCACAACCGTCCTGTTAGATAGGCAGGGCTGATATTATTAGCCCCATTCATTATGCGGAGGAAGAAACAGGCTGTGACGTGAAGTGACAGCTGGTAAGCAGGAGAGGTGCTTCCCAAACTGATCGCCTGGGTCCTGCCCAGTTGCTGTTTGTTATATGACTGTACTGCCGTTCCCTAAGGCTCGGGGGATCTCATTCAGTTCTCTGGGAAACCCACAGTTCAACAAACTCATGTCTCCGTCCTCAGGAACTTGCAGCTGAGCTAAGAAGAAAGAAAGTTTAGTGTTGGTCATCTGATGAAACCCTGATTGACTTCACGTTGTTGTTTCCTTTAGTTAGGTCTGTTCTTACCTTTTTACATAAGTCTCTAACAGGAAGATGCTGGTTGAGTCTATCAATGCTCAGTAGTTAGTTCTTCATCCTAATGGGTTTCTTCAGCATTTTCCCAAAAGTCTTTTATGAGTGAGACAGGTTCTCAATCAGTGGTACTCAAACCACAGCATGACACTTACTAAGGTTCTACCTTAGTAAAACCTTAGTAAAAATGGCTGTAAACAAGTGTATATTTATTTAAAAGCTGGGCTTTGTTTCCATCATCTTGTGACTCAAATTGTTTAACAAACTGATTGGTAGAACCTAATGTACAAGTAGTTTAAAAATAACTGAGTTATTCTTGTGACATGTACGTTTAACTAAATACTGTCAAACTGCTTTTTCAAAACTTATTTTATCATTTTAATGAAAAGTAGTTACATTTTAATCTACTAAGATTGAGTTAAAATTCCTGAACAATAAGATAACATCGCTTGGTTAATAGAAGTGAGATACTCAGGTTTCTAGACATTATGGAGAGTGCCATAATGGGAAAAGGTATGGATAGGAGGGGGGCTAACAAATGGCATAGAGTTTGGGGAGGCTTAACAAACCACCTGGCAGTTAAGATCTGACTCCAGAGCCAGACTGCCCAGTTTGTCTTGGTGCGGTCCCTTGCTAGCTTGGTGACCACAACCAAGGTGCTTAACCTGTCTGTGCTTTAGTTTCCTCCCCTGGAAAGCCAGGGATGATGGTGGCTGCTGTGAGGATGAAATGATTCATGTACGTGAAGCACCCAGAGCGATGCTTGGCACAAAGTAAGGGCCATGGATGCATTTGTTGTCATTGTCACATCTCTGGGTCTGACCTCTGAGCCCCAGACTGGAGATGCCTTCTTGGTGAGGTGCGAGGTGTCTTACACTTGACTTGCTAAGCCAATCTTTTATTTTTTCTTTTCCCCTTTTCTTGCTCTCACTCTGGCTGCACCCAAATCTTTTCCTCCCCTGGTTTTCCATGCTTCAGGATATGGCAATTGTACTGCACTGATTGTACCGGGAGGATTTTTTGATCCCTCACTCTCTGGGTCTTGTCAGCTCTACCAACAAAACTAGATTGTCCCTGGCCATTTTCTCCACCTCCACTGCTCGGCTAGCCATTCAGGTTCACACCTGAACTGCTGTAGTCGAGGTTCGTGTGGTCTCACTGCTTCTCACTGTCCTATAATTCTTTCTCTTTCCAACAGAGGGCATGATCAGGTTGTTCCCCTGTTCAAAACCTGTAATGAATTTCCATTTCACTTATAACAAATCCAGAGTCCTGACTCTTACCCTCAAAACTCTATGTGGCCACCTGCTACACCTTATTTTGTGCCTGTCTTCTTCTCCCTCACGGCACCAGCAATTTTCTTTTTCTGATATCTCCCAAGCTTGTCCTCGCCTTAGGGCCCTGACAGCCAACCAAGCCTTCTATCTGGAATGTTCTGTCCATCTTGGAGCAAATGTCTACAACACAGAGAGGCTATCTTTAACATTCCTCAAAGAATCCTCCCTCATCACTCATGATTATATTATTCTGTTTTATTTCTTTTATAATAGTTATCAAAATCTTGTTTGCTTAACAGCACACTAATTTCACTGTTAAATTCCAGGGGTCTGGACTAGATCACAATATGGCACATAGCAAATGATCAGTGCTTACGTCTTGAATGAAGAGCTCTCTTAGGAAATAAATCCTCAATGATTTTTTAAGATGTTAAAAAAATAATTTTGGAGAATGATTGTAAATTTGTATACTTTTTAAAATGTGAGCCCAAATCAAACTTAAAGTTCTGAAAGATATATATTCTAATCCCTTATTGAGCCACTTCTCTTGATAGCTATGTAATTCTGTTTTGCTTGGGATAATTAGTAGAATTATTTCCTTTAACACAATTATCATTGTTTCTAGGCATGAAAGATTATATATATATATAAAGTATATATATACAGAATGTTCATGTATGCATGTGCATACACACAGAACATTTCCAAATTCCTGGAAATTTGTAATATGTGTAATATGTAATGTATATATTACATATTTTTATGTGTGTCATGAAATTTGGGCTTTATCTTTGAAAGCTGCATACCAATAAAATTACTCTCATCCGCTAACTTTTCTCTCTCATCAGCTTGTACTATGGGGAAGAAATAAGATTTAAGGAATTTTAAAATGTGGCACGTGGGCAACAATTCATATATATACTTATTGTTCCTTCTTCAACTCGGCAGATGAAGGCTGGTGGTGGGAGAATGTGATCGCTGCCCTTTTTCAGAGACACTCCCTGATCAGCTGGCTTATCCGCACTGTGAGTACTTCCCCTGTTGAGCCCACCACACCCTAACTTCATCCTCTGTGTGCGTGTTGTAATGCTCTGTGTTATTTCACAATATTATTTTTCATGTAGAAAGCTCCTAAAAAGAATAATAAAGGTTTGCAAATAAAAAGGATTACAAAATCATATCAAACTTTGTGATAATAAGTATCAAAGATAAACAGGGCTGGACACTAATTAAAGGAGTAGTTATGAATTATAAATTTCCAATTATAAAATAAGTCATGGGCATGCAACCTGCAGCATGGCCACTATAGTTAATAATACTGTATTGAATAGTTGAAAGTTGTTAAGGGTAGATCTTAAAAGTCCTCATACAAGGGAAAAAAAATTTGGTAACTATGTATAGTGACAGATATTAGTTATTGTGGTGATCATTTTGCAATATATGCAAATATTGAATCATTACATTGTATGCCTGAAACCAAATACAATGTTATATGTCTGTGCTGACAGCTCCGAGCCCGGAGCCTTCTTTGGGTTCTGTGTCTCCCTCTCCCTCTGCACATCTCCCACTTGCGCTCTGTGTGTGTCTCTCTCTCTCTCAAAAAATGAATAAACATTAAAAAAATTTAATGTTATATGTCAGTTAAAGACATAAATAAGTGATCAAGATAGATTTTTAATCAGTAGTATACTATACCGTTGCAGTAGGGAAAAGTGTCCAATGTGAACTGAACTCAACTTTGACTTACACAGAGGTGACTGGGTGTTTTAAAGGGAAAATGAGGGAATTGAGAGGGGTGTCAACAGGGGCTCAGTAGAGTCAGAGAAGTGAAACTTTACACAAAAAGTGGAAGAGAGGGGTTGTCCATGAGAAGCCTATCTGAGATTCCTAACTGGTGCTTTTCAAAGTTAGCTTCCTACCCTCCTGCAGAGACTGGAAAACAGGGGCCCCAGTTTTAAGTGTTGTCTGGAACAAATAGTAAATTCTTTGGGCAGCCTTATTTTCTCAGGCAGCGCTATAAGAGGGGCTAGGGTCACCTTAGGGATGTAGCCTTGAGCTGTTAGAAACTATGTTAATTTTCTGATGAGTGGATAAATAAGATGTAGTGTATATATACAACGGGATATATACAACTCAGCAATGAAAAGTAATGAAATCTTGCCATTTGCAACAATGTGGATGGAACTGGAGGGTATTATGCTAAGTGAAATAAGTCAGTCAGAGAAAGTTATCACATGTCTTCACTCATGTAGAATTTGAGAAACTGAACAGAAGACTATGGGGGAAGGGAAGGGGAAAAAAACCAGTTATAAACACACAGAGATGCAAGCTATAGGAGACTCTTAAATACAGAGAACAAACTGAGGGTTGATGGGGGGGCAGGGGAGAGGGGAAAATGGGTGATGGGCATTGAGGAGGGCACTTGTTGGGATGAGCACTGGGTGTTGTATGTAAGTGATGAATCACAGGAATCTACCCCCAAAACCAAGAGCACCCTGTATACACTGTATGTTAGCTGACTTGACAATAAATTGTATATATATATATATATATATATATATATATATATATATATATGACAATAAATTATATTTTTAAAACATAATAATAAAAATATAAAATAAAGCCAAGAATAATACCATGAAAAAAAATAAAAGAAACTATGTTAGTGTTTGTTCAGTCCTTATAGGCCAAGGTTAAGGCCTTATCAAGAAGGGGGCTCAGAGGATCCTAGCTAGTTTGGTCAAGGAGAGAATCTTTGTTGTAGGCCACAGTTTTAGCCTGTAGTTTTATCTAAATAGCTGATTGAGATAAGAGATGACATTATGCTTTTCTGCTGAAAACAATGTGCCCTCCTTTTAGAGGGCAAATATCAGAATTAGCAAAGCAAAGAAAGGCATTAAGAAAGTAGTTCTGCATACAACAGAAAGTCTGCTTTACAAGACCTATTAAGCAGCAAAGTTCCAGGCCACGTATAAATTGTGATTTCACTACAGTAAACACATTTTCAGGAGCTCATCTCTGGTGCACAGATCTGGTCCTGCCCAGCTTTAGCTTTTTTGGCCCTTCTTCCCCTTGCTTTAATATTTTTTTTTTAACGTTTATTTATTTTTGAGACAGAGAGAGACAGAGCATGAACGGGGGAGGGGCAGAGAGAGAGGGAGACACAGAATCGGAAACAGGCTCCAGGCTCTGAGCCATCAGCCCAGAGCCCGACGCGGGGCTCGAACTCACGGACCGTGAGATCGTGACCTGAGCCGAAGTCGGACGCCTAACTGACTGAGCCACCCAGGCGCCCCCACTTCTTCCCCTTGCTTTAAATAACCTTAGTCCCTCTGGACTTGCAGTGCTCCTCAACTTCTTACCTGGATACTTCCTGAAAATGGTGACAAACTATGCATCCTTCACACATTTTTAAGATGGCCTCTAAAACTTTTCATCATAAGATTAAAAAGCTGCAAAAAATCCAGTGTATTGTAAATGTTGCCATTTAAAAATAAAACTGGAATTTACATCCACCTGGTGAAATCCAAACACCAAAATGATTTTTAAATGTTTTAGATGTAATTTACATACAGTGAAATGCACAGATCTTAAGGGTTTGGTTCAATGTGTTTTGACAGCTGTACATACTCATTTATCCATCCATGTAAGTACGAACAAAACAAGGTACAGAACATCTCCCAGTCCCTGGAAACTTCCCTCCTGCTCCATTCTAGCCAATTCCTAACCTCCTCTGACACCCTCCCTCAATGAAAACACACTGACCTCTATCACCACAGACAAGTTTGCCTGTTCTAGAACGCATAGAAATGAAATCCTGGAGTAAGGACTCTTTCTTTCACTCAGCCTAATGTTTTTCAAATTCATCCATGTTGTTTGTATCACTAGCTCATTTCTTTCTATTGCTGAAGATTATTCAGTTGTGTGAATATGACACAATTTATTCATTTTCCAGTTGATGGGCATTGGGCTGTTTCCAGTATTGGGCTATTATGAGTAAGCCTGCTGTAGAAAATCTTGTACAAGTCTTTTTGTAAACACGTATGTCCATTTCAGTTGAGTAAGTACTTAAGAGTAGAATTGCTGGGTTGTAAGGTAGATGTATTTAATTGAGGTGCAATGCCATACGATTCACCTGCTGTATGATTCAAGTATTTAAAGTATACAACTTCCTGGTTTTTAGTACATTCAGAGTTGTGCAACCATCTCTACAATCAATTTTAGAACATTTTCATTACCCTTTAGCAGTCAGTGACCCTTTCCTTCATTTCCTGAACCAAACAGATGAGGTACATGTTTCATCCTGACTTTTGCCACCTGAATGAAGTAAGTCACCACAGCCACCGGCGTTTCTTACTGACGTTCTTTGCTTTTTTTCTCGTAGGACTCTGTTAGAGGCAACGAATTACTTGATAGTAATCGTGGGATGGTATAGGCAACATAAAACAATGTTCCATCACTGCCTCGCTAGAATTTTGCTGAGTTCAGAACAAACCAGTTCAAGCCTAAATACCTCACCCTAGCAGGAATGCGTGTACGGCAGGGGAAAGTCCACAAAGCCCTGCCGTGACTTGATGGTTTATGGTGCTGAATGATGGCACCTTTGCAGACACTAATATTTTGAATAGTTCTTTTGTTTGACTTTACCCCCACCCCCACCCCTGACACAGTGCCTTGGCCATATTCGGGATGGGTGAGCAGAAAACGTACTTTCCAAAAGTGGTACAGAGTGATTTTGAAGATGCAGGTGGGAAGGGCAGGCCCCATACCACAGGACCGTTCTTGAGCAGATCGGCTTAAGCAAGGAGCACCTATGGAAGCTGAAGATATGGAAAGTGATCCCCTTAATGGTTCATGCCACAGACCTTTGGAAGTCTTCACGAACCCCCGGGGGTAGGAGTATCAGCACACCGTGCTCTGATGCAGCATGCTGTCTTTCATCTCCAAGACTTTGCCAACTCTTCCATCAAGCTAGAGCTGCCCAACCCCACAACTATGACTTTCCGCCAGCCTGACTTCCATTTGTCCCTTTGGCCTCAGATTGTGCAATACCTCCCTGGAATACTTCCTTGATGCCCTGGGTGAGGCTGGGTCCCCTGCTATGGCTTTTGTAGCCATTCCTTCTCCTATGTTGACACTCCTTACCTTGTGTCAGCACTGCCCATTGACTTTCCTGTCATCCTTGGAAGTTTGGAGTGAACAAGGTTTGGTCAGTCATAGTCACTGCTCTGTTCCCCACACCAGCACTGTGCCTAGCACATAGTAGGTATTCAGAAGTACCTGTTGAAAGAACAAGTGGATGAGGAAACATGGGGAGTCCTTTGTGAAGGTGACCTGCCTAGAAAGCACACAGCCCATGTTTGGTGAGCCAGGCCTAGAACTTGTCAGCAGGTCTTTCCAATTGTGAGAAAAAATCCTGCTGCTGTTGGCTGCCCACTGATGACATCGCAGGAGCCCTGATGACAGGAGGAGGAGGAGGTCAGAGCGGGTTAAGATGGTAGCCATGGCTTAATATATCAGGAGAATGTGCTTTGGCCCATTTGTCCATCAGTTGGTGTGGCAGATAACTGCCATGTGTGGTGATGCTAATGTGGGTTTGTCTCTTTGTTCAGACCCTGAGTGAGTCGGAAAACTTTGACGCAGCTGTTTATAAATTGGCCAAGACACCCCTTATTGCTGGTGTTTATTATATTGTTGGTGGTGTGTCCCCTCGGGAAGGAGTGGTCATCACGAGGAACAGAAATGGCCCCGCAGACATTTGGCCTCTAGATCCTTTAAATGGAGCGTGAGTAGAATGAGAACTCATTTTGTATCAAGAATTTTTTTAATTGATGAAACTAGAGGTATTCTTTTTGTTTTCATATATTTCTTCTTCAGTTATGTGCCAGATGACCTTGGGTAAGACAAGATGATGTGCTTTGTTGTAGGTGGTTCCGAGTTGAGACAAATTATGATCACTGGAAGCCAGCACCTGAGAAAGATGACCGAAGGTAGGCATCTATACACTTTCTGCTTTACAGTGCTTTCTTGGGGTCAGGAGAATGTGTCCTTTTTTTTTTTTTTTTTTTTTTTTTTTTTTAACGTTTATTTATTTTTGAGACAGAGAAAGACAGAGCATGAATAGGGGAGGGTCAGAGAGAAAGGGAGACACAGAATCTGAAACAGGCTCCAGGCTCTGAGCTGTCAGCACAGAGCCCGACGCGGGGCTCGAACACACGGACTGCGAGATCATGACCTGAGAGGAAGTTGGACGCTTAACCGACTGAGCCACCCCGGCACCCCCCTCTTTTTTTTTAATTTTTTTTAACGGAATGTGTCCTTTAAAAAAAAAAGTTTATTATTTTTGAGAGAGAGAGAGCAGGAAAGGGGTAGAGGTGGGGGGTGGGGGGGACAGCAGGCTCCCTGCTGACAGCAGAGATCCCAATGTGGGGTTTGAACTCACGAACCATGAGATCATGACCTGAGCCGAAGTGGGATGTTTAACCGACTGAGCCACCCATGCACCCCAGATGTGCCATTTTTATGACAAGAACTGGAGAGGACTGCAGGTGCTGTCCCCTCCCAGAACATGTACCTGGGCCCCCTCACCAGTGTCTTGGCCGGGATGGGAGAGTGTAATGTGTAGTGGAGGGTCTTAGTGGTTGGTTGGGTGTTGGAGGGTAAGACTTGCCGTGGCCTCAGGGTCAGGAGGCCTGTGTTCCATCACCAGCTCTGTTAATGACTCACTGGGTTGCCTCTTGAGACTCTCTCTACTCATGTGTAAAAGGAAAGGACAGAACAAGGTTTGTGGTTTTCTATGTAAGCCTTTTTTGGAAGGAAAACATGTCCCTTAATGAAATAAATAAACCAGTTAGGGGCTTTCTTTGGCCCTTCTCATTTCGAAAGTTTTGTAAGTCATTGCATCCCCAAAGAGCAGGTAGTTATGTATTTCCCCCTGGCTTTACTGCCCCACGTGTTTGGGACAACTATTTATGCAACACATTTTCACCATCCCAGCTTCCTTGAGCAGATGGTGCCAGTAGGCCTGGCTGTTGAATTAATTTTGCCATGGTGGTCTGAGATTAGGCAGGAAGCATGTTTGAGGGCTGGAACCTTTGTTTGGTGAAAGGAGATCATGCAGTCAGGCCTTATCTTGAGCCTCCTGGTATGAGAGCTGGTGGGATTCAGGGTTACCTGAGGTGCCCAGTAACCTCTGACCATTCTCCTTACAGGACGCCTGCCATTAAAGCGCTTAATGCCACAGGCCAGGAAAACCTCAGCCTGGAGACGCTCTTCCAGGTAACTTCCATGGGGCGTGATGTCCAGCTTTTACCCTGGATGTTTGTTGTCTTTGTTAATAGTGATTAAAGTGTTGGAGTCAGTTTCACCTGGTTGAAAACATTTTTTAAAAGCCAGATGGGGGCGCCTGGGTGGCGCAGTCGGTTAAGCGTCCGACTTCAGCCAGGTCACGATCTCGCGGTCCGTGAGTTCGAGCCCCGCGTCAGGCTCTGGGCTGATGGCTCAGAGCCTGGAGACTGTTTCCGATTCTGTGTCTCCCTCTCTCTCTGCCCCTCCCCCGTTCATGCTCTGCCTCTCTCTGTCCCAAAAATAAATAAACGTTGAAAAAAAAAAAAATTTAAAAGCCAGATGAATTAAAAAAAAAAAAAAAAAAAGATGACATTTTGTGAACTTGCGTCAGTATAGACTAAAAAGTATTCATCTTCACCCAAGTGTTTCTTCATGTTAAAAAAAGACACAGTTGGGGGTGCCTGGGTGGCTCAGTCGGTTGAGCCTCCGACTTCAGCTCAGGTCATGATCTCACAGCTTGTGAGTTCAAGCCCCACACTGGGCTCTGTGCTGACAGCTCAGAGCCTGGAACCTGCTTCAGATTCTGTGTCTCCCTCTCCCTCCGCCCTTCCCCTGCTCACGCTCTGTCTCTCTCTGTCTCTCAATAATAAATAAACGTTAAAAAAATTTTTTTTAATTAATAAAAAATAATAATAAAAATTAAAAAAATACACAGTTGTATATATGTTCACTGTTTAAAGGGAGAAAGGATTCAAAAGTCTAACTCTGTAGACCCCAAGACATGCTAGAGTGCTAAGTGCTTTTATTCTTCCTAGGGATATTCTACATGTATTTCTTCTACCTTCTTAATAGTCTTTGTAATATGATTGTTTCCTATGCAGGTTTTGTCAGTGTTTCCGGTTTGTAACAAGTAAGTGACACTTAAACACATCTGTTCATACGTCACCCCAGAATGGGGGTTCTGGGGGCCTCTACAAGTCAGGCTTTCTAGGTGCTGTGGACACAGCAGTGAATCAAACAAGTTGTCTGCTCTCATGGAACTAGCATTTTACTGGGGAGAAGTAGGGAGGAGGTGGGCAGGGGGGAGATAAACAAATATATCATAAGTCAGGTGAGAAGTCCATAAAGAAAAACAAAGGTAAAGAGGATAGAGGGATCCGGAAGGAAGAGGGCAGAGATGTGTTCATCCTAAGTCAGTCTGGTCGTTGGGACTGCCTTCACTGGTTACGAGCGCCGTAATTTCACTCTGTTAAAACTACACTTTAGGGGCACCCGGGTGTGTCAGTCAGTTAAGCATCTGACTCTTGATCTCTGCTCAGATCATGATCTCATGGTTCATGGGATTGAACCCTGCTTTGGGCTCTGCGCTGACAGCACGGAGCTTGCTTGGGATTCTCTCTCTCTCAAAATAAATAAACTAAAAGTTAAAAAAAAAAACTAAACTAAACTAAACTAAACTGTAGATGCTGTTGGCCTCCCTTTAACTTCCTAAAACTTTCTGCTACCACCATGGCTCAGTCCACAGATAAATTAGCATCTATGCTATTGTTTCTTTGTTAGCCTGTGCCCTTGATAGTAGCATCCTGTGAGCACTGGCTTCTTGGGTCTAACAACCCAGGGTTTTACCCACATAGTCTTTTGAAGTGAAACCCTGGGCCGTAGCTGCCACTGTCACAGGAAGCTCTTCATTAAATCTGAGAGGCAGCCACAAGACTTATACAGGAAACTCTGAAGGTCCACTGTCTCCATCACAGCAAAGCTGGCTAGACCAATAGCCTACTTTTTATCACCATTCAAGGTGATGCTTTATTGTCTTACCCTCACCCAGGACTAGCTCATGGGGGTGCAGACACTTTTTTTTGCTTAGTGAGGTGGGGGTTAATTTAATGAAATGAAAGAGGAAACATCTGCAAGTCAAAATAGTTTTATCTCCTTTTACTTCAATAAATTCCCAAACCCAGCATTTCCTACCCTCCCATAGTTATTTTATTTGCTTTCTCCAAGGCAAGAATATCAAAATGGTCCTCTTCAGGAAATAGCCTAATACAGGCAAAACCTATAAAGTGATTTTTAGTTTCAAATACCCAATTGATTTTTTTTTTTCTTTGAAATGATCCTCCTTTACATGAATACAAAATAGTTTTCCCAATGGCCTCTAGAATAACTTTTGTATACAGGTACTTTTAAGATTCCTTAGCTGTGATGATATTTTTAAAACTGGTGGTTCATTTTGTATCATAATAGGAATATATCTTCAAATAGTCCCTTGGAAGTTTTTTCTGTAAGTAGGGCCTGATAAAAAGATTAACACTAAAAAATTTATTCTGTGAGCAATATTCTAACAGCCAATACAGAAAAACAAATTAGCCAGTAATTTACCACTCCAGTAAATGAACCATTTGGGTAATAGGTGATACCCAGGGTTATGCTAGTAAACTAGCTTTTGGGTGGGAGCGGGTTTGGGGGGCCAAAAAACAAACCAAAGACCCCCATGAATTGTAGCATTAATTGACTTCTTGGTGTCAATACTCCCACATAGTGTATTTCAAGCTTATGATTGGCTCCTGAACTTCCTACATGTTTAACAGTTGGCTCTCACCAGCCTGTAGGAGCCAGCTCCAACATACAGCTGACTATATCCCTTCCAGTAGGGCACAATTTTGCCCTTCTAATATTTGTTTGTAAAATAGGGTATTCTTTTTTGGGTGTTCTTATGGTTTTAAAAATAATTATATAAATGATAACTATATCCTTAAAAAATTACTATTATAATAAAATACTATTATGATAATAAAATATAATAAAAATTACTATTAAAATAAAAAAAAATAAAATTATATTTATTTTTAAAAAAACATTGCTCATGCCATGAACAGCCCTGGTCATTTTAAACATGTGCCCCATAGCCAACTGAATATAGTGTAGTTGAGTTAAGCATTCTCTAGTTGTTAGTTTTTCCCCTATTAAAATTCTGAAATACATGTATTTGTACATCCCCCTTCCCCACCGCCCCACCTTTGGATTCTTTTCCCTGGCTGAATTCCCAGAATTCAGAGTAAAGTTACTGAGTTAAAGGCTGTCGATGTTTAAATGGCCTAGGAAATGTTTTGTCGAAATAGAATTAGAAATTGTAAACAGTTAACCAAGGAACATTTTTCTCTGTTGTGTAATTGAAAACCCGAGAGGACCTGCATTTTAAGAATAACCACCATTGAGCCAGAATTAACACAGATCACCGACTCTCAGGCCCTTTGCTTAGAATGATTCCTGGCAATGGAAGCTCTTCCCTGTGTGAAGTTAACAGAAAGAGTCTGAACAGAAGCCGTTAGCTCTATGCTGCCACCTTGTGCTGTGCTACAAAATCACACTCACTTGCAATAGATCTCCATCCTCTGAGGTGGCTGTAAGCAGAGAAAATATTAAAGTAGTGAAGGAGGGGTTCCTGGGTGGCTCAGCCGGTTAAGCATCTGACTCTTGGTTTCAGCTCATGTCATGGTCTCACGGTTCCATGAGTTCGAGCCCCACGTCGGGCTCTGTGCTGACAGTGCAGAGCCTGCTTGGGATTCTCTGTCTCCCTCTCTGCCCCTCTCCCACTTGTGTTATCTCTGTCTCTCTCAAAACAAATAAATAAACTTATAAATAAATATAAATAAATAAACAAATAAATAAATAAAGTAGCGATGGAGAATAGAATTATGGCCAAAGCAAATAAGCTGCTGAATTCCCTTGGACTAGCTCTGCATGCACTCAGAATGCTGTCTTCAGCCAGGTGTACAATTCATCTGTGGGCCCCAGGGCCACTAGTTCTGCAACAACCCAGCTCCAAATGCTTTGAGCATGCATCTCAGCTGGTGATTGGGACAAGAGGTAGATGATGAAGGGAGTCAGGGAAAGGGGTCCTATTGTGTGTGTGCATGCATGCGTGTGTGCTCATGTTGTTCAGGTCTCTTGCTGTGCAGTATGTTGAGTAAATGACATTGCACTTTGCATCCTTAGATCTGGGTAAGATGTGATCCCTGAGATTTAGAGCCTCCACTCTGGCCTTCCTCTGACCGTCGCTTGATGTAAGGAGTCCACTGGGCCAGGAGCATTTGCCTAGCTAGTCTGGCCCAACTACCTAGTACCCTGGAATTCTCAGCCCAAAGAGCTCCAGGCCTGTGTGGTCCATGGTCCTGGGTGGTGTTCTCCTGATGGCAGTGTGCAGCCACTGTGGATATCTGTGCTTGGTGGGTGGCCAAGGGATGGCTTTTCCCTGGGGTCATGCTTGAAGCTTGAATGCAAAGGCTGAGGTGTCCACATACGTGCCACTTGTGGGATCGGGCAGAGCAAGGGGTGAGGGCCACAAGAGCTGGCATCCCTCACTGCCACAGTGTGGAACTCTGAGGAGTTTGAGCATTTTAAATTTGAACTTGGCCTTCCATAGTATTGTCAAAATAAGAAGGACACTGTGTGATCACTTGCGTTATAAATTTTAAATATTCTGACATATATGGGCTTCTATTTGTATTATTGTCTTGGGTCCTGAGGACAACGGGGACAATTAGGGAAGGGCTTGGTGTTTTTTTTCCTCTTTGGAATATTAGAGGAAATGATATGTATATAAAAATTCCTCTCATCATTTTCAGCTACACAGTTTATACTACAGTAATGAGTGCTGCCAACCCAGAGAAGTACACGACGAGGATCAGAAACCTGGGTTAAAAGTAAGTAAGCAGAAGAGTGGATTCCACCATGCCATGAAAGTTTTGCTAGTTTGTTGTTGGCAACGTCTGTGGGTGTGTGCTGGTATTTCTCACAGAACATGGTGACATCTTTAACATTTGTACGTACGGAATATGTTCTGACAGACATCCGCCAAATGATTGTCATTTGTGTCAGACTCGCGTCACTCTTAGGTATTTATTTTGAATTGTTTGTATGAGAGCTAATCTACTCTTGCCCGGTGTCCTTTGTCCCTTATTAAAACCTATTCTCAGGGCAAAGTGTTATCTCTTCACTTACACAGTATCTGGGAAGAGTGATAGTGAGGCAGGCCCAGCACATTTTCAACCTGAGAAGACAGATAATGAAGGCAAAGGACACCTGCAGAGTTTATTTCAGGCAATGGTGAGCCCATAGGTGAGGGGAGGGACATGAGAAAGCAGGAGTCCTTTCTGCTGTTCCTGAAACCAAACCCAGTTTTCCCTAATGCAAGGGTTGTCTGGAGCTTGTAAACCTGGCCTGATGTTTTAGTCATTTGCTTATCATGGGGGTGTTAAAAACCAGTGTTTGAATTAAGTACATGTATTCTTCTTCCCTTACAGATGATTTTTTAAAAACGAAACTCTCGAAGAGCTGTACGTTAAAAAACAAAGTAAAAGGATTGTATTATTTTAGGAACAATATGGGTTCTTTCCTCATTAAAGTTTTCAATCTTGTGAAGTGGGGGCAGGAAGGCCCCTCTGGAGCTGGTTTTGGTAAAGTGGGTAATAGGCTTGTATTCACTTCCCTTCATCATTTGCCTTGACCCTCTCTAAGCTTTGTCTCAAAGATAGTTGGTCTGAGAGGTCAAGCCCTATCCTTGGGCTTTAGTTCCAGCTTCTTAGCACAATATGTGGCAATGTTGTCATACCTCAGCTTATGAAGAAATGAGCTGGCAAGACATCTTTGCTTATTATGAAGTGCTTCTGGAAGAGTCTGAGAAAAAAAGATTATTCGAAAAGAAATGGAGAAATGTGGTTTGAAGAGAGCCTGTTTGTTCATTAGCCTGAGCTTTGATCATGTATTTCCAATGTGATGGGATTCTCACTTTTCATAATTTGTCTAATGTTTCTTTAAGCAGACTGATGGGCCTCCTTTTTCTAAATAGCTACTTTCTTACTGCTTTTTGAAAGCAGTTTGAAAACAAAATTATGTCTGATTGTCACTTTTCACTAGTTAATAAAATGTTGCAAGGGATGTCAGCAAGAAGAATAAAATTGTCTTCCAAGATACTGAATATTGTGTTCTCTCTACATTCTTACCCCTGACGTTGTGTGATTCTGGACAGCTGTCCTGAGGAAGCAGCTCTGGGAGATGTTATTTAAGCGCGAGGACTGAGAGGGGTGCGTAGCTGTGTTGTAGAATTTGACTTTTTTTTTTCATATGTATAAGAAAGAAACTTCTCTGAGGATGAAGTCAGAAAAGGTTAAAATGCATGAACAATGAATCAATTGGATGTTCCTGTTTAGTGTTCCAGCAGGAACGAAGGAAAATGGAATGGCCGCAGGGAAGTGTTAGCCAGGCTTGGGTCACCGCTGCGTCACCATACTGCCCACCTCGTTAGCAGCACACAATATTTATGTATCCTCTTGGCCAGAGTTGCATCACCGTTGTTAAATTTCCATCACCCAGTGCCCTTTTTAAAACCAAACATCAAGGGTAGTTTTCTTGCCAGACATGTCAAGTTGTGATTGAGACTGCAAATTTCTACTCAGTCACTTCTGTTCTTGTTTTCTCAACTGTAGACTCTGATCTTTGGATGGAAATTTGACGAATACCCTAATGTTAACCAGGCAACATGGAGGCAGAGAGGACTTTTCAGCAGGAAAGTGTTTTAAGTAATCCAAATGTCTGGTTCGTGTTAAGACCTGTGTTCCTTGTGCCGTGTGGTTTCACTACAACGTGTCTAGATATAGATTTCTTCTTATTTTGCCTACTTGGGATTTGTTATGCTCTTCAAATTTCAAATTTATTCAGTTTTGGAAAGTGCTCAGTTACCAGCTCTCTGTTGCTCTCCTACATTGTTTTGCATCTTCTCTCCTCTCCTTAAGTCCCAAGTGTGTGTATTATCATGGCTTCTACCCTCTGTCTCACCCCTCTGGTATTTGGGGCAGGTGGGGGAAGGAAGAAGAGTGAGGTGGCAGATTTCTCTCTTGATGACATGGTCCAGGTAATGTCTTTATTTTTTTCTGTAAAATCAGAAATATTTTTTAGTGGATCTGTTGCTTTTAATATCAAGGATAATATATTTACTTTAAAAATATTTTATTTTTTAGTAATCTCTAGGCCCAGAGTGGGGCTCAAACTCACAACCCCGAGATCAAGAGTCTCATGCTTTACTGACTGAGCTAGCCAGGTACCCCTTAAGGATAATACTTGTATTTTGGATGGGCTATTTGCTACTTTTTTAAACCTGCTAGGATCTTTGTTGGCTGGTAGTATCTGTTCTTTGCTTTGGTCTTTTTTTTTTTTAAACTTCTTAATCCATACTTATTTTATATTCTGCTTCTCAATTCCATCATCAAGTCCTCGGATGTCCAGCTTCACTGTTTGTTTTCACTGACTCTCTCTCATGGAAGTTTCTGTGGTGTTCTCTAGTTTTGGATTGTGTTCCTCTGGAAATACTGAAGGCCGGGGTTGATGGTGCACCACCCACAGAGGATGTGCTAATTTCTCAACATGTGGTTTCTTAGAACACTCAGTATAAATTGAAGGCTCAATTTATATTGTATGAAGACAGGCCTGTGGTTACACATTCACATAGGAGAGCCTGGCCCCTGTGCAGGTTGATACTCTAACTGTACCTTGTGTGTATCCAAGTCCGTGTTCTTTATCCCCTACCTTCCAAGGCAATTGTCAAAGAACCTGAGGTTCTAAGTTCCTGGGACCAGAAACTGTCCTTAGGGCCACCATGACTAATGTGCCTGCTTTCCCCCTGCAATTTTCCTCATTATTTCCCATTCTCTAGATATGCCCTTTATCCCCTCTGATTTTACCTCCTTACTTGCTAGCTCACCTAAGTATTCAGCATTTAAGAAAGATACTTGTTTATCATTTTTAGTTTTGAGGTGGGAATGTTTTTTCAGGATATTTATCCCTCCAAAGAATCTAGAAATCAAAGAGTTGATGAGCAGTTTTTTTTTTAAGTTCATTCTGTGTAGTTATGGAAAGTACATTGATGGAAGCTGATAATGGAAAGGTGAAAATCAGTTAGCTTGACATTTTATTAGAACAGTTAAGAAATTAAGATGGATTGCAAGATGTGGAAACAACCTTAATGTTCATGGACAGATGAATGGATAAAGAAAATGTGATATGTACATACAATGGAATATTATTCAGCCTTCAAAAAAGAGGGAAATCCTGCCGTCTGTGACAGATGGATTAACCTTAAGGACATTACACTAAGTGAAATAAGCTAGTCACAGAAGGACAAATATTGTATATCCCACTTATCTGAGGTCGAACAGTTTCAGGACACACTACCCCAAAATATGGCATGTTGGCATAGTGGATATTTTAATTTGAAGGAAGTATCGTATTCTTCCACGTCTGCCTACTCTTCATCAAACCTCCCATAAAAATGCACAGATCCATCTCTTTGGGTCTTCATTTCCTTATGAAAGCTCCCGTGTCATGTGAAATTATATTGAACAAATTTATATGGTTATCTCCTGTTAATTTGTCTTTCTCAGTTTAATTGTCAGACCCAGGGATCCTAAGAGGGTAGGAAAAGAACGTTTTTCCTCCTCTATAAGATATATATATATATTTAAGTTTATTTATTTTTCAGAGAAGGAGACAAGATAAGCAGGGGAGGGGCAGAGAGAGGGAGACAGAGAATCCCAAGCAGGCTTTCCCCTGTCAGTGCAGAGCCTGGAGCAGGGCTCAAACTCATGAACTGGGAGATCATGACCTGAGCTGAAATCAGGAGCTGGACACTTAACCAACTGAGCCACTCAGGTGCCCAAAGGTACCCTTCTTTCTTAAGTTTATTTATTTATTTTGAGAGAGAGAGGGAAAGAAAGAGAGTCCCAAGCAGGCTCCACACTGTCTGCACAGAGCCCGATGCAGGGCTCGAACTCTTGAACCATGAGATCATGACCTGAGCCAAAACCAAGAGTTGGATGCTCAACTGACTGAACCACCCATGCGCCCCTCTATAAGAGATCTAAAATATACTTATAGAGAAAAAGAGGCAGAAGGTTTATGTGAGCAAATTATAGTAGAAAACTTCCCTAATCTGGGAAAGGACACAGACATCAAACTCCAAGAAGCACAGAGAACTCCCATTAAATTCAACAAAAACCGACCATCAACAAGGCATATCATAGTCAAATTCACAAAATACACAGACAAGGTAAGAATTATGAAAGCATCAAGGGAAAAAAAAAAAAAGTCCTTAACCTGTAAGGGAAGATAGATCAGGTTCACAGCAGGCCTATCCACAGAAACTTGGCAGGCCAGAAAGGAGTGGCAGGATATATTCAATGTGCTGAATGAGAAAAATATGCAGCCAAGAATTCTTTATCCGGCAAGGCTGTCATGCAAAATAGAAGGAGAGATAAAGAGTTTCCCAGACAAACAAAAACTAAAGGAGTTTGTGACCATTAAACCAGCCCTGCAATAAATTTTAAGGGGGACTCTTTGAGTGGAGAGAAAATGAAACAAAACAAAAGACCAAAAGCAACAAATACTAGAAAGGGCCAGAGAACAACACCAACTCTATAGGCAACACAATGGCAATAAATTCATATCTTTCATTACTCACTCTAAATGTCAATGGACTAAATGCTCCAATCAAAAGACATAGTGTATAAGAATGGATATACTGTTTACAAGAGACCCATTTTAGACCTAAACACTCCTGCAGGTTGAAAGTAAGGTAATAGAGAACCATCTATCATGTTAATGGTTGTCAAAAGAAAGCTGGAGCAGCCATATTTATATCAGACAAACTAGATTTTAAAATAAAGACTGTAACAAATGATGAAGAAGGGCATTATATCATAATTAAGGGGGTCTATCCTCCAAGAAGATCTAACAATTGTAAATATTTATGCCCCCAACGTGGAAATGCCCAAATATATAAATCAACTAATCACAAACATAAAGAAAGTCATTGATAATAATACCACAATAGTGGGGGATTTCAACACCCCACTAATAGCAATGGACAGAATATCTAAGCATAAAATCAGCAAGGAAACAGTGGCTTTGAATGACACACTGGACCAGATGGACTTAACAGATACATTCAGAACATTTCATCCTAAAGCAGCAGAATACACATTCTTCTTGAGTGCACATGGAACATTTTCCAGAATAGATCACATACTGGGTCACAAATCAGCCCTCAACAAGTGCAAAAAGATTGAGATCATACCTTGCATATTTTCAGACCACAATGCTATGAAACTCAAAATCAACCACAAGAAAAAGTTTGGAAAGACCATGAATACTTGGAGATAAGAACACCTTACTAAAGAATGATTGGGTTAACCAAGAAATTAATGAGGAAATTAAAAACTACATGGAAGGCAATGAAAATGAAAACACGACATCCCAAAACCTCTGGGATGCAGCAAGGCAGTCATAAGAGGGAAGTATATAGCAATCCAGCTTTCCTAAAGAAGGAAGAGAGGCCTTAAATACACAACCTAACCTTACACCTAAAAGAGCTGGAAAAATAACATCAAATAAAGCCCAAAACCAGCAGAAGGGAAATAATAAAGATTAGAGCAGAAATCAATGATATTTAAAACAACAAACAAACAAAACAGAACAGATCAATGAAACCAGGAGCTGGTTCCTTGAAAGAATTAACAATCTCCTAGAGTAGAAAACAGGCAACAACCTCTTTGACCTCAGTCACAGCAACTTCTTACTTGACATGTCTCCAGAGGCAAGGGAAACAAAAGCAAAGATGAACTGTTGGAACCTCATCAAGATAAAAAGCTTCTGCACCGCAAAGGAAACAACAAAACTGAAAGGCAATGACAGAATGGGAGAAGATATTTTACAAATGACATATCAGATAAAGGGATAGTATCCAAAATCTATAAAGAACTTAGCAAACTCAACACCAAAAATCCCCAAATAATCCAGTGAAGAAATGGGCAAAAGACATGAATAGACACTTTTCCAAAGAAGACATCCAGATGGCTAACAGACACATAAAAAGATGCTCAACATCACTCATCATCAGGGAAATACAAATGAAAACCACAGTGAGATACCACCTCACACCTATCAGAATGGCTAACATTAACAACTCAGGCAATGACAGATGTTGGCGTGGATGCACAGAAAGAGGAACACTTTTGCACTGCTTGTGGGAATGCAAACTGGTGCAGCCATCTGGAAAACAATATGGAGGTTCCTCAAACAATTAAAAATAGAACTACCCTATAACCCAGCAATTGCACTACTGGGTATTTATCCAAAGGATATAAAAATGCTGATTCAAAGGGGCACATGAACTCCAATGTTTATAGCAGCACTATTGACAGTAGCTAAGGTATGGAAAGAGCCCAAATGTCCATCGACAGATGAATGGATAAAGAAGATGTGGTATATATATACAATGGAATATTACTTGGCAATCAAAAAGAATGAAATCTTGCCATTTGCAACAACATGGATGGAATAGAGTATTATGCTAAGCTAAATAAGTCACTCAGAGAAAGAGAAATATCATGATTTCACTCACATGTGGAATTTAAGAAACAAAATAGATGAACATAGGGGAAGGGAAGCAAAAATAATATAAAAATAGAGAGGGAGACAAACCATAAGAGAACTTAAATACAGAGAACAAACAGGGTTGCTGGCGGGGTGTTGGATGGGTGATGTGCTAAATGGGTGATGGGCATTAAGGAAGACACTTGTTGGGATGAGCACTTGGTGTTATGTGTAAGTGACGAATCACTAAGTTCTATTTCTGAAATCATTATTATACTATATGTTAACTAGCTTAGATTTAAATTAAAAAATAAAGATGTTAGATGATAGATAGATAGATAGATAGATAGATTTAAAAAATAGACTCAAAGAAGCCAAGGCTAGGGGGAAGTTCTGCAATTTGAGTAAGTTCTAGAGACCCAATGTACACCATTGTGCCTATATACTATATTATGGTAACTTAATGATACTGTATTTTACACCTAAAAATTTGTTAAGAGGGTTGAGCTCATATTAAGTGTTCTTATCACAATAAATTTTTTTAAATGCTGAAAAACATTTTAATAAGTGTTTTTAGAAAATTGACATGGCGGGCGCCTGGGTGGCGCAGTCGGTTAAGTGTCCGACTTCAGCCAGGTCACGATCTCGCGGTCCGTAAGTTCGAGCCCCGCGTCAGGCTCTGGGCTGATGGCTCAGAGCCTGGAGCCTGTTTCCGATTCTGTGTCTCCCTCTCTCTCTGCCCCTCCCCCGTTCATGCTCTGTCTCTCTCTGTCCCAAAAATAAATAAACGTTGAAAAAAAATAAAAAAAAAAAATAAAAAAATAAAAAAAAAAAAGAAAATTGACATGGCTTGGCCTGCAGTGGTTGCATAGGAGGTGGAGAGAGTTGATTTTGAAAATATTTTAAGTATACGAGTAACATATACCTCCTATAAAAATTAATCAAACAGTACATAGTATAATCCTGTACCTGTCTTCCCCAGTTATAGACTGCACTCTCCTCAGTAGCATTCCCTAGAGATAACTCTCCCTATCTCCCTCTCTGTTCTCTGTCTCTCTCCCTCACTCTCTCTCTCTATATATAATAAAAAATATATATAATATATAAAATATATAATATATAAATATTATAATATAAATATAAATCTATGCTATTTATAAATATATAATATATAAATATTTATAAAATTTATAAATATATAATAAATATAACAATATATATGAATATATATTATATAAAACATAATAAAATATATAATAAAATATAAATAAAATAAATTAAAAATTATACATAGATGTATAATTACATACATATATATGTATCCATATATCCATATATATGTATAATTTTAAAATTTATTTTTTTTATTTTTGTAATTTATTTTTTATTACTTTTTAATTTTAATTTATTTTTTACTTTATTTTATTTTATTTACAGTGACAGTTTTATTAGGATACAAATGAACAGTCAAATAGACTGATACTCAGGATGGCAGAGTCTGGAGGAGTCCTGAGCCCAGAGCTTCCATGCCCTCTCCAGGCATGCCACTTACCCAGCATATCAGTATGTTCATTAACTGGTAAGATCTCCAAGCCTCACTGTTGAGAGTTATTATCTAAGGTTTTTGTTTTTTGTTTTTTTCCATAGACATGCTCATTGGCCACATCATTGAACTTAATCTCTAGTCCCCTTCTCCTCCCTACAGGTTGTGGTGAGTGGGACTGAAAATTCTAACTTCCAGTCACGGGGTTGGTTTCTCTGGCAGCCCGACTTTCTGTCGTGAAGCTATCTAGCTGCACTGCCCAGCCCTCCTCCCACCCCCATGAGTAAATTTGCGAGTATAAACTCTGCTATGGTCCAAAGGGACTTGCATGACAAACAGAGACTTAGGAAATCCAAGGGTTTTTGAAGCTCTGTGTCAGGAACCTGGGACAAAATCAAATATGTATATTTTCACCATACCACCACCTTGGACCTTAGGAGTAGTTGGTACCTGTTGTCTAAGGAACCTAGCCAAAAGTGAGATAGGAAAAATCTCATTTAGCATCCTGTTACATGGTGAAAGTGCAACAGAATTATTTCAGTGTTAGTTTAGATAGAACAAATATGACCTTATATTTTTCTACTATTAATAACTTTATCTTTTCAATTTAAACAAAAAGAGAAGCAAAAAAAAAAAAATGAATAAATGAACCAGCAAACAATAAAACCCAAATGAAGTTGTATCCAGTTTCCCCCATAATTGAAACTATGAAGCACTCGCGAGTCTGTACACTAAGCAGGTGGAGGGACTTGTGCTGGTCTTATAGGGGATGTGCTTGGAGGGCGCAGTTGGGCGGGGCTTGGTGTAATGGCTCCATTCTCCACTAGGGGGCTCTGCTTAGCTTACTGGGGTGGATCAGTGTAGCGCACATGAACATGAGAGGTGGAAATGGCCTCACCCAGCTCCCTAGTCTCTGGCACAGGAACTTTGTGCTGTCACCAACCTGCAGTCAAGCACTCCTCATTTGTCTCAGGCCTCCGTCCAGTCCCCGCCTCTGTCTTGTACCAGGTACAAGCTGTCACCTGCCAGGCAACACCTCCCTCCATAGTTGCATCTCAGATGGGGTTATGTTTCAAATCCCCATACTTCAGAGACCAATGTGGCTTGGACCCACACCAACTCTGGGGGAGGATCTCACTGAGCAATGGCCTGGTGCTGGCTTGCCCCAGAAAATGTTCATGTGATAGCACAGCAGCAGAGATTCAGAGATTATGGCAAATCACAACACACAGCCAGCACTAAGTTTCACCACCCTCTGGTGTCTTTGTCCTAATACCAGCAAATGTGGCTGCGCTCTGGGGTCCACTCGGACTTTTGCCCGTGGGGAGGCCATATGACCTGCACCAAATGCACTCCAAGCAGGGGAACCATATCTCCCTGTGTGGTACATGGACCCATCAGAACCTGCTGCCTGCTCCCAGGGATTCACCCTCCGTTCTCATCAGAGCACTGCCAGGCACTGGGCTCCGGAACTTCAGACTCTGTGCTCCACTGTTTATAGAATCCTGGTGGTATTGAAACCCTCTCCTTTCTTCCCATCAGTGTTTTGGGGGAACAGATTTCTTGTTCAGTTCCCTGAAAGTGTTTTCACTCTTTCTCTTTCTCTCCAGCAACTTTTGGGGGAGTGTTTCCTTGCACTCTCTTGATGAGCGCACTCTCCCCCTTTCTCTGTCCTTTCTCTGCAGAAATAGCCCCCTACCCTCCACGGTTTTTCTCTTTCCCTGTTCACCTCTCCACACCATGTAGCTTCTGAGTTCTGTGGCTCAAGTTATGCAGATTGTTGTGTTAATCCTCAGATCAATTTCTGAGGTGTGCAAAATGGTTTGGTGCTAATCTAGCTGCGTTTTAGGGACGAGACAAGCTGAAGATTTCCATGTTGCTCCGCCATCTTGATTGCAATCTCAATGTATATATAATTTTAATTTTTTTAATGTTTATTTGTTTTTGAGAGAGCATGAGCGGGGGAGAGGCAGAGAGAGAAGGACAGAAAGAACCCCAATCAGGCTCTGCACTGTGCAGAGCCTGATGCAGGGCTCGAACTCATGAACTGTGAGATCATGACCTGGGCTGAAATCAAGACTCGGTCGCTTAACTGATTGAACCACTCAGGCGCCCCAATGCATATATATTTTTAAATGTAGATTTTATTCATGTCTGGTGAGGCTAACAGATCAGGGGATGATTTGCTACTAGATAGTATGTTACTTACAGCTCCCAAGAAGAAGAGGACACAGCAGGTGCCTACAGGGCCACAGGAAAGAATACCAAGATTGGTCACAGGCAGAGAGAATGGAGAAACTGTTGAGCCTTTTTGTGGGTTTTGAGGGAAGGAATGTATGTTGACACAGGGTGAGCAGGTTAGACAGGTCTAGGATTGGCCATTTTGAATAATTTCATCAGCTCTAGGGTATAGGAACTACCCTAAGTTGTCTGGGTAGTGGCTCTGGGTATTGAGAGCAGGGGAATAGTGTTCCTGGGTGTAAAATCTCTTAAAGGCCATGGTTGGGGGATGTGGACTCTGTTATGGGTGGACTGCTTATGAAAAGCTAGTTCACAGTCCTTTGCCATAGGCTGGAATCAGCTGACCCTGGGAAGGGCATTGCCTTGCTTGGGACAGCAAGGTCCCAAGATGTCAAAGTCAATCCAGAAACTAGAAAACATGATTCACAAAACAAATTTTTTTTCAAAATGAGGTTAGATGATATATTTCAGCAACTTGCCATGTTCACATAACAAAACATATGAACATCTTTTCATGACAGAGGATACTGAGCTATATTTTTTTAAATGACTACATAGGATTCCCCTGTAAGAATATACAAAAACTTGTTTACCCATTCTTCAATTTATGGATTTTTAAGTTTCCAGTTTTTCATGATCATAAACAATATGGTAATGAAAGTCCTTATATACTTTTTATGTGGGTGTATTTGTTTTAATATGAAATTTATTGTCAAACTGGTTTCCATACAACACCCAGTGCTCATCCCAACAGGTGTGTGGGTGTATATTTCTATAGAATACTTAAAAGTGGAATTTCTAGATCAAAGGGTTTACATATTACATTTGTAATGAATTGAAAACAGCATTTCATTACATATTCATTTGTAAATGAATTGAAAACAGCATTTTTCACAAAACTAGAACAAATAATACTAGAATTTTTATAGAATCACAGAAGACCCCAAACAGCCACAGTGATCTTGAGAAAGAAGAACAAAGCTTGAGGTATCACAATTTCAGATTTCAAGATGTACTACAAACCTGCAGTTAACAAAACAGTATGGTGCTGGCACAAAAATAGACACCTAGATCAATGGCACAGAATAGAGAGCCCAAAAATAAATACACACTTATTTGGTCAATTAATCTATGACAAAGGAGGTAACAATATACTAATATACTAATGGGTGGGGCTCCTGGGTGACTCAGAAGTGTCCGACTCAGTTTCGGCTCAGGTCATGATCTCACGGTTTCATGGGTTTAAGCCCCGTGTCAAGCTTTGTGCTGACAGTGCAGAGTCTGCTTGGAATTCTCTCTCTCTCCCTCTCTCTCTACCCCTCCCTCGCTCACACTGTCTCTTTCTCTCTCAAAATAAATACGTAAAACTTAAAAAAAAAAAAAAAAGAATATACTTACAGGGAAAAGACATTCTCTTCCATAAATGGTGCTGGGAAAACTGGACAGCTACATGCAAAAGAATGAAACTGGCCCACTTTTTTTACACCATACACAAAAATAAATTCGAAATGGATTTAAAGACCTTAATGTGAGACCTGAAACTATAAAGATCCTGGAAGACAACGTTGGCAGTAACTGCTTTGACATTGGCCATAGCAACTTTTTTTCTCTAGATCTATCTCTCAAAGCAAGGGAAACGAAAACAAATCATATCAAAATAAAAATCTGCACAGCAAAGGAAACGATCAACAAAACAAAGAACAGCTCACTGAATAGGAGAAGATATTTTCAAATGATATATCTGATAAGGGGTTAACATCCAAAATATAAAAATAACTTATACAACTCAACATCAAAAAAACAATCCAATTAAAAAATGGGCAGAAGACCTGGGGGACCTAGGTAGCTCAGTTAAGCATCTGACTCTTGATTTCGGCTCAGGTCATGATCTCACCATTGTGGGATTGAGCCCTGTGGCCAGCTCCATGATGGGTGTGGACCCTACTTGAGATTCTCTCTCTACCTCTGCCCCATCCCCCACTTGCATTTACTCTCCTCCCCCCCCCCCCCCATTAAAAAAAAATGGGCAGAAGACCTGAATAGACATTTTTCCAAAAAGGACATCCAGATGGGCAACAGACACATGAAATGATGTTCAGCATCACTAATAATCAGAGAACTGCAAATCAAAACCATAATGAGATATGACCTCACATCTGTCAGAATGTCTAAAATCAAAAAGAAGAAATAACAAGCATTGGTGAGAATGTAGAGAAAAAGGAGCCCCTGTACCCTGTTGTTGGGAATGTAAATTGGTACAGCCACGGTGGAAAACATTGTGGAGGTCCCTAAAAAAATAAAAACTAGAAATACCATATAATCCAATAATTCCACTGTTGGGTATTTACCCAAAAGAAAATGAAAACACTAATTTGTAAAGATATATTTACCCCTGTATTTATTGCAATATTATTGACAATAACCAAGATGTGGGAGCAACCTAAGTGTCTATGGATAGATGAATGGGCAAGGAAGATAAGTGTGTGTGTGTGTGTGTGTATATATATATATATATATATATATATAACAGAATATTACAGAGCCATAAAAAAAGAATGAGATTGTGCCATTTGAAACAACATAGATGAACCAAAGGTATTGGACTAAGTGGAATAAGTCATATTGAGAAAGACAAATACCATATGATTTCCATCATATATAAAAAACAAAACAAATAAACAAAAAGCAGAATCAGGCTATAAATATTGAGAACAAACTGATGGTTGCCAGAGAGGAAAGGTGTGGAAGATGGGCAAAATGGGTAAACGGGAGTAAGAGATGCAGGTTTCTAGTTATGGAATGAATGAGTCATGAAAGGAAGAGGCACAATATAGGGAATATAGTCAACGGTATTGTAATAGTGTTGTATGGGGACAGAGGGTAGCAGCACTTGTGGTGAGCACAACATAATGTATAGAGAAGTTGAATCACTATGTTGTACACCTAAAACTAATTTAACATTGTTCATCAACGGTATTCAGATAAAAAATATTTTTAAAAGAATGTACTATTTTTCAGCTAAAAATAAATTATTTAACTGCATACTTTAAGAAATCACAATTAAAATTTAATCTAGCTTAATTAACTACAACAAAGTGAATTTACATTCCCATCAGTAGTGTATGGAGAGGCTCCTTTTCTCATACTGTCAATAATACAGGATTTTATTAATCTTTTTTTAAGTTTTTTTAATTTTACCTTTATTTTTTTAATTATTTATTTTGAGAGAGAGAGAGATAGTGGGGGAGGGGCAGAGAGGGAGAGAAAGAATCCCAAGCAGGCTCCGTGCTGTCAGCACAGAGCCCAGTGCAGGGCTCCATCCTATGAACTGTGGGATCGTGATCAGAGCCAAAATCAAGAGCCAGACACTTAACTGAATAAGCCACTCAGGCACCCCTAGGATTTTATCAGTCTTTTGACTTTTAGCGAATTTGGGGGGAAAAAATGTTAGCAGTCAATCCCTAACAAAAGTGAGTCAATGTGAAAATACCAGTATCAGACAAAAGAGAATTCAAGCCAAAATGGATTTTGGCAGAGTGATATTTTATTTTGATAAACCACCCTCTAGCAAGAAAATAAAACATCCATACGCCTTCATGTATTATAATTATATAAATATATAATGGCAATTTTATATGATTCAATATATATTTTACTACAGAGCTACAAAAACTATAATGCAAAGATTCAGAAATACAAGGATAAATTGCTAAGTCTGTACTTATCACAGAAATCTTCGAAACATTTTTTTCAAAGATGAGCAGATCGGGAAGAATCCATAAGGATAAAGAGGATTTGAATAGCATAACAACAAGCTTGACCTACGAAATGGATGCAGATAAACAAAATGTAAATTTCTTTGCAGATTCCAATGGCATAGTTAGTACCTACCAGCATACACGTAAGCATCTTAGATTAATTGAAAATGTAAGTTGCCTGGGAATAGTGATTAATATTTCAGTATATTAATAGTTTATGTTATATCCTAAGGAAAGTCAGCAAGAGTAGGAGAAGTAAACAGGAAAAGGCGAGGTGTTTCCATCATGTTTTGTGAACAGAGGAAAGCCAGCCATGAGAAAGAGTGCCTAGTCTCCTGTGGGACTCCCGTGGGACAGCAGAGACCCCCCCCCCCCCACCGCCGTGTGCCAGACCTGCTCTGAGCCCCAGGCCCTGTGCTGTCAGAACTCCTCTGTTTCTGGGTTAAGGAGCTCAGGCTACGCAGATGTGGCTTGAGAAACACAGCCTCCTAATCCAGGGGAGTAAGAAGGCTTAGACGTGGGGCCAGGGCGGGAGAGAGCAGAGGAAAGACTGTCTTCAGGAGTGGGGCCTACGTGTGAGGGAGTCACCCTGACTATGCCATCTCTCCCTTCACATCCTCCTCACAGGCCTGATCTGATGAAGGTCAAGAGGTGCCTACTGATGTGAGGTGGGGAGCCCTGAAGGCTTGGCCACGGCTGTGGATGTCACCGCTGCCTTTCTGGGACAAGGTATGCCAGGGTGGGTGTGGGCCTTACTTATCACACTTACAGGCCTGGAAGAAACTACATCAGCCAGGGATCCCTCAGCCAACTCAGAAGACAGGATGGGGGGGTCACACCTGTGTGTTAAAGAGGTTTCTGCCTCCTTGTGTGTTGTAGTAAAGAATACCAAAGAAGGTAAGAGCTTTCTTTCTCACCTAAAGCACAGAAAGGAGGGCAACAAATGTATGTTTTTACACGGGAAATAGTACAGGTTTGGTTTGAGGATAGAGGTAAGAGAAAGCCCCTATTATCAACTCACCCAGGGAGGGTCTTTGCTATGTGTATTTTGAGGTTCATTTGGGGGAAGATAAACAATTACCAACATTTTTTTTTAAATGATAATGTCAAATATGGATGGTACTAAGGCAAATCCTAGAAGGACAGGGGTCTCACCCATATGATGTACATGTGCTATTTACCTGAGAAGATGGCTCACTGGAGGGGGGATGGATCACCAGCAGGAAAAGTAATTAGTCATTACCAAAAGGTGTCAGTTCAACAGTCTGAGTCTACATCAAGCTCATTTTTCATGTTTGGTTTTACGAAGCTTTCCTTTTTTCCCTTGAGAATTATTTTAGTTCTCCTTTCTACTGCTTACTTTTAGAATGCTCTTTACAGGTCTGTAAATAATATCAGTTTCTTCTCTTAAGACAGCCATAGGTAATACCTATTTAGTCAGAACCACTTTTTAATTTCTTTCTTATATGGAAATTTTTTTGAAAAATGTGATTTCTTGATTTTTAATTATCAAAGTTATAATAGAGTAAGTTAAAAATGAAAGTTTGTCACACAAGCCCATTCTGCAGAGATAATCACTATTAACAATTTGGTGTATGCTATTTGATTGTATACTTACTGATACTTTTTTAATATAGATGAGATCATATTAGGCATACTATTCTGCAATTTGCTTTTCTTCATGCATTGATGTATCTTGGGGATATTTTCATGCCATTACATACTGATTTGCTGTGTTCTTTGTCAGGGCTGAATGCTATTCCATTCCCCTTTTAATGCCCCATGATGTATTTTGTTAATTCTGTGCTGATAAAATATTTAAGGTGCTTATTATTTTGGGGAGAGATATATTTTAAGAGATTCTGAGAGTGTCATTTAAAAAGGTTCCTCATTTATGGTTTTTAATGCCAATGACAAACATTTGCAAAGTTCTCTTCACATATAACCTCATCTTCCCCTTGTCATAACCGTGTAATGGAGTTACTACCACCAATTCACAGACAAGAAACAGATGAGATCACGGAGTCCCGTCCTGATATCTGGGTGCTCCCTGTCCCCTTCCACGATATATGAAGGCACATCCTTTTTGTCCTTGATGACCAGAATTAATTATAACTGGATGTGCTGCCTGAGGAGAGCCTTCATTTCTTTCACCCCTGCAGGTTATTTCAAATAGTTTATTGGTCCCTGATAGTTATTCCTCTCTCACACCATGGCAACATCATACTTCTATCTCAATGGCTTTTTTTTTATAGGGTAGGTGATAGACAAAGTTGTCTTATTCTGCCACCATTTTTGGATTTATAAACTCATAAGAAACAAGGTGCCTGAAGGGGAAAAGAGGAATAATTTAATAATAACCATCTTTGACCCAGAAATAATCAGTATCCATCCTATTGGTTTCTGCTTGTCTTGGTCAGCTAGGGGTGCTGGAACAAAATGCCACAGGTGAGTGGCTTAACAACATACATTTATTTATCACAGTTCTGGAGGCTGAGTAGTCCAGGATCACGATGCCAGCAGATTTGATTTGTGTTGTGTGCTCTCTTCTTGGCTTGCAGATGGCCACCACCTTGTTCACATGACACACACATACACACACACACACACACACACACACACACACAGAGAGAGAGAAAGAGAGAGAGAGAGAGAGAGAGAGAGAGAAATCTAATCTTTCTTCCTCTTTTTTTTTTTTTATAAGGACACTAATCCCATCATGTGGTTACCACCCTCATGACCTCACCTAAACCTAATAACCTCCCAAAAGCTCCACCTCCAAATAACATCACACTGGGAGTTAGAAAGTCAATTTGTGAATTTATGGGGGACACATACAGTTTATAACAATGCTGTATTGAGATAGTATGTCTTTTTCTGCTTCCTAAATCTGAGCCAGGGACATGTTTTTGGTTATTGATATTGTAAAATAAATATATCAGATCCAATCTATCAACATGTATTGAGATTCTACCATATACTGAGAACTCTTTAAATAGTTATTTATTACTCTCATATATACAGAGGAGAAAACTGAGTCTATGAGAGGTTAAGTGACCAAGGTCTAGTGAGAAGCTGATCTGAAATTCTCACCTGCACCTGTATGCTTCCAAAACAGAAACACTTTAGGACACAACATGGCTCTACAGGCAAGTTACCAATGATCAAAACAAGTTGTAAGTGAGTCACTGGTGGACTCAGTCATTACTGATACCCCTTTTAGCTCTAAAACTGTGCAAGTTATCTGGAGAAAGTTGGGTTGATTTGGTCATGATGGCTATTCGCTTTGACCCATACTCAGGTTCTGGTTTTATGGTATCTCTTACATCTGGGAATCATTTTGCACACACACACACAAAAGAGATCATAGTCTTTTTGTCTTTGATCATTTAGTCAAAGTAAGCTAACCAACACAAGCAAGGTGAGACTTTTCTTTGATTTGCAAGGGAAAAGATAACAACTTTTTGACAATCCCCAAGACAATAACCTTTAAAAATAGAGGAAGTAGAGTAGGGTAGATGTGAGGTTAGGGGGAAAAATATAGAAATGGAATCCATAGGCACCTGGGTGGCTCAGTCAGTTAAGCGTCTGACTTTGGCTCAGGTCATCATCTCATGGTTTGTGAGTTTGAGCCCTGTGTCAGGCTCTGAGCTGGTAGTGTAGAGCCTGTGTGGGATTCTCTATGCCCCTCTCTCTCTGCCTCTCCCGCACTCATTCTATCTCTCTCAGAAATAAATAAACAGTAAAAAAAAAAAAAAAAAAAAAAAAGTGGAATCCACTCTCAACATTAAGTCAGTACATCTCAGATTGCTTCCTGAAGAAGAGCTAGGAAAAGATTGATCTTTACTGTGTAAAAATGAATGTGTCAATAAATAAATAAATGGTAAAAATAAATAAATAAATCTATTCAATTAATATTTATTGAATCTCTGCCACATGCCAAGCCCATGCTAATTTCTAGATATATAATGATGAATTTGCTCACACACAGCCTTTGCTCTCAAGCAACTGGTAGTTTAATGGTAGAGAGACACAAAATAGGGAAGTATAATATCTTACCTCAGTAATGGAGATGTGAATAGGTTATTCAAGAACTCACAGGAGGGGCCTGTCAAACTGGCTTCCCTAAAGTGATGCCCAAAGTGAGCCTTAAGGAATGAGTAAAGTTAGCCAAGTTAGCCAAGAGGGATGGGAGAGGAAGAACATTCCAGGTCAGAACAAAAACACATAGGTCATGGTGGTCAAAGAGCAGTTTGAGGAAAGTAGAGAAGAGAGATGAGGCTTGAGGAGTAGGCTTTTGGGAAGATGAGTTCTGTTTGTGGTACATGGAGTCTGAGGCACCCCAGTGAAAGGTTAGCAGGAAGCTGAGTATATGGGGCTGATGTATATGGATGATCCATGATGGAGATATAGATTTGAGCAGTAGGAAATAATAGTTGAATGTGTGAATATTCATTCAATCATCCAGGAAGTATGTTCCAAGTGAGGAGATCTGACGTTTGAGACTAGAATACAAATAAAAATTGACATTTAAAGGATCGACAGTGGAGGGGCGCCTGGGTGGCGCAGTCGGTTAAGTGTCCGACTTCAGCCAGGTCACGATCTCGCGGTCCGTGAGTTTGGGCCCCGCGTCAGGCTCTGGGCTGATGACTCAGAGCCTGGAGCCTGTTTCCGATTCTGTGTCTCCGTCTCTCTCTGCCCCTCCCCCGTTCATGCTCTGTCTCTCTCTGTCCCAAAAATAAATAAACGTTGAAAAAAAAAAAAAACAAAAAACAACGATCGACAGTGGAAAGTCAGCTCAAGAAGGAGGAAGAGTAGTCAGAGAGGAAGGAGCAAACGTGAGGGAATCTGGCATCGTGGAAACTCAAGGAGTAGAATTTTGATCAAGGTGGGACTTGTGGAGACACATGGCTTTGCTATTTGGGCAAGGTAAGGACTAAAAAGACAAAGGAATTAGAGGCACCAGCATGAAAGGTTTTGATCAATAGAGAAGATGTAAAAAGTGGTTTTAAGAGGGATTAGGCAGAAAATATGTAGTCTACTTAAGAGAAATCTGAATGAGAAGAAAAGGGAGGCTGGCTTATAGCTAGAGGGATATAGGAGTCAAAGGGTAATGATGATGATGATAATGACGGTGGTGGTGGTTGTGGTGGTGAAGTGCTTTGCGATTATAAGAAAAGAGACTTCAGTACGCTTCTAAATTGAAAAGGAAAAAGCTAGTAGAAAGGCTGGGAACATGGGAGAGATGTGAGATGACACATGGAGGGAATTTGCAGGGGGGAACATCTCATGCACTGACATCATAGAGGTGGGGAGGGTGCTGTCATATGATAGTCCCACATTTTTTATGATGTGGGAGATGAGGTCCATAGATGACTTGGTCTATCTGAACTAATACTCTGCCTGAATTCCCTTATTTCAGATTCCCTCTTCCTTTTGTCAGCAAACAATTGACTCTCCCTCAGACCTGCTGTCTGCGTCCTGCAGAAACCTTGTACATACACTATGGGAAGTGGTACCTCAACCCAACATCATTTTGCTTTCCAGAATGCAGAGAAAGGTATGTGTTTCCCATCTTCCAAACTAGCTGTGAGTATCCCCAAATCTACATTGCATGGGGAGGGGGTTCTCAGAATAGAATAAGGAAACCATTTTATTTCTCCTCAGGCAACCCTTGAAAATCAGCTTCTCCTCCTTGTGACAAGATCACCAGAATGTCAGCTGAATATCTTAGGAGTTGGTGAACTATATTTGACCTGAAGGAATCAGTGTTGTCCACAAGGGTTTATCCCAGATTATACATGTACAAGTGATTGAAATAAAGTTGGGCAAAAAGTAGATGAAAGAGCATTTCAGGTAGAGGGTTCAGTATGTACAAAGATCATGAGCTAGAAAGAAGTGAGGCATGTTTGAGGAACTGAATCGTCTGAAGTGAACAAGATGGAGAACAGCATAACATGAGGCTGCTGAGGTAGGCAAAGCCCAGATCGCTCAGGGTCTATAGGATTTTAAATCTTATCTTAAGGGCATGAAGAACCATTGATGAATTCAAAATAGGGAGTTCATATTAAGATTTACGTATCAAAAGACCTCTGGCTTCTGTGAAGAAAGAAGGGAGAGAGTAAAAGTAGAAGAAGGAACAGTCTGAAAGCTACTAAAGTCATCTAAGCAAGAGATGATGCTGCCTTAGTCCCAAGTTATTGGCAGCAGAGATGGAGAGAAGGTGAATTCTAACAATAGTTAGGAGGTGGAACTGACAGGACCCAACTGAGTAGATGTATGGAGTGAGGGAGAAGGGTGGATCAAAAATGACTTCCAGTTTTCCAGCCAGCAAAACTGGGCAGTCAATAATGCCAATTACTGGCGTAAAGATAGTGGAGGAGAAGCAACTTTGACTAGAGAGAAGATGGTGAGTTTATGCTGGGGTTGAGGTGGCCGTGAGATATGCAGGTGGAAGGACTGAGTAGGCAGTTGCGTATTCACATCTGGATTTTGGAGGTGAGGTTGGGCTGGAGAGATAAACGTTGGAAAACATTCAGAGTGTTACATGGTGGTTGAGGCCGTGGGGGGTCTCTGAAGTAGCCTAGAGGGAGAGTAAAGGTGGATCAGAGACCTGGGCTTAGGACAGAGCCATGAAGGACTCCAGGGCTTAAGCACTAGGTGGAAGAGGATAAGTCAACAAAGGAGACTGAAGACAGGCAGCCAAAGACGTAGGAGGAAAGCAAAGGAAATCATGACAACACTTTGTTTATGTGGGCTGATGCATGTCTGTAAGCTCATGGCTTCCTTACTTTCTAGTTTGGCAATATGTCCCAGGCTCATCTTGCACATTTTTGGCCCTGGAGTAACTTCTTCTTTAGGGTGTGGGGTGTCCCCTTGCTTCCAGTTGGCCTATATCTTTCTATAATTTTTCAATGAACAGATACAGAAATATGTATTATTTAGAAAAAACCCCAGCATGACTAATTTATATTTAGAAACACAGTATTTTTACTTAACAACCTTGATGTTATATTTATATATAGCTCTTTATTAAAAATCTTTTGTCCATGGGGTGTCCGGGTAGCTCAGTCAGTTAAGACTAAGTCCGACTTCGGCTCAGGTCATGATCTCATGGTTTCTGAGTTTGATCCCCACATTGGGCTCTGTGCTGAGAGTCCAGAGCCTGGAGCCTGCTTCAGGTTCTGTGTCTCCCTCTTTCTCTGCCCCTCCTCACCCCACCCCCCGCCTCTCTCTCTCTCAAAATAAACATTAAAAAAAATTTTTTTTAATCTTTTTTCCCTAACAGCATTAAAATAGTATTATTTTAATAGTATTTTAATAGTTTTATTTATTTATTTATTTATTACTTATTTATTTACTTTATTTTAATAGTATTACTTTATCCTCCCATGTATAAATAATAGTTTCCGAATAATAACAATACTAGTATAAACAATGTGATTACTAAAAATTCTTTTTTTTAATATTTATCTATTTTTGAGAGAGAGTGTGAGCAGGGGTGGGTCAGAGAGGAGGGAGACAGAGGATCTTCCACTCTGTGCTGACAGCAGCAGGCCCAGTGTGGGGCTGGAACTTGTGAACCGTGAGGTCATGAGCTGAGCCGAAGTCAGATGCTCAAATGACTGATCCACCCAGGTGCCCCTGAAAATTTCTTAAGATTTCTTTGTAGTTCATTTTGTCCTTTGGATATATATCCACTAGGGACATACAAATTACTGAATTCTTAAGTCATTTGAAGCAACTCCTTTCTGTGTTTCTAACTTATATAAGGTTAGATTCACTTGTTTAACTTTTGCTTTTAATCTTTGGAGATTGATTTGTTGTTCATTTTGTTTTATTTTATGTATTTATCTTTTTCATTTTTTTTCTTTTTTTTCATTTTGTTTCATTTTTTTTCATTTTGTTTTCATTTTGTTTTAAATTTGTTTTATAACTTTGTAAAGCATTTATATGATTCCTGTCCCAATTATCTGTTGCAGCATAACAAACTATCGGAGAACTTGGTGGCTGGAGACAATCATTTTATCTGCTCATAATTTTGTGGGTCAGGAATTTGCAGAGAGCCCAGTTGGGTGGTTTGCCCATGATTCTGTGGGCAGCTGGAACTGGAGGCTCTACTTGTTTTTGAATTTTTTTCAAAATTTTATTTTTAAAGTAGTCACTACACCCAATGTAGGGCTTGAACTCACAACCCCAAGATCAAAAGTTGCATGCTGTACTGTGCATGCTGTACTGACTGAGCCAGCCAGACACCCGATGGTTCTTTCTTTCTTTCTTTCTTTCTTTCTTTCTTTCTTTCTTTCTTTCTTTCTTTCTTTCTTTCTTTCCTTCCTTCCTTCCTTCCTTCCTTCCTTCCTTCCTCCCTCCCTCCCTCCCTCCCTCCCTCCCTCCTCTTTCTTTCTTTCTTTCTTTCTTTCTTTCTTTCTTTCTTTCTTTCTTCGTCAACATATTTATTTGGGAAGAGAGAGAGAGAGAGAGAGAGAGAGCAGTGGGGGGGCAGAGAAAGAGGGAGAGAGAGGATCCCAAGCAGGCTCCACACGTTCAGCACAGGGACTGATGCAGGGCTCTAGCTCACAAACCACGAGATGGTGACCTGAGCTGAGATCAAGATCCAGATGCTTAACTGACTAAGCCACCCAGGTGCCCCAAGGAGGTTCTACTTCTAAGTCAGCTTTTGATTCACTCGCTGGTGCCTTGGTGACCTTTGACCTCTGTCTCTCTTCATGTAGTTGCCTTGTTGTTAATAGGGGGTTTTAACAGGTAGGTGTCTTGTACCCTCAGATCTAGTCTACACAAAGCTGGAGTAAGAGGAGCCCAAGCATGTTGTATTGTGCTGTTGGAAAGGAGAGGGCAGAGGGACTTAGACTATCCTGCACCTCTCAGCCCCTATCTCAGTTAACCCAGATCCCTGCCAGGACTGAGAGGGAGAAAAAAAGAATGAGAAAGAGCCATTGGGTGTCCTCCTGCCCTACGGAGTCAAGCAAGACTGAGGATAGAAGTATATCCAGTTGGCAGCCTTTGCCTTTAAATGTTGAAGCAACGTGTTAGCAAACAACATTTTCACAGAACCTTGGTGGCCACGATACCCCTCAGTATTGCTTACACTTCACTGCATGTAAGAACCACATGTGGGGCTGGTTAAACCTGAAGATCCCTGTAGAAATTCTAATGCTGTAGGTTTAGGGTGAGCGAGGCCCATGTATCTGTGCTTCCCATTAGTTCCTGGAGGGTCTGTAGCTCTTACTCCAGACATTTCATTCACGGTTCTGAGCATGGATTTACAGAATTCAATAGGTAGAGCTTCAGCCTTAGCATTTGGTAAGGGCCTTTGAGAAGTAGCTACAGTTTGACATTTTTTATCAGAGGAAATCAAATTCAGCTTTGCTTAAGTTTCCCCCTGGTTCTCTTTTCTCACTCTACCATCAACCTTCCTTGTAAGGAAATCAGCCAGAATTCTACTAGCTCTCTAATGCAAGCTAAATATATTAAATCTATCTGTCTACTGTTCACGAGGTTGACCTGAATTAACCTGCAGGGTTTCCTTTTTAATCCTGCTTTATCCATGAATACTCCATTCATCACCAGTGGCACATTCAGGCCCAGGAGCTTAAGAAGAATCTAGTTATTTATGTGAACAGCTGTTCTCTTCTCTGGCACTAGGACTTGACCATGAGTCCTAAAGCTCTTAGGAGGAAGTAAACCTACTCATGCCACCCTGTGGAACACGGTCACCTAGCACGGGCCCTGGCAAAAAGAGAAGCCCAAAGGCGGCCTGCAGATTTGATAGTGGGTGAGGGGGACACTTAAGGCCCACAGGGCTATCACAAGTATGGAGATCGCAAGCATAGAACCCAGCAAGCACTTACTGCCACCTGACATTGTATGTAGTAATTTGTGTGTTTGCCCATTGTTTGTTTTCCCCAGTCATAGAGAGCCCATTCCCTTTTCAGATGAGGACACTGAGTCCCAGGAAGGTAATTCTCCTGAGGCCACATAGCTGGTCAGGGCATTTCCAGGCCTAGAACCCACATCTTTTGATATCCAGTCTGTTGTTAGAATGTCAAAATGTCCTCCCCACCCTCTACCCCTGTATTATCCCACCCTTCAAGTATGCCTCATGCTTGCAACCTGTCCAGTTTAGATCTCTCGATGATCCTGGCAATCCAACCTTTCCACCTCTCACACATAAGAGTTTTCAGCAGACAGTAGGAGTTCCAGTAAACCTACAGTGATATTAGTATAACCACTAGGTGAGAATGAAGGTGGGGTGGGGGAGGGAGTGGGGAAGAGAGCACCCCAGCCAGCGGTGAGGCAAATCCTTCCTCCCAGGGGCAATGGGTAGTGCTTTCCCCACCATCCTGTCCCCAGATTACAACAGGAGCGGTGCCCTTCACCTCCGCCCTGGCCCAGGGAGTCCCAGCTCACAGGCTGTCTTCTCCATCTGTGTCACAGCCTTCAAGGCGGCAGCCCTGATCCAGAGATGGTACCGACGCTACATGGCGCGCCTGGAGATGAGGCGGCACTGCACCTGGCGCATCTTCCAGTCTATAGAGTACGCGGGACAGCAAGACCAGGTCAAGGTGCGGTGGGATGTGGGCCCCAGTCACTCGTGCTCTGCCTTCCAGCACATGGGCAGCAAGGGCCAGGTGCCCAGAGGGTGCAGCTGACCCGGACCCCTCCTGGTTCTCTTTGCACCCATCTCTAAAGCCAAGTCTTCGACTCTTCTGCAGCTCCATGATTTCTTCAGCTACCTTGTGGATCACTTCACCCCCAGCAGCAACCATGAGAGTGAGTATGAGCTGCCATACAGGAGGGCCTCAGGGTTGTAGATAGCAGACTGAGCGGGGGAGACACAGGGGGCATAGATCCCGTGACGGCCAGGGAAGGAGTGAGGAGGCTGACAGATAAATGGCAGCTTCTGGGTTCTCCCAGAATCACACCTGGAGACAAGAATTTGAGTGCAAGGAGTTTGTTTGTTAAATACGGGAAAACAGTCGGGCGGTGGGGAGGGACTGGGGAAGGAATTCAGGGAAGGGAAGGCAGCTTATAAAGAGGCAGAGGCAGGGGTGGGGGCTACTAAGCCAGCAACAAAAGGTGCCTGGGAAATAGTGCAGAACACTTGCCTTGGAATGATCCCACCTGAAGGCAGAGAGAACTAGAGTCTTCCTGTGTCAACTCCTGAGACTCATTAGTTGAAGGCTGCTGGGAGGGATGATAGGAAGCGTCGTTAATTCCACAGCATTTCTGGCCTGCCAAGCAGGGCCCTCCGTGGACCCAGGAAGAAAGCTCCCAGGCCAGAGATGCAGAGGCTGATGGTTGGCCCTTGCCTGAAGGACCTTGAAAGGTCTGATGGCTTCCGGCACACTGACTGACAGCACCAGAAATGCCTGTGAGCTTTTTTGTTTCACCAAGGTTTTTCCCTTTCCTTCTGCTTACAAGCCTCAGCTGCTAAATTTCTGTTCTAAGTCTGACAAATCTCAGCCTTTTAAAATTTTTTTAACATTTATTTATTTTTTGAGAGACAGAGGGAGAGAGCACGAGCAGGGGAGGGGCAGAGAGAGAGGGAGACGCAGAATCCAAAGCAGGCTCCAGGCTCTGAGCTGTCAGCACAGAGCCCGACATGGGGCTCGAACTCACGGACTGTGAGATCATGACCTGACCCAAAGTCAGTCGCTTAACAGACTGAGCCACCCAGGCGCCCCAAATCTCGGTCTTTTAAAATAAAAGTAAAATTGGGGCATCTGGGTGGCTCAGTCAGTTAAGCATCTGACTCTTGGTCTCAGCTCAGGTCTTGATCTCACAATTCATAAGTTCAAGCCCTGAATCAGGCTCTGTGCTGACAGGGTGGAGCCTGCTTAGAATTCTCTCTTTCTCTCTCTCTCTCTCAAAAAAGTATGGTCCAGGGAAAGGCTGTTTTGTATTGCCCATGGACTGCACATCTGAGCATAAGCTGTCCTACCCTTTCTGTCCTAACCAGGGGACTTCCTGGACCGCATGTTCACTGAGGACAGATTCCCCCAGGACTCTGAGATGGAGAAATTCGGTGACTATGAATCTATAGAAGTCCCTGACAATTACACGGGACCACGCCTCTCCTTCCCACTCCTTCCTGACCACGCAACTGCCCTGGTGGAAGCTTTCAGACTGAAACAGGTAAGCTCACCCTGGGAAACCTGGGTCACGACCAACTTTGTGGAATATGGAGAGGGAGACCAGACCCAACACAGAAGGAATAGCCCTGGATTTAGGGTGTTAGTGTCATGGATCCACCAGAGAGATTCCATGCCCCCTTTGCTTAGCCAGGACCTTGTAGTCAATAAGCCAGTTTTTATGCACTGAAAACTTCTCCTCCTCATCATGTAATATTTCTTTGTTCATTCATCCCACTGATAATTACTGAGCACTGCTATGTACAGACACTGTTCTGGGCACTGGGGATATAGCAATGAGCAAGACAGACACCAATTCCTGCTCTCACAGGGCTAACATTCTAAAGGAGAGACAGACAGTAGATAATAAATAACAACAAATAAGCAGATTCTGCAGTATATTAGAAGGAGATAAGAGCTATGTAAGAGAATAAACTAAGTTCTGGGTAGGAGAGATGGCAATTTATGGAGTAGTCTTGGAAAGCACCATGGATAAGGTGATTTCTGAGCAAAGGTTGAAGATGGTGAAGAAACGCACCATGTGGATGCCTCCAGAAAAATGTTCCAGGCAGAGGGAACAAATGGAAAGGCCAGGAGGCAGGACCTTGCCTGGATGGCTCAGGGACCTCAGGAAGGCCATTGTGGCTGGTGAGGAGGAGATCGGGGAAGAGTGTTAGGGGATGGAGGCAGAGAGGAGGGTGGGTGGACTTTTAATCTTCTCAAAGAGATGGGGAGACATTGGGCATAGGCTTGCTTTTTAAAATAATCATTCCGTTTTCTGAATGGAACATAGGGAGCAAGGGCTAAAGCAGGATGATCAGTTAAGGTCCTGCAACAGTCCAGGCAAAACATGAGAGTGGCTCGAAACCCTGGTGGTAGAGGCAGAGGTGGTAAGAAGTGGTCAGATTCTGGTTCTCTGCCAGACTCCAGCTCTTCGTCTCTTTCATAAGAAGATAATTCACCGCAGGAGACGTTGGGGTGGTTTCCCCCAGGATGTCGGATCACTTAGTACCATTGACATGCGTGCACTTCTTCACACCTCTCTGAGACAAGCATGCATTTCTCCCAAGCGGAAGGCAAGGAAGGAAAGAGGAAATTAGTTCAATATTGGGGGATGTTGAAAAGCAGAAACAAGGGCGGAAGATGGGTGAAAAAGAAAGGATCCATGCATAGGGTCGCAGGGGCACTTTACCAGGGTCTTGGGGTCTTGGGTGATTGGGATCATTAGGCAGTAAAGGCGAGGCCCATTTTGCTGCATGAATATCAGTGTTGTTTTGTTCCCTCTCCCCTCTTCCTCCTAGTAGCAGCTCCATGCTCGCTATGTCTTGAATCTTTTGCATGAAACCAGGAAACACCTGATACAACTGCCAAACATCAACCGGGTCTCCACCTGTTACAGCGAGGAGATCACAGTGTGCGGTGAGAGTCAGTCAGAAATGGCTTCCCACGCTAGACACAAACAAGAAAACGCTTGTGATGGGGAAGAGGAAGGGCGGGGCTGGCGGGAGATGTGATTCTCGCTGAGAGCTTGCTTATTCGCTCCATGCTTACTGGAGTAGAGGCAGTGCAGTGAAGGATTATGGGGCAAGAGGGCCCAGACTCTGCTTTATTTCCCCAAACAATTCAGATTTGACTCCAAACTCATGCTTTCACTCAGAACACAATCCCTGCAAATAGCCAGATCCTCCCTTGTCAAAAGACAGTTTATTTCTTGTGCCTTGAGCAGCAGGCCCTAATGCCTAGCAAATTATTCCTTCCGTCCACATGTATTCTTCTTCCAGAGAGAAATACTGTCCATGATGATTCTTTCTATATCCTTATGTTTTCGGTAAAGTTTAAACACCTGTTACAGGGGTACCTGGGTGGCTCAGTCAGTTAAGCGTCTGACTCTTGATTTCAGCTCATGTCATGATCTCATGGTTTGTGAATTCGAGCCTTGCATCAGGCTCTGTGCTGACAGCGTGGAGCCTGCTTGGGATTGTCTCTCTCTTTCTCTCTCTGTCTCTCTCCCTCTCTCTCTCTGCCCCTCCCCTGCTCTCTCTCTCTCTCTTTCAAAATAAATTAATTAAATTTAATTAAAAAAAAATAGACATCTGTTACAGACTGAGGTCCCACATCTTCACTTAGGGGGTGCAGACTGTCGCACAGCCGGGATTGTAAACTGGCACCTCGAGGGCCACGTGCAACCTGCAGCTAGGTCTTGTTTGCCCTGAAATATTCTTAAATTTTTATTTATTTTATTTTTTAATTATTTTTGAAAGTTTATTTACTTATTTTGAGAGACAGAGAGAGAGAGAGAGAGAGAGAGAGAGAGAGAGAGAATTCCAAGCAGGCTCCAAGCCATCAGCGCAGACCCCGACATGGGGCTCAATCTCACAAACCATGAGATCACGACCTGAGCCAAAATTAAGAGTCCAATGCTTAACCAACTGAGCCACCAAGGTGCCCCTTAAATTTTTTAAATTATATTATTTTTTTATTAAAATCTTTTTTTAAAAATTCAAGTTAGTTAACATACAGTGTAGTCTTGGCCTCAAGAGTAGAACCCAGTGATTTATCTCTTACCTATGACACCCAGTGGTCATCCCAAAAAGTGCCCTCCTTAATGCCCATCACCCATTCAGCCCATCGCCCCACCCCCCTCCAGCAACCCTCAGTTTGTTCTTTGTATTTAAGAGTCTCTTATGATTTGCCTCCCTCCCTGTTTTTATCTTATTTTTGCTTCCGTTCTCCTATGTTCATCTGTTGTGTTTCTCAAATTACACATACGATTTAAATCATATGCTAACTGTCTTACTCTGACTGACTTATTTTGCTTAGCATTATACACTCTAGTTCTATCCACATTGTTGCAAATGGCGAGATTTCATTCTTTTTCATCACCAGGTAGTATTTCATTGTATGCGTGTGTGTGTGTGCGTGTGTGTGTGTGTGTGTGTGTGTGTGTGTGTGTGTATACCACCTCTTCTTTATCCGTTCATCAGTCAGTAGACATTTGGGCTCTTTCCATAATTTGGCTATTGTTGATAGTGCTGCTATAAACATTGGGGTGCATGTGCCCCTTCAAAACAGTATTTTTGTATTCTTTGGATAGATGCCTAGTAGTGCAATTGCTGGCTCGTAGGGTAGTTCTATTTTTAATTTTTTGAGGAACTTCCATACTGTTTTCCAGAGTGGTTGCACCAGTTTGTATTCCCACCAGCAGTGCAAAAGAGGGTTCCTCTTTTTCCGCATCCTCACCAACATCTGTTGTTTTCTTGAATTGTTAATTCTAGCCATTCTGACAGAAAAAAATTAAAAAAAAAATTTTTAATGTTTTTATTTTATTTTTGAGAGACAGAGAGAGAGAGAGAGAGCACATGTGTGCGCAAGCAGGGGAGGGATAGAGACAGAGGGAGACACAGAATCTGAAGCAGGCTCTAGGCTCTGAGCTGTTAGCACAGAGCCTGATGTGGGGCTCGAACCCATGAACCATGAGATCATGACCTGAGCTGAAGTTGGATGCTTAAATGACTGAGCCACCCAGGTGCCCCAGAAAAATATTTTTTTTTTCAACATTTATTTATTTTTGGGACAGAGAGAGACAGAGCATGAACGGGGGAGGGGCAGAGAGAGAGGGAGACACAGAATCGGAAACAGGCTCCAGGCTCTGAGCCATCAGCCCAGAGCCCGATGCGGGGCTCGAACTCACGGACCGCGAGATCGTGACCTGGCTGAAGTCGGACGCTTAACCGACTGCGCCACCCAGGCGCCCCAGAAAAATATTTTTTTAATAAATTTCCAACATTTGAAAATTGGAGAATTCATATTAAAATTGACATTTCCAACACCTCTTGAAAAATCTCCTAACACTGGCCCATAAATAGCGGCTTCCTACTTCAGATGGGACAAAATCTCTCCAGTGCTCACTTGAGTTTGCATCCCTGCACTGTTCTATCCTATTTTTGCTTCATTTACTGTTTATTTATGATAATCATGTAGAGAAAAGATACTGTGTTTTCTTCTTCCAATATTAGCTATCCCTGCAACAAGGGAAGTTAATATTTATCCCTGTCTTACATATGGAAAAAAGTAACCATAACTTTGTCAGATTTTTCTGGGTATTTTCCTTTTTATAGTAAAAATGAGACACAGTGGTAAGGACCAGTAAAAACTGATATTCTTTTTCTGTCTTTGTTAGGAGATTTACATGGCCAGTTGGATGACTTAATATTTATATTTCATAAGGTATGAATGTTTAAGATCCTGTCTTGCTCTGAGGCTTATTTTGGAAGTATCTATTAACCAAATGCTTAAGTATTGCTTGGATTTTTTAAATATTACTTTATCTTTTTATTTTTAAAAAATTTTATTTTATGTTTATTTATTTTTGAGAGAGAGAGAGAGACAGAGTGTGAGTAGACGAGAGGCAGAGAGAGAGGGAGATGCAGAATCTGAAGTAGGCTCCAGGCTCTGAGCTGTTAGCACAGAGCCCGATGTGGGGCTCAAGCCCACGAACCGTGAGATCATGACCTGAGCCGAAGTCGGATGCTTAACCGACTGAGCCACCCAGGCGCTCAAAAATATTACTTTAAGTCATTAAAAAAATAATACATAGTAGCAAATATATAATATAAAAGTCAGTACTATATTATATTTTAGTGTATTTTTGTAAACTGTTTTAAAAGTCTGAGGTTAACAAAGAATCCTTACTTAGTGATTGATTTTTTTTCCAAATAAAGAAAATTGTTGATTATCAAAGCAACTGAAAGCCATTTTCCTGTCCATATTTAGTTATAAAATGTAGAACGTGTAGCAGCATACATTAGTGTCCTATTAATGTAATATTACTTTACATATATACTGTGCTTCCCAAAGCATTTTCCCACTTATTGTATCCTTTAATCCTGAGGAAACTGACAGCTATTGTTATTATTACTAAAGATATTGTGGCCAGAATTTAAAACTGGCTTTTGGATCACAAGCTTGGTGTCCTTTGCACATACCATATGGCAACACTCTGGCTTTGTATAAAGCACTTATTTCGATGAGCACGCTAGAAAGAAAATATAAGACCAATAAAAAAATACTTCCATCTTTTATTGACAATTCACATTTGGAGAAGAGCCAGAAAGCACAGAATTGGTGTTCGATCTGATGTAACTGTCAAATGCCCATTGGCTTGACCTGATTTCCTATTCCCTTCCTTTGTTGCCACTTCTTGGACTTGTCTTCTTTTTGGGAAGAATGGCCTCCCGTCACCAGAGAGGGCCTACGTCTTCAATGGTGACTTCGTTGATCGAGGCAAGGATTCAGTAGAGATCCTGATGGTTCTTTTTGCCTTCATGTTGGTTTACCCAAAAGAGTTCCATCTTAATCGAGGAAACCATGAGGACCATTTGGTGAACTTACGGTAACAAACTCAAACACACTTGGGTATTTGATGTTTACTTGTGATTGAAAAGTTACTTTGTCAGAACTTCTTATTAGATACCTTTTCAAGTAGTTTTCCAATTTTTTTAAAGGAATACACAATATGTAACATTAAAATATTTCTTACAAACCTACATATTATCATACTTTTAATAAAACCATTAAACGTTTTTCCACATATCCATACTCTTTATCATATGAACAATAAAACTCACTGTAGAAAAACTAAGAAATACAGATAAACAGAAGGAAGAACGTTAAAATATCCCCTAATTTCTTGACCCAGAGTTAATGCTATAATTGTAAACATTTAGCAATTATTCCTCTTTTCTATATATTTGAGTCTCTTTTCTATATATTTGAGTATATGTATATAGTATATGAATTCTTATAAAAATTCAATTATACCATAAGTGTTGTCATTAAATTTAATATCTAGTTTTGCTTCTAAATCTAGATACGGCTTTACCAAGGAAGTGATGCATAAATATAAGGTATGCTGCCTTTAAAAGCAAAAGTTTTTCTTAGTTCAGATAAGTTAAGTGTATCACTTGAAAATTATTATCTTCTTAATATCATTTTTCAGACACATGGCAAGAAAATACTAAAAATACTGAAAGATGTTTTCTGTTGGCTTCCTCTGGCCACTCTGGTTGATGAGAAGGTCCTGATTCTTCATGGCGGAGTGTCAGACATGACCGACCTGGACCTCTTGGCTAAACTAGACAGGCACAAGGTATTGGCCAAGTAATGAAATAGTGCATATTTTACCATAATTTAACCCAGTTCATAATAATAACAACTCAGTTCATAATAATTTAACCCAGTCACTGCCTACATAAAGTCAATGTCATTTTGCATGCTGACTCCAGGTGACTTAATAAGGGCTGTTAAGGAAGCCATGAGGGGCGCCTCAGTGGCTCAGTTGGTTAAGTGTCTGACTTCAGCTCTGGTCATGATCTCAAGGTTCGTGGGTTCGAGCTCTGTGCTGACAGCTCAGAGCCTGAAGCCAGCTTCAAATTCTGTTCTCCCTCTCTCTCTGCCCCTCTCCCACTTGCGCTCTGTCTCTCTCTCTCTTTATCTCTAAAAAATCAATAAACATTAAAAGATTAAACAAACAAACAAACAAGGAATATACATCTGGGCTCAAGGAGCAAGTGTGCTATGATCCATTAGTGATGTTTCTATGGACATGATAGTGGGGAGTGGCAGCTAGAGCCATCTGTTTGGTATCCCTGACCTAGACAATTCTAATAAACACCCCCATTCAGTGTACCTGAAGAGCCTCTACCTCTCAAATAACTCAGTTAAACTCAACAAATGTTTTAAGTGCGTACTTCATTCAGGGAGGATGCTATTGGCAGACAGAAAAATGATGATCAGTTTCGAATTAAACTCAACAACTATGGTTAAAGTGCTTACTATGTGCAAAGGAAGTGGTAGGGGTGATACAAAGATAACCAGAGATGGTGCCTGCCCTAAAGAAATTTACAATAACCAGCAGGAGGAGGGAGTGAGAGACAGAATGCATTATACTCCCATATTAATACGTCTCTATTTCCTGTTTCACTTTGGAAGTAAAAATTTAGAAAACAAGAATTCTATTTTCTTTTAGTCATAGACTTTTAACACTTGAATGGTGTCTTATGGCTTCTGAACTCCCAGCTGCCCTTTCCAAAACACAGGAATCCCTACTACGACATCTTTGACAACATTTGCCTAAGCAATTACTACACAAGCTAGTGTGCTCTGGGCAACTCTAATTAATATACAAGTCTTTGTGATATGAGAACATAAATGAAAGAGCATGGCTTTGGAATCAGACAGACTGGATTTGAATCTGGGAACATGCAGCACTTGGCTGTTATGGCAGCTGTGTTTTACCAGGTTATCCAAGAACCAAGCCTTCTTATGTCTTGTTATTCTGCTGTCCTTAGCATGTCTTTCCTGAGCCCTCATCTTATAGGCCAAGATAGCCTGCCACCACATCTGTATTCCAAGCAATAGGATAGGGGGAGGAAGAGGGGAAGAATATCCCTGCCCTTTAAAGACACAGGAAAGAAGTTGTATACATCTCTTCTGCTCTCATCCCATTGTTCAGAAAGTAGTTACATGACTACTCCTTGCTGGAAGGGAGGCTGGAAATGCAGTCTTCTGGCTGGCTGGCCACATGCCTAGCACAAAAGTTAGGGTTTCCATTCCTATGACAAAGAAGGGGAAAAGAGATGGGGGAGAATGGTAGTCTCTGACACACAGATACTGAAGTATGGGACTGTGTTCTTTTTCCCTTGAGTAGGTATGGTGAGTGGTTGGATAGGCTAGAAATGGATAAAAATTCTTTTCCTGCTACTTATAGTTATAATACCTTGAAAAAGTTATTTAACTTACTGTAACCTCAGTTTCTGAATCTATACAATAGGAGTGTGAATGATTGTATCATGGATGTTGTGAGGATTAAATGAAAATATATGTGCATGTGCCTTACAAAATTTGTACTCAATAAGTGGAAATAGTATTAACTACATTTGGCTGAAGTGACAGAAAACTTCAAACAACAATGCCTTGTGATTATTTCTTCCTTCTGTAAATAAACACTGGAAGCAAGCAGTCCAGGGCTGGTAGTAATACCACAAAGTCACTAGAGGCCCAGTGTTCTGCTCTCTTGTTGCTCTACCATGCTACATCATGGCCCAACGTGGCTACTTGAGCTCCAGCCATCACAACCATATTCTAGCAGCATAACTTAGAAAGTAGAAGAAAGGCATGTTTCTTCCCTCTAAGGACATTCAGTTGTATACAGAATTTTTGTTCATATTTCTGTTCAGAATTTTGTCATATGTTAACATCTAGCTGAAAGGCAGGTTGGCAAGTGTAGTCCTCATTCTAGGTGGTATCTGTAAGAATCTGGGTTTCTATTGCTAAGGAAGAAGAGTAGACAGATGGTAGGGTAGCCACACACTACCTTAGTCTGCCCCTGTTGGTCCCCACATTTTCATGCACACCCCGCTCATCCCCTCCCCAATGGAGTCTACACTCAGGTCTCATCCAATGATTGCATCCAGTTCAAAGCCCAAGGTTTCTGGATTCAAGTCCTATTTGTCAAGGTCTGCCTATGGCCCTTTGGGGTCTGGTGACTAAAAGATGATTTCTGTGTCGCTGCTCCCAAAAACTCAGTGTTGGAAGGGGGAAAGGATAACTCCTTGGAAGAGGTGGGGGAGGGGACGCCTGCAACGTTTTCAACAGCTTCCTCCAAAACCTTCATTATAAATCCCCTTTCTGCTTCTCCGTAATCTCAACCCTTTCGTGTTCTTTGTGGAAGAGAAGGTGCCCAAGGGACCTAAAACCAGCTCTTAGTCTGCGTGATGTCTGGCACCTTATTTTTTTTTAAATTCAAATATTCTGTTCTGCTGCATCTATGTCTATGTATGGAGGTAGAGACAGCAAGTCACGATAAAGCAGATGATCTCATGGGAAGAATCACATTTAATGATGTAAACAGGAGAAGTAGGAACTTTGGGGAAAGAATGCTAAAGAACAGTTTGCCTTCTGGAGCTTAGCAAAAAGCTGACTTCCCAGTAGTTTGCAAAGCTCTGGGGAGGGGTGACGTAGCCATTTGTACCAAGTCCAGGAACCACTTGGGAGGAAAACACAAAGTAGGAGCTCTGGAGTCAGATTTCTGGGTTCAGTCCTGGTAATGTTTTAGTAGCTCTGCACCTCAGTTTTCTTATCTGTACTATAAATGAGGATGCTATCTCACAGGACTGTGAGGGCTAATTGGTTAATTCACGTAAAACTAAAAATGAGGATGCAATCTCATGGTGGTGACCTGAGAGCTAATCAGTGAATTCATGATAAGTACCCAGGATAGCACCTATTTACCAAGGGCCCGATACATAGTAACACGATTATTCTCCGTAATAATCAAAGTTAGGGATGCCTCTGGGGGATAGATTAATAACTTCCTTGAAATAAAGTTATCTGGGGGTCAAAAGGGGACTGACGGTCTGGCCCTCACTATGAGTTGCAACACGATGAGAAGGAGAGGGGGTTATGACTCTATTTACATTTGGTGGCCTTTCACTCTCTATGGCCAGGGGCTGGGGCTGCCTGGGAAGTCATCCAGTGCTTGTCCAAAGTTAGAGAACACCTCTGTTCCGTTCTACTCAATCTGGATGCCTCTCGAAATATCATTCAGGTCCTGCTGACCCTCTCTGAGTGTCCTTCCCTGTTCTTGCCCCAAGAACAACTCAACATCTTTGTCTTCTCTGGACATTTTTAGATTGTTTCCACCATGAGGCACAAAACGAGAAAGGAGAACGGGAAACAGGTGAAGAAGGAGGAAGCCAACCAGAAGAGCTCCGCAGGGAGACCCACCCCGTGGTTTCTCCCCCAGAGCCGCTCTCTCCCCGCTTCGCCCCTTCGCCTGGGCTCCCTCCAGGCGCACAGAGCCGGCCGCTCGTCCAGCATTCCCTGCGGCGCCCCCCGGGACGCGAAGGAGCTAGCCCGGCAGGTGCGGCGCTCCGTGGACCTGGAGCTGGACAGGTGCCGGCAGCAAGCAGGCTTTCCTGTGAGCTGGGGGGAGGAGGAGGCCTCGCCGTGCACGCCAGAAGCGGATTCAGGAGCACAGGAGCCGCTGGAGCCCACGCAGGAGGAGTGGAGGCAGGTGGGTTGTGACTGGGTGCTGCCCCCTGGAATGTGGCCGTCTTCCGGAGGGGGCTTTTAAAAAACAGAACAAGCCTCTTCCCTCCATGTAAATTCGGGGTATTTTTTCCCACCCCCTTCACTCTCCCCCCGGGGTTAGAACACCCCCAGAAGAACTTTAGTATTTGCTTCATGGCTCATATGTTTCAGAGTTTGAAAGAGCACAGGGTGATGTGGCCGATGGGCTCTATTGCCTGAGCAAATTTGGTTTAGTGACCTAGCATTGTTGGGGTAGGAAGGTAAGCCATGATTTACTGGGTGCTATTATATGATGTTTTGTGTTGCGTGTGTCAGAAAGATGGCCATTGCAGCTCAAGGCCAAAAGGGTTAGGTCAGCAACTTCTGTCCTTCTCTGTTATCAGGCAAATAACGGCTTTTCCAAGATCTCCAGAGATGTGTCCTATGGCCACCCCTCACTGCAAGGGACGCTGGGAAAGCACATATTTTGCTAGGCACAGTGCCACCTCAAACACCTCATCAGAGTTCTGTTAGCAAGGAAGAAGAAGGAAAACAAATACAGAGTAGGCACTCATGGTGTTTGCCTAACTATGACTCTGGCAGCCAAATGCAGGGCACATTTCACTGGGGCAAGACTGTGGCAGGGAAGCTTGTAATCCATGTGGTGAGTTTGTGCAGTAGTGTTAGCAGAACGATGTGAACTTGCTGGTGTTCAACCATTTTTGACCTATAAAAATGGCAGGTTTTTTTTTTTTTTTTAATGGTTCATCTAGTAAAGAAAAGGAATTCAGAATTGTTTTAGAGCTAAAATTAGCAGAACGGGCTGATTGACCAGATGGAGGGTGGCGAGAAAGAGGAGTCACAGCTGACTCTGAGGCTGGAAACCTCAGAGAGAGAGATGGTGAGTTTAGGCTACGTTCTCCCTGCACTATCGATCTGGGCTTCAACATCAGCTTAGAATGGAAATTTAAAAACAAACAAACAAACAAACAAATAAATAAATAATTTTTTTAATTTTTTATTTGCAAATGCTGAGGGGCACCTGGGTGGTTCAGTTGGTTGAGTGTCCGACTTCCGCTCAGGCCATGATCTCCTGGTCTGTGAGTTCGAGCTCCACGTCAGGCCCTGTGCTGACAGCTCAGAGCCTGGAGCCTGCTTCGGATTCTGTGTCTCCCTCTCTCTCTGCCTCTCCCCGACTTGTGTTCTCTTTCTCTCAAAAATAAATAAACATCAAACAAAATTTTTTTTTAATGCTGACATTACTTTAAGAAATGAAGCATTTGATTGCACATTCTCAGGACCACACCTGATACCTGTGAATGCTGGAGGAGAGATTGTATTGCCAGGCCCAGATGTCTGCCTTCTCTTTGGGGCAAATGTCCAGGAGCCTGGAGCACTGGGGCTCACTGAAGACAACTGGCTCTGATCAAAGCATCTACCAGAGCAGTTCCCTTTTAATCTGTTTTACATGTTGAGCTTTCACGTGAGACTTACTTCCAAGAAAGTGGGTACAAGCTTGTCAAACAATATGCACATACCCATGCTCATTCCATGAATAATAAAAAGATTCTGAAACCTCAGGGATTCAAAATATAAGCATATGTCAAACATTGATTATGCAAAAAATTATTCCCTTATTTTTATTCAAATATCTGTATCCTCTTCCTTTCCTCCTCCTCCTGTTACTCCTTTTCCTTCTCTTCCTCTTCCTCCTCCTCTTCTCATAGGAATGACTCTGAATCTCTGTCTAGATTTTAGGAAAGAAACCATCTCTTGGTCTCTCCAGGTGGTAGATATACTGTGGAGTGATCCCATGGCTCAGGAGGGCTGTAAGGCCAACACTGTTCGAGGAGGAGGCTGTTATTTTGGACCCAATGTGACAGAACGGTTGCTACAGAAATACAACCTGCAATTCCTGATCCGCTCACACGAGTGCAAACCTGAAGGCTATGAGTTCTGCCACAGCCGCAAGGTGGGTGGGCCATCTGCAGAAGCCCACGAGTGGTCCATATTGCTCCTCCCAGGCCTGGATGAGCTCAGGCTCCTGCTTTCCCACAATCCACTGTGTCTTGTATTTGTTAGCCACTTGCTCAAAGCGACTAGGTCCTTTACTGTTATTTATCCTTGGCTCTCATCGCCTCTTTAAACCTCAAAATTCGATTGCTACCACCACTCACCAATACCCTGAGAGGAGAAAAAGGGGCAGATATTGTCCCATCTTGTGGCTAGAAATATGGCCTGGTGCTTTCCCAGGCACATCCCTATTCTGTAAGTCACGTTGCTCACTGGCACGTATTTCAAACAACAGTACAGGGTAACAGGATTTCTGCACTGTGCCCCAGGCAGGGATTCAGGATTGTTTGTCTTCTCAGGAGTGTACTTAATGTCCTGTCTGATCTTTGGACATCTTAATCCTACAATGTTAGCCTAGCCCAATGCCACTAGGATGAGAGTATTCCCACAAAAACTAACTCTCCAGGAGAATAACAGCTTTCCATGTGGGGAAAAAAAAAGATCAACTAATCTGAGAAATGTTTGGTTAAACAGTTATACAAGTTTCTCTACTGCAGGACTTCTGAGAACCATTAGTTTCCTATATTCCTTGTAAATCTCCAAGAAGAGATACACTGTCTACCATTTCCCAATGTATTGACAATGGAAACTTTTTCCACAGAGCATCTCAGGAGGCACAGTACTCTGTAGGAAACTCTACTTTGAGGCCTCATACCAGCTTTGATAACTGGCTTGCCAATTGTAACGACCCTTCCTAATTTATCGGTTCCAGCTTGCCTCTAAGTTGAACCAAATGAAGTGCTTTCTGTTACCCCTGCTATTGAACTTGGGATAAAAATGTGAAGAAAACATGTTGCGGATGTCCTATCAGAATCCAAGTTGTTATTACTGGAGCCACCACTCCTGCCCTACCAGCATTGATGACTTTAAAAAAAATTTAAAAGATCTGTAGGCGAGGTCAAGAAAGAAGAGCAGCTCCTGAAATTGGGTTGGGCCCTATCAGATTGAGAGTCAAGAGTTCTTCAGCGAACCTGAACGCCTTTCTCTCTCTGTTTTGATTTAGGTGTTAACCATCTTTTCTGCCTCCAACTACTATGAAGTTGGCAGTAACAGAGGGGCCTATGTCAAACTGGGGCCAGCCCTGACCCCGTACATCGTGCAGTATCAAGCTAACAAGGTGACCCACATGCTGACCATGAGGCAAAGGCAAGACTTTTTAATGAATGATTTTCCGAAAACCAGAATGACGGTGTTTGTGGAGCCTTTGAAATGTCAAACATCATTACATTTATCCACATTCTAAGTGAAAATTCAAAATGTAGCTCTGTTAGCAGTAAGGTCTACAATAGACATTCTAGCAGGGGCCTCTTCCTTCTCCTCCATACACTTGAAGATCTGTACCGACCCGTCATGAATGGGAGTAACAAATTTGTTTCCTGCAGGAGTTACTCTCAATGGGCACATCTTGGGTAAAGTCCATGTACCAGGCCACTGAGTCTTTCCAGGGCCACTCTTCTGTTTTCTCTCATCTTTAAAGGGTTTGTGTTACTCCCTAAGCCAGAGCCGAAGGTTCTTTGCTTTCAAGGGGTTTGACAGATGGGTTTCAGTTCACACATTTGTTAGCAATGCCCTTTTCTCCCTGGGAAGGAAGCATATAATATTACTTAAATGGCTTCTGTTGAGATGCTTCTGAATTCTAACCTTAGTTGTCAGCTTGCCACACACTAAGTGCTATTATAAAGAAGTTATATGTAGTATCTAACAATGGACTTAAGAAATTCATACTAATTTCAGTTTTATAGAAGAGATCATTAAAGAACACAGATGAAATCAGCTAGCCCATGGTCACACAGCTAATAACACAGTGAAGGCAAGCCTTGATACAGGCAGTCTTATTTCAGAAATCACATACTTAACAGACACACAGGATTGCCTCCTACCAGGAAGATGGCCCCAGAGTATATAAGCTGCCAACAGATACAGTTTTAGTGCTACTGAGCAAGCTTCTCTAATTATCAGAGGAACTAATTAGAAATCAAAGTTGACATAAACCCTGGAAAGAGAACATACTAATATTTACCATCTGCCTTGTGTGAGTGCTATAAAAGTGCATTATTTTAAATCACTCTTGAGTTACTAAATATGAAGAGTTATTAAACACTTAAGTTATTAAAAAAAAATCAAGGCCAGACTCACTCAAGAAGTTTTATATGAAAATTTAAACTCATTAAGTGATAGTCAAACCCCCTGTGCAGCAGAATCATCTGTGATGATTGAGCTTTACAAAAAAATCAGCCGCCCTAGCCTCCGCAGCCCCACCAAATTGGAATCTCCAGGGGTGGGCCCCAGGCAACTGGAACACCACAATTCCATATGGTTTAGGTACATATGGAATCACTACAAATGAAGTCACTGTAGGGAATCCTGTAGAGAGTATGTTTTAGTAATATAATCAAAGAGCTCTTTGAGGGGCACCTGAGTGTCTGTCATTTAAGCATCCAGCTTCAACTCAAGTCATGATCTCATGGTTGTGGGTTCAAGCCGTGTTGGGCTCTGTGCTGACAGCTCAGAGCCTGGAGCCTGCTTCGGATTCTGTGTCTCCCTGTCTCTCTGCCTCACACCTGCTTGTGCTCTCTCTGTCTCTCTCAGAGAGAGATGTTTAAATGTTTAAAATGTTTAAACATTAAAATGTTTAAATGTTTTAAATGTTTAAAATAAATATTTTAAAAAATTAAAAAAAAAGAGCTCTTTGAAATATTCATTGATTATATTAAAGCAAGTAAACATCATCCAATTTACCCAGAAGTCACTTGTCCGACAACTTCAACTCCCTGGAGTGCAGTGGACACGTTAGATGTCTCTGACCATCTATGATTGATGTCTCAATGTCCATAAACTCAAGATCATGTCTTTTTCTTAGAAGAGCCCTCATTCAGAATCCATTTACTTTGGGTTTACACCCATGTCTCACAATAATAGGTCAAGATTGATTCCTGGTCCTACCGTGTATCAGCTATGTGACCTTGGATTACTGACTTTGTAATGGGCATAATAATCAGACCTACCTCAGTGGGTGTTGGAGGATTGAGATAACCATGCAGAGCTCTGCACTTAGTTAGTGTTCAATGTTTCTGGCTTGATGTAGAAACCGAGAGCCTTATACATCTAGACAGCTCCCGAGAGCATCACTATACTACATCCCTGCATGATAATGACTGATGACTGCAAGTTAGTAGAAGATAGTGTAAATGCTTTGCCAGACCAGTGGTTTGTTAACTTTTGGAGAGAAGGGAGTCCCATACTTCTTTTAACCTTTGATGAAACAGTGAACTCCCTTCAGAAAAAAACAAATAAATTCACGTACCCATACGATTTGGGATGAGTTTTGGGCACTTCACGCTCTACTAGGGGTCTGGTGGAGTCCACTTAAGGTCTATTATACTAACCACCTTAAACTGCAAGGAAAATTTTCATCAAGCATGATTAAAACTCTGTGTGTGTGTGCACGTGTATGTGCTCACATGTGTGTGCGTGTAACTTTTAGCTGTTGAAAAGACAGGATATCCGGTCATAATTTATAGAATGGCTATAAATGAGGCATTACAAAGTATATATTTACCTTTATCTCTTTGTATCTTTTTATTGATTCAACTACAGATATTTATTGAACACTTACTTGGGCAAAGTGCTATGCCCAGAATTACCCTTTTGATCCAATAAGAATGAGAAAACTAAATTAATGTTATTTTGTTATTCAAAATCTGGCCTTGTGCCTATTTAACATAATAATAAATTATAAGGAAAGCATATGATTATATTAGAAGATACCATTTACTGAGTGCTTTCAATGTGCTGGGCTTTCTTCTAAGTGCTTTATATGAATTTACTTTTTTAATCTTCACAATAATCCTGTGAGGTAGGTGCATTTTTAAGAAATGTTTATTTATTTATTTATTTTGAGAGAGAGAAAGAGAGAGCAGGGGAGGGGCAGAGAGAGAAGGAGAGAGAGAATCCCAAGCAGGCTCCATGCTGTCAGCACAGAGCCCGATGCGGGGCTCAAACTCACAAACAGTGAGATCATGACCTGAGCAGAAATCAAGAGTTGGATGCTTAACCAACTGAGCCACCCAGGTGGCCCGAGGTAGGTACCATTTTTATCCCTATTTTTCCCTTGAAGAAACTGAGGTGCAGTGCAGGTAGCTAACTTTACCACAAAGGTGGTCTTTTTCCAGAACTTTTGCTGTAACCACTCTTCTGCACTAGGTAGGACACAGCAGGTCCTATTTGTCCATGGCAGGGAGGAGTGGGAGGGCAGTGGGGAGAAATAAGAGATGAAACTCTTTGTTCAAAAACTGAGCTCTTCTCCCCAAAACTGAGTTCTAGGGAGGTTGAGACATTAAGAAAGAGAGAGGAGGAATGTGGTAAAAACAAAACAAAACCCCTCACTATTTCCTCTATGTTAACTTTTTAAAATGTTTCTTTTCATCTCCTGTCCCAGGATTAGCAGAGTAGAGGAGTCAGCTCTGAGAGCTCTGCGCGAAAAGTTATTTGCTCATTCCTCAGATCTTCTTGGTGAATTTAAGAAGCATGATGCAGATAAAACTGGTAAGACTCAGAAAATAAAATATTCATAGAAGAAGGAAGCTGAACAACAACAACAACAACAACAACAACAAATCTGTCTTGCAGAAGTTATCAAATCAATATTTGTTGAATTAGTGGTAACTAATTGGGGCACCTGGGTGGTTTAGTTGGTTAAGCCCTGATTTTGGCTTAGGTCATGATCTCTTGATTTGTGAGTTCGAGCCCCTCATCAGGCTCTGTGCTGAGAGCTCACAGCCGGAGCCTGCTTTGGATTCTGTGTTTCCCTCTCTGTCTCTGCCCCTCCTCCACTCATACTCTGTCCTTCTCTCTCTAAAAAACAAATAAACATTTAAAATATTAAATAATAATGAACTAATATAACCAAAGGACATTCTTTGACTAATTTCTTCATTTTATTCAACTTAATGTTCCAGTTATCTTTTCTAAATTTTATAATTCCAAGCTTTTAACAGAATGTGAATGTAGCTAAATATAGATGGAGATGGTAAAAATAAATGGAGTCAAGGGGAGGGTGACAAGGCCAGAACTAAGCAAAAAGCAATAGGTTTGGAAGGTTAGAAGAACATATCCAAGATTTGCAAAAGGTTAGTGATTTGGCTTCTTGTTATTTAGTGTGTACGTATCTGTTCTGTGCTCTGTTATTAAAGCTAGAAATTTTGTCTTTGCTCAACTTAATGGAATGTCTAATATACATTGACCACACATAGCCTTATTAGAAAATTAGTAACAGTCATAAATACATAGCAATATGTGTTCATATACATATCAACAACCAATGCTGTGTGTGTATATATATATATATATATATACACACACACATATATGTGTATATATAATGTATATATCTGTTCATATATATAATCATGTATAATATCTGTATATGTATATACATATATACGTATATATGTGTAATATCTACTCATATACATAACAAAAACCAATGCTGTGTGTGCGTGTGTGTAAAGTTTAGGATATTATATGGGAGTGTTGTGTGATTTTTCAATTGTTTTCCCAGGGTTAGCAAATAAAAACAGAGTAACTAATTAAATTTAAATTATAGATAGGCAACAAACAATTTTAAGGTCTAATAATGTCCCGTGCAATATTTGGGCCATATACTTTGTGGTCTGTCTGAAATTCATATTTAATTGAGCATTCTGTATTTTATCTTGCAACCCTAGTTTCCAGTGTACTCGACCTTGACCAACAAAAATAGTGAGAGTGCCCATTATTTCTATTACCTACAGACAGCAAGAAGTATGTCAGGATAGAAAGGCATGCACTCTGGGCAGTACACTAGACTTATAAGTGACAAGTCAACAAATTAGCTCTTTCCTGTAGGTTTAATCACCCTTAGTGACTGGGCAGAAGCCGTGGAGTCTGTGTTGCATCTAGGACTGCCATGGCGGATGCTGAGGCCACAGCTGGTGAACAGCTCAACGGATAACACATTGGAGTACAAGTCCTGGCTGGAGGATTTGGCCAAAGAACAACTGAACCGTGAGGTAATGGTGTGAAAATGGTGGATGAAGCCACACTGTGGGCCATGAATCTCCTTATGGAGAGCTTTGAATCAGAAATAGTCAAATATTGAGAGCCCAAAAAAGAAGATGGATGAGAAAAAGGAACTATTTGTTGGGTTTCTATATGTCAGGTTTTGTGTTAAGCAACTTACATATGCTGCCTCAGTTTATCCTCAAAATACCTACCCCGTGAGGCTAGTATTATCAGTCCCATTATACCTATGAGAACACCTCTCATGAAGCTTCTAAATTGTAGAACTGGGACTCAGACCCAGGTCTGCTGACTTCCTTGGCATTATGCTGCTTCTCCCACTAAAATAAAGAGAAAGATTTATTCAATAAATACATATTGAATGTTTAATGTACATGAGGCCTTGAGCTAAGTACTTTTTTAAATGGCTTTATTTCAGTATAAGTCACATACCATATAATTCATCCATTCAAAGTGTATAATTCATTGCTTGTTTGTTTTTTGTATATTCACTGGTATGTGCAACCATCCCCATGGTCAATATTAGAACAGTTTCATCATGGTCTAGGTACTTCTTAAACCCTTGGGCTATTTGGTAGTCTGAAAGGGTTGGGGATAAAATATCTTCAGTTTTTTCAACTGTATCTTATTGTCAGGGTTGATTGTGTGTTCCTTATATATTAGGACAAGCCTAAACAATAAGATATAGAAAGAAAAATGTCTTTTCTTTTGTAGAACATACAGTCAAGTTTGCTGGAAACACTGTATCGAAACCGATCCAACCTGGAGACCATTTTTAGGATCATAGACAGTGATCATTCAGGTAAAGGCATGTATTATCCTATCACTTCTGACCCATAGCAAATCTTTACCTCCCAGCCTCAGTCTCCTTTCTGGCTATTTAGCTCTCTCCTCAAGCACTTTGGGAACAAAGTAAATAATTATTATGCTTATAAATGGCAGAAACTAGAAAAGTGTTTGAACAATATGAGCAATCCATATAGAAGAGGGGTAGGGCAGAAAAGAATGAAGACAAACTGAATGAGAACTTCTCAGGAAAAAGAGTGGTTAGAAGATGTAATATCCCTATAGTCACATCAAAGATAGTCATGAAGTAATGAAAAGTGTCTAGAGCAGAAAGGCTTTTTACAATCTCACTCCCAACATATTCTTTTTAAATTTCTGATTTTGGTAATTACAGATTCACAAGAAATTATGAAAAAATGTATAGGAAGGTCTTATATACCCTCACCTTTTCCCCCCAGTGATCCAAAGGCTTTTTTCATTGTCATTACTCTTTCTCCACCTGTTTTTTTATGTAATTCACAAACCATATAATGTGCCCATTTAAAATATTCAGTTCACTGATTCTTGGTATGTTTATAAGGTTGTGTAACCATCATCACTATCTAACTATAAAGCCTTTCATCACCCTAAAAAGAAACCCGTACCCATTAGCAGTCACTCTCCATCCCTGTCCCTTCTACACCAGCCCTGGCAACCATTAATCCACTTTTTGTCTCTAAGGATTTGCCTCGTCTGGACATTTTGTATAAATGGAATGACACAGTATATGTGGCCTTTAATGTCTGGCTTCTTTCACTTTGCATAATGTTTTCAAGGTTCATCCATGTTGTAGCATATACAAGATCTTCGTTCTTCTTTATAGCTGGACCATATTCCATTGTATGGATATGCCACATTTTGTTTATCCATTTAACAGTTGATAGACATTTAGATTGTTTCCACTTTTGGGCTGTTATGCATGATGGTACTGTGAACATTTATGTACAACTTTTTATGTGAACATATGGTTTTATACTCCCTTGAATATGTTCCTAAGAGTACAATTGCTGAATCATATCATAAAACTATGTTTTACTTTTTGGGGAACTGCCAAACTGTTTTCTACAGTGACTAAAGCATTTTACATTCCTGCTAATGTTTGAGGGTTCCAATTTCTCCACATCCTCACCAGGACTTGTTACTTCCCACCCTTTTTTATAGCCATACTACTGAGTGTGCAGTATCTCATGGTTTTGATCTGCATTTCCTCAATTACCCATGACATTGAGCATCTTTTCATGTGCTTATTGGGAAATTGTATATATTCTCTGGAGAAATGTCTGCTCAAATCCTTTGCCTATTTTTTTTAATTATTCATTTTTTTTTGTTTATATATATATATATATATATATATATATATATATATATACACACACACCATTATCAGATCTATGGTTTGCAAATATTTTCTCCAACTTTATAGGTTGTCCTTTCACTTTTTTGGTAGTTCCCTTTGATGCAAAAAAATTTTTAATTAAAAAAAAGTCAAATTTATTTGTTGTTGTTGTTTGTGCTTTCGGTGTCATATCTAAGAAACCATTATGTAATCCAAGGTCACAAAGATTTACACCTATGGTTTTTTCTAAGAATTTTAAAGTTTTAGCTCTTCCAGTTAAGTCTTTTATCCATTTTGAGTTAATTTAAAGAAATTTTTTTTTATTGTTCATTTATTTTTAAAGAGAGAGACAGAGTGTGAGTGGGGGGGGCGGGGGCAGAGGGAGGGAGACACAGAATCCGAAGCAGGCTCCAGGCTCTGAGCTGTCAGCACAGAGCCCAACATGGGGCTCGAACTTATGAACCATGAGATCATGACCTGAGCCAAAGTTGGACGTTTAACCAACTGAGCCACCCAGCCGCCCCTTTTTTGAGTTAATTCTTGCTGGCAGTGCAAGATAGGGGGTCTAGCTTCATTCCTTTACATGAGGGTATTGAAAAAACAATTCTTGGGGCGCCTGGGTGGCGCAGTCGGTTAAGCGTCCGACTTCAGCCAGGTCACGATCTCGCGCTCCGTGAGTTTGAGCCCCGCGTCAGGCTCTGGGCTGATGGCTCAGAGCCTGGAGCCTGCTTCCGATTCTGTGTCTCCCTCTCTCTCTGCCCCTCCCCCGTTCATGCTCTGTCTCTCTCTGTCCCAAAAATAAATAAACGTTGAAAAAAAAAAAAAAAGAAAAAAAGAAAAAACAATTCTTTCTCCACTGAATGATCTTGGAACCCTTGTAAAAAAAAGTCAATTGACCGTAGGTGTATGGGTCCAAAAGCTTTTTATAAACAAAATAAATTATGTTTGGGATGATTTAATGCATGGTTTCTCAGCAATGGCACTACTGACATGTTAACCTGAGTAATTCTTTGTTTTGGGGTCCATCCTGACTACTGTAGGATATTTACCAGCATCCCTGGCATTTACCTACTAGATACCAGTAACACTCACCCCCACCCCGGTCATGACAATCAAAAATGTTTCCAGAGGAAGGGAAACAAAATTGCTCCCAGGGGTGATCAACTGGTTTTATGCTACTCCCTTGGGAATTTAAACTAGATACAAGGCCTTGGGTATCTTTGCCTGTTTAACAGTAAGGAGCAGGTTTCCTTGTAAGAATGTCAGAGGAAATGAACATTGAAAACTAAATTGACTCATGCAAGGCACCTGAGTGGCTCAGTCAATTAAACTTCTGACTTCAGCTCAGGTCATGATCTCATGATTTGTGAGTTTGACCCTGCATCGCGCTCTGCGCTAATAGCTCAGAGCCTGGAGCCTGCTTTGGATTCTGTGTCTCCCTCTCTCTCTGCCGCTCCCCCACCCACGCTCTGTCTCTGTCTCCCCAAAATAAATAAACTTTAAAAAAAATAGGCAAAAAAGAAGAAAACTAGACTGACTCACTGAAGTGACTTCCTCTCTTTGGTAAGGGTTCATCTCACTGGATGAATTCAGGCATACTTGGAAGCTGTTCAGCTCTCATATGAACATCAACATCACAGATGACTGCATCTGTGACCTTGCACGGAGCATTGACTTCAACAAGGATGGCCACATCGACATCAATGAATTCCTGGAGGCCTTCCGCCTTGTGGAGCAATCCTGCTCAGAAGGCAATGCCTCAGATTGCCCACAAACCACAAACACTAATGACAATGGCTGCAGCAAACCAGGCACACACTAAGAGCAGCCTGGTGTTCATCGCCCACGGTGCCTCATAACCAATACTGCACTTGTCGCTGGAATAGCTCCTTTATTCTCCATAGATATGTGGAATTTTATGCTGAGAATTTGCCTACCCGTGTGCATCAGAATCACCTATTTGGGTGTGTGTGGGGTGTGTGTGTGTTTAAATATATAGGTAACCCATCCTCGTCTCAGAAGTTTCACAAGGTAAGACCCAAGTATAAATATTTTTAAATTCTGAAGTCTACCCCAGTTAAGAACCACTGATAATTCAACCCCCTCATTGTTTTCATTTTATACCTTTAACTTATTGTTTTTAAAATGTTGTATTGAGGGACACCCGGGTGGCTCAGTTAGTTAAGCAACTCAGGGTCATGAGTTCAAGTCCCATATTGGGCAATGCGCTGGGCATGAAGCCTACTTTAAAGAAGAAGGAGAAGGAGGAGGAAGGAGGAGGAGAAAGAGAAGAGGGAGGAGGAGGAGGAGGAGGAGGAGAGGGAGGAGGGAAAGAAGGAGAAGAAGAAGTAGGAGGTCTTCGTTCTTCGTTCTTACTATCTTCTTCTTCCTCTTCCTCCTCCTCCTCCTCATCCTCCTCAGCCTCCGCCTCATTCTTATTTTTTTTAATGTTTATTTATTTTTGAGAGAGGGAGAGTGGGGGAGAGGCAGGGAGTGATGGGGACAGAGGACCCCAAGCAGGCTCCATGCTGACAGCAGAGAGCCTGATGCAGGGCTGAACTCATGAACCAGGAAATCATGACCTGAGCTGAAGTCAGATACTTAACTGACTGAGCCACCCAGGTACCCCTTATTTTTTTTAATTAAATGCTTATTTATTTATTTTGAGAAAGAGAGTGAGTATGAGTGGGAGAGGGGCAGAGAGAAAAGGAGAGAGAATCCTAAGCAGGCTCTGCACTGTCAGCACGAAACCCTATGTGGGGCCTGAACCTGGGGACCATGATCACTACCTGAGCCAAGAGTTGGACGCTTAACTGATTGAGCCACTCAGGCCACCGAAAAATGTCTCATCGATAAAGGAAAATTATGAAAAATTGTTTATGCAATCCCATGACTGAAACATATGGATTGTTTTCATTATTACTTTTTCTTGTTGTAACCATAGTTTTTATATAATTTAATGTTTTGCTTTTTTAAAAAATAAATTCATACCTAATTGTGAATGCTTACCTGTGTTGCTACATAGTACTCATGATTATTAGTTTAATGGCTGCATAATTTTCTTCCAGATGAGTGAACTATAGCCATTTTCCAATTGTTAATCATGTGCATTGTTTTTAGTTTTCCATTATTATAAATAACACCATGGTTAATAACTTTCCGCGTATAGCTTGTTTTACAAAAGTCTTTTGAATTCTACATTTTCTTAAGATAAAATCCCAGGAATGGATTACTTTGTCAAAGGGCATTGTATTAGTCTTAGATTTACCCTAAGGAGTTGGCTCACATGATTATGGAGGCTGACAAATCCCAAGACCTGCAGTCGGCAAGCTGGAGATGCAGGAGAGCTGATGGTGTGGTTCCAGCCCAAGTTCAACAGCCTCAGTACCAGGAGGGCCAATGATTTAAGTAACAGTCTGAGTCTGAATCCAAAGGCAGGAGAGGAAAGATGTCTCAGCTTAAAAAAAAGTCAAGCAGAGAGAGAGAATTCTCTTTTATTCAGCCTTTTATTCTATCCAGGCCTACAATGAGTAAGATGAGGTCCACCCACATTAGGGGGGGCAATCTGCTTTACTCAGTCTACCAATTCAGATGTTAACCTTATCAGGTATACTGAGAAATAACGTTTAAACAAATAGCTGGTTTCCCCATGCTGACACAGGTTTGAACATTTTTTTTTAAGTTTTATTTATTTATTTTGAGAGCGAGTGAGAGCAGGGAAGGGGCAGAGAGAGAGGGAGAGCGAGAATCCTGAGCAGGCTCAGCTTGGATCACGAACTGTGAGATCCTTGACCTGAGCCAAAATCAAGAGTCAGATGCTTAACTGGTTGAGCCACCCCGGCATCCCCAGATGTGAACATTTTAATGGCATCTTGCTTTTTAGGACTGAGCATACCCATAAACTCACGAGCTTTGAGTGTGATAATTTCTAATTTTTGCTAAAGGTGAATGATGGTATTTCAATGCTATTTTAATCTACATTTCTTATATAGTATCTCCCCCACCTCATTTTATTTTTAAAGTAAGGAAACTGAGTCCAAAAGATTAGCTGGATAAATGATCTAGTTAATGACACAGCCAGGACTAGAACCCATGATCCCTGCTCCATCCAGCGTTCTTTCCAGTTTTCCCAGGACCATATCGTCTGTTTGGTTTGACTGTAAGCAAGTCCTGGTTCTCCTGTCCTTTTTTGTGTGTAGCAAACTGTCTACAGTGATCCCTGCCCTCAATGATTTCCTGCCTCCTAGTGTTCATGCCTTGTGTAATGCTTCCCAGTGAATGCAGGCAGGACCTGTGACTTGCTTCTAACCAAGAGAATATGGCAAATATGATGAGAGTTAATCCTGTGATTACAGTACATTCTATAAAATTTTTTGTCAGTAGACTGGAACAAAAGATTCTCCTTGCTGGCTTGATGAAGTAACTGGCTATATTGAAGGAACCCACATGGTGAGGAACTACGCGTGGCTTATAGGACCTACAGGTGGCTTCCAACCAGTGACTACAAAAAGCCAGGGTATTCAAACACGGAGGTCTAAGGAAACAAATTTTAGCTTGGGAGGAGATTCTCCCAAATGTAATTGACCCTCCAGATGGAAATGCAGCTGGCCAACACCTTGGTGGCACGCATGTGAGACCTTGAGCTAAGGATGCAGTGAGGCCACGCCCAGACTCCTGGCCCACGAAAACCATTATATAATACGTGTGTGTTGTTTTAAGCCATTAAGTTTATGGTCATTTGCTGCACACCATAGAAAATTAACATAACTTGCTTCTTGGAAAACTTTGTATTTTCTTATTCCACTACTCTAGAAAAGTCTGCATTTCCATTAGTGAGTCCAGTCCAGAGAAAAGTTAACATAGTTTAGTGAATACATATGACCCATTTATTTATCTTGTGTGAATTAGTAACTAAGAGATCCAGCATACTAGTGAATTCATGTTTATATCGGTCTGACACGTTTGTGCAAGCAGTTCGAATCAACAAATCAAGGGTTTGCTATCTTCGTGTCATTTCATGACATCCCCCACTTCAAATATTCTGAGGCTTCAAGAGAATAACTCAGAAAAGAAGCAAAGACTAACTCAGCGACAATGAAATAGAGCTTTGGGGATTTGCTCGTATATAGGGATATATGCCAGAGAATGGCCCATGGAGATGATCACTCTCCAAACAAAGGGGCTTATGAAAGCAAAAGCCAAAAAGTTTCACAAGTGATGGGTCAGTTTAGACAAGTCCTTGGCTTGTTGATCCAAAATGGGTTGATTGCTAAACCCAAAAGTCCTTTCTTGAGTATAGATAGCAGTCACAGAGTCCTATCAGGCTATTCTGCTCATTCTAACCAGTTTTCTGGGAAGCAGTTGCCCCGGCTCCTTCTTCAGGGGTGCTCACTATTTGCTGCCTTACACCCTTCTGGTGCGCTGTCCCTCAGTTGGCAAGTCTTTTTTTTTTTTTTTTTTTTTTTTTTTTTAATTTTTTTTTTTCAACGTTTATTTATTTTTGGGACAGAGAGAGACAGAGCATGAACGGGGGAGGGGCAGAGAGAGAGGGAGACACAGAATCGGAAACAGGCTCCAGGCTCCGAGCCATCAGCCCAGAGCCTGACGCGGGGCTCGAACTCACGGACCGCGAGATCGTGACCTGGCTGAAGTCGGACGCTTAACCGACTGCGCCACCCAGGCGCCCCCTCAGTTGGCAAGTCTTATGTGAACACTCAAGGCTCAGAAAAAAATTTCCTTTCTTTTTTTTTTTTTTTAAAACACTTTATTGACGAATGATTGACATACAAAAAGCTGTACATATTTAATGTGCACAACTTAGTGAGTTTAAGATGCGACTGTTTTTTGTTTTTTTTTAATTTACATCCAAGTTAGCATATAGTGCAACAACGATCTCAGGAGTAGATTCCTTAATGCCCCTTACCCATTTAGCCCATCCTCCCCTCCCCCAACCCCTCCAGCAACCCTCTGTTCTCCATATTTAAGAGTCTCTTATGTTTTCTCCCCCTCCCTGTTTTTATAATATTTTTGTTTCCCTTCCCTTATGTTCATCTGTTTTGTCTCTTAAAGTCCTCATATGAGTGAAGTCATATGATTTTTGTCTTTCTCTGACTAATTTCACTTAGCATAATACCCTCCAGTTCCATCCACCTAGTTGCAAATGGCAAGATTTCATTCTTTTTGATTGCTGAGTAATACTCCATTGTATATATATACCACATCTTCTTTATCCATTCATCCATCAATGGACGTTTGGGCTCTTTCCATACTTTGGCTATTGTTGATAGTGCTGCTAAAAGTTTCCTTTCTTGATTAGCATAGTGGATTAATAGGGAGTTGGTTTCAAGGGAGTTTCAATTTAAAAGGAATTTTTAAATTGTGCTAGGAAGAAATAGCAAAATCATGCCTCTTATCCAGTGATGTGGCCTTAACTGCTAATTAAAATCATTTAGGGAGCTTTTAAAACATAGGATTCCTGTGGCCCTGCTCCAGATGGATTAAATCAAAATCTCTGGGTTAAGAGGCCATGCTATGGGTATGTTATAAATGTTCCCCCAGGTGATTCTACCTGCAGCCAGGCTTGAGTCCTGCTGAACTAACTGGTTTATCCTGCAATAGTGAAGGGTGATTACTTGGTAAGACTTTACCTGCTTTTTACATTAACTGTAAGTATGAGAGGCCAATTCAGAAACCTAACAATTTAGATCTAAGATGAGGAAATTGCAAATATCCCCACGTAGTATTCACGGACTGATGGAGACAGACCAAACAGATAATTCACTTGGAGGTTTAATGGGCATTCAACACTTAACATTTACAAAACAAGCTCTTTATATTACCCCCAAAATCTGTTCCTCTTATATGATCTTTGCGATCTGATTACATGTCAGTTTCATCCTACCAATTTCCTTACGCAAAAAGCAACAAAAACAAAAACTTGATTTCTTTTTCTTATTTCCCACATCCAGTCCATCAGCAAATCTTGTTGACTCCGCCTTCAAAACACATCCAGAATTGAACCTTCTCTTACTCCTCCATGGCTATCTCCCTAGTCTAAGCGATATTATTTCTTGCCAGTCTCCTCACCTTCTCTGTTACCTATATTGCAGTGATTATCAAAGTTTTTCATCACAGGGTCCTTTTACACTGTTAAAAATTATTGAAGATCCCAAAGAGCTTTTCCTTATGTGGGTTATATCTGTTGACATTCAGTTTTACTGTATTAAAAACTGAAACTGAAAAATAAGATACTTATTAAAAATAACAATATATCTATTAAATGTTAAGTAACATATTTTTAAACTTTTTATTTTGAACTAATTATAAACTATAAGAAGTTAAATAATGCAGAGAGATCCTATGTTCCTATCATCCAGCTTTCTAATCTTAACTATACTGAATTATCAAAACCAATAAATTGATAAGAAATAACATTTTAAAGAAGATTAACTATCACAAAAAAAATAGTGAGAAGAGTGGCATTGTTTTACATATTTGAGAATCTTTTCAATGTATGCTTAATAGAAGACAGTTGGATTATCATACCTGCTTCTGCAATCTGCTGTGATGTGTTTTGTTGGTTGAAGTATACAAGAAAATTCTAGCCTCCTATAGATATGCAACTGAAAAAGGATGGAGTATTTTAATAGCCCTTTCAGATAATTGTGTGTAATCAAACAATCTTCTTTGATACTGCACCAAAATTCGACAAATGATAGTTCTTTAAAAAAAATTTTTTTTAATGTTTATTTATTTTTGAGAGTGAGAACATGAGGAGGAGGGGAGCAGAAAGAGAGGGAGACACAGAATCCAAAACAGGCTTCAGGCTCTGAGCTGTCAGCACAGAGTCCACTGCGAGGCTTGAACTCACAAACCGTGAGATCACGAGCTGAACTGAAGCCAGACTCTTAACTGACTGAGCCACTCAGACACCTTGACAAATGGTAGTTCTTAAACGTTAGCAGAAATGAGTAATTTAAACCAAATCCAAAAACGTTTTGTGCTGTCAATACCATAGCCAAAGACCACTAGGGACACACCCATAACTCAACAAAGTTAGGTTTGCTGGATATTCCAGCCCAGCCAATGGCAGCCCCAGCTGATAACAGATGGAGCAGAAGAATCACCCTGCTGAGCACTGTTAACCCCCAGAATTGTGAAATACAATAAATAGTTATTGTATTTTAAAACCACTAACTTTTGGGATAATTGCAATAAATAACCCAACAAATGACCCAACACATTGACTATCCAAAGAATTAAAATTTCATCATGTTAATCAAAATATGGAAGGATAAGTTTAGGAAATGCTCACACTTCCCCCAAACATTGTTTTCTAAGAATATACTAACAGTCAGGAAAGTCTTTTTCTATTTTGAGATTTTCGATGTGTCTTCAGTTCATAAATAAGTCTTTTGGTTTAAAAAACCAAAAATTAAGTCTTTTTGTTTAAAAAAACAATAAGTTGTTTTTTAAATACTACTGCTGCTGGACATAGAACACACATGCAGGTATAATTAACGTTCCATAAATCTTTAACAATCATTGCTTTAAATTTGAGTGTTTATTTCCACAGGACTCAAAACTTTCTTTTATCTGTATTTTAATGATTAAAATAAAGGCTAAAGTCCTCAATCTCTGGGTTATTGTTTTGAACTGTTTCCCAGTTATAGACTCAGAGACTCTTGTGAATTATAAGGGACTTCAGATGCTGAGTACAACCTCAAAAACACTTCATGGCCGGTGTCCGCTGGAATGTTCCGCGGAGGTAGTCCTCACTCCTAGAGGCTGTCTGCTTCCGTTTTTGGAGAGATGTATGTGCTAGGAAGTTTTCCCTTGCGTCAAACATCAGCCTAGTCTGAGAATCTGGAGTCAGAAGATTTGGATTTCAGCTCTTGGCTGTGGGCCTGGGAGGTCATCTGAGCTCCTCATGATCCTGCTCTTTAGGAGACAGGGAGTAGCCCTAAATACCTACAGAGTGTGCTGAGATTTTGGTGGTGAATTAGCACAAAAACAGGAGCAGAATTATCTTCACATAACGTCATCTTAGTCTTAAAATAAAGGATACAGAGCTGAATCTTTTTATTACTTACTGATTATAAACCATTTTAATTTTTTCCCCAAAGCAGATAATCTTAGGCATGCATTTTTTTTTGCAAACAGATTAGATTATTGTATTTTATTTTTTAAAAAAATTTTAAACAGTTCAAACGTACTCATTTGGGTTTTTTTTCCTTTTTACTAAATTTGTTTCTCTGCTATCTTATATTCATGGCAAATGATATTGGTTTTTCAATTACAGTAGAGTACTGAGGTAATGATTTATTTTATTTATTTATTATTATTATTTTTTTAATGTTTACTTACTTTTGAGAGAGAGACAGAGCATGAGCAGGGGAGGGGAAGAGAGAGAGGGAGACACAGGGTCTGAAGCAGGCTCCAGGCTCCGAGCTGTCAGCACAGAACCCGACGTGGGGCTCAAACTCACAAACCGTGAGATCACAACCTGAGTCGAAGTCGGATGCTTAACTGACTGAGCCACCCAGGTGCCCTGATAATGATTTCTTTTAAAAAAATTAAAGTGTCCAGAGTTTGAGAAACATCAGCCTTGAGAAACATCAGTCCAAACTCTATGATCTAGCCTGTGCCCACCTCTGAAGTCTCAAATCTGGGTTCCTTACAGAAGAGTCTGAATCACGCACTCACAGCAGTGATTGGCTTACATGCCAGCCTTCATTGGCTCCTCAATAATACAAAACAGATTTCATGTCCTAGTCCCCATTGTGTCTCTGGCAAACAGCCAGGCACACACTAGACACTCCATAAATACCATTTGAGTTAGTGAATATTAATAAAGGCCAAAACTATCCTTGTTTTGAAGTTGGAATCCACATCAGGTTACAAATTCAGCATGAAATGTCCCTAGGAAGATCAGAGAAACCTGGGTCACACTGAGCCCAACCTAGTCATGGCAACAAAAAGTTTTTTTTTTTTTAAGCGAAAAGAGTTAAGAAACAAGCTACACATAGAATTTTACTTAAATGATACCATGGTGGTGTTGTGAGCACGTAGGAAAACAGGCACCTTCAGACACTGTTGGTAAAGGTATAAGTTGGTGAAAAAACGCTCATTCTCTTTGACCTAATAATTCCACTTATAGATGACTGTCTTCAGAAACACCCTTAAGAGGAGAAGAAATGTTGGTGGCAACATTGCTTATAATAGAAAAAAAGGGGCGCCTGGGTGGCTCAGTCACTTCCGTCAGACTCTTGATTTCGGCTTAGGTCACGATCTCATGATATGTGGGATCAAACCCACGTCAGGCTCTGCACTGACAGTGCGGAGCCTGCTTAGGATTCTCTCCCTCTCTCTGCCCTCTCTCACCATTCACACTCTCTCTCTCAAAAATAAATAAATGAACATAAAAAAAAAGAATAAAAAAAACCCCAAACCTTAAATCTACCCCAAAGTCTATTAATGACGGATGGGATAAATAAATTATGCACCTCCTCACCCAGTTCTACTAAATACAATGCAACCATTAAAGAGAATACCATTTACCATTAGCTGTGGCACTCCTGGGGTGTGTGTTCATGTGGGACTTTCACTTTCTGTTCACATAGTGCACCAGGAAAGTTGTGAGTAAAATTTTGGAAACAAATCTTATCCCAAGGCTATTATTACAGTATCCTTTGAAGTTTTCTTATCCTCATAAGATGCTTTTGGAACGGGAAAAACTACAATAAAAATACGTATTTAAAAACTAACCTACAGTTTAATGTCCCTTCAAAAAAGAGCCTCTACACCTCAATAAATTATACTTTTAAAGCCACTAGATGTCACTCTGAGCAAGTGTTCTGAGTCGCTGCTAGAAAATGTTGCTCCCTCATCACCAACCAGCTAGAAATAGCACTGTAATCTGGTCTCAGGAAGACGCTGACTTCCAGGAAGGGAAGCCTCCCATAGAACCCCTGGCGCCAAGTGGAAAGGAAAGACAGGAATGCAGATAGGTGAAGTCAGGACATGGGGTGGGGGGAGACTGGGCTAAACCTGGACCCACACCACCATGGCCGCCATCCTGCAGATAATTTGGAGCCATGAATTTATGTGTGTTGGCTGTCCAGCCTTGACAGTTGGTTTTACTTTCAGGCAAAACCCTTCCAGAACCTAGAAAGGAGTTTTGAGAAAACAAAAAATCCAACCTGAATTTGATCAAACTTCTGGTACCTACTAAATTACAGGAGCTCCAAGCCCTAGGGGCACTTGGGTGGCTCAGTTGGTGGAGCCCTGGACTCGTGATTTCAGCTCAGATTATGATCCATGGGTCATAGGATGAAGCCCCACATTGGGCTCTGTGCTGACAGCTCAGAGCCTGGAACCTGCTTCAGATTCTGTGTCTCCCTCTTGCTCTGCCCCTCCCCCACTCACAATCTCTCTCTCTCTCTCTCTCTCTCTCTCTTTCTCTCTCTCTCTCTCTCTCCCAAAAATAAAAATAAACATTAAAAAAATTTTTTTTAATTACAGGAACTATATGGCCCAGAGGAATGTGTTAAATGACAGCAGGAGTTTGTAGTCAAGCAAAATCCAGGATGGGGACCCTGTAGGACAAATGACACGGTTTCTTCAACAAATAAATCACAAGGAGACAAAACAAAAAGAGATGAAAGGGAAACCCTCAGATTAAAAGAGGATTAAGAGCCATATCAAGCAATTGCAATGAATAGGATTTATTTGGATCTCTAATCAAAGAAACTGTAAAAAAAATAAATAAAAAGAGACACTCTGAGATGTGTGAATACTGACCAGATATGTGATGATATTAAGGGATTACTATTAATTTTTTAGGATTGATGACGATTTTGAGATTATTTTGTTTTCAAATCCTTAGGGAAACATTCTGAAATATTTACGGGGATATGTCTCAAAATAGGAAGCAGTGGGTGAGAGTATGGATGAAATCACACCGGTCCTGAGTTGATCATTATTGAGGCTGGTTGATGATTACATGAGAGTTAATTATACTGTTCTCTTTACTTAACTTTGTTTGAATTTTTCTCTAAGAAGCATTGTTTAAAATTAGACATCAGTGTTAAGGTAGAAGGAACAGATTACATACTTGCCAAAGCAAACAATCAGGCAGAATTTCTAGGGCACAATTGGAGCTAGAGAAGAACCATCATAGTCATTAAACTTCTGAGTGGACAAGAGTTAAATAAACATAATTTATTAGTTTTGTGGAATTGGGGGAAGGGGAGTCACCTCATCTCATTAAGCCTCACTTTCCTCATCTATAAAAGGGGCATTCTACAATATTTTCCAGGGAGTCATGAGACTTACATAAGAGACACATATAAAAGAGTGTTTTGAAACCCATAAAATACTAAACCAAGTACTAATAGTCATTTATGTGATAACACTAGTTCCTTTATTCATGCACATGTTCTGTAAACATTTATGGGGTACCAGATGCTGTGTTAGGCACTACAGATACAAAGATGATAGCACAGGGACACCTGAGTGGCTCAGTTGGTTAAGAATCTGACTCTTGGGGGGCGCCTGGGTGGCGCAGTCGGTTAAGCGTCCGACATCAGCCAGGTCACAATCTCGCGGTCCGTGAGTTCGAGCCCCGAGTCAGGCTCTGGGCTGATGGCTCGGAGCCTGGAGCCTGTTTCCGATTCTGTGTCTCCCTCTCTCTCTGCCCCTCCCCCGTTCATGCTCTGTCTCTCTCTGTCCCAAAAATAAATAAAAAACGTTGAAAAAAAATTAAAAAAAAATAATTAAAAAAAAAAAAAAAGAATCTGACTCTTGGTTTTGGCTCAGGTCATGATCCCAGGGTCGTGGGATCGAGCCCAGAGTTGGGCTCTGCACTGACAGCACAAAGCCTTCTTGGGATTCTCTCTCTCCTTCTCTCTCTTTCTGCCTCTCCCCCACTCTCTCTCTCTCAAAATAAATAAACTTAAAAAAAAGATGATAGAACATTAGCTCTGCTTTGTCTAATTCAATGTTTCTCAAGCCTAGATACACATTACCCCAGGCCAATTGAGTCAGAATCTCTAGGTGTGGGTCCTGGTGTAGGGATTTTTAATTTTTTTGAACTTCACAAGTGATTGATTCTACTGTGCATCCAGGGTTGAGAACCACTTGTCTAATTGATCTGTGATCAATTAGAATAGTGATGAACAATCATTAAGAAGACTGGGTCTTGGGGCACCTGGGTGGCTCAGTCAGTTGAGTGACCGACTTTGGCTCAGGTCATGATCTCACGGTTATGAGTTCAAGCCCCACATCAGGCTCTGTGCTGACAGCTCAGAACCTGGAGCCTGCTTCGGATTTTGTGTCTCCCTCTCTCTCTGCCCCTCCCCCACTCATGCTCTGTCTCTCTCTGTCTCAGAAATAAATAAACACTAAAAAAAAAAAAAAGAAGAAGAAGAAGGCTGGGTCTTAGTTTATGTGGTTCTCGAACAACTTTTAATGACCAGAGGCATCCTCTGAGTGTTCACTTCCTGGAGGGACAGGCTTTGTCCAGCTATACAGCCATGGGGTCTATCTGGCCACATCTGACCTCCTTACTGCTGACAAAGAGTAAGACAATTTCAGATATTTCCCGTGGAATTTTCCATGGTCTTTTTCTTCCTTATAGGGAATTTATCTTTTCTGATTATAAAAGCTTTTGGGTTTTGTAAGCTTCTCAGTTTCAGATATGAGCAAGGGAGACCGATCAGAATTCCTGAGTCACATGCCAGGTCAGACCTTCCAGAGTTTACACCCCTGAGTCATGCTGAGCCCTGAAACTGTGGGGCTTAAGGTAGGAGAGCAGTGAGTCCGGCCACGCCATTGTACCCAGTACAGAATATCCCGGCAGCAACTTCCTGTTTCGTCCAGAAGGTTCTGAGAAGAGACAAACAGAATCAATTGAAATGCCTCAGAAAGGGAAGAAAATCTTGGTTAAGAAAGTAAACTTTCTGGAGAGACAAGATAAAATAATGTTGCAAAAGCAGAGTCCCAGATCCTCCAAATCTCTGTAGTAGATGTAGGAATTGTGTGAAACCGTGGAAATAAAGATTTACTTGCGTGGCATCTTATTTTATTTCTTTACTTGTCCAGGCACCTTTCTTCCTCAACACACATTCTCGAATGCAAGCACCCAGAAGGGATCTTTCTGTGCACAGAGGAAGCCCAGAGGGGAAAAAATATACACTCTGGAATCACAGATGCTAAGTGATATCCCAACTCCAACCCTTACCTGCTGTGCAAACTTGAGTAAGATGCTTAAATGTTTTCCTATCTGTAAAGTGGGGTTTATGATACTACCTACTTCATAAGGTTGCTGGAAGATTAGAGATGCAACGTAAATGAGATAAAGGAGGCTTAGCATAGTGTCCACTGAATAGTAAACTATAATTAAGCTTATCACAGGATCTACTGCCAGAAGTCCCCTAGACCACTGCATCTTATATTTCTATGTGCATATGAATCGCCTGGAGACCTTGTTTAAAAGCATATTCAGGGTATAAAGTTTCAGTTTGGGAAGCTGGAAAAGTTCTGGAATGGAGTGGTAAGGTTGCACAACCATGTGAATGTCTCTAATGCCACTGAACTATGCGTTTAAACATGGGATGGCGTGGCAAATTTTGTTACTGGCATTGACAATATTTAAGAACTTAAAAAAAGAAACACACACACACACACACACACACACATTCAGTGGCATTTCTAGAGAGCTCCTAGGCTGCTGATCTGGTTTGAAGTCCACACTTTGAGTAGCAAACATCCTCTAGGTAATAAACCACTGCCATCAGATTCATACTGCACTTTACAGTTTACATAAGGCATTTCTATATTGCTTGCCTCTGTGATTCCTACAGTAACAGCACACGGTACCATAGGCAGAACAAATGCAATTCTTCCTCATCTGTAGACAGCACCTTGATCTTGGTAGTAGTTCTATAGCAAATCAGGGCTTCTCTCTATACAGGCAGACAGGATCTGACCGGAGGGCCTCTTCACTTTTTTCCTGCTTTGCCGCCTTTTTTAGGCCAAGTCTCCCAAGCAAACGCTTCCCACATCAACTTAGGCCTTGTCTTCCCCATTTCTGTTTCTGCTTCAGACTAACGATGGGCCCTGCAGCCCAGATAGGGAACATCGGCTTCACCCACTGGGTGTCTGCCTTTCTCCCAGTCTGGTAGGAAGCATTTCAAACATTTTCTCTGTATTTACCATTTTACCGATAGGACACATGGGAAACAGCTTCGTCGTATCTGTCGGTGTGGAACATGACAGCATTTGCTGGAATTCTTGTCTCTGTCTAGTCGTGGCTGCTGCCTATCTGCAAGTGAAGCCAGAGCTGGGATCTCCCGGCTATGCTGTGCGAGCTGAACCATCAGGGTCACCCCCAAAACATCAGGTCTCCAAGTGTGTCCAACTTAAGCTAGCTGGAGATTCTTCTTCTCGGGAGAGCTACAAATACGGCCCTAACGAGTGCATGAGCTAACAGCTGTTTCCTGTGCCAGAAGTTCATGCAAATTGAAACTTTGGGCTGCCATTATTGTACATCTTTCCTTGGAGGAACCTGCAGTAATGTAACCATTTCCTGAGCCGCTGGGAACAAGTGCATGATCACTGAGTAATCCTCAACTCCATTTAAAAGAGGAAGCTGCCCGTCAGCTTTCTCAATCCTAGAAGGAACCATGTTGCTGAGCCCAAGGGGCCTGCTTCTGGCTTCTCCAATAAGAAGATGCCTTTACAACCACCAGCAGCAGGAATTCTCAGGGGTGTTCAAGTCTCAAAAGAAAGGAGGCAGGACAAGCACCCCAGGGTTCAAGTCCCTTAGAAAACAGAGGTTCCCCACATTAAAATCATCTGTGAAGGGAAGAGTGCAAAAGAAAAATCAACATATTGATGCCTGGGCCCCATCCCAGATCAACTGAATCAGAATGTGTGGGGGTGGAACCTGGGCATCAATAATTATTTTAAAAAGTAAGTCTGGAGGGGCGCCTGGGTGGCGCAGTCGGTTGAGCGTCCGACTTCAGCCAGGTCACGATCTCGCGGTCCGTGAGTTCGAGCCCCGCGTTCAGGCTCTGGGCTGATGGCTCGGAGCCTGGAGGCTGTTTCCGATTCTGTGTCTCCCTCTCTCT